>NC_138049.1:10250062-10998923 GCF_964194185.1 Rhinolophus hipposideros | reverse complement strand
GGAATTCCTGGATAACTTTAAAAAGAACACGGCAAATGGTAAGCTTTTTTCTTTCTTCCTTCTTAACTGCCGGTATCAACAGCTAAAATTTTAATGCTATTGTTTTACTTGCAAACTTAGATTATTTAAGCTGTTCAAAGAGTGTTTTTTCATTTATTAGAACACAGATGCCAAACCAAGTAGACTTGATCAAATTTCCATGCATTTTAGTAATTATAACACTTTCATGAAAATAGAAAATAATTAATTTTACACAAAGGAACATTCTTTGAAATTGCAGAATATTTAAAAAATCACCCATGATGTTTAGTATTGTAATTGCTTTGTGACGGAAGGTAAATGAAAGCCACCATAAATGCCAAAGTTGATTTTATATTCAGTTGAGTCAGTCAAAAACATTTTGCGGTAATCTATTCGGTTCTTAGAATAGCCGATGCAATTCAGTTCTTTACCTCTTTTGTTAAGTACAACTTTCTGAGTAAACTGCAAGCTTTTAATGTAGATCATGAATTTTAAAATCTTGCACAGGCCCCAAAATGAAAAACTGTTTGCCAGTTTATTTTTCTAAAGGTAAAATTTCCATATGAGGAAATCATTTGAAGGTTTGAATTTCTGAGCTTATCATTCATGCATATTTCATACATTGCAGTCAAGTAAATTATGGGCTCCAGCTAATACTGAAAACCTGCGGTTTCCCTCTGTGCTCCTGGAGGAAGCCAGTCGAACCTGAGGAGACTGAGCAGAGGCTTTATCCTAGAAGCACACAATGTGATGTTTATACTTCATTACCATGATAGCGGATTTCTGATTGAAATCTCTACATGATTGCCGAAACTGAGTGAAATAACACAAAAGGAAGTTGTTAGGATAGGTTTAATTATCAGCAGGTTTATTAGGTCATTTTTGGAATTAAAAAAAATCAGATGGTAAGATTTGTGATTCAGTAAGGTACATACTGCTTTCTCCTTCTCGCTGGAGCCTTCTTTCCAGTTTAAAATACTGTGAAATTGACTATTGGCATGTAAAAGTGAGTGTCATAAAACGGAAGTTGCAGTGGAACTAATTAATTGCTTGGTTCTATGAGGGCCGTGGTTCAGCTACCCTGTGCTGTGTTATAGGCCTAAGTGTTCCACTTAATACACGCCTGTGTGCCTTTGCTGGATTCATTATTCTTGAGGGATACATTCCTGCCTGCTGTATCTCTATGTATTTTATCATAATAGGAAACCTCTGCAGAGTCATAACACTTTTGGTACTTGCAGGAATGAGCTTCTACAGAAAGCAGCAAAAGTAGCAAATTTACCTTTCTTTTTTTTTTTATAGAAAGGGTCAAGTAGGTCAGTTACACTTGTTTACCACTTTTTTTTGTTTCACAATGAAGCAGCATAAAGCAGAGGTCCGGATATGTTAGGTAGCGCTGGCGTGATGCATCCTAGGGAGCCATCCTGAGGGTGTTCGCCCTTAGCACTTACCCCGAGAGCACCCATGTCTGTGTGTGCAGATGGCCTCGCTCATCGGAGCGTCGCGGTGCTTTTCCACAGCTGCTCTTCCTACAGGTCCCTGCACAGCTGCAGTGTGCACAGTTGCTCATCCTTCCATGGATGGTGCTTCCCCGTCAGCATGGAGAGAGCCACTGACCACTCCCGGGGTTCCTGGAGACACTGCATGGGGGTGTGGGGGTGAATCAGTCTCTCCCTGGGAAGCGCACCGACACCCTTCTACCCGGCCTTACTGTCTGGCCCCTTTACTGTTCCATAGTAATGTGCTTGTGTTGGAAACAAAACAGCCACTGTGGACTGCTTCCCCTGACACGCTGTGAATATGGAATTTGTTTTCTTTTTGAAGCAGTTGCATAGCTCATGAAGGAAGTTAAATGCCTGTGCGTGAACACCTCAGGAGGAAGCCTGTCCATTTTTAAGATTAGGGGAAAAGAAAATAAGGGGTATGGGTAAGTGAGAAATTGAAAAATAATAGCAATGAGCGTGAGTCTGCCGTTTGTGCATAATATCATTATATGGGAAGACTGCATTTGTGGAAACCGAGAGGTAGGGTAATGTGACAAGCATGCGGGCTTTGAGTCAGACCTTTCCAGGTCGTGTGACTTTGGGGGCTGCCCTCCACCAGAGAGGTATGGACTTCCTTATTCCCTGCTGAGACAATTCTTCACATGGCCACGTGGAACTGAGTTCCAGTTCATGTGGTATCCTCATTTTCATACTTTCTACGGGCTTCCTCTCCTTATGGTTTCACCTTCCCTATTCCCTCACTTGGGCATCTTGGGGTCACCTTCCTGATGAACTTCTGTACCCACATCCTGGGCTCAGACTCCGCTTCTGGACAGCCCAGATGAAGACACTGAGCCTTGGTTCCATTCCTACCCTAGTGGGTCACTAGGAGGTTGAGAAAGTCGGTGTCTGCACGTGTCTGTCCCAGCTCCTTACATGGCAGGAATTCGCAAACGTGATTCTCCCCTTTCCTGTCCTGCGCAGCCTAATGCTTTTGTAAAAATGACCTTCATTTGCTTTAGGAATGAATTAGAAAACAGCAATCTCGTTTTCTTGTGTAAATAAATAAATAAATAAATAAATAAATAAATAAATAAATAAATAAACAAATAGAAATTACACAAGTAAAATAATTTAAATGTCTTTGAAAAACAATTTTTTCATACAAGTTTTGAATTATAGTTAGGAGTGGTCATTTCAAGTTCCCTGGGCATTACCAGAAGGAGCATGGGACAGTTGTCCTTCGGTATCAATGGGTGATGGTTCCAGGAATCCTATGGATACCAAAATTTGTGGGTGCTCAAATCCCTCATTTAAAATGGCATAGTATTTCCATATAACCTACACACATCCTCCCATATATTTTAAATCCTCCCTAGATTACCTTAATACCAAATATAATGTAAATGCTATAGAAACAGTTGTTATGCTGTTTGTTTAGGGAATAATGACAAGAAAAAGTGTGTGCATGTTCGGTACAGACACAACCATCATAGGCCTAACTATACAGTACACATTTGCAACAATGTACCTCTTTCTGTCCCATATTTTCAATTGGGTTTGGTTGAATCCACAGACGCAGAACCCAAGGATACAGAGGATCCACTGTACTTGAGGAAAGATTTTTCCCATTTTATTTTCCAGAGAAGCCAGTCCTCTGCCTGTTAATAAAACCCAAACAGCTGGCTCTCTGGAAAGGAAGCTGTTTTATGTAGAGAAACTATAATAATATCAGCAGAGAAAGAAGAAGCCGTAAGCAGTCATTTTGGGTGTATCAGGACTCCAAGCTGCATACTTACTGACTGGAGCTTAAAATGTGTGAGGCCCTGGGAATACGCTACCTGGAGTCCAAGGCTTTGGTCTACTTTTGGTTTGGTCAGGTGTCCAGAAGTTTGTATTTGTTAGCTTTAGTCTCTTAATCAGGTGTGACCAAAAAACCCCTCTTATTATTTATGCATCTGACTGAAAGAAGTCTTGGCCACAGTGGCAGGTCCCAAGGAGCCAGCAGCTGCTATTTAGGTTCTGTGCTTTTCTAGAAAAGAAGCATCCTACTGGCATGAGAGACTTACTGATATGTATAACGTTTAGGGGGCAGTGGTTCTCACTCACCTGATGAGCTTATGCAAATGCAAGTTTTCGGGTCCTGCTGTCACAGTGCCCCCTGCAGGCGGTCAGGGGTAGTGCAAGGTCCTGTGTTAACCAGCGTTCACCCATACTGCCCAGTGGCCTTAGTGTCAAGGAGGTGGGTCTGACCTGAGCATAGGACCTACCACCTTCTGAACCCTTCTGTGCCGAGGTTTTGGGGGTAACAAGAGATAATACGTGTAAAGTTCTAGTAAATCGTAGCTATTGTGCTTGTGGGTTGTTATTCTCTGAATTAGGGGTTATATGCCCCCAGCCTCCACCATCTTGTGTGTATCAAAATGCAGCCAGCTGACTTGTTAGCTCACCTCATTTGTTCCTTAGGAGACACTATCCTATCCAGCAAATTGAGTACACTGAGGAACAAAACTTCCAGCATCACCGGCTTTGCTGTGATATTCCCATGATGCTCTGTGAGGAGTGGAACAGACAGGAATACATTAAGACTTGATAAGCATTCAATGTCAAGTTCCTTTGTTTCCCTAGAAATGAATAACCATTTGATTCTTGCCTTGAAGGGTTTGAATTTCTGTCCTAGTGACCCACCATAGAGAGAAGAAATGTCCATAGGCTGTATTTGACTTGATCAGAAAAAGCATCTGTAAAGACTCTTTCTAGAAAGAGTTAATTTTACCACTGAAATTCCCCAAAGAGGCGGATGTTATTTTTTTAAACCAACAAGATGAGCACTGAAGGAATTGGACGCACCAGCCCTGTGTATACTGGGTTCCTATTAATGCTGTTTTTGTGATTTAAGTAGGAAAATCCCATTTTTAGTGTATGCCATCTTTTGAAAAATTCCAGCATCTTTTAAGAGTCTCACTGGGCTTGGAGTTCCTGAATAAAGTCTTTATGTAAGCCGTGAACTTGTTGTGGCATTAATGTATTTTCCATCTATAAACAGCTATTAATACTGCATTGTTAGGACTGGGGATTTATTTAACAGGAGACAAAATAAAAAAGACCTATGTTCCTGCTCCCATTTAGACACTATCAACCCAGCAAATGCTTCCCAGATGATGAAGGTAATTACCGCCTGAGGTTCTTTTTTTAATCCCTCACCCCCTTTGAATCACTCTCTTTTTAAATTGATATATGAGAAGTGTGGCTTCGCAGACTACCAGAAGCCACTTAGATGCAAATTTACTCTTTGGAATGAGTTGCTCCGGGAATGTATGTATCCATTATACACCTTTTCACCAGAGGAAGAATTATAGAGCCAGCTCTGATGTGGCAAACCCACTTATTTCCTGTTTATGAGAGTAAGAGCATTTTGCCTTCCATACCCGGGTTTAGGATGACTAACAGCATTTAGCTCAGAGAATGCTCTGTGTGTGTAAAACTGCTATTCTTGTGTCTGTCTGGCTGACACCCCACATCTCCAGATGTAAAAACATGTTAGAGTTCCTAAAGATGGTTGGTGCATTCAAAAAAAGATTTTTTTTTTTTAAATCTGCCTGGGAAATACTTGTTTTACCGGAACATAGAGAACACTGGCCTCAGAAATATTAGTTTCTCATAAGGCTGCTGAAGGAAGTTTTCAGTCTCATTTGTGGAAGTGAGCATGTGGTTTTTTATTAATAGTGGAAGGAATTAGGGTCCTAGGACCCCAGTTTCCTCATAACACTTAGGGTTGTTGGAGAATTTGGTTCTCTTTTTCTCATTCTGAGTCATTCATCTATTCACTTGCTTATCTAACAAAATAAACAACATTTTGTTAAATATTGCAGGTACCTGAAGATGAATTAGACATTATTTTTTACCCTGAAGAAACTCAGAGTTGAGTGGGAAAAATAAAACACTTTTAATTAATTGGTCATGGTTCAAAAACAAAACTTTGCCATAAAAAGAAGTAGAGGTCCAACATAGAGGTAGAATTCCACTGATTTTTCTGTTTATTTCGAGCAACAGGGGCCAGAGAGGTGTGAGAATCAGAGAGATTTCTGGAAGAGAAAACTCAGATCAAGAGCATTTAATCTGAGCTGCAGATGGACAGGTTATATATAGACCAGGAGGTGGGTGGTGGGGCCCAACCTGGGACACAGAGGCTGGAAGCAGAGGCCCCCTGGCTAGTGTGTGAAGGTAAAATGGGAAGTACAATTGGAGGGTCTGTTGGGGCCAAATTGTAGAAGATCCCGACTTTCAGGAACTTATATCATGGCATGTATCTGAAAAAAAACTAGTGAGTATTACATTATTTCCCCCTGCCTTAAATAAAACAGAGAGGATTTATCTGGTCATTTCATGACCACTTAAGTGTGGCTTGAGATGCCGCCACTACTGTAGCGTCATTCTTTTGGGACTTAAAGTGTTGTTGTTTTTTATGACCAGAACTCCCCTGTAAAGTACATACTCAAATACATGTTTTGGAGGAAAGAATGACTTACTGCAGGTACCCTATAAAACCTAAGTGCTCCTCGGCATTGTGAAGGCATATCCGCTAACGGAGGGTCTCACTGGTCACCCTACACGCAGCAGGTCCTGATGGCCTGTGGTGGGGACCGCTGATGGTTAGGGGATGC
Source organism: Rhinolophus hipposideros (assembly GCF_964194185.1). Taxonomy (NCBI): domain Eukaryota; kingdom Metazoa; phylum Chordata; class Mammalia; order Chiroptera; family Rhinolophidae; genus Rhinolophus; species Rhinolophus hipposideros. The sequence continues at coordinate 10,992,754 of NC_138049.1, read as the reverse complement.
CCTGTAGCAAAAAGGAAAAGGCAATATGGGAGCTGAGGGAGAAGCTGATAAAGTTCGCCAGCATTCTGAGTAAAAACTAGTCCTGTATTGTCTCTCTCCTACATTAAATGCAAATATCTCTTTCAGGTAAGAATTTACAGAATTTCTCTGAAGAACATTGTATGAAATTTCCATTGGATATGTCACTTTCAATAGCCATTTGAGAGTTTGGGATAACTGGATCAAATATAGTCACCGGTGCTTACAAAGCGAGCCAGGTTTCTGTGAAATAGTAGTTCTGTGAAGCTGTGGTAGCTGCTGGAAAGAGGAAACTTTATAGCCTGTTACAGAAGGAGGGAAAAAAAGATCTCACTGTTCCTGTGAATGTTGCGACGGGTACTGACTGCCACATGATGCTTGTCTGCATTTCCATTTTTGCCCCCCTTCTTTTGGGCTTCAAAATGAAGTATTAATGCATTCCTGACTTACTCTCCCTATGAAGGAATTGAGACCTCCAGGAAAGACCAAGTGTGGATATCTCCTTGATAGCTCTCACTTCTACAGACTGCTATATTGTGATGGTATCTTTAATTTGGGGGGTTGGTAATACATGTGCATGGTACAAAAATTCGCAGCGTACAAGGTTAAGCTGTGATATATAAGTTCTCCTAAGCTACGTAGCGAAATGGTTAAGAGCATGGACACTAACCAGACAACCTGGGTTCAAATCCTGGCTCTAGGTTCGCCTACTTTTCAGCTGTGTGACCTTGGTTGGACAAGTCACTTAAACCCTTTATGCTTAGTTTTTACAACTACAAAAAAGTCTAGGATTTTTATGGGATTAATGAGGTAATATTTGGAAAACACTAGCTACTTCCTGGGAGACAGTAAAGGCCACGTGAAGGTTTGTTAAATAAAATAAGAAATTTCTCCCACCCTGTCTTTAGCCACCCAGTTCCTCTCCCAGAAGTAATCATTGTTCTTAGTTTCTTTCTCATCCTGGTCGGGAGACTCTTAAATGTCGGGGGAATGGTGGGGTATTTTTCTGTTTTATTTTTACTGTATTATCTTCGTACATGGCTGTGGTAGGCAGAATAATGGCCCCCCAAGAGTGTCTACATCCTAATCCCCAGAACCTGTGACTATGGCAAAGGGACTTTAAAGATGTGATTAAGTTCAGGATCGGGGGATGGGTGGATGATTCTGGATTGTCTGGGTGGGTGCAGTGTAATCACGGGGTCTTTATAAGAGGTCGGCAGGGGTGTCAGAGTCAGAGGAGATGTGAGGGTGGAAGCAGAGGAGGCCCGTGAACGAAGGAAAGCAGGCAGCCTCTGCAAATTTGAAAAGGTGTGGAAACAGATCTCTCCCTTAGAACCTCCAGATGGAGTGCGGCCCTGCTCACCCATTTTAGTCTTCTGCCCCCAGAACTGTAAGATAATGCATTTGTGTTTATGTGTCAAGTACTGTGTTTGATGGCAGAGATACAAAAATGATAATCCGTAATCTCCATCTTCAGGGTGCTACAGTGCTGGGGAGGGTGGGGGTGGGGGTGAGATGTGTGAACAGACAATAGTCACAATCCACCATCAAAATTGCTCTAGTCCTCTGTTTCTAAACTTGTTGGTCTCCAGTTCCTTTGCTGTTAAAAATTGTCAGGGACCCCAAGGAGCTTTAGTTTTGTGGGTTATATTTATTGGTATTTATGATGTTAGAAATTCAACTGAGAAATTTTAAAAAATGTTAATTTCTTTTAAAGTAATAATAATAAATCCACTTCATGTTAGCACAGTAAGCATATTTTTAATGAACTGGTTCTGCAAACAAAAAAAATTATAGTGAGAATAGTATTTTTTACCTTTTTTGCACAACTCTTTAATGTGTGCCTTAATAGAAAACAACTGGATTTTTATATCAGCTTCTGCATTCAGTCTGTTGTAATGCATTGTTTTGGTGAAGAAAATCCAACCACATGTATTTGGAAAAGGGAGGAGTATATTAATAACCCTTTCAAATAATTGTGGATATTCTTTAAATATTCTTCTTTAATATTACACCCAAACTAACAAGTGGTAGTTCCTTCACGGTTAGTTGCCATGTGGAATCTGAAACATCATTGGTAGGCTTTTATTGGTTACACAGTAATTCATTGGCTTATCTTGCACTTTGAATGAAACTTTTACTCATATATGATTCTGTAGCATGCAGTGGTTACTTGGAAAATGTAGATCTTTCAAATATGAACATTTAATTATACATCATTAAAATTCACATTCATTAACCTCACCACGAATATCACTGCCAAAGTCTTCAAGAATTGGGAAGCTGTCACACTCACAGTGGTGGACATAAGTTTTCCAAGATTCAAATTTTTGTTGGAAAGTTTGAATTATAACTACAAATATTGTCAGTTTTTTTTCTTGGAAATGACAGGCTCTCTTGGTTCGTTTTAAAGAAAATATTTTCTGTCAGTTGTTTTCTTGAATAAAAATTGTGTTGTGAAAAAAGCAGCTAGTTCAGCTTGCAATAGAATTGCATAAGTGCTTGCTCTTGAGACAGCCATTACAGAAGAGCTGTGTAGGTATTTCCTGAATATGTTCTCAAGGGTCGAGATTTAGCAAAATCAATTGTTTTTACTGCTTCATTGAGGACATTCTTAAGTGAACCTGGCACGTTCCTTGATATAAGCGTGTGGTAATGAAGAATTAGTGACGACTGGTACAGTTGGTGCTCCATCTCAATGCATGCCATGACGCCAGCAGATCACCCCACCATTGCTGTGCCCTGTCAGTACAGATGTCCTCAGATAGAAGACACATGACACTTAGTATTATTACGAAAATAATTTTGAACTTGCAGACCCCTTCAGAAGGATTTCAGTGGCCTCAGGAGTCTACAGATGACACTTGAGAAGGGTTGTTGAGGTACATATAAGGAATGGCAATCCCATAGGAACGGAAAACTCAGGTTGCAGGTTGTTAGGGCCACTTTTGAGAGATGGTCTCACTTGTGTTAAACCCTGAAGAAAGTAGAGTATATTCTAGGCACAGAGAAGTTGTGGGGGAGTCTTGCTGTGAGGAGGTGTATGAGTAATTTCGGGTTATTGAAGGGTCAGGCTCAAATGGGGAAGAGGGAGGAGATAAGACTGGACAGGTAAACAAGGGCTGGGTCACAAAGGGTCTTGTGTGTCAGTCAGAGAAGCCTGGGTGATAAGGATACATGGATGGCAGGGCAGGGGCTTGGTGTTGGACATCACTGAAGCTACTCATAGTCTGATTGAGTAATGGTGGAAGTGTCTGCCAGGTAGGAATGGGGTTGAGAGGTGGATGGCCCTGTGGTGCACTTTCCTCTGTCAGAGCACTTAGGTATATAGAGGTAAGTGTCCTCCCTCAGCACGGGGACTCTATCTTATTTACATTTTATCCCAATAGGTCACCAGGCATAAGTAGAGCCACTCAATAAATATTAGCTTGAATGTATAAATAAATGAATGAAGGATATAGAAATTGATAGGACTTAAGTTATGAAAAAGAAAAAAAATTCCTAGATCTTCCATTTCTAACAACTTTACTTTTCAACAAGATGCTAATACTTAAACGCTATATCTAAATTGTAGTTTGTTTGAAGTGTAGAAAATAAGATATGGAGTTCAGAAGGGAATCATGGTTTTGTCTGTTAGGTGGTTCATTCTGTGGTGCAAATAATTTTACTTCGGGAGTTCTTTTTTCTTGAAGTTGGGAAATGAACTACTGTACTTAATTTTAACTTTTGTCCTGAAATAAAACCTGCCAATTTCTATCTCCACCTCCCCAGCCAAGTATTCATTACTCATGAAAAGTGCCCTAAGGCCCAAGCTGGAAAACTAGAGGTCTCTAGAAAAACATCATTTTTTCTGTTTTACTTTCGTTTAGTCATTGAACAAATATTTAGCAACTGCTTATGTGTCAGGCACTATTATAGGAGTGCTGGAGACACAAGAGTGAACACAACAGGTAAAAAATTCTTGCCCACATGGAGCTTATATTTCAGTGTGTGGAGGTAGATAAGAAGAATAAACATACGTGAATTATATAGTATACTAGTAGTATAGTAGTAGACCATGAAGTGCTGTGGTAAACAGATGGGGTAGGAGGGCTAGGAGTAGAGATGGGGGCAGGTTGCAGTTGTAAATGGGGCAGCCAGTGGTTGTCTGTAAGATGGCGACATTGGAACAAAGACTCAAAGGAGGTGAGGGATGGAGCCGTGTGCACATCTAGAAGCCAAGCTTTCTAGGCAGAGGGAACAATCGCTAAGTGCCCTGAGATGGAGATGTAAGAGGTGAGTTTAAGGCTCCACAAATGTCTGTCATGCTGGGAGAGGAGCAAGGGAACTGGGGATCTGGGGAGAGAGGAGACCCAAGAGCACGTGTGAGGCCAGAGCAGGGAGGCCTTATAGGTCAATTCAAAATCTGGCATCTACTCTGGAGGTAACGAGGACCATCCCATGGATTTGAGCAGAAAAGTGATATGAGCTGGCCGGTGTTTTAATAGCATCACTGACTATTGAGAATAGATGGTAGGAGGCCAAGGGTGGGAACAGAGGCTTTTGCAGTGATTCAGGTGAGAGGTGATGCTGGCTTTGCTCTTAGAGGAGGTAGAACCTACAAGACTTGCTCAGAGATCAGGGGAGGGTGTGAGGGGAGAGGAGGTAGTGATGACTCCCAGTTTGGCTGAGCAACTGGAAGGTTGGAACTGGGAACTGCCATCAACTACGATGGGAAATGGGGAGGATGTCTGTGGGCAGCTTCGGAGGAAACCAGGAATTCACTCTGGAACACTTTGTGTTAAGCAACTATACTCAGAGAGAATATTTCACCTGCTCCCAAAATGGTTTTAAAATGGCTTATATTGAAAGCCCACCCACAGAGATCCTACAAAATTCATCAAAATTAACATAAAGGAAAAGGGAGGAGAAGGGAGTGATAAATTGCCTACTTTAAAGATTTCCACTCATAGTGTAAGGCAAAAACCGGTTTGTTTATGAGAAATCAATAATGTTTGAAGTACAAGTGCAGCAAATCAATGGCTATCATTTCAAACCATTCAGTTATGATTTGTTGCATCTTGTAAATTTATTTCTAACCGTGCAGTGCTCAGCTTTGATTAGCAATTTATAAGTTTTCCATTCCCATATAAATCCTTTTATCCTTGTTTGCTTTTTGGCCACTACTGTCTTAAACATGTTATGGAAAAACCTGACAAAGTACAAATAATCCAGTTTTGTTACTTGTTGATAGCTCTGGGAAAGCATACTTGGAAAGGGACATAGGAACTTATCAGCCAATATTATGTTGTGTCTTTTGCGAGTAGCCCTGACCAGCTGCCCCTTGAGGGGGAGTAGACCCTGGACCATGTGGAGCAATTTATAGAATGTCCTACCTCCCAAAACTCTCCACGGGCTTCCTATGGAATCTGGAATTCCCAGGGAAGCAAGCCCTCAGAAGCTTCTCAACAGAAGGACATGCTATTCTCAACTTTTCTGCACTCACTTTTCCAACACTAATTATCTACTGTGAAACCACCGTTTGTGAATCCAATTCTGATTTGCACGTTTCAGTTGATGAATAGTCACGTCATGCTTCTGTGACGTCTAGGCATCTTTGCATAGTAGGATTAGCATAATTTTTTGAACTGTGTCAGTTTTTTTTTTTTAAATAAAAATAATTGAGGAGAAAGGGGGACAGGCAATGTTGATAAGAAGCCTAGATTTCAGAAGCTTAATACCTGTGACCCCAAAATGCCAGTCATCAGGGGAGCCCTAGCCCCATGTGGATGGTCTCTGGTCTTCAACAAATCAATATGCGGTCACAGGGGAAGGAGAAGGAGAAGGAGAAGGTTAAGATATGCATCAGGTTTGTTTAAAAGGTGAGGTGTAAGTAGAAATTTTATACATTTTAGATCCCTGGGGATGGAAGTCTTCACGGACCCGGTAAACTCAGTTTCTGTACCTGTCTTTTAGGACTATCTTCTATAAGAAGTAGGGGTTGCCTGTGTGTCACCTTGGAGGGATCGTGGGTTCTTCCTCTTTCGAACTCTGATAATATTTTGTCTGTATACCTGATACGGAAATTAAGATGTATTGCCTTACAGCCTCACTAAGTGTGTGTATCATAATTTACCTACTAGGTTGAAAACCCCTTGAAAAATAGGGGCTTTGAGGAACAGAGAGATGTGTGAGACACCGCAGCTAATGTGAATAGTAGGTGTTTCACTCAAATAACTATGGATGGGAGGAAGGTTTTTAGGGAGTCTCTCAACATGAAGTTAAGGTGGTATTCCTGAGAGTGGGTGGGTTCTGGGGCTAAGAAGAATCCTTGGAGCTTCCCAGCTTCCTTCTTTATAGCTCTGATTGCAAGGGAATTGTGCTGGCACAGGTGTAGGGACTCTGGGGTGGCCCTTGAGTCTGCTAGGCTGAGAACCGTACGCCCCAGCTCCAGTCTGGCTGTGTGTCCTGGGAGAACACAGAGCTCAGTTCAGGTCCCATGTCTACGCTGCTCTGCAGGTTTCATGGGCTGATGGGCACCCATGGCAGAGGGTTATTCTGGCGGAGAAACCAAAACCACAACTGAAAAGGAACAGTAACTTCTGTATCACCAGTGTAGGTTAATGCTGATATGACATGTGTGTTAAGTTTAATTTGGGAGTTGTAACATTTATAAATGTCTGTAGATCTGGAGTAAGGCGATCTGGACTCATGCTCCAGGCCTCGTGCTTGACCTTGGGCAGGTTCCTCGAACTCCTGTTTCCTCCACTCTTAAAAAGAAGGATTGGACAAAACAGTTTAACCTCTCTCTCTCTCTCTCTCTCTCTCTCTCTCTCTCTCTCTCTCTCTCTCTCTCTCGTTCAATGATTTAATATGATTAAAGCAACAATTTAAATGGCAATAGGAACGTGCATTTCCTACAACAGTTTGTGAAGTGAAAAAAAAGTATTAGACTAAGCTTTTCATTTTGTAGCAAATCTCTTTACCTCTTTAAATAGAATCAGGTCTTAACTGCCCTAGAGAAAGAGTTTGTGAAGTCATCGTAATAATAGCAGGCTGTCTCAAATGTAAAGATCACAGAGAACCGTAAAAACGTTAATTATCCCTTACGCCATCCTGATGGAGCAGAGACATGTTATTATCATTTGACTTTCACAGCTGGGTAAGTCAAGGCACAGAGACACAATAAGTTGCTCGTAACTTGGACAAGGTCATGGTGAATGTTAGGGGGCGAATTGTGTCTTGTTTTTCCCTCCATGTAGGAGAAAATGTCTGGGTTTTAACCACTTTTATTTTCCTTGTAAAGATTTCTCTATTAACATACCTAACGTAAAACCAAATAATAATGTGCGCTGTAGTCAAACAGATTGAGATGTGACTGGATTGGTGATGGCTGATGGCCCTTGTCTTATCTGGGTTCTTCTCTGGGAGCTGGAGTGGTGATCGGGAGCTGATGCCTTGTGATCATGTGAGGCTTTCTCAGTTTAGGGAAAGGTCAGTTATTTAGTAGTAGTTTTCCTATCTTTATTCTGGTGACTTTTTTGGCAATTCACACAGATTTTCATTAACCTTGCAGTACTGTGACCATATAGTGTGTGTGATTTGGTTCTTTGGAACTTACTTGTGGTAGAGTTTTACTCTAATTTCTCTCCCATAAGAACTGCACTGACATTCTTACCTTAAAAACAAAAACAAAAAACAAACAAACAAAAAAACCTGAATGTAATTCACATGCCATTAAATTCATCTTTAAAGTGTACAATTCAGTGGTTGTTAGTGTATTCATGAAGTTGTGCAACCAGCACCACTAATTCCAGAACATTTTCTTCACTTAAAAAGAAACCCTGTACTCATCAGCAGTCACTTGTAACCCCCCGCCAACCCATCACGGCCCGGCAACCACTAATCTACTATCTGTTCTGTGGATATGCCTAGTCTGGATATTTCAGGTATGTAAATGGAACGATGTAATATAGCTTTTGTGTCTGGCTTCTTTAGCATAATATGTTCTAGGTTTATCAATGTTGTAGCATGAATCAGTACTTCATTCCTCCTGATGGATGAATAATATTCTATTTTATCTCTTTAGTCTCACTGAACATTAGCACTTCCTGCAAGCAGGTGTTACACAGGTTTTCTTTTTTCCTGTAGCACGTCCCCTAATAGAATCTTGTGTGTACTTTTATAAAGGTTTCTTCTCAGGGTCTTTGAGTAGAATTCCCACAATATAGTCTGTAAGGGTTTTGAACTTAAATTCTGCTTTTTAAAAGTTCTTTAAGTGTCTGCAATACAGTGGTGTTTGTTATATGCCTGAATGTAATTGAGTTGAGTATGGCATCTGGACGGTCCTCTTAGCTCTGGTGACAATCAGTTTCTGGTAGAACCGGCACTTTGGCTGAGAATCCCTTTTGACCTTGTGTTTTCATCAGGGACCCTGGTAAGGGATTGCGGGAGGCTTTTTGCCTTCCTCCTGTAGACTAAACACTTGCCCCTTTCACAGCCATAGCCTGCCTAGAGAAGGAGAATGTGGGTACACCTCTATTCCCTTCTCCCCTCTTCTAAGAAGGCCTTTTCCTCCACTAGGTTGCAGTGAACATTGGAAATGGCCTGCTGCGCATTTCTACTCTGAAAACACCTGCCACACTCCTGGTCCTCTAGCTATTCTTTTGGACTCAGAGGATATTTATCGCGTTTCCCCGAAAATAAGACCTGGCGGGACAATCAGCTCCAATGTGTCTTTTGGAGCAAAAATTATTATAAGACCTGGTCCTATTTTACTATAAGACTGGGTATGGTATAATATATAATATGATGTGATGTGATGTGATATGATATGATATGATATGATATGATATGATATGATATGATATGATATGATATGATACCGGATCTTATATTAATTTTTGCTCCAAAAGACACATTAGAGCTGATTGTCCAGCTAGGTCTTATTATTGGGAAACATGGTAGTCACAAGATAATTGAATCAAGCCATGGCAGCCTGCTCTTAAGAAACATTTCCTACCAGGATTTACTTCTCTCTGTTTATCACCAGAGATCTTGCACTGTCAAGAATATCAACAATGGGCTGTGACCTCAGGTTACGCGGACTTGGGAGATTTATGAAATTTACATTTTTTCTGGCATGGTATTTATGATGTGAGAATTTACTTCGCTGCAAGCTAAACAATGACATTCAAACTGCTGCCTTGAATTTCCTTGACACAAGAATCATAACAATAAAGAAATATAGAGTCCCAGATACCTTCAGAAAAGTAGGTTGATTTTTATCTGTATCCCAAGTACATGGCAGTCTCTGTGAGTTCGGATAGAACTAGCCTTTGAATGTGGTCAACTAAAAGTTACTTTTTTCTCTCACCGAATAGTCTATCAGTTATTTCTGTTATTCCATTTGACTGGTTTTATTTTCATTCTGTTTCACCGACCGATGAAGAGTAATATTTGCCTGGGTGACAGAGCACAGCAAATGTGATTTAATGCAAGATGTCGCAAACGACTGCATTTTTAAAGTAAAAGTGGGAGAGAAGGTTAGGGAAATCTGAGTTAATTAAAAATAATCATTGCTATACAAACTTTGCACATTTAAATTTAAAAATTGGGAGAGTTTACTCTCTCTGTGCAAATGAGCTCAATGGGCTCATGGCCCGTGATAAACTTTGCATCATGAGCAGTAATGCCGGATTTTATATGTAATAGTGGGTGAACTACAAAAATTGTAATACTGTATTTACAAAATGCTGCCTACTTCCACTGGCAGCTTGGATTTAACAAGATCTTTACCTTTTCTTAAAACTGCATTCACATTTTTAAAAAAAGAAAAATGATAGATAAGATGAAAGAATCTAATTGGATAACTTCTAAGTTTCTTTTCAGATCTAAAATTCATTGATTGTCTACAATCTGTTCATTTATGGGATTAGTTAGTGAAAATTGTGAGAAACTGAATAGATAAGTGGAATGCATTGAGTAGATGAGAACATAATTCACACAAACTGTGTCATCTGAATGTAAGTAGATATGAAACTGTTAAATGTCAAAGATGTACAACTAACATCACGTGATCGTGTAGTTGAAAACTTAATTCAATCATTTATTATTTACTTGTAACTCCTTTGATATTATTTTTGTAGTTTTTTTCTTTCAGTCTTCATAGATTTCTATAGTTTTCACTTTGTGGTGGGGCGTGGCTAAGGGTTAGTGATTTAATCAACTAAGACATTTCTGAGCCTGAGGTGACAGCCCCAGTTAAATATGCTACACTGTGTGTCTGCACGCTGTCTTTCTAATTGCTCTAGTGAGCATATTTCATCTCTTTCTTCCGGAAGTGAGGGAGCTCATATTGGCTTTGCTCTTTCCCTAGACTGTGTGCTTTTGGTGCATGTCACATCCTCTGATGTCACTGACCCTTCCAGAAGTAAGGCTGAGGTCCTGGCTATGGAGAGAGGCAGAGATGGCTCTCAGCAGAGAGGGCACTGCCCACCAGTGGTATTTTGGAAGTTTATGGGTCTGTTTTTGGTTTCCATAATGAATTGGGGGAAAGTGGCGTTCACTGGCTGGGGACACGGTTGCTGGATGTCCTGCATGTTCAAGTGAGTCCCTCACGCTGCAGAATTGTCCTACTGGACATTCCTGTAGGTGAAAAACATGTGCATATTTATCTGAGCCAAGAACTATCTCCATTTTACAAATAAACACAAATTGTTTTTTCCCCACAGCTATAGGGTGCTTTGACTCTTGTAGGAATGCCACAACCCAGTAAATCAAAGGAAGTTTGTCCTTTGTTTTGTTCAGAACTTTGCCTAGTTTTTGTCCTTTTGGAATATGTTACTGATGGCAACACCTTGTATGCATTTGAATCTCCAACAAGACACACTGGCATCGATCGGGCTGTGACAAAGCTGAGACTTTGACCATGATTCTTTGTGGTGTAAGCATTAGATGAGCTTTTTCTGTGGTTGTGTGCCTAAGCATTTCCATATTGAAACATACTTTTTTCATTCACAAATTATTTTTCATTTATTTTTCTCTTTGTGTTGCTATTATTGCTTTTTGTGAAGTTATGTATGGAGGTATAGACTATATTAAGCGTGAATTTTATTTCAGGATAGTAAATGTATATATTACCAAAAAGGGAGCTTTGGCTCTGCTAGCTTGGAGAATCAGTGTACCACACTGCATGCTTTGAACCGTGAAAGGCATAGTTTAAAAATAATCTCCATCCTCGTTGCCTTCCTTTCTGTCTACTTCAAATGAAACCTCAACCCACAGATGGAGCAGAGCTTTTCCTGAGCTTATGACCACCATCATTAATTTCTCAAAAAATGTCTTTTTGTACCAAATAGGGGAAAACAAATCTCTCCTTTTGGTTTCCTGTTTTGGGCCATAGTGATTGATATCATTTTGAAATTTTAAATCAATTGCTCTTTTAGTTGCTGTTTCTGAGACCGCAGGAGGCATTCTCTGACTTTTTGGTATGGGTTCTGGATCCTTCCTTTATAGGAACCAGTTGTGTGTCCTCCAGAGGTCGGCTCCCAGTTGTAGCACAGGCAGAGTGCCTTGACCCCCTCTTGGTGACTAAAGCTGCCATGTCTCCAGGGTGTGCCAGCAGCCACCTGGATGGTGTCCGGCGATTGGGAAGAACCTGGTGCTTCTTCCCTTGCTACCTGGTTGAGTAAGGAAGGGGTAGCAGCCAGCAAACCTGGGATGGGATGGCATCAGCAGGATGAGCCAAACATCAGAGCTGCCTGCTGAGCAGAGTGAGAGGTCCTGAGGAGTAAGTAGCAGGCAGGAGGCCGGCAGGGTCACCACCGCGTGCCCAAGCCTGCTCCCAGGCCTTCCAGTGCCACCCATTTCCAGAGAATTCCCTTCTGCATATTCTAGTTGGCATGCGGATGGCCTGGTGCTCCTTATGCGGACCATGGGGTGTGTGCAGTGATAAATGGCCTGCATTCCTGCACACTAACTAGGCAAGATGGGATTTGGATGTAAATGTAAACTTTGAATTCACACGGTAGTATGAGCTGTGTAGGCGAGGCGACCTTAACTTTAGCATTTCCTCAGGTTTCTGTTTTTAAGTTGATACTCAGGATGTTACTTGAACACAGGTTTTGCCCTTTAATTGTAGAGGATTTGTGGTTGCAAACTGCTTGGCTGATGGTGACACTCATGGGGTCCGTACTGGCTCACAGAACAGGAGACACTGCGTTTCACGGCGTCTCATACCTCAAGCCTCGCGCTTCCCCAGTTGTCTGTAAGGAACTGTGGGGTGTGCGGGCGAGCAGGGAGACAGTCACCTCCTGGGACAGCCTGCCTGGTGTGCTGTCACTCTCCAAGAAATGGTTATTGGTTCATGGAGAAAGCTGTCTCAGCCTGGTTTCGTGTGTGGGGCCTGACATCCGACCTGGTACCGGGAGCCCCCATCTGACAAGGGAAGAAATAAATGAGTTAGTCTCAGTGGAGGAACCAAGTAGCTCTACTCCCTCAACTGCTGAGCGAAGCTCTTGTTGGCCACCTGTGATGTCAGATGTTTCAAACTGCTGGACCTCACCCCAAATTGTTAATTTCCACAGGATTAAGATCAGAAAGACAAAAGGGTGAATTTGGTACATAGACGTAGATGTGTTGACTTGATTTTGTGTTTGTTTTCCATTATTTACAGTCGTCTTGGCTGAAGCCGCCTGTGGAGCCCACCTGTACTGTAGTGTGATGAGCCCAGGGTGGGCGGGAAGCTCGTGCTGTTTGTTACCTGGCAGGGAGAAAGTGCCCTAACAAATGTCACAGTGATTGTCCGCATGGGAGACTCTCCCAAGGTGGGAAGCCAGTTTTGGGTTGGGAGGGAAGGATATATTTACTCACTTGAGCAGCCGGTACTCAGGATGTGGGTAGAGAACGAGTGGGGCTATACGTAGGCATTTGGCACCCAGGACAGGAAGTCAGATCAGTGCCTGTTTAAAACTGTTTGGTAAATAAGCATTTGCATGTTACTGGCCTACATGCTTTTTAGGCTGTCTGCTGTTCTCCCAGAACCCACTTTGTTCTCTTTTCTTCACTAGAAGGAATGCTAAGGCACACTACTTTTCATAGGGATACAGGCCCTGGTGAAATCTGAGGCACTGGGAACTGGTGTCCCCAGCCTTACACACTGTCAGGCTCGGTGTCACTGTGCTTTGCCATCTCCAGATCAGCGATGGTGCATTGCTGCTAGGGTGGGAACAAGAGTCAGTCCCCGTAGAGGTTGTTTATCCCAGATACCATTCAGCCTCTGTGAGCTTGGCGTGGTGGCTTTGAGATGTCCCATCTCGGCAGGACTCAGGAGCCATCCAGAGCGTCCTCTTCTCGGATCCCCGGGGCCACCAGCATCACTGGGAGTTGGTTCCTGTGATCCATCCTGTCCAGGCTTGTGCCTCAGACAGGATCCAAGCCACACCCATGGGCTCTTGAAGTTAAGGGGCACCAAAGGCGACGGGGAGCCTGGCTGATGTGTACTGAAGCCTTGTTATCCTGGGGTGGGCAGGGTTTTCGTAGGGAGGAAGAACATCAAATATTCTATTCCCAGCTAAACATTTTGCCTCTGTAAGAGGTAAAACATGGTTTGGGGGGGTTTCAGCACTTCCGTTCCAAAGTTTTGTGACTATAAGGAATAGATGAATCAGAATTCCTGTGACAGCTGCTTTTGACATCACCACGTTATTTTCCCGAGCACTCATCTGGCTCCCCCAGTCTCCAAAGCCCCTTCTGCCTGAGCCAGGCCTGAGACTTCAGGGGACTCGAGGCCCCCTTCATCTTTCTATCCCCACGACTTAGTACCTGTCTGACATGTCGCAGGTGCTGCTGAAATCTTCACCATGAATCAGTGCGTGCTTGTGTGTCCTGTTTCCTGTACTTGATAAACTCTTTGGAAATACCCGAGCTCTTTAGTCACAAGGTACTGTAGCAACAATGCAAATTCGCTCTGTCGCTGAGGTGATGTGCTTTGCATTGCAAGGCTTCTGTGACATTGCTCTTCCTCGCTGTCCTTATACTTCTCTGACCGTTACTTCTCTGTGAAGAGAGAGGTGCCACCTCTGAGGGCCGCTCCTCCCCAGCACACTGTGATTCCAGGGTCCTCTTCATGTGTCACTCTGTACATTCTTGCTGGGGGCGCCATCTGTCCCCCTGGCTTCACTGCCAGATGTATTGTGATGATTCCAAATCCATGTGCTTATACAGACTCTTCATGGACCACCTGGCTCCTGGGCATCTCCCATCAGATGCATCTCAAACTCAGCATTGCCAGAGCTAAGCTTGTGACTGCCACCCCCATCCTTTTCTATTCCCCAGCTACTCTGTCTCTTTTCTGTATTTCCTTGTGTGAACTAGGTGGCAAAGAGGAGGCCTAAGGCCTCTGCCTCCTCAGACTCAGGTCCTCTACCTGTTCACTCTAGTTTTTTGCTCTCTATTCTGTGTTCGTTTGGGTCCTTCCACCTCATACCCTCGGTGTTGCTGTGACTTGGTGACTTATTTTTCTGCCAAGGCCTTCCCCTCTATCAGTTCTTCCATCCTAGGGCACCCTTCCTTCCTGCTCACTCTTGCTGCCGCAGCCACACTCAGCACCTTCCCAGATCCTACTGGACCCTTCCTATGATTTGCTTATTCAGCTGCCTTTCATTCACTGTCCCCACTGCTCACCTTGCCTGGTCATCTTCAGCTTTCACCTGAAATACATAGCTCTCAGTTGTACAGACCTTGCTCAAAGGAGACCTTGTCTCCTTTACTACGTAGGCCTTTAGGGTCCAAGGGAGAATTAACCTTCCTGAATATTCTCACTTACCCCTGTGTGGACTTTTCTCACATCATCTGTAACACTTCTTTGTGCTCCTATGTCTGTCTCTCCCTCCCTCCCAATGCCAATCTCCAGACTGGAAACTCACCCTGGGAGTAGGGACTGTGTCTCATTTACCTTTGTGTACACAGCACCTAGCACAGCGCCTGGAAAATAGCCAGTGCTCAAAAAGTGCGCGTTGGAGGGAGGGAGGGAGGGAAACAGGGAAGGAGAGAGATGTGTGTGTTGTGCGCTTATGCTAAACCCAGTAGGAGTATGGGCTGTTTTCTTTTGTGAAGCCTGTTGGTTGGTCTCCTATAAACAAAGGTGCACACAGCAGTCTCAGGAGCAATGATGGAGGGACAATTGTGGGTCGTTTGGGTTTAGGGTCTAATCTTGCTTTCCATGCAGTCCACGTACTGGCCTCTGTGGTATGGTGGTAGGGACCTGGGAGGAGTGAGGCCAGTATCCCCACCTGTCTCTGCTCCCCCACATTGGCCCAGGGGTGGCTCATGCTTTTGTGAGCAGCACTGCCTAGTCAGGCTAATGTACTCTACGCCCAACAACAGTGAAGTGTGACTTGGACTATCTGGTCCTTTTCTGGGTGGGGTTAGGGTGTTGGAAGAAGTAAAAGGAAAAAGAAATTAGAGCTCCAGGATTCTGTAGACCATTGAGATGTTTTCTTTAGGTCCTCTCTTATCTTCAAAGCAAGTGCCTGTGTAGGGACTGGTGAGGTCAGCATGGATCGTGGACCACCATTTGTATCCACGAGTTCCCTCAACCTCCTAGGGTTCCCATAGCTTCGAAAGGGCTCCTAAAAGCCGTTGTCCTTGCCCTCGTAATGCTGGAGTTTGTCACCATCTAATCCTGCCATTTAAATCTAGATCAATTCAGTCAGGTATGAGATTGATGACTTCTCGTTGCCGCTAACTGGTATCCAAAACCATCTGGTTTCACCGAGTTGAAGGTCTACCAAATACAAGAATAAAATGAAAACCTATGCTGTATTTTGATAGGGGCTTGTCTTTCCATCTTTCTTGAATTTGTTAGAGAACCACTGGAAAGAATTGTTGAGCTAGCCTGTGTTTATAGTTGTGGGTTACATTATTCCTTTTACATTATTTCTTAAGCTTTACTCTGGAAGTTAACAAAGGTTTGCTGTTCCTCTTGGGACTTTCAATTTAGGATGAAATTATGGTTTATACCAGAAAAAGAAGAATTATGCTTGCAAATGAGCAAGTGGTGGGTTGTAATAAGAATCTGTGATATTACACCGTTGGTTTTCCAAGATATCCCTGGTGATTTTGCCCTCACTTAGCCAAACATAGGGAAGTACCAACAATAGTCACTGCTACTTGGTCCAAATTAACTATTTGATCATCAGACTTCAATGAAGTACAGTTTGCACAGCAATGACAAGAGTGACAAGGCATTGAAGTCATTGTCTTGATTGGTCATTGATCACCTTTGATCAAAACACGCAGATATTGCTTCTTCAATTTGCCAGAGCCCAGCTGTGTTTCAGAAGACCAGATATGTGCATGTTGTAACTTCAGTGTCATTAAGGACCACTACGTACTGCCTTCTGTTGTTTTTCCTTCCCTCTCTTTCTCTATCTGAGCCTTTAACCCAGTCATTACTAGTCTCTGCATATGGCTGAACCCACATATGTTTTTGTCACTTTTCATGCAGATTTCAGCAATGTCCCGGACATCACAACTGGCCTGAAAAGGAGTCAGACTGATGGCACGTTGGATCAGGTTCCCCACAGGGAGAAAATGGAGCAGACGTTCAGGGTAAGATGTTGTCCCAATTCTCAAACAAGGACCCAGCAGGCAAGCATTAATTTCCACCTTTACCTGAGGTGGGGAAAAAGTAGATGGAGTTATCCTATCCCTCAGTCCAGCAGTTGTTACAAACTTTTTTTCCCCTGAACAAAATATTTTCCTTATTTATTTGAAGTAAAGTACTAATGTGAACCATCGACTCTAGCCAGACTTCCCCCATGACTTCTGGTGTGCCACCACAGAGCAGTGCAAACGTACCATTTGTACGTGAGGATGGTTTTGCCAAGAAAAATCTAAGTTCAGGTGTTCTGAAAATCATATTAAATTACTATTCTTTTTGTCTTCCTACTTTTTTTTTTTTGCCAAAGATAAATTAATTTTGGAATATTGTCATTTGGTTCTGGTAAAATATGTCAAACATAAAATTTGCATTTTAACGTTGTGCACTGAAGTGGCGTTCAGTACCTTCACAATATTGTGCAACTGTTACTACTATCCATTTCCAGAACTTTTTCATCATGACACACAGAAACTCTTTACCCATTAGACGAGAACTCCACATTCACTCCAGCCTCCCAGCCCCCTGGTAACTTCCGTTGTACTTTCTGTCTGATTTGCCTATTTTAGGTCCTCATGTAAGCGTAATCATACAATATTTGTCCTCTTATTTCACTTAGTATGTTGTTTTCAGGGTTCATCTATGTTGTAGCATTGTGTTAGACCTTCACTCCTTCTTAGGGCTGAAGAATATTCCATTGTATGTATATACCTATACTGCATGTGTTTATCCAACTGTTGATGGACATTTGGGTTGTTGGCTATCGTGTATAATGCTGCAGTGAACACTGGTATACAAATATCTGTTTGAATCCTTGTTTTCTGTTCTCTTGAGTATGCCTCTAGAAGTAGAATTGCTAGGTCATGTGGTAATTCTATGCTTAGCTTTTTGAGAAGCAGCCCCGTTGTTTTCCATAGCACTGCACCATTCTGCATTCCCACCAGGAATGTACAAGAGTTCTAGTTCCTCCACATCCTCACCCACATTTGTTACGTTCCACTCCTTTCTTACATTTTTTTTTTTTTTAATTGGGGAAGGGGAACAAGACTTTATTGGGGAACAGTGTGTACTTCCAGGCCTTTTTTCCAAGTCAAGCTGCTGTCCGACACTTCAGTCTTAGCTGTGGAGGGCGCTGTTCAGCTTCAAGTTGTTGTCCTTTTAGTCTTAGTTGTGGAGGGTGCAGCTCAGCTCCAGGTACAGTTGCCATTTTCTAGTTGCAGGGGCACAGCCCACCATCCCTTGCGGGACTCGAGGAGTTGAACCGGCAACCTTTTGTGGTTGAGAGGACGTGCTCCAACCAACTGAGCCATTTGGGAGGCAGCTCAGCTCAAGGTGCCGTATTCAATCTTAGTTGCAGAGGGCGGAGCCCACCATCCCTTGCGGGACTCGAGGAATCGAACTGGCAACCCTGTGGTTGAGGAGAGCCCACTGGCCCATGTGGGAATCGAACCAACAACCTTCGGAGTTAGGAGCATGGAGCTCCAACCGCCTGAGCCACCGGGCCGGCCCTCCTTTCTTACATTTTTAACTGTTCTTAGTTATCCTTTCAGAATGGTCTGATGGACATCTATTTTAATGCACAGTCCAGTTTTGACTGATTTTAAAATTATAACTATTATATTTCCTGCTTTTGTCTTAAATACAAAATAATAATGGAGGAAATATAAGCTATGTCATGTGTATAAATAAAACTTATAGCAAGACCACATCTCAGCTGGGATTAGACTGACACGACCGTGAGCCAGTCTCTTGGCATGTGGTCACGTGCACGGCCTTTGATGACTGGTGACGGCCACTGTGAGAAGGGGACATCAGCGTAGAGCCTGCCAGCTTCCAAGGGCATTCTGGCGGCCACTGGTGCCTGGCCTGTCCTCTCATCAGCCTTTCCCTTTTCTCCCTGCACTCCTCCCTGTTCACCTCCTCCAGAATTTCCCTTCTCTTTTTTCTGATTCCTCATACAAAACAAATACTCAACTGCCTTCACTGGTCTGGTTATGTCCCCAGGATGCAATTTCTTTTACTAAACGGAAATCATCAATATTTTTAGTCTTACTACTCATTTTTATCTCTGGTGAGTTACTTTTGGGTATCCAACATTGTAGCTAGTATGCGTCTACTTTTTTTTTTGAAGTAATAGATGCTAGAGCATCAAATAGATGTGTTTTGATTGCTTTGCCTTACTTTTTTATATGAAAAGCAAATACTTCTGAAACACTCAGGAAGCTAGGCTGTCTATTTAAGGTAAGTGGGCACTGCACAGTGGGCAGCTTGGGGAAATCACTTAACGCCATTAAGGATAATGAGTTTCTCTGTATTATAATTGGTTTAAGTTATACATTAACGTTCTTAAGAAGGAAGTTAAATATTTTTCCAAATTTTATTTTAAGATTTAATAAATTAAAAAGGAGAAAAGTTACCATGTATAGGTCATTTCCAACTCTATTATTTAACAATGCCTACCTTAACTAAACAAAGACATACAAAATGAACATTGGAGCATCAGTGACAGATTTAGAAAAGGAGTAAAAGCTTAAAATTGGGGCTCGATTTTCATTATCATCATCCAAATGGTTGAAATTGGGGCTGAGTTTCAATTTTCATTGTCAAAATGGTTAAAGCAGAAAGTAAATAAATAACAAACACAAAAAAATATTGAAAGAGAAGATTAGCATGATAAACATTTGCTGTCCGATTCCTCTCAAGTCTAAAGTAATCTCACCCTTTTCACACTGGAAGATACCTATCTAATTATGGATTTCAGTACATAAAAAAAAAAAAAAATCCAAATGAAATGCCTAGCAGTTATTCCGTTTTGGTCCTTAGGAGAAAAGAATCAGTGGCCATCAAAAGTAATAATTTGGATGGATATTAGTGAAAAGAAAATGTTTAATTTAAGAATTAAAAATAATTTGTTATGTATTTTAATTTTTTGACCTCCTAGAAACATCAGGTTGTATCTAAGAGCAATCTTTTTCTGTTTTCCCAGTGGTGATTTGGGTGTTTTATGGTGCGTGCCCAGCGTGTAGAGGGCATGGGTCTTTTGGGTTTTCGGGATCGCCCTGTCCCATGATGCCCACAGATGGTCACTCAGCAAAGAGAACACCTACTTCTGTTTCCAGCACTTCTCAGTCTGACCCATCGAGCCTTCTCAAGGGTCTTTAACTTCTTTTCAGATTAGCCCCTGGTTGAACCTGGGCTGTTTGGGATATTTTACTAATAATAATCTAGACTTTGAATAAGGAATAATTTCCCTTAAAAAATCAAGTGCAGCCTGGCTTGATAAAGCACAGCTGTAACTAGGGCTTTTGACAGCCCCACAATTTCTGCAAATGGTTCATAATTGATTGCCTTCTTTTTCTTCAAGGGTACCTATTACTGTCATAGCTCTTTGTGTGCCCCTGTCAACCTTCCCTCTGTGGGGATTTTTCTTTCTTTTTTTTGGTATTGTTCACAATTAGCTTGCACTATTGTAACAGTTTGGAGTTGGAAAGGAATAAACAACTTCTCTTTGGGTGAGGGGGTTGAAAGAGTTCCTGGTTTGTTCTGGGGAACTTGAGGTGTGTTAAGCGTCCCCACAGAAATGCTGCTTGCATTCCGGTTTCAACTCCCTGAGCTGGCTCTGAAG
Organism: Rhinolophus hipposideros; assembly: GCF_964194185.1. Lineage (NCBI taxonomy): Eukaryota > Metazoa > Chordata > Mammalia > Chiroptera > Rhinolophidae > Rhinolophus > Rhinolophus hipposideros. The sequence goes on along the minus strand of NC_138049.1, from coordinate 10,972,469 downwards.
ATATGGCACTTAATGGTTCTGTCACCTCCGAGTGGGCCCTAGCCTGCTGCCGTCCCACAGCGGGCAGCCTCACAGCATGGGGTAGAAACCCAGAAGCAGGGAGGGGGGGCCTTCCCCAACCCCCGCGCTGCCTGGGAGGAAGAGCTTGGTGGCGCTAGGACGCCCTTGGGAATGTGCTGTGGAAGAACAGGTTGGGATTTTTCTCATTGCCTGGGGATGACAGCGAGCGAGAACGTGTGTGTCTTACTCATTTCCCAACAGCTGACTGTAGACGGAATCATTTCTCCCAGAGGGAGCAGGTGTCTATGAACTTTTCCTTTTGATGTTCAGCGTGTAAGTAAACGAGGGCTTTGATTCTGAGGGATGCGGACTCTGATCCCGTGTGGGCATGCTTGCATGGTTTTCTTTTCTTTGTCTTGAATGTGGATTTTACTGTAACATGTCTAAAGACTGTTAGGCAGCTGAGAAGATGTGCCTTTCTTTCCAGAAGGGATCCTGACATTGATCTCAGCACTCTTTCCAGCTAAGGGTAAGAGAATTTCTGTTGGATTCTAGTTATTCTGTGGCATTGTCAACTTTTCCTTTCTCATTCCACGGGTGCTTAAGTCTTTAAATTGATCTCTGAAACAATTTTGTCATTTTGAAACATGAAGCTATCAGAAAGTCCTAGGGAAATTTCCAATGTTGACTCTAAAACACCTTTGAAAAGTGAGAGGAATAATTTGAAGACCGTAAATAATTTTATGCTTCGTAAATTTCCTTGGAGCACAGCAGATACTTGTACTGGGCTTAATGCTGTAAAAAAAAAAAAAAATTCACAAAAGTAAAACTGTTTCCTACAAGATAAGCAGGGTTTTTACTTTAGTGATATCGATTTAATATTTTTCCGCTTTTTAGAAGAATTTTATGTAATCACCTAGTGTAGCTTTGGCCGTGATTATTTTTACAGTTTGTAGGCGTTGTGTTGGTAGAACAGGGAACACTGAGAATCTGGAGCTATATAGCACAGCAACTGTGTGTTGTGCTCTTTGTAATTTAACCATGTTTAAGATATATTTTGTCCTGTTTATTCTTTCAAGGTAGAATAAAGGGACATGCACTAATGGTTAGGTTTTAGTACAAAGCATGAACATAACTTGCATTTAATATTTAATGCCTGCTCACCCACTCAGCTTAACCTTTTGAGTTTTTCACATGAATTGCTTTTTAAGAGCTCACATAGCTGAGAAGCTAAAGGAAAAGAAAAAGACTTATTGGACTACATGATTTATTTTCCTGCATTCTCAAAGTATACATCTTTCTTACCTTTCTTGGAGTCTCCTGCATTATGTCAAGGTCTCTTTGGTGGTGAGATGTTTTTGTTAAAAACTCAAACTAAGATATAATTTAATTATAAGTAGAAGCCTTTCTACATGGTTTCTGTTCAATAGATTAATATAATCATCATCTTTTTTTCCAAACTAATACCTATTCCTAAATGCATGCTATCTGACAAAATTCCTATATAAATGAACTGTGAGAGTGCCCTCAAAGCAAACCCATTGTCCCTGAAAAATGACTTGGGATCTAACGTTCTCCAGTAGTGAGAAAGTCATCTGTCACGATGACTTAATTCCGGGTAGTTTTTTGGTAGGCATTGATATAATGGAAAGAACACTTGACCTGATAGTTGGAAATGGTTGGAAACTTGAATTTGTATCCTGGTCCACCCGCCTTTCACTCTATGTGGCCTGGGGACAAGGTACCCAACCTTTCTAAGTAAAAATAATGATACCACTGTAAGTAAGTAAAAATAATGATACCACCAACCCCATGCCGTTCAGCAGATCAGGTACAACTAGAAACACATATATGAGAGATTATTAGGATAAAAGTTTCCCCTTCCTGATATCTCTCTCTCTCTCTCTCTCTCTCTCTCTCTCACACACACACACACACACACACACACACACACACACACACACACATACACACGTTTTTGAATGCTTTCCCTTCTATTCACCTAGTGCATGCCTTAACCATCTCAGCTGCCTACCTGTCTTCTTGAGGTTATGTCAGTGGTCAGACCATGCCAAGATGTCCCATGAGACGAAAACAAATTGGAACCCAAGGACTTTGAAAATTGAGTCTTCTTAGCTCCTTATCATCTGTATGAAGACAAAGCCTGCCCACTTTTTAGCTTATTTTTCTTGTGGTGTGTTGTGAATTGATGACCTTGTGTAAAGCGTTGCTTCTAATGACTAAACAAAAATAGTACATGTTAGATCTGCCTTCATCTTTAGCAGGAGTGGGCTGTGAATACTGAAAACCCGAGAGACTTTCCCAGGTCTTGCAGACTTTTCACTTTTTGGAAGAGGGACGTCATGTCAGGGCATAGAGAGGTGCCAAGCACACACGCTGAATCAAAGCTGAGCTGAGTTTTCTACCAGCTCTCAAATGCATGTTCTTCTTTCCTAACACCACACTTCCCTTTGGAGGGACTCGGTGGCAAGTCTGTGGATGAAGCAACTGTGCTTAGTTTCATTGGCGTTTGAAAGGCCATTCGATCTCTTTGTGGTTAGTTGGATTTTTTTTTTTTTTAATTTTCCATTTTCTTACCTTCTGGTTTCTCGTTTCTGCACTTCATGGTCTGTCCTTGATCCTTAGGTCGGATGTGTTGGGAGATACCAGCTCTTTGCTGGGTGTTGCAGGAAGGGACGTGGCTGCAGCAGGGAGCCCCCGAGAGCCCCATCTTCCTTGTAAAGGATCACATACACACACTATTCAGCAGGTTAGAGATGTCACCACAATGCCAAATGAGACAGAGAGAGAGAAAACCAACTCTTAGTGCAGGCTGTGGGGAGGCCCAACCGTGAGCGGGAGCAGTGAGCTGAAAGTGAGGGGTGGCACTGGGAACTCGGAAGTGAGCACACTGAGCAGTTTGGGAAGGGAGAGAGCTTGTCCTGTGGAAGGTTGACGAACCATGGAGTTGACGAGAAAGCAGGGAAGGCATCTCACTGGTGGTGACCTCTCCCCACTTCCTCTCACAGCTGCCCTCTGTGAACGTGGCTGCAGGACAATGTCCCAGGGCTTTAGGTTAGGCCAAGTGTGCCACTGGGCAGAAGAAGCAAACTGAAAAGTGCATGAGGGGCTGTGGCCATTGGTGGAGTTGTGGGCTGACTGAGGCCCAGACACTCAGAAACTGCCAACATCAGGCTGTTGCCTGATGAGTGCCCAGCTATCTGTGCCTTTGCCAGGGTGGCTTTTAAAGTTCAGAGTCTGGGAATGCTGCTTGACTGAGACTTGGCTGGGGTGTGGGAACTATAGGAGGCTGTGAGTGTGTCGCAGATGTGGCACAAGGCTTGTGTGTTCTGTACTAATACAGAATACACATCTGTTTAGGCAGCAGAGACCAGCAGCAACAGATCTGATCTGGAAAGCAAGCTGCATGCTCTTAGCTGTGAGAAGCCTGGGGCCGGCCACATCCCTCTCCTCTCCTGTCTTCTAATCTGTAAAGCGGGGATAAGTATCTCCTGAGTTACAGTGAAGCTGGAAGGATTAGGAGGTCCTTTCAGCCCTTTCTTCCCCTTCCCTTTTATTCCTGCACAACTGGCTTCCCTGTTCACAGAGCTGGTTCCCTTCTAGCCTCTTTCTTGATTCCTTCCTGCCTTCCTCTGGCCTTTGCTTTCTCAGTCTTCTCCAGACTTTCCCTTTTCATCTTATGTATGTATGTATGTATGTATGTATGTATGTATGTATGTATGTATGTATTTGGGGGGGAAAATTGTTATTGAGAGTCATCTTCAGAATCACAAAATGAAGAAGAAAAAAGGAGGAAGTCACAAAGAGGAGCCGGTGAGAGCTGCAGGATGAATTACCGCATGGACTGGGCTGTGGGATCCGGGTTTCTTGGCAGGTAGAAGTGGGCTCTGGAATTAACCTTCTGGGGAAGCAGCCCGAGTACTGCTTGGATCGTTACACCCCCTTCCTCACACTGCCAGGCTGATGACTATCAGTGAAGTGCCTTGGAGACTCCCCAGAGCTGAGACTGCCCAAAAGTTTGACCTTGACCCAGCAGAGATGCTTATGGATGTGTGGTCTTGACTTCTAACCTCATGACGTATTTCCCATGTTTATTTCTGATGCAGGCCTTTCCTTACTTATCCTCTCCTTTGAAACAGCAGGGACTGTGACTTTGCTCCCATCCTGTCTGAGATGAGACTTCAAGAGGAAAGTGTTTGTCCCTTTTAAGGCAAACAAAGAGCTAAGTTCAAAGCCAGCCAGCCAGCCACATGCAACTTGGGTGGGAGAAGGGATCTCCAGCCTTGCTCCTTGAAATCTCACCTGTCCTTCCAGCATGCCTGCATAACAGTCACAGATGGCGTTGGATAGTAGGTTCCCCGTGTTCTGTGCTGGCTGAAGAGTGGACCATATGCTTTTGGATATGTCTATGGGGGAGAAGTGTGCCATTCCTCCATCTTCCATTCTCACCCACTGTGGCATTCAGCCCTCTATTTGTCCATCTTTATTTTCTTCCTAGGCTTCCTAGGATTGGAGATAGTTATGGAGACCTCAGTATAATTTTATTTTTGGGGGGAGAAGAGAGCAGGGAGTCCGAGTCTCTCAAACTCAGCCCTAATGTCAGTAAACTCCATTTGCAGGCTCTGCATATTCTCAGGGGAAGCCGCCTGCACATAGGGTAGTCTCAGAGGAAGAACACAGGACTTTGCCCCAAGTCTTATACTGAAATCCTTTTGTGCTTAGACAAGTCATCAAACGTCTGTATCTGTGTAGTTGAGGGGTGGGTCTGCCATCTTGGAGGCCCATCCTGGCTCTGTCTGTGCTGTTGGAACACCTCTCCAAGTCTTTCTGCCCAAATACCTGATCTAACACAGTCTTTTGCTTGGCAAAGTCTTTTTTTCCTCATGAGTTCAGAGGCTTATTTAGAAGAAAGCTAAGTTTTAGCAGAACCCAAGTAGAATTAGCAAGGGTCATTCACTATCCTTCAGACAGTTACTGAGGTTGAAACTTCCAAGGTTTATGACGGTGAAGATAGTTAAATACTTTATTCGCATATCTGCTGTGGTCTTTTACTCTGTTTCCTTATTTAGGAAATTATTTAGAGCTGACCGATTGAGACTCTGATGAAAACGGTGGACCCTCAGAAAATTGCTCATACACACTCGTAAAAGTGGCCTACGATTCCAGGAGTTCACCAACCTCATGACACTTATCCATGCTTTCCCCCCTTAGGACTCAAGGAACTATAGTTTCATGATTCTGACTTTGAGTAAACATAGGAATAGTCTGGCTTCCATCTTGACATAATATTATTCACATTATAGAATCAATTATCAAGTGCCTGCAGTGTGAAAAGCACTGTGTTTTGTTTAGTCAAGTAGCATTTTGAACTTGGTTTTTATCAAGTCTAACTGTTTGGGTGGGATTGGCTATTAATGCTTTATTTTTTTTAATGTGCTAATAGATACTGAGAAGTGTTAAATAAATAACAACCTTTTCCTAAATGGCCAATAAATTATTATATTGAGACCCCAAAATACAATATTGATGGGGATGGTTAGGCGTCCTAGATTGTTGAATACCAAATACAACATAATGTGCTGGTGTTTTAGCATTTTAAAAAGTTTTATTTTCTGGAATTAGTGAAAAAACTGATTCAGAGGACCTGAATTTAAAATTTGATCTCAAACCAAAACGTTATCGAACTCGCTTTGGTAAAATAAACAGCTGTCTGCTGGCCTGGACAGGATGGTTTCTGTGCTCAATTCAGGGGGTGATACGTGTTTCTCTTCTGAGGGTACCAAGAGTCAAACTTCACCTTGGCAACTGTCACTTAGCAAGTGAGCTAAGTCTTTGTGGCTGCTCACTGCTTTCCTTTTCTTTTGAAGGAATGACAGCCACAATTACAATCTAATTTTGGCTGGCCGCCATTTGGACACCATGCATCTTATCTACCTTTCATATTTACCAAGAGTGGGGTTGGCGGAGTGTCCCGCTAATTTGTTCCTTAAAATATCCTTCATAAAAGCATTGCCTGTGCTACCCATTGTTAAGAGATCTGAAATAGTCATGCTGGTGCTTTCTTGAAATATTTTGTGTACTTGGCAACTGTCATCAAACGAAAACTTAGTGCTGGATACCTGAGGATGTATTTGAATCTCAGTGCCTTTTCTATGCCTTTAATTACTCATAGCAGATTCTCACTTTTCGGTAGGGTTCCATTCCCCACAGTGTGGCCGCTTTCGTTTTTTAAAGAAATGAGTTCTGAGAAATTGTTCTGCGTCACTTTGCAATTTCCTCTCTAGTCTCAGCTCTGAGTTGGTGTATGTGCCACTCTGTATCTGGGGCTAGGCAGCTGAGAGAGGAGAGACGTCGTGGAGGAACTTGGCCTAGGAAGGTTATGGCGTGCTCACCGTCTCAAACTCCAGCTTCTAACTGCTGAGAGAAAAGACTGGATTATTAGTTTTGTAAATCAGTCTCCTGCTGTTCTTGATAATACCACGACGAACAGGGCAACAAAAAATGTATTTGTCAGTAATATAGGAGACAGGAGAAAATTGAAGGTATGTGTTTCAAGGTGCCCTCCCCGCCCTCCATTCTGTCTTTTCTCCTTTTCATTCTTTTTTTGTTGTCACCTCCTCCTTCTGCCTTATTTTGTTTGTTCAGCTTCCCACACAAGCCTCCTCCTCCATATAGCTCACCTTCCTTCACACTCTCTGACTCTTGGCTGGCACCTGGATTCTCCTGTGTTTGCAGAAAACAGATGTGAGATGAGGAAGCTCTTAGATGTGCAATTGCTTAGATATTTCCGCACTTGCACAGGCCCGGTTTCAGTGCTAACTGCTCAGAAACCGCGAGTGTTGCGTAACATCAGGAGTCGTCTTCCTACACCTCAGCTGCTTTGAGCTGGCATTGGAATCTCCAGAATCCATTCCCTTCATGGTTCATTCAGTCACAAGGTAAAGGACAATCAGATGAGCAGACTGGCCTGGCCACATCAGCCTGGTGGCTCCAGGACGTGCACTGCTGTCCTCTTAGTTGCCCAGCAAGGTCTTAAATACGATGGTTTTATAGATGAGTTTCCGAGACAGGAGGACTGATTATCAAGCCAGTAATCTCAGGTGAGCTTTAAGAACAATTTTCTAGGTCTGATGCTTTAAAAAAGAAGTTTTTAAGTTTCATTCTGTCATGGTCACGTTGTCTCTGATATCGTTTGGTTTTGCTTGTACGGCTGCCGGTCTTTGCCCCTTTTCTAGCTCATCAGTTCTTCTCCTTACCAAGGAAACACAGCTTTGGTTACTTTGTATTTATTGATTTGCATTTTCTAGAAGTTTGATCAAAATTGCGTAACCATTTTTGAAAACAATCATCCTAGTTTAAATTTGATTACTTCATTTCTATTATTTAGTCAGTGTTAGATTTTAGAGATTGGTTGGTGGTGAAGTCTCAGATAAATGTGTGTAAGGCAGACATTATTCTATATGAGATGATTATTTTGAGACCCTGTCAAAAAGAAATAATCCGGAATAATGTATCAAATAATGTATCAAACTTGATTATCACATTGCTTAAATCTAGTAAAAGAATTTAACTAAACTGCACGTAAAGATGCTGTGGCCTAGATCTGTGCTCACTCCAGGTAAATGGTGCTTTGCAGTGCCTAATAAAGGTTGTCAGGATATCAACAGATCATTTGATGTGTCTGTCACATTTGTATGATTTTTCTACCCAAAGCTATAGTTGTTTGAAAACCTGGTTCCAAGCACTATTTTTCAGCTGAATTTTAAAACCGAAAATCCAGTCCTTTTTAAACATGAAGGGGATATGGTGGGCTTCAGACAAGTCAGAATGCTGGACCCTCTCTCCCTACCCCCATGCCGTTCTTCATAAGTAGTGTGGGGCATCTGTGACACCTAGTGGGATGGCAATCAGTAGAAGTCAGTGTGATTGTTAAAGATGTCACAAAGAGACCGACCTCCAGTGGGGAATGAGGAGAAGAGTCTTCTTTGTGGAGCTACCGTGGGGGTCATACAGTGCCAGTCAGGCCAGGCAGCCACGTCAGCTTGCCCTGCATCCATGATGGCTCTGCTTCTAAGTGGCAGTGAGAGATTGTGGATGGTGAAGTTTAAACCCTCAGAAAAGTTCCTTAAGAATTCAGAATCTGTCTGTGTCAAACTTGGGCAGGGAACCGGCTTTCTGCAGCCTGCCCAATCAGAGCGCACACTCCCGTCTACCTGTCCCAGGTAGGGAGACCCGGGCTTAGTTTCTTCTGGAGAATGTTACAGGCAGAGGCAAGCACAGGCTGTTTTGTGTCTCCTTCTTCGGTGTCTGAGTGTTGCTGTCACCTTGAGTTGACTCTGATTTTCCCCATGGCCAGGACTATACCAAATGGCACATTTGCAGGTTGCATTTGGAGAGTGGGATATACTGTGTTTCCCCGGAAATAAGACATAACCGGAAAATAAGCCCTAGCACGATTTTTGAGCGTGACATTCCCTGAACATAAGCCCTAATGCGTCTTTTGGAGCAAAAATTAATATAAGACCTGGTCTTATTTTCGGGGAAGCTCGGTAGAAGAGATGTAAGAGGATTCATTAGGAGAATTTCATCCCCTGCTGTGTGAAGTAGGAAAAGAAAGGTGTTTGTCTCTTAATTCACCTTTGCTGGTGAATTAAGAGGGCAGGTGGAAGGGGAGAGGCACCTGGTCCGGAGAGCTGGAGCCTCCCTTTCGCTGGGGAGTGGTGAGTGGGCTTTAGGAAAATCACCTCATCTCTGAGTCCTTAGATCTTTTCCGTGCAAAAGAATAGGGTTATATTTCCACAGCAGTTTCAAAGAGGTGAAATGAAAGAAGAGCCACATATATGAAATGGCTTTGTAAACTGCCGAGGGCACTGAGCAGGGATGCTGACACAGCCCTTAGCGCTCACTGTGGATTTCATATCCATTCTCTCCTTTAAACTCAGTTTCCCCATAGCAACCCTATATAGTAGTATTATTGGTTCCTTTCAACATGAGAAAACTGAGATGGAAGAAGTTAACTAACAGGCCAGTCAGGGGTAGGCCCAGGTCTGTCAGATCCTAAAGCCACTTCTTGTCACTGCCCCAGACTGCCTAGTAATGAGAATATGGCATTGATCATAGAGGAAAGGTGAAAAAACCAACTATGTGTTTAAATACCAGCGATATGAAATATGTGTGTGTTTACCCTTGAAATGGATTTAGAGGCAGAGCAGCTCTATTTCTTAAATGGCAGGTTTGATGTTTGAAATCTGGACACAGCTTTTTGGTTCTTTAGCTTTATTTGCACACTTGGCTAAGCTACACAAATGTGTTTTTTATTGTGTTTTGTTCTCTCCTTTCAAGAATCGATTTCACTGAGCTATGTAATGAAATTTCATAGTTGCTAGTGTCAAAAAATTTGAAATCTCTGGCAGAAAAATTCCTGAGTCCAGGGACTCCAAGTGTTAATATCTGATATTTGCATCTGAATAGTAAGTCATTAGTCTGGTAATGTGAAGTGTAGTTTTTGTATTATATGTAGGTCGTGCTCATACGTAAATGTTTCTACCTCCAACTTATTTTTTAACAGAAAATTTGTTTTAAAATCTGCCAGTATATAATGACCTGAAAATTTAAAGCGTGTGGTACAAAAAGTAGACACTAGTCTTTTAAAAAACGACCATTTAAAACTGTGTTTTGGGGTGCATTTAAGTACAGCAATGTTGGAGAATACCACTTAGATCTGAACAGAAATGTTCTGCTCTTCCCCGGGCTGGTTGGGTGGCTTTCTTCTGTGCAGCTGTAGCTGAGTGTTCCCACCATGGCTAATGTCTACATATAGCAGAGAGGTCTAGTTGTATCGAGTCTGTAATTTTGTCAGTAATTCCCAGAGAATATTTCTCAAGCAGTTTATAACCACTCACTTTTCTAATTTGAATGTACCTTTTTAATGTTGGGTTTCCCATTGGAGTTCCCTCCTTATAGAATTATTTTTATATAGACTCCAAATAATAAAAAAGATCCCATCCCCAAAGGGGTAGAAGTGTCTTTGTAAATGTACTTTCCATACCCTTGCTTGTTTTTGTGTTATTTGCTGCTTTTCTAGCTCTTTTGCAAGAAAAAAAAATGGCACCTTTCAACAACGGTAAAAGTAGTGTTAAAAAATAATTCCAGCGATAGGTGTCCTAATAGCATCTATCTTGTGGATTCCTACAAAAATATTTCCTAAGATAATATATTTGTATGGCAACAATATGTCAGTGATGATCTCCCAGTAATAAAAAGACTCCTTGGAAAATGGTAGGCTTACATTAATTAAGAGCATTGAAGGGCAGGTAACAATTTGACTATTGAGTCTGTGTCGCTGTGAAACCCCCTGTGACCCTCACACCCCCAGCAATAAGAGGAATCTGTGAGGGTAGGGAGAACCAAGGCTTAGTTTTTAAAAGAAGGTAAACCAAGCCAACTAGAGAGAGCCAGCAGGGGATGAAACTCTACAATAATCTGGAAAATGATCTAAGATGCCCCTGGAATATCACCAGGGAACTGGAGTAGGTGCCACTGGATTATAGCTTTCTGAGCATCTTGGAAGTGTCTCAGAGCTGAGTTCTTGGTCTGCAGCTGCAACCAAGTATTCCCTACATTTTATTTTTCTAGATAAGGGAACCAGGAGTCCTCTTGAGTCACCGCTAGAAAGAAAATACACTTCATAGAGAACCCTAGAAAAGGAGCCAGCTCAGCAGGGGACAGTCTGGGCTTAGGTAGCTGGGCAGAGATATCTTGAGCAAAGCTGGATACAGCCTGAGCTGTGAAACTTGAGTGTGCGGGATTTCCCCCTAGCAGGATTCAACGTATTGTCCTCAGTCTTCTGTTTACAGTGTAGACTTTACTTGCCCAGAAAATTGGTGGCTAACAAACATTTGCTCAAGTTATAGTCTGTCAAGAATTTGATTACAATTGGTGTTATTGATGCGTTTTCTCTTCAAACAAAGTGAAAAAGAGGGGAAAAAAAATCTCAACTCACTACATTCTAAGACAATGGAACACTTAAAGACCTTCTCTGAAAAAATGGCTCAATAATATGTTACCAATTTCCAAAAATAACATCAGAGACATAACTCTTGAAGAGAAATGTTGTGTTAGAGAAAACCAGCAGTAAATATGGAAACCAACTAGAATGATAGTGTTAAATGAAAACATTAACCACTAAAGGGAGAGTTATTGTCAATACAAAAGTTTAAATGAATTTATATGATTATCAGAACAAAAGTTGGCTAGAGAAAAATGGAAGAAAATTAAAATGGAGTTAAGGCCTGAGATCTGAACAGAAATGTTCTTCTCTTCCCCAGGCTGGTTGAATGGCTTTCTTCTGTGCAGCTGTAGCTGAGTGTGGATGGAAAGTGGGTGAACGGTAATGTTGATAGATAAGAAAGGTCATATCGTGAAGTATAAGATTTCCAAGAAGATGAATTGAAAGATATTGGTTTAAAGACTTCTTTAATTAGATAAACACAGTTAGAATGAATGTTAAGTGATACAAAGTAATCACAGAAAATATTTAAATATAGGTCTTAATGCTACAAATCACAGGAAAAGAAAACTGAATCGCCCCATCCAAAAGCAACACAAAATAAAGTAAAAACTGTGAAGAGAATTTAAATCATTTTTCTGAGCCCTGGATCTGAGCCAGGCAAGCGCACAGGTGTTTCTGTTTTGTTTTTGGCACAGTTGAAAGCATACCACATAAAAGGGCTTATATCTTATGTGAATCAAGATGTTATTTGTAGTCTCTGGAAAAATATATAAAAGTCAGTTTTTTAAATTTACACTTTAATTTCCTCACTGAAAAAATTCAGAATAAGGTGGCATAGATTATTTCAAGTTTTAATTCAGACTTAGTTTGAAAGGAAGATTTTTTTTTTCTTTTGATCTGGGTTCATCTCTTTATATCAGGGGTTGGCAAATTTTTCCTGTAAATGGCCAGACAGTAAATACTTTACGCTCTGGCAGCCACTCAGCCATGCATTTCAGTGCAGAAACAGCCGAGAACAATAGGCTGATGAATGAGCATGTGGCCAAGTGCTAATAAAACTTTATCTGCAGCAACAGATGGAAGCCTGGCCTTGGCCTGAAGGCCATAGTTTGCTGACCCATCTCTGCTCTCATCCACTTATGTGTTTCAGAACGGGGTCATTAAATCCTCTCTTCTACCAGAGGTCACATGTTTTTTCAATCAAAGTCCGGGAAAGATGCTGGCCCATGCGCACCTTCCCTTATGAGCAGGTCTCACTATACCTCGAAAGCAAGCCCTGTCTTTTTTTCTGGGTGGACAACGGAAAAGAGAAAATGCAGTGCCTGGCATGGATATATTGGACAGGACGAGGTGTTTTGTGTAAGTTACATAAGAATGACATTGAAACACCCAACATTTTATGTGGAGGAGATGCCTGGATATGTAGAACGCTGTCCTAGCCCTTGAAATATCCTTGGCAGAGAGAGCATATCTTATTCATTCCTGAATTCTGACCAAACTCTGGTTAAATAAAGAAATCGAGAAGGAGGCAGGAGGCAGGCAGCAGGCGTGTTTCACAGTGGCTGTGGATCAGTATCTTCCTCCCCGAAAGGGGGACTCTGGTCTGGGAGCCACATAACCCCATGTGCCTCCCTTCAGATGCACAGCTCTGAGCTGCCTTGGGGGGCGGGGGGGGGGTGCCGCTGACCACTGATCATTTATTGCTTGGTACACACAAGTGCCATGGAAGTGCCCTCTGCCTTCCCAAAGACTGCCCTCCCTCTAGACATCCCGAGGCCACTCCCTCCCTTGCGTCTTTGCACAAACTTCTCCTTCTTCTCTGCCCCCTATTGCAGCTGCAGCCCACCCCGTAGGGCCCTGCGTATGCCTCCTCCCTGAGTTATTTTTGCCCCGGAGTCCTAACATGTCTGTCTGAGATACTGGGTGTGCCACTTGCTGTCCTCTGTCCTTGTTGCTTCTTCCCACCCTTCCTCCAGCTCCTCCTTACACTCGTGTGTGAAGGTCAAGGTTTTCATCTGTTGTGTGCAGTGCTTCATTCCCAGTGCCTAGAGCAGAGCCTGGCATAGAGGAGGTGCTCACTTAAAGCATGCTAAATAAACGAAATTTGATTTTTCTGTTCCTTTCTTCAGGGAACTCAGAGGAAATTTATTCTTCTATACTTCTAAACAGAACAGAACTGGAAAATTAAACTCCCTGTGCATTTTATAACTCTTACGGAGCGCTGGCCTCTACTGATCCCTGGCACTGTGCTAAGTATTTTTACATGTTTTCCCTCAGTGACTCTTCTCAAGGACCCTGCACAGTATGATCCTTGCTTTACAGGTGAGCAAACTGAGTCAGGGACAACCCATAATTGCTGCGGCCAGCATTGTAATTCCAGAGCCTATGTGCTTAAATCTCCTGTCTGGGAAGAAGGAACTGTTTAAGAACGCTTAGCCCGAAGCATGTTCTGAGGCAATGGGTGGGAGTTTCACACTTACAGGGGGTTAGGAGGTGGGGTTTGAGTGACGGATGGGCTGCACCACCTGGACTGCAAGCTCCTCCCTCTTTAATGCCCTCACCACCATTTACTTTGCCATCTTCTGTAAAGTACATACCTCCTAAGTGGCAGGGATAACTGTGGTGCCATGTCAGGACCGCTGCACTCAACTCCGAGGGGGTCTCTCTCCCCACACGGCTTTCCCTCAGAGCAAGGCCCCTGCCTCTGTCTCCTGCCAAACTTCCCAGCATGACCTGGCTCTCCGGGAGAGGCCCTGGGTGACCTGCAGTTTCTGGCACGCTCCATGCTTCCCCCAGCCCCAAACTGTGCTGTTTAGTTAAGAGTTTTTTCACCCTGGAGGTCATGGCTTCAATGTTCCTTGGCCCTGACCTTGCTCAGACCAGAAGAGGTCTCGCTATTCTGTTCCACAGGACCCCACGCTGCTTTGGACACTGATCATCCTGGAATTACTTGCTCAGAGCTGGTCTCCCAGCCAAACCCTGGGCACTGTGAGCAAGGAATTGTGTCAGTCTCATTCATCACTGTGTCCAGACAAGCCGAATGCTTACTAGGCCTCTTCTGTCTCAGACGGTTTTTGTGTTTTTTTAAGTGATAGGAAAGGATTTCATTAAATTTTTTTAAATTAAACCACTGTAAAAAATTCAGATAAGCTAAAAGATTAAAATTGAGATAACTTGAAATGTAGTGTTAACCACCTCATTTATGATGTATATGTCATTCCATTTAAAAAATATGCATGTATGTTTATATATAGTGTGTGTGTGTCTGTATATATGTATATATATGTGTATATATACATATATATAAAGTTACTTTCAAAAATGCAGACCTACTTTCTTCCCTTTCCGATAATTCATGCCCTTTTTTGGTCAACGGACAGTGATCTCTCCCATCACTGGCAATTACTGTGTATATTTAATTGCATTTTCGGGCCATAATTTATTTAGGTTAATCTTTACATTTCAATATAAAATAAGGACTCTCATCTAACATAAGCTTATGTTTAATTTTGCAAATTACATTCCTATTCTGCCTTCAGAAATAGAGCTATCTGCTCCAGAAAATAAAGATGAGCGTTTCCTCGTCCTTTTGTACTATTTTGATAAACATAAAAATCTCATGCCATTTCTGTAAAGTGAATGGTTGTAAAACTAGTCATCATGAATCTGTTTTTAAACTCCCACTACATCCTGTGAAGGTGCTGAACACGAAGCCCTCCCCCATCCGCTGAAGCTCCTGGGCGTAGCCCAGGCCGGGGCTGCCCTCTCCACTCAGCCTGCAGGCCCCGCCAGCTGCCTGAGCTTGGGCCAGACGTTAGCCCTGGAATTCTGACCTGGAAGACATGGGCGGCGCAAGTACCTGTGGTTGGACGTGCAGGATGAGGGCCCACCCTTGTTCCGTGTGGGGGGTCCACCTCCCCTGGAATCCAGTCCATCATGTATCTGACCAATAACCTTCCTGGGGAAGCCATTTCACCCTCTGTCCTCCTCCTAGTTTCCCTCTGATGGCAATATTTGGGGTAATATTGGATTTTTCTTTAAGTTAGGGACTTGAATAAGCTGCAGAGCAAGTTGAGAAAAAGTCCTCTGTACAAGTTTTATTTTCTTTTAACTGAGGGGAGCTTTTCTGACTTCCCCAATTTGCTAGGATATGACAGCTGACGCCGTCGTTGCACTGTGAGCTTATGTAATAGTGCAGACTCTTCCTGGCTTTCAGACAACGGACGGGTGGGTTTGTAGCACACAGTATGAGCACACACCATGCAGGACACACCTTCCTGGGGCCGGACAGTCCATGAGGACAGACAGCTGGCCATTTGCCCAGAGCCTCCAGCTTGGTTTTTACTTTTCCCAGCATTCTTCTTAGCGACAGGAGGAGTAGTAGGAACCTAGTTCGTCTGTTTAGTATCCTGGTATGATGAAACTGTGGACATTACCGAGACTTGGGTTGGGTTATGTCAAGGGTCAGTATAGAGCTGGTCTGTCTGGTGGAGGGAGAGGAGGTCACGGGTGGCAGCTCCCGGTCTGCTAGATTGATCACATATTGTGAAATGATCAGCTACCACATAGTAACGAGGGGATACTTTTAGGTCTGCGTGTTGGCAAAGTCTGTTACTGACTTCCCTCCGGAAGTTAACATCCTTTTCCTCTAAACCAGAGATTCAGAAGTAGAGCACGCTGCAAATGTCATTTACCTGTAAACATTTCCCTTTGAAATACTATCCCAAATTATGCAGTACTTTTAATCCCTTTCTCATGGACTGAAGTGTTTTTGGAACCCAAGTAGTACAAGTGGATGTCTTTGACAAACGAGTCCGAGGCACCTGCTGGCCCTAAATGAGGACCCGGTTGCAAACTGAGCCAGGAAAGACAGGGTGGGGCTCAGCAACTCACCGGCTCTCACAGGTATTTCAAGGAGTAACTGTGAAATCTCATTGTCCGAAATGGATGATACGAGGGACTTACCGTCAGTGATATTTCGTTTAGGTTCCAAAACCCATGGGGAAATCGGAAAGGCTCAGGCAGGGATGCCTCACATGAGCAGGGTCAGCACCCCAGCTGTCATGTGTGCTCAGGGGACCGCTTTCACCTACGGGGCCACGAGGAGGCTGGCATGACGTTCAGTGACGAGTCTTGTACTGAATCAGTTTGCGGGACTCAGAGCTTGTGGAAGAACGAGGCTCTGGACCTGAGTTTCTCCTAAGAGAGTCTGGGCAAGGCGCTTGATCATCCTGAGCGGTTTTGAGAAATGGGGCTCCTTGAAAATAGACACATGTCAACCCTAATACAAGGAAGTGATAGGTGTTCTTATGCATTTGAAGAAAACAAAACAAAACAAAAATAACCCTGTCTGAATGTCTCTTTTTCCTCACTTTTGTTGAGGTATGGTTGACAATGAAAAATTTTATATATATTTAATATGTTACAACTTGATGATTTGATATATGTATACTTTGTGAAATGTTCACTACAATCAAGGTAATGAAGTTACCTTTTTGTTGTTGTCATAGTAAGAACACGTAAGATCTTAATCTGGCCGTCCTGAGTAAGTTGCTCCTCCTTTATAAATAAGATCAAATCATTTTCAAGCAGAGATCAGCTTCTGTGTAACCTTAAAAACATGAAAAAAACTTTTTTTTTTTTTTTTAATTACTATCACTGCTTTTCCGTGTGGCATAGTTTTAGGGAAAGCTGTTTTCATTTTATTTTTAAAATTAATTCCTAAGGAAGTATTTGTTTTGTGCTCCCTTGTAAAAGGTGAGGCCCGTGATGACCCCAAGCTTCTTAGCACTGATCACTACCAAGCGGAAAATACCGATCTAACGTGTACATTTCCAGTTCCGGTATTTTCTATTCTGCAATAAGCACACACTGTAGGCTGTCGAGTCCTAACACACTCCCAGGCTTGTGAACATCTGTCTGTTGCCTTTGAAGCAGCACTCGTAGGGGTGAGGAGGTGGGTGGGCATCAGCCTGGTAGAGAGGGCAGAGCTGTCTGAGGATGAGCCATGTTGGCCTCTCTAAGCAGAGATGCCTTCAGAGGCAGGTGGCTGCCTCCTTGGCCAACTGGAGTATGTTTGGACTCCCCTGGGGCCAGGGGAGCCCTGACCAGGTGGTGGGAAGAGGTGGAAAGAGGAACAGGCTGGCTTTGCCCCATGCTCTGCTAGGTACCTGGTGGAGGTCAGCCCTGTGGTGAGCGAGAGAGAAGACAAGTCTTGTACCATCAAGGTCCTGCAGATGCCTCTTCACCCCTTAAAGTCTGGGCAAGGATTAAATGCTGGCAAGTTTGGTGAGACCACCTGTATCTGTCTGGCATCGAGCAGGTCCTCAGCAAATGTGAGTTCCTTTTTCTCCTTGACCCGAAAGGCAATGGGACAGGTACTGTTGCTTCTGTTTCATCAGCAAAGAAATTGAAGACTCAGAAATGAGTCTTGCCCAGGACTGCATGCAGGACTAGGGCGGAGACAGGAGTAGAACTCGAGTCTTCTGCACCTCGTCTGTGCTTTTCAATCCCATCAGCACATATATGTGTGAAAATACCCCAACCAAAATCGTTCCTATTCCTAGAAATTGCTGATCAGATACACCCGGAATTCCACCTTTAGCAGTTCGATGTTTATAACCATCACTAAGAATGGAGGAACTGAAATGTAACTAAGTGATTCTTTCAGATACCACCCCAAAACACGTTTACAATTATTCCTTTTAGGGGCCTTGCCTCCTTTTGATCCCAAGCAATCCTTAATCCTTCCCTAGACGACAGCTGGTCCATTCAGGGTGAGAAAGGTGCCTCTGTAGTACGTGAGCCCTTCAGTGTGGCACCTGCAAAAGTACATTTGTTAAGAAAATCTCAGCTAACGTTCACTTTCCCAAGTTCAACTTACCAGAAGTGTTCTTAAAATGAATTCCAATTTTCTAAAATGGCAAGATACTTTATTTTTAAAATCTCGTTATTTTAACACTGCCTTGTTAAGTGTGATTTTTGACATCCCAGCAAGGCAAAGCTGTAATCTCACCAGCTGCCATTTAACTTATGCTGCATTTTGTCAGATCTTATTTTATACAATATATGCGAGTTTAATATAGATTCTGTAGCTCTGGAGATTATTTTTCAGGATTGCAAAATTATGTTGTCTGAGCTAGTGGTGCAAATACCAGAATAGAGATTTCAAATAAGTGAGTTTTGGAGTCTGAGTGTTATTATCTTAGACTATTTAGCTCAGGAGAAGACGAGACCCAAACCAGAGTCAGGGGTGCGAATGTGTCTGCTTCCTCCTGTCTCATGAGCTCAGTCCACACACTTTTTATGTGGCTGTCCTTCAGTGCAGACCCCGGGGACAGGGTGATCAGGCTGGAGACAGCACCACTCCCGGGAAACCCAAACAGAATGCTTGCTATGCTGATGGTAGACCAGTAGTTCTCACGTGGGCCACATATTAATATGATTTGGGAAGCTTAAAAAATACCGATACCTGGGGCCCCAAAGATTCTGCTTCAGTTGGTCCAGGCATGTGTATTTTTAAAACTTCCCAAACAAGGCCAGTGTGTGGCTAGGATTGACATCCACTGGACAGGAGGAAAAGGAAGGGGAAGGGAGGAAGACAGGATTCGGAATGGTCTGTTATATTCCCTAGCGCTCCTTTATGATGCTTGCATTCTGGAAGAGAAGGGCAGCCACCTTTTGGCTGCACTGTTCTCTTTGGCTTTTGCTACACCTCGTTAGACTTGCATGGCAAGACTGAACAGTGTTGGAGTATCTTCAGTAATGAATCATAAGATTTGGTTGTTTTAACCAAAGGATGATGAGACATTTTGATAGATCAAGTTGCTTTCTGATTGGTGCTTTACGATCCACCTCGTTTTCTTATTCTTTGAAAGTTTACCCAGGATGAATATCGTCTGACAGGCATGACCAGAAATATGCTTGTGTTTATAATTAAGGAGAAAAACAAGTAGATAATGTGCATATCCAAGGGAAATCATTACTATTTACACATGCTTTGAACTGTTTGAGAAGGAAATTCTATTACTTGTGTCTGTATGTGTAGCTGGAGGCTTAGTACCTGTTTTATGGTTAGTCTAACTATTGTACCAAGATTAATATGAAAATAAAAGAGAAGCAGTTCGATTTAAAGAGCCCCGTGGCCTGGGAGTTTGCATTGCAGACATCCGTGGGGGCCTCACCTTCAGCACCCTGAGCTGGGTTTGTTACGTTACTGGGCTCATCTTCCCACGGTACCTTGGCTTCTTCTGTGGTTCTCCCTTGGAACACACTCCTTCTGAGACCGTGTTGCAACCCACTGCTTCACTGCAGCCTTCCCAGACAGCCCGTTCCAAAGGGATGCTTCAGTCGTTAATGTGTATCACATTTTTTCATTTGTTCCACACAAATTTGTGTTAGCTAGCTTCCGGTCTGCCTTGGCACGTCGCATCTCCTTCTGCAGGAGCTGACTTCTGTTTCTTTGGAGACCGACCAGGCCCTCAACTGGTACCCGTCAAATTGAATTGAAAGACTAGCCCAGAAGATCAGTGTTGAGTTTTAATGTTGATCGTATATTTCCATCAGTTGAAGGCACTGTGTTTGGGGGGGGTAGAATAGAGGGGAAGAGAAGAAGGGAGGACAAGAGGGTCCTGTTTTCTCTTTGAGGCACCTGAGTTTGTCAGGTGACAGCTTTTATAACCAGCATGCATCAGGCCACCGAAGTTGACCCACACGCTTCTGTAAGTTGTCAGAGTTCTGAAATAGCCAAGCACAATCAGGAATTTCAATGAGTATTAGGAGATGCTTCTGACATGTTCATCTTTTTACACTAGGCAGAGTGATGGAGGTCAGGTATCAGGGCATTTAAACAGAAGAAACAAGAGTTTCAGTTGAGAGACAGAAAGCTGCCAAAGGCGGGTGGATAGTAGTCATTTGCATTGGGACTAAGATGTTTTGTTAGTCAATAATAGTTTCAGTGTAACAGAGGTGAACTGAATACTTACTGCATTAGCCACTGAGCTAGGTACTTGGCTGGCAATGACAAGTGCCCCCGCTCTTGACCGTCGTACAGACTGGTAGGTGGTAAGATGGGCTAGAATTTGTGTGTGGGTAGGATGGAAAGAGAGACAAATAAAAAGACATTTTAGGTGTAACCTGATGATGCCCCAGGCACTGTGGAAGCATACAGGAGACGTGTTTGTGGCTTTCAACCACCAGCTGAAGGCAGGCGTTCCCAGACGGCTTCCCCTGAGAAGGCTTTATTGCCTGTGGAAAGTCTAATGAGGAACTTGGCACTGAAGGCTGTTCAGTGCCCCCAGACATTCCTGCTCCTTTTTGCCTCTTCATCTGTGTGGTTCTGTTCTCACTGCCTGGAATGAGAATCCTCGCTCCCCCCACATTTCCTGGGTCTGGCAATGACTACATACTTCCAAAGACCAGCTCAAGGCTCCCCTCCTCCGGGAAGGTTTGCCACAGAGCCCTTTCATCCCTCTCCAGTACCCTCCAAGCGTTGCTGTGTCATTGGCTCCCTGTCTGTGCCCCCGGCTGGGCTCTGACCCCTTCAGGGTAGGGAGCTTATCTTTTCTATATGTCTCTATCTCTACTCCCCCTCTTAGCATCTGCAGCAGCTCAGCCTTTCTCACTCCTGACTCTGCTACTTGTCATGAGACTGCAGCGCTAAATGGTGAGATTTGAGGGCACAACTCCACATCCACATGGCCAAGCCATCCGAAGGTCGCTGTGATCCCACACCACTCCTGAGTCTCCCAGGGCAGTTTTCTGTGGGAGACTGAGCTGTGTGAGGCCAGCCGCTGAGGGCATGGTGTGGACCAAGCAGGGCTGTCTCTCCCTGCGCTTTTAGAGAAGCCAGGCCCTTGATTTTAGAACGATCTCAACATTATTGCAGAGAGCGAGCCTTATGCCTTATTCTCTACTTTCAGTACTAAAGAAGCATCCATCAGACAGCTCTTAGGACAATGAAAAAGTGTCAGGTGTAAATACCGAAGGAGCATGAGCTCCTCTCTTCACTACTGGCATCTTAAATGATAGCCAGAGTGTTTTGTGGTACAGGAAACCATTTGCCCTAGATATATGCCCCAGGAGATTCCTGAAAGAGTGCCGGGCAAAGATTGAGACAGTGTTTGTTGCCTTGGTGGGCAGTGGGTAAGAATGGAGAGTGTCCTGCACATTATTCTCCACCTTTTGTCGTCTCTCAGAGTGCTGAACAGATCGCTGCACTGTGTAGAAGTTTTAACGACACTTCGACCAGCGGCATGGAAGGACTCGGGGAGAGCCAGGACTCACCTCCAAGGCCGCTGGCCCGCCACCTCTCTGATGCTGATCGCCTCCGAAAAGTCATCCAAGAGCTGCTGGACACAGAGAAGTCCTATGTGAAGGTAACAGAAGATGCTGCACATTTCTTCCTGCTCTTTCCTCCTGTCTGTGATGGCCAGTGTGTGTTGGCAGGGGTCCCCAGATTACATCTGTCCGGGACCCCACCATGCATGAGGTAGACACGGGCTCCTGAAGAAAGGAATTGCTGAAGGGGAGGGAGGATAGATGAGAGGATGGAAATGGTTAGAGGACTCGGAAAAAATTAGATTCTCAGCTCATTTTGTTACCAAGGTAGCTTTCACTATGGAAACAGATGTTCTAGTTTGTCATTTGCAATCTGTGGGAAGGGAGGCCACGCTGGTTTAGTAAAAGGGGGATGGAGATCACTCTAGGTAACAAGGAACTAGAGAACAACTTGTTCACAAGTGACCGCTCATACGACCCCCGACCGTGCCTGAGGGTGGTTGCTGTGCAGGACACAGCCCCACGATGGATGGGCTGTCATCACACGGGTGTTGCTACACAATCATGAAGCGGGAGTGGCCGAGCATCTTTCGTACCCAAAGAATTTAATTATTTATCTTAGAAGCCTCCAGGTAGTAGTTTGGGAAACACTTTATGAAGAGTACAGGAGTTTTTTAGCTTTAAGTATTGGCTGCAGCTTTGGGCTATTTTGAGCTCACTTCTTTGGCCGATGGCTGGAAGCAGCATGGCGCAGGGCCGTGGGCTGCGGATCCAGGCCTGGCTTTGCTTCAGTCTGCCAGCATAGCCTGTGGCGGTCCCCTCCACCTCCCTTACCTGGGGTCTGACCGTGCGTGCCCTGTCACAGCTCTGACTCACTGAGTCCATGAGTGAAGTGTTGGCACACACACACATAGGTGGCTGTCACCTTCTTTCTCCACAAGACAAATCTGAGCTTCCCCTTTCATTAATGTCACTGTCATTTTGTCTGGACTTTACCAAAGGCCTTACTCACAGGTAGCCCAGGAAAACTACCCTAAGTCCCTTCCTTTGGACCCATAGGGGAGAAAGAAAAGCTACAGAGATGACAGTTTCATCTCATTTCCCATTACGTCTTGTCCTGCTTCTAATGTGTGGAGAAGAAATGAAAATCCAGGGAGTGCAGACAAGATATCTGCATTGTCCTGTGAGCCATGATGACGTTTTCCACGTAACTCCGTGTGCTCTGGGTGTTTGAGGCTTCAGAGCCCTTCTGACATCTAGAGGAGGGTCTGGAGCTCTCACCTGCAGAACTGAGGACAGAGCCCAAGTCCCTTGCCATTATTTCTGTTGCATTTATTGCTAGGCCACACTGCATTGGGAGGGTCGTCCCGTGGGCATGTTGGGGAAGTGTTGAGATGGATGCGATGGGTGAAGTAGACAGAAAGGATCCTTCTCTCTGCAAGAAACCTGCACTTTGTTTTCTTAGGGCCCCAGTTGGCAGCTCTTTGCACCCACGGCTCAGTGTGGACCTGCTCCCGGTGTGTAAGTCCCCTGAGCAGCAGCAGCTGGCACGAGGAATGACAACAGCCTGTCACTGTCTCTGACAAAATAACCAGCACCTGGTGTCTCACACACACATCATTTTTCTTTTTAAATTTCTTTCTGTTGTCGACATTTAACATGGAATTTTACCTGTTCTTTCCTCTAACCTGGATCTCTGCATGCGACTTGGAAATTTCAACGTGTGTGTGTTCCCTAAGATGTGATCCAGTAACTTCTCGCATCTCCCTGCCGTGAAGCTGCTGTGGGATATGTGAGGGAGGGAGGTTTTTTCCAGCGAAACAGTAGAAGGCATCATAGGCCTGTCCACTTGCTCTCAGGATCCACACCGGAAGGTCCTGGAAACGTCAGGCTTTACAAACTCTGCAGGTCTAGATTTCTCCATTGAAAAAGGAGGGAGGCAGAGCAGCTGACTTTGTCTTCAACTGCTTCTGGTATTTTAGGTCTCAATACCTGTCATAACAAGTGAAACAAGAAGAAGCAATCTTTTCTGTCACTAGATTATATCCCAGTTTTGGCTTCAAATTATTAAATAAATACACCCTTTATTTAAAGGGTTTTGTAAATATAGTCAACTCCCACTGCTCTGTACTCCTGCTGCCGTTCACTGGAGACTGAAATGCGACCTGGATTATAAACATTATGACTGCTAATATTTGGAATTTTTTCCTTGCCTTTGAATATGGGAGTTTGAAATTCTGCTAATACTTGAACCCCCAAATGGGAAGAGCCCCCCAG
The DNA here is from genome assembly GCF_964194185.1 of Rhinolophus hipposideros. Lineage (NCBI taxonomy): Eukaryota > Metazoa > Chordata > Mammalia > Chiroptera > Rhinolophidae > Rhinolophus > Rhinolophus hipposideros. The sequence continues at coordinate 10,948,882 of NC_138049.1, read as the reverse complement.
ATCTTGTCCTGTCCCTGTCAGGGACACGCAGCAGCTGTCACTGTACTCCCTGACGCAGAGGAATTTCCACCTGACAGGCTCCTAGCCAGAACTCACTTCTCTGCAGGGAGATGAGTGCTCTTGCTGTGGTAGTGGAAAGGCAGAGCCTGGCTTTGCCAACAAGACTTTTCCTTAAGCAGAGTGGGAGCTCAAGCTCTAAAGAAAAACATTGAATCCAGCTGCTGAATGGATTGTGACTTTAACCTTTTTGCATTAGGGGAGCAGTAATAACTGCTTTGAGGGGCAAGAATTTCAACGGGACGTGAACTTCTTCGTTCCTAATGGGAGTCATCGTTCCTAAAGGTTGCTGGGAACTCTTGGGTATTTTAGAGACGTGTTAAAGGCACTCCTTTTGTCTTTCAGGATCTGAGCTGCCTATTTGAATTATATTTGGAGCCACTTCAAAATGAGACCTTTCTCACTCAAGATGAGGTAAATAATCACTCTGTCCACTAACCCATAGATTAGTCTGTTTGCCCTTTAGCACATTTATGAGATTATATGTACTAATCCCCAGAAAACATCTGAGACTTAAAGATCTTCATAGAGACCCACACGTGGCCTCCTCCAAAGCCATGTGTGTGGCCTCTGCGACGCGAAGCAGTGGCAAGAGTTTACAAATGCAGAAGGACCATCATGTCCTTTCTGCAGTGGAAGGTGTGACCAAAAATTACTCTTTCACATGTGACTTCTTAATGTTAAATCACGGTGATTAGTTCTTTTCTACTGACTTTCATTTTTCTCCAATTTGAATTCTCGAATTTTACATCCACTTAAAAAGTTACCTTAGAATTATAGTGACCAGCACTGGAAAGCTCTCCATGCATAAACTATACCCCATAATGAATATGCTGTCTTCTTGCAAGGATTTACTTGTGTCTCCTTCTTGCTGAATCACTTGTGCTTTGCCTGTGCGTCTGAGGGTTAGACTGGTATCTAGATCTTTATCACTAATACCTTCTTTTGAAATCCTCCCCTTCACATAGATGGAGTCACTTTTTGGAAGTTTGCCAGAGATGCTTGAATTTCAAAAGGTGTTTCTGGAGACTCTGGAAGATGGGATTTCAGCATCATCTGACTTTAACATACTTGAAACCCCCTCGCAGTTTAGAGTGAGTATTTTAGACTGAAGTTTAAAGCAAAAATTGGTGGGTACCATGCAGAATTCTCCCTTGAAAAATAATTTGTTGTATGTTGACAATGGACAGGATAAATTTAGTGCATTCGTTATACTGGTTTCCTCTGGCGGGTGGTACAAGAAGGCTACATTTTTGTCCTAGAGTCCGTGATTCTGGTAATCAGAAGTCCGGGCAGCATGACTTGTGGGACATCTGCTTGGTTGTTGACCATGCCCATGCTTTTTATTCAGCTCTACTGAAGGATGTGTAGGGCGATTGCTTCTGAACCGAGATTCGTCATCTCCATGATCATGTGACACTGGGGTAAAAAGCATAGGTAAATTGTTCTGAGAGAGAGAGGCTTCTCTTCTATGCAGCCCTGTCTCCAGTGTGGTGGCTGGCAAGAAGCCCCTCCAGGGATGGCAGTAGAAAGGGCCGGGGAAGTAAACAGACTGCATCGTTCATCCCAAGTAAAGCAGAGTCGGCTTGGTTAATTAGCCTCTCAGATCATTTAGATCCCACTTGGTCAGATGTATTTTTATATAACTTTTTCTTGTCCTTTGATTGCACCCCCTGTCAATAGGCTCCTCTGCAAGAAAGTTTTCAATCAAACTACAAATCTGCTAGGGGAAAGCCTGGGCTGCTGTGCAAATGGGGCAGGCCTGTGCTTATTTTACTTGTTGACTTCTCTGAGGCCTCAGTTCTCTGGTATCGGAAAGACAAATGTCTAGAGTCTCCAAAGCCATCAAATGCCATACCCCAGCCAGCAGACACTGACTACACCATGTCTGATGTGACTTCTCCCTCCCTTTCTAGAAATTGCTGTTTTCCCTTGGAGGCTCTTTCCTTTATTATGCGGACCACTTCAAGCTGTACAGCGGATTCTGTGCTAATCATATTAAAGTACAGAAGGTTCTAGAGCGAGGTAAGTTGCTCATAACTTTTATTGCTGTGCTTTTTGTATTTTTAATTAACAAAGACTAAATTCATATTTGACAAGTAGGAATAAGTGCAACTTTAATAGATCATTCTTGACTTTGACTTTGACAGACATTTAAGGGAAAATTTTTGATTTCAGCCTATGGGTAACAGTGTCCTAAGAGCAGAGATGTTGTTTTGCCATGTGTCACTTTGCTGTTAAATTACATCTGGATTCTTTTTTGTGTTTTTTTTTTGCCAAATCCCTTGATCTAAAAATTTGGAACCATAAGCCTCTGAATGGAGATAGAAAGGAATGTACACCATTTTCTTTCTTTCTTTCTTGTTAACCTTCTTATTTCTTTATTTTATTCTTAAATATTTAAAAAAAAATTTCAATTACAGTTGACATACAATATTATATTAGTTTCAGGTGTACAACACAGTGATTAGACATTTATATAACTTACAAAGTGATCTCCCTGATAAATCCAGTACCCATCTGACACCATGAATAGTTGTTACAGTACTACTGACTATATTTCTTATGCTATACATCCCCATGACTAAATTGTCACTACCAGTTTGTACCTCTTAATCCCCTCACCCCTTCACCCATCCCTTAACCCCCATTCTCCAGCCTGGCAACCACAAAGTGCTCTCTTTGAGCTTGTTTCTGGTTTGTTTGTTTGTTTGTTTATCCTGTTCTCTAGATTCTACATATAAGTGAAATAATATGACATTGGGCTTTCTTTGTCTGACATACTCCACTCAGCACAATACACTCTAGGTCCATCCATGTTGTTGCAGATGGCAAGATGTCATTCTTTTTTATGGCTGAGTAATATTCCGTTGTATATATGTACCACATTTTCTTTATCCTTTCATCCACTGGTGGACATCCAGGCTGCTTCCGTATCTTGACCATTGTAAAAAATGCTGCAGTGAACATATGGATGCACATGTCCCCTTGAAGTAGTGTTTTGGGTTTCTTTGGATAAACACCCAGAAGTGGGATTACTAGGTCTTTCTTTGTCTCTTATAATAACTTTGTTTTAAAGTCTATTTCGTCTGGTATAAGTATTGCTACCTCAGCTTTTTATTTTATTTTTTTTTCTGTTTCCATTTTCATGAAATATCTTTTTCCCATCCCTTTACTTTCAGTCTGTGTCTCTTTTGATCTGAAGTGAGTCTCTTGTAGGCAGCATATAAAAGGGTCTTGTTTTCTTATCCATTCAGCCACCCTATGTCTTTTGATTGGAGCATTTAATCTGTTTACATTTAAACTAATTATTGATATGTAGTTATTGCAATTTTATTCCTATCTTGAATTTTTTTTTTCTTCATCTTAAAAAAGTACTTCTAACGTTACTTGGAATACTAGTTGGGTTGTGAGGAACTCCTTCAGCTTTTTATTGTCTGAGAAGCTCTTTATCTGTCCTTCAATTCTAAGTGATAGTCTCGCTGGGTAGAATATTCTTAGTTGTAAGTCCTTGTTTTTCATCACTTTGAATATTTCCTGCCAATCCCTTCTGGCCTGCAAAGTTTCTGTTGAGAAATCAACTGACAGTCTTATGGGAGCTCCCTTGTAAGTAACTAACTGCTTTTCTCTTCCTGCTTTTAAGATTCTGTCTTTGTCTTTAACCTTTGGCATTTTAATTATGATGTGTCTTGGTGTGGGCCTCTTAGGGTTCATCTTGTTTGGGACTCTCTGTGCTTCCTGGGTATGTCTATTTCCTTCACCAGGTTAGGGAAGTTTTCTGTCATTATTTCTTTAAATAGATTTTCAATCCCCTGCTTTCTCTCTTCTCCTTCTGGTACCCCTATGATGTGAATGTTGGCACACATGATGTTGTCCCAGAGACCGCTTAAACTCTCCACATTTTTTGATTCTTTTTTCTTTTTGCTGTGTTTATTGGGTGTTTTCTGCTACCTTATCTTCTAAATCATTGATTCGATCCTCTGTTTCATCTAATATGTTGATTTCCTCTAATGTAGTCTTCATTTCAATTATTGTATTTTTCATTTTTGGCTAGTTCTTTTTTATGTTTTATGTCTCCATTTTTATGTTTCCTATCTCTTTTTTTGAAGTTCTCACTGAGATCACTGAATATCCTTATAACCAGTGTTTTGAACTCTGTGTCTGGTAAAGTGCTTGTCTCCATTTTGTTTAGTTCTTTTTTGGAGCTTTGTTCTGTTGTTTCATTTGAGACATGTTTCTATGTGTTCCCATTTTGCCTCCCTTTGTATTAGATAGGGCTGCTATTCCTCCCAGTCTTAGTAGAGTGGCCTTATGTAGTAGGTGTCTATTGGGGCCAGTGCTCTCCCTGGTCACCTGAGCCAGGTGTTCCACGTGTGTCCCTTGTGTGGGTTGTGTTTGTCTTCTGTTTTATTTGAGCTGTGGTTGCTGTTGGCATGTCAATGGGAGGGATTGACCCTCAGGCTGATTGGTTGTGAGGACTGGCCATGACTACAGTGGAGGAGCTGTAGTACAGGGGCTGACCCTATGGAGCAGGATTTGCTTTAGCAGGGTTCTGGTGCCTTCCCAGTCTGCCCCTTGGGTGTGTCTTTTGTGGAGATGGCTGGGTAGTGCTCTGGTGTAGTCTGAAGCTGACTACCAGGTGTGTTGGCTCTGGGGCTTCTTGGAAGGATTTCTGTTGCAGCCATGGTCAGCTGCTCCCTGTGCCCTGCCTAGGGACACTTGGTATGAGCTCCAAAGAGATCTGCAGATGGTTGCCACTTGTGCTGAGCTTGACGTTGCATGGGAGAGGATAAGCTGCAATCTAAGTCTGGCTGCTGGTAGTGCCAGGATTGGGGCTGTTTAGCAGGAGGTAGGAGGCACACTGAGGCCAGATGCTGCTAGTCTTGGCCTTGTGAGCCTTTGAGAGATTTTAGGAATGTCCACAGCATGAGCCAAGACAGGCCACTTGTATGGAAAAGCCCCTGGAAGTGGCTTGGGTGGGCCTGCAAGTTGAGTAGGGTGGGGTCCCAGGGAATCACCAGGGCAGGGCAAATGTGCTAGCCAGATTGATGGAGACTTAGATTTGGCACCCACCTGAGCCTGCACACTGGGAGGGAGGAGGGCTCCACAGAGGACCAGTGGATTCTGCTAGCTCCTCCCTCCAGAAGAAAGCTGCCCCTCCAGCCCTCGCCCTGCAGCCAGACAACTCGGTTCCTCCCCATATGTCCCTGGCGCCTTTTGAGCTGGTGCCCCAGCGCTGGAACTCAGAGCGATCGAGTCCATCAGAGAGTAAGTCCACGTGCTGTCCCTTTAAAAGGAGTGCTGGGGCTGCAGCTGCCCTCCATCTCACTCAGCCACAGTCTGCTGGTTTTTACAGCCGGAATGTATGTCTTTTCTACCTGGCACTGAAACCCTGGGCTGAGGAGCCTGGTGTGGGGCTGGGACTCCTTGCTTCTCAGAGGAGACCTCCACAGGTGAGATATCCCTCTCAATTTTTAATGGTCACATGCAAGTGTGGGAACAGCCTGTTCTGTGGCTCCACCCCCTCCTACTAGTCTCAAGGTGGCTTCTTCTTCATGTCGTTAGTTGTAGGGCTTCAGTTCAGCTAGACTTCAGGCGATTTTCAATGATGGTTGTTCTGTAGTTTAGTTATAATTTTGATGTGGTCATGGAACAAGGCAAGCACAGTGTTTACCTACTCTGCCATCTTCACTGGAACTCTCTTGTTGACCTTCTTAAGTCTGAGGAATAACTACAAAAAACCACCACCAGACAACCACCATAAAATTTATAAGAAATGTGTTAACTAAAATTAAATCCTCTTTGATAGAACTAGAAAAATCTCACATTCATTACAGCTTACATCCTGTCATTGAAGTACATTTCATCTGTCCACACTTTTATCATCTTTACTTTATTTGCTTCAGTTGAAGATTTTTATTTTTTTAAGTCCAAGTAGACTGGGTGGTCAACCCTCATTGCTCTTCCCCTTCACGCCAATAGCAAACCTTCTTCTGTGGAGCTGAGAGAGATGCCTGAGCTTTGGCCACTGACTTGCAGTGGGTCAGCTTGTGGGCAGATGGTCAGAACATTGATCCACTTGGGCATTCAGGAATGGGCTGGCTAGTTAGTCCAGCCTAGAAAGTATATTCAGAGATCTGAAGACAATAATGACCTTCTTTGGTCCCGCTGCTCAAGGAGCTCATGTCGCTGACAGGTGTGGAAGTATTGGAGTTTTTGTGCTGCAGTCACCATGGTTGTGTCATCAACCTGAAGTTCAATCTATTCCTGTCATACCCTAAATCGGGAATGCTTAATGGAGGCTATTCTATTACTGAAGCTTCTTTCAATCACCATACACCTCTTCAGGTTTGAGATTAGAATTTCAGATGTCTGTCTCAGAAGGTGTTTTTCTGTCCCACTCTTTGGAATTCTCATTTCTAGTAGCAGAGACAAGAGAAGGAAACATCACTGAGGCAGGCATAAGACATTAAGCCCTAGGCCCTGAGCAGTAGTAATTCAGCCCTCACGGAGAACATCAAACAAATACAGGTCCTCAGGAGTCTCTCCCCTTTTGTACAGTGGAAACCATCTTACGAAAATACATCTAGTGCTATTTAGGTTATCTGAACTGTCTCCAGTCTCCAGGAAAGGTCACCAGGTTACTTGTATTCTCTCAAGTGTATTTGGAAATAAGATATGAATCCACCAAAGCTTGAACTATTAATGTCATAAATTTCCAGGATAAAAATGACTTCCCCCAGGACTTGAATGCCTTCTTCAGAACTAAGGATGACCTCATGTGGTTCATTCCCGTTATGATTTGCTACCTTCCTAGCAGCCCGTGAATCAGGACTCTCTTCCATGACAATGGAAAACGTTTGTGGAGTGTTCTACATTTGAACTTTTTAAGTTGTGTCAACAGGGTATTAGGAGTCAAACTAAGTTCCAAGCCCCTTCTTCTGTCTGTCATCCATTGCTTCTTAGTGGCATTTTCAGAAAGGTTCCAGAGTTTGCTCTTCAATGTTTCTTTCTCAAAACCAGGAAAAGTATTCTTCATACTATCATGGAGGGCATGCAGAGGTTTATCCCAACACTGTTAGTGTTTAACCAGGTCTACTGACACAGTTCTACCATCTGGTTTAAATCCAGAACTCCATAGTATCCTAGAAAAAAAGGCTTAAGTTTAAAAAATGGAGTCTGGGGCTCTTCCAGTTAACAAGACCTAGCCAACTCTGTCTTCTCGAGTTCTTTCAACAGAGACCTGATTCCACTGGGATTTCCTCCCAGGAACACTTTATTGACAGTATACAAGAAAATAAAAGCATACCAGTGGTTTGCTTACTTTCTCCTTTGTCATAAGGATGAAGAATCATCTCTCCATCCACTTTGTCTGCTGGGCACATTCAAAATGGGTCTGTCTCTCTTAGAAATTGTAGATTTTGCCTTTGTAACAATCCCCCATATAAGAGTATATCTTCATTCAAATGAGCTGAATTCCAAACAGCTGGTCAACCCGAGTGGCAGCTGATGTGTCCACTGGCTCTCTCCCAACTAAATGCACTTGGATTGTGTGCTCCCTTCGTGACACTCAGACACTGAGCACAGAGGCAGTTTTTACTGCCCAGAGGAGTCTGGGTGTTACACCTGGTGGAAGTTTCGACTGCTCAGAGCTGTGGAGGTGGAGGCTGAGTGCTAAATAACTTATTTTATAGGGGAAAAAAAGATACTGCTTTATGAATAGCCCTTAAATGTATAGGATAAGTAACAATTTGTGCTAGGACAGTTGAAAAAACTACTGGTTTATTTTGCTACATGAATCTTTTGGGGAGGGGGTATGGTGTAGGACCCAGATCACATGTTTTGTGGCTTTATGAATTGTTTGAAACTCACTTTTTAAGTACCTGTAACCATCTCTCTCATGAGTCTGCATCGAAATGTGCCTTTAAAGTCAGACATGCCTACATTTTGACTTGTTCCTCTGTAGTGTGTGGACTGTACTATGTTTGCAGCCTAGTATAGTCCCTTTGCCCGCGGGATTTGTCACAGCTGTAATGCTGAATCCAGGTTGACAGCTGGGTGCTTGACCTACTGATGCATTTGGGTTTTTATTTAAGAATGGCATTAGGAGGATGATAGAAGTGGACCGATCTGTAAGTTCATTGAAAACGAAATGAAGTGCAATTGAATTCATCCTGCTGTGCTCTTCTAAGGGTCTGTTATCCATCTGCTTGTAGCTAAAACTGACAAAGCCTTCAAGGCTTTCCTGGATGCCCGGAACCCCACCAAGCAGCATTCCTCCACACTGGAGTCTTACCTCATCAAGCCCGTCCAGAGGGTGCTTAAGTACCCGCTGCTGCTTAAGGAGCTCGTGTCGCTGACAGACCAGGAGAGCGAAGAACACTATCACCTGACAGGTGAGAATGGAGGGGCCTGAGATGCAACCTGATGAAGCCCACACGCCCCCTCTGCCCCGGCTTAGTGTCATAGTCTGAGACACTTCTCAGGACTATGATCGTTCATCTTACATCTAAGTTTAATGTGAAAATAGCTAGATACATGGTTATCCCTTTAGATGGGCAAAATACTTGGCAAAATGACCTCTGTGGTACAGCCCAAGTCCCTCTGGAGGGATGATCCCATTTTCATTTTCATAAGAAGGTAATTTCAGGGACTTGAAATCCATGGAGTCAGGTCACTGAGTTAGCCAACAGTACTGCAAGAACCGAAAATCAGGCCTATTTTCCTACGAGCCTGTGAAGTTTTGTGGTGTTTGCTGCCCAGAGGGCTGCTGATCAAATACGTTGGGGGTGAGGCTCCACCTTGTGGAAATCTCTGAGCAGAGTCTGACTCCCAACACAAACTCCTCATGACAGGTTATGCTTTAAAGTTGATGCTGATGTGTTTTCTTTTGTCACGGAAATTACTGGCCTAACACCCTGTCACACAAAGCCACTCGTTTAGATAGTAAACAGAGTCTCCCATAAAGAGATGCTGTGTTTGAATTAGAGAGAAATAGTGATATTCTGCACGTATTAAAACTAAGAGGGCCTGTTACACTACATGTAAAGAAATACCTGGAGAGAGGACAACTTATTAATAAGTGTTAGTATTACTGAATAATAAACACTGAGAAGAGTGTCAAGTAAACTAGATCTTTTACTGTGACAAGTAAACTTCTGTATTATAAGTAACAAGGACAAAATATTTTTTGTATGAAAGTTGAATTCTGTAAGTAAATGCTACAAACTGTGATTAGTATTCAAAATACAGTGTGGAAAGTTAATTTAGCATCAAGATGACCTTTAAAAGGCTTCTGTTAAAAACTGCCTTCCCAAACTTCCCCCAGCTGAATTAAAATGTGGAGTCAGGAGAACAAAGTATGAGGTGACCTGAAATTTTGCTTTTTGACTTCGATAAAATCATCTTGTCCCTCATAGGCCTGTGTAAAAAGTTTTAAGTAAACTATGCATAAAGGCAACCAATTTCTCTGGCAATTAAGCATTTACAGAGACATCTGTAAGTTCTTAAACACTGTTGTAGATACAATTCCAGTAACTGGTCCAGGAGGAGAGGCAAAATTTAAGAGCAGGTGCCCTCTGACCACTTGGTCTTGGGTTCAAATTCTGGCTCCACTCCTTATTTCTCTCTTTGGAAGTCTGGCAACATCGTTAACCCCTCTGCACCTTAGTTTTCTCATCTGTAAAATGGGATTGAGTACTGTCATCGAGTTATTGTGGGGAATGAGATGATTCACATAAATTACTCATCACAGTACATGCCAAATAGAAAGGTATTCAATAAATGTGAGCTCTTATTATTAGCGATATTTTTAACTTCTAAAAAAACTTACTGCCTCATTTCAAAGAGAGTTTAAGGTGGAAGGTAATTCTACTCTTCTTCATTTGAATGACTAGATTATCCTGGGCTGTTGAGTCGTGCCTGCTGCTGGTAGTAAGTGCTGGTCTCGAGTCCTGGCTTGAATCTTGTTTTTTCTTCACTGCTGTGGGATAGGATTTAAAGTGAACAAAAATTATACAACAAATCTGATTTCATATTTTGCAGAAGCACTAAAGGCAATGGAAAAAGTAGCAAGCCATATCAACGAGATGCAGAAGATATATGAGGATTATGGGACAGTGTTTGATCAGCTTGTAGCAGAGCAGAGTGGGACAGAGAAGGAGGTCGGTGGGACTTCTGCGTTCTGAGATGCTTAACGCGTGTGCTCCCTGGGTCTGTAGGTGACCTCTAGGCTGGGCCACCCCGTCAGGGCTTTCCTGGAGGAGGGAATGCCTACATTTTTCCCTTGTGATCTCAATGCTTATAATCCACACCGTTTAAGTATAAATCTCACATAAAATTCATTACATTGCTTTAAAACTGTAACCTTATGTCATGTTCACATTGTACAAAGAAAAACACGGTCACTGAGCGCATATCCCTGCCTCTTCCTGCTTTCCCGTGGGGCATGTGGTGAGAACATAGCAGAGGCTGGAACCACTGTGGAGAGCGTGAGCTGGCAGAGAGAGGATGGATAGAGGAAGTGGGAGCCAGCACACGGACACGATCTAGGGCTTTTTGTCTTCTTTTGTTTCTGGCTGATTACTGAATTTAGACTCTTGAGCTTCTAAAGTCTACATGTAAGAAGCAATACAGTTTAAGTAGAAAAAGGCAAGAACAGAAAACAGCTGGAATTCAGTTTTTTATTACAGTCAGTTTCCGTGTTGGTACTGTTTTATTAGCAGGCCTAGTGTGGTTTATGGGTTAGAGATGGTAACTATATTAGTTCCTGGGGGAAATGTTGATAAGGGCACTTTGGATGGACCTTGACACCGGTGGAAATAATGCTATGGAGTAGGTCACCCACATATGAGAGGCAAGTGTCACCCACATATGATATATGCATCAAAGCAAAATGCTTTCACGTTTATGTAATTTTTCAAAAAGCGTGATGCTTAGCTCCTATTTTCAAAGGCTCCGTTATTCATGGCCCCATGTTAACAGCATCATAAAAAGCAAACAATGTACTTGTTTAGCAGTGACCGTATATGTAGATATATGTGATTCACTGTCCAACATGCAACTACCCCTGGGGTTTCCATGTCTTCTTTCTCTCCTGTTCTTTCCAATACAGGTAACTGAACTTTCAATGGGGGAACTTCTGATGCATTCTACAGTCTCCTGGTTGAATCCATTTCTGTCTCTAGGAAAAGCCAGAAAGGACCTTGAGCTCACAGTATTTGGTTAGTATTCCATTCCCAAGACTATAAACTGAAAGAGGCTGGCAGCGGTGAAGAGCGTACCAACCCACCAGTCTAGCTAACTCCTGATTTCCAGGAGCAGCTAGAGTCCTTGCTAGAATGGCTTCTGATTACGGCCAGCCTCCAACTATTGAAAACTCTGCGTACTCATTATCTTGTTCTCTGCCGTGTGCTGCTTGGCTTAGCGGTTCTCTCCCAGTGTTACAGGAACAGATCTCCCGAGGCTCTTTTGAAACCTACTACCTTCATAGTTTGTTGCATATCAAAACGTCTTAATTCTCACTGAGAGCCAGCAGAGGGAGTGTAGACTGTGTGTCTCCCTGACATGAACACCGTGTCCTCAGCCTTCAATAAGACAAAACAAGAATTTTTAAAAATGCCAGGATCCACTTCCGATAATAGCTTTTAACTAAGCAGGTATTCTGCACAATTCAAATGCGAACAGGAGGAATACCATTTATCGGCTCGTGTGCTGGCATAGCGGGCTATGGGAGCTTTATAAGTTTGAAGAGCTTTGTTCTTTTAAAATGTTGAGCTCCGGTTCAACCTTGGAAGTTTGTATAAAATAATGAAAGCCTTTTCTTTCTCTTTGTTTTTTCAGTTTTTAAGAGAGCTGTCATACTGGTTTATAAAGAAAACTGTAAACTGAAAAAGAAATTGGTAAGACAAGAATTAATTTTAATTAAAGCTACTGTTTCATGGCTGTATCTTCCTATTAATGTTGAACTGAGATGCCAGCTAAACACCCAGGCGTCACGGGCTAATATCACTTATTCCTAGGGCAACTGACCAAATCAAATACTTAAGGTATTTCTTATTCTTCCCACCAAAGATGTGTGTTTTAAAAGAAGGGTATGCGGACAAATACCCATGCTGGGGCCTACATAGAAAACCAGCTTTTATAGCCCTGAAAATGGCCTGGGTTTACTCTATACACATGAGAGTCTGTGCAACTTGGGTTTGTTTTCAAATGACTTTCACCTTGATTTAAAAAAAACGATGCTAGCTGTGGATACTATAAGCCATCAGCTTACCATTTAGAGGTAATGTGAGGACATGGAAAGCTCGGTTGTCATTCTTGGTTGGGACCTAGAACTCTGCTCCCCAAACCCTGACTCTGCCCTATCCCCGCCCAGTCTGTGAGCTCCTTGAAAACTGGGGCATGCTCAAGCGGAGGTTTCTGCACCGTGAACACCCCACGGCTGCACGGAGCCTGGCACACGGGGTAACTTAAGGGGTCCGTACTATGTGCGCATCCTCCCTGGGCGAGAGCTTGCTGTGACACTTTTTTTGTGGCTTTCACATTACAGCCCTCCAATTCCCGGCCTGCTCACAGCTCTGCTGACTTGGACCCGTTTAAATTTCGCTGGTTGATCCCCATATCGGCACTTCAAGTCAGACTGGGGAATACAGCAGGTAATTGTTTTGTGTAGTAGTACAATGCCAGAAAAAATATCTTACGACCCTTACTTGAATTGTGGTCTGAAAGAGCAGGAAAGAATCTTGACGTTATGTAGAGAAGGCAAAGGAAGACAGCAGAGGTGGCTCTGATATTTCCTTCCAGACTTCTGAAGAAAGTAAATGCCAGTGGGTGGCTTCTCTTAGCCAAATACTGCTCTTTATTGTTTCCTTTTCACTATCAACAATTTTTCAACATTTTTCTTTCCACCTAATATCCTTGATAACCTAAAATATGTTAAAGAAACAAAGGTCCATCAATTTAAATTTTAACACATTTAGATTCACCAGAAAATTCCTTAAGATTGAGCAATATTAAAAATGGTGTACAAACAAGAAAAAAAATTTTTTTTCAACCCTGTACAACATTGAGATCCTTCTACAATAACATGTTCATTCAGAGATACTTCCAGAATAATGTTCTGGTGACAGTGCCTCTGGCGATGGAAAGGACCAACAGGCTAAGGCGTGCAGTGATGTTTGATTTTTGTTGACGTGCCTACGCTCCCCAGAACATGACTGAATTTGGGGCTGACCTCTCTTACCTAGAGCACTTCCTACTGTTCCTTCCAAGGAATGGGTTGAAAACAGGACCCATTTCCCCTCTTCCCCACAGAGATGGAATTCAGGGATAGGGAGTGAGGAAGCACTAAGATGGATGGGAAGCTTCAGCTGGAAATGGAAGAAATAACTAGAAAGTATTTAACTTTTTGTGAAAGTCATACACAGAATGAGCCGCAGAAGAAAATGATGAGTCAGGGCTGGGAATATTTGACATTTTAAAAAGTCACTCAATAAACGATGAGTTTTAAACTTCACAAGTGTTCTTAACCACAGGCTCTTTGGGAAAGTTGTGGAATCTTGTTTGTATCGCCTTTCACACAGGGACAGAAAATAATTCCCTATGGGAGCTGATCCATACCAAGTCAGAAGTAGAAGGACGGCCAGAAACCATCTTTCAATTGTGCTGCAGGTATTACTGACTTCCAAACATGAAAGCCAACGGGAGTAAGACAGAATGACACTCTCTTAAGAAAGGGAGTTAATTTTCAGTGCCTTCCTGAACTGTGGTTCCAGAAGTGTACACTGAGTAAAAACATACCCAAATCGTAGTGCTCAAAAGAACTTCAGTTCTCCTTTTGTAAGTGAGGAGACCAAGGCGCACAGAAGCTGGTGATTGGCTGTCGGTCTGTCCTGAGAGCAGTAATGTGCCCCACGAGGACACTGGACACTAATGCTGCTCTTTCTCTCCCTCCTTGCCCCCAGTGACAGTGAAAGCAAAACCAACATTGTCAAGGTGATTCGATCTATTCTGAGGGAAAACTTCAGGCGTCACATAAAGTGTGAATTACCCCTGGAGAAAACGTGTAAGGACCGCCTGGTACCCCTCAAGAACCGCGTTCCTGTTTCAGCCAAATTAGGTGAGAACTGTGCTAGCCTTGTGATTTTTCAGGAAAACACCAAGCATCCCTAAAGGACAGATGTTCTTTTAAAAAATTTTGTTAAATTTACTGGGGTGACATCTGTTAAAAAAATTACATGGGCTTCAAGGGTACAATGTTATACTACTGGGTGTTCACCACCCAGTGTCAGTTTTCCATCCATCACCATATAGTTGACCCCCTTTTCCCTCTCCCCCCTTCACCCTCTGGTAACCACCATACTGTTATCTGTGTCTAGGAGTTTTTATCTTGCTTGTTTGTTGCTTAAGAGTTTTATATCCCACAAGTGAAGTCATATGGTTCTCTCCTTTTTCTGACTTAGCTCACTTAGCATAATTGAAGATCCATCCGTGTTGTCGCAAATGGCAGTATTTCATCTTTTCTTATGGCCGAGTACTATTCCATTATAAGTATGTACCACATCTTGATCCAGGCACCCATCAAAGGACACTTAGGTTGTAAAGATTATGGACCCCGATGATCACTGCAGCATTAGTCAAGGTTGCCAAGACATAGAAACACGCTCTTATAATACAGCAGTTAACTCATCACTTTGTAAGTTATTAGGGGTAAACTTTGTAAGCTCTAAACCAGACACCCCAATACCTGTGTGAGAAGGTAGTGGCAACTTTCTTTCCTTTTAAGAAACCTAAACATGCCTCTTGTTCCCAGACCTTTTATAAAACAGAACCACTCCCGACCCCAACTCCCGTTTCCCCAGCAGCTGACACCGTCAGCACTTACCATCTTACCTGTTTCTCCCACTGACACGTACAGTACTGCAGGGACTTGGTTCCACTCACGGCAGCATTCCCCATGCTCAGGACAGTGCCAGGCATCCAGAAAGTCAGGGCTTATTGAACGAAGATCAAGAAACCGAAATACTCGTTCTTGCTCGACAGGGAAACATTCCAAATCACGCTGTTCTGAAACTTTCTGCCTGTTTTTAAAATTTCACCTTAAGTTTTTAGAACTTTCCATATTAACAACTTTGTTACTATCTTTGATGTTGTTTTCAGTCTCACAAAATGTCTGTCCTTTTTGGTCACAGTTTGACCTCTTCAGATTTACTGTGTATTTTCTGTTTTGTTCTCTCTTGCCCAAAGCAGCTGTGGCAATCAAAAACAGGCTGTTATCTGCAGAAACACCACAAGTGAGCGGAGTCTCCCCATCCCCCCTTCAACCCAAAAGAAAGGAATTAAACACACACACACAAATGATTAAATAATCATATTAAATCTCAGAAAGTTGGTTAGAAATACCAGCAGTTCTCATGAGAGATGAAGAGCATTTTTCTACTTTCAGTTGAGCAGCAAGGGAAATAAAGGTGAGGAGGTAGGCATCGAAATAGCGTGTCATCTTGGCTATCAAATTAAGAAGTATTTTGGTGAAGAAAAGGAACCTAGATTTTATTAGTAACGAGCTTTTCAACTTACCTATTGGCAAAATAAGAACCTTAGCCCTTATGATAGTTTATAGCTTATTCTATCTAAATCATTAGCTTGGATAACTGGTCATCTAAAAATGCCAAATTCCCTGACTTAAAGTTTCAGAGAAACATGAGCAAAAGTTTCCACACTTACATTATCTACCTGGTTTTTTTTTTTGGCCAAGTCCCAGGATAGTTGGTAACTGAAGTGAGCTGATAAAGTCTGAGGTAATTAAGATATGAAATCATGTAACTACTATGCAAAAGCTGCACACTGTGCAGTCTGTTTCTCTCTCACAAGGGGAAATGTGCTTTTCTCCTGGCAGCTTCTTCCAGGTCCTTAAAAGTCCTCAAGAATTCCTCCAGCAGCGAGTGGCCCAGCGAGCCAGGCAAGGGCAGCTCACTGGGTTCCGACGAGGGCAGCCTGAGCAGCAGCACCCAGGGCAGCAGCGGCCACACGGCTGGCAGCCGGCGGGATGCCCTGAAGCAGTCCCCCACAGGCTTGACGGAGTTTTCAGACGGTCTCATCAAAGAGAGTGACATTCTGAGCGACGAAGAGGAGGACTGCCACCAGCCTCGGGAACAGGGCAGCCCCACCAAAGACATCGAGATTCAGTTCGAGAGACTGAGGATCTCCGAGGACCCAGACGCCCATCCAGCTGAGCCGCAGCCCAGCACGGACAGCCAGCGGGGAGGGGAGCAGCCCAAACTGGTCCGGGGCCACTTCTGCGCTATTAAACGAAAAGCAAACAGCACCAAAAGGGACAGGGGGACTCTGCTAAAGGCGCAGATTCGTCACCAGTCCCTTGACAGTCAATCTGAAAATGCCAGCCTTGATCTCAATTCTGTTCTAGAGCGAGAATTCAGCGTCCAGAGCTTAACGTCAGTTGTCAACGAGGAGTGTTTTTATGAAACAGAGAGCCACGGGAAGTCGTAGTACAGTTTCAATTCAGATATGGATTGAATTGCTCGTTTCACTTTTAAACTGGTGGTAAAGTGGAAATTGCAGAAAAACTATTCCTTATTGGGTTTTGTGCAGTATACATTTTCCCACAAAATAGTTGTAAAGATTTAAGTTATTTTAATTTATTGTGGATCAGAAAACTAGATTAAACTGGTCAGAATCTGTAAATTACTTAGGTTTATATTCCTTTTGAGCAGGTATCAAAATGACTTAGGATCGTTAAAATTGCATTCTAATTATTTTAATTTATATGGAAAAAGCAAGATGGGGAAGTTGTGATCAATAGCTTTTAAAAAAACGTCCTTTTTTCCACTCCTCTGGGCATTTTCTTTCAGTTTTTAGTTTTTGCTTTATTTAAAGCATATTTATTTTAATGTGGGTTAGGGGCACAACGTGCAGATATTTCATTTTTGTAAGGTTGTAATAGATACTGTTTTTACTAAACATGTCATATCTATGCAGTATACATTAAAAGGAAGCTTGTACTGTAACTTGATTATATTTATTTTCTCTACCAACCTGTACAGTAAATGGGAAGTAAGTCACATCTGGTAATTGGTATTTTTATTGTCATTCTGTAGAAGGCAAACAGTACATACATATATGAGAAGCTCAAACTTGTGAAAATCAACATTTGGTAAGCTGCTAGCCTCTGAAGTGGCAGCTAGAGTCTGTAATTCTCCCTGTCATCCTCTTTTTCCTGATGTTTGCTTTTATTTTTCTTGAGTTCGTCTCTGAAATTATAAGCAAAGAGGTTTGGGTCTTCATCACACATTTTTCGGTATACATCACAGAGGCTCTTAAAATGTGAGATAGAGAGTTGCCTGGGTCGAAGAGTAGGGTCCACATCTGCCAACTGTAACAGTTTTCCAGTGCTTTCTAAGCGCTGAGCTTCAGGGAATAACATTCTAAGAAAAGAAAAAAAAATCAGAATTTTAGAAATGATGCAAATCACGTTTCCTTCTACCCTCACTTGAAAATGACATTGGTTCTGACAACTTGAGGAAGTGGAAGCGGCAGCTGCCTGTCCCACACCAGGACAGGGACTTCAGTGACACCACCAGGCAACAGGTACGACCACTGAAGGCAGAGCTAATCGCTAATCTGACTTGCAAGGCATGCGCACATGGGAAAGTATTTTTCAAAGCTAAATCAATACATGCATCTTTAAGGTAAGTGTAAAGTCACGTCTGCTCATTTGCATTCTTAGCGAAATATGTTTGATTTGCCTCATTTTTTAGTATGAAAGTTGTCTATTCTTGTGTGATGTTATCAGTTTTGAGTCTCTATAATTTGAACTTAGCTTTTGGAACTCTTTACCCCAAAATGACCTTTCTTGCCAAAGTCAGAAAACAACTGATGTGGAATGCAGACAGTTATTCCCGTTCGTTAAGATATCTTGAACACCTTTAAAATGAATTAGAAGCATATATTTTGTATTTCATCTAACAAAATCGAATCATTGCTTTAAAAGGAGTAGCCAAACTGATGGGAAGTTTTTCTGAGGCGGAGTGTTTCTTACAGCTGACGGTGGCCTCTGTAAGGAACCACATGTTCCCGACACTCTCAGGGTGAGCGGAATGAGACGTATGAGTTCAGTTTCATGGCAAGGAAGGTCTAATCATGTTTCCTAACATCAGGGACGAATTTATGATGTGACTGAAGGATACCAACAGGCGAAAGTAGGTCAGGCTACTTGGTCCATATCTGCACAGGGGACCGAGTATGTGAAATGAATGGGGCCTATCACTTAGCTAGGCGGTTGTCTTGAAAACAGTAGCTCAAATTCCAGAATTTCCAAAAGTAGGAGGATATACCTTTTGTGATTTCATCTCCACCCCCACAAATCAGGGCCATTCTATACAGAGGAAATCAAGCTGGAAATAAAAATCTGCCTTGAGAAAAATAAAAACAACTTTCCAAAATGTATGGGATGCAGCAAAAGCAGTTCTAAGAGAGAAGTTCGCCACAATCCAAGCCTCCTACTTTAAAAAAAAAAATCCCAAATCTAATTTTACACCTAAAGGAACTAGAGAAGAACAAAATCCAAAGTAAGTAGAAAGAAGGAAATTATAAAGATCAGCGTGGAAAGAAATGAATTAGAAACTAAAAAAGCAATAGAAAAGAACTATGAAACTAAAAGCTCTGGTTCTTTGGAAAGATAAACAAAATTGATCAACCTTTATCCAGACTCACTGAGAAGAGTCCAACGAAATAAAAAATGAAAGAAGTTACAACTTATACCACAGAAACACAAAGGATAATAAAAGAATACTATGAGCAATTATATGCCAACAAATTAAACAGCCTAGAATAGATAAATTTCTAGAAATATACAACTTTCTAGACTGAACAAAGAAGAATTTGAACAGAGTCATTACTAGCAATGAAATTGAAGCAGTAATTAATAAAAAAGCTCCCAACAAACAAGTTTAGGACCAGACAGCTTCATAGGTGATTTCTCCCAAACATTTACATCCTTTTCAATATATGAGAAAAAAATTGAAGACGGAAGAATGCTTCCAAACTCATTCTGAGGCCAGTATTACCCTGGTACCAAAACCAGACAAAGACATTACAAAAAAAGAAAATTATAGGCCAATATACCTGAAGAACACAAATGTTAAAATTCTCAACAAAATATTAGCAAAACGGATTCAACAATACATTAAAAGGATTATACACTATAGTCAAGTGGGATTTATTCCAGGGATGCAAAGATGGTTCAATACGCAGATCAATCAACATGATACACAACATCAACAAAACCAAGGATAAAAATCATATAATCATCTCAATAGATGCATAAAAAATATTTGACAAAATTCAACATACACTTATGATAAAAACTCTCAACAAAGTGGGTAGAGAGGGAACATACTTCAATATAATAAAAGCTATATGTGACAAACCCACAGCTAATGCCTTACTTAATGGTGAAAAGCTAAAATATCAGGAACAAACAGGATGCCCACTTTCACCACTTTATTCAACATAAGGTAGTATTAGAAGTCCTAGCCATAGCAATCAGACAAGAAAAAGCAATAAAAGGCATCCAAAAGGAAGAAGTAAAAATCACTATTTGCATATTATATACAGAAAACCCAAAAGACTCCACCACAAAAACTAATGGAACTAATAAATGAATGCAGTAAAGTTGCAGGATACAAAATTAATAAACAGATATCTGTTGCATCTTTATACACCAACAACAAACAATCAGAAGGAGAAATTAAGAGAACAATCTCATTTACAATTACATTAAAAAGAATAAAATACCTAGGAATAAATTTAACCTAGGGGGTGAGAGACCTATACTATAAAAACTGTAAGACACTGAAGAAAGAAAATGAAGAGGACGCAAATAAATGGAATATACCATGCTCATAGCTTAATATTGTTAAAATGTCCATGCTACACAAATTAATCTACATATTGAATGCAATACCTACCAAACTACCAATGGCATTCTTCTCAGAACTTAGAACAAATAATCCTAAAATTTATATGGAATCAAAAAAGACCCTGAACAGCCAAATCTTGAATATATGACAAAGCTATATAATCAACAGAACATTACTGGCACAAAAACAGATGCACAGATCAACAAAACAGAACAGAGAGCCCAGAAATAAACCCTCGCTTAGATGGTAAATTAATACACAACAAAGGAACCAAGAATATACAATGGGGAAAGACAGTCTCTTCAATAAGTGGGGTGGGGAAAACTGGACGGATTCGTGGAAAAAAATTAAACTGGGTCACTTTCTTATACCATACAAAAGATAAGCTCAAAATGGATTAAAGATTTAAATGTAATACCCAAAACCATAAAACTCCTAGAAGAAAACATTGGCAGTAAACTCAGACATTGTTCTTAGTATTATTTTTTTCTGACACATCTCCTCAGGCAAGGGAAACAAAAACAAATGGGATTATATCAAACTAAAAAACTTCTGCACAGCGAAGGAAAGCACCAACAAACAAAACGACAACCTAGTGAATGGGAGAAGATATTTGCAAATGATATATCTAATAAGGGGCAAAGTCCAAAATATATAAGGAACTCATACAATTCAGTAAGAAGAAAACAATCTGATTAAAAAACGGGCAGAGGACCTGAATAGGCATTTCTCCAAAGAAGACATACAGATGAAAAGATGCTTATATCACTAATCATCAGAGCAATGCAAATTAAAACCACAAATGATACCACCTCACACCTGTCAGAATGGCCATCATCAATAAATCAACAAGTGTTGGTGATGATGTGGAGAAAAGGGAACCCTCGTGCACTGTTGGTGGGGATGTAAACTGGTGCAACCACCATGGAAAACAGTATGGTGGTTCCTCAAAAATTAAAAATAGAACTAATGTTCAACAAAGCAATTCTACTTCTGGATATTTAACTAAAGAAAACAAAAACACTAATTGGAAAAGATATATGCACCCCTATGTTTCCTGCGGCCCTATTTACAGGAGTCAAGACATGGAAGCAACCCAGTGCCCATCAATAGACTGGACAAAGAACATGTGGTACACATGCAGTAAAATATTAGTCATAAAAAAGAATGAAATCTTGCCATTTGGGACAAAATGGATGGACCGAGAGGGTATGATGGTAAATGAAATAAGTCAGACAGAGGAAGACAAACACCATGATTTCACTTATGTGAAATCAGAATCTGAAAAAAGAAATGAACAAAATAGAAACAGACTCATAGATAAAGAAAACAAATTGATGGTTGCCAGAAGGGAAGGAGGTGAGGGATCGGTGAAGGAGAATAAGAAGTACAAACTTCCAGCTATAAAATACATAAGTCACAAGATGTAGTGTACAGCACAGGGAATATAATCAGTAATATTGCAATAACTACGTGTGGTGGCAGATGGGTACTAGGCTTATCGTGGTGATCACATTGTAAGGTATAGAAATGTCAAATCACTATGTTGTACACCTGAAACTAATATAATATTGTATATCGACCCTATTTTAATGAAAACAAACAAACAACACACCACACATTCGCTGTCAGAAATGTCAAGAATCAGCACTTCCGGTAGTCTAAGTCCTGACTGAGCAATCATGACCTTCCCAGTACAGGGTCATTATAAACTCTGTGACTGTCGGTTTCAGGTTGCACTTAAGACAAAACAAAACAAAACAGAAAACCTGTAAGAGACCCCTCTGACATGAAATCTAGGTTTTTGCTTTTCCTCAGTGGCAGTCAAGCTTTGTGCCTCGCAGGCTTTCAACTGAGAGTAGTATTTATAGATAGCTTGAAGAATCCTAAAAACAATCTTTACAAAAGTGGTTAAGGATTTTAAAACGAGTGCTGCTGAAAGGAAGAGGAGGCATTCTTACCCAAGCCCCCGGTGGCAGTATTTCCTTCGGAACTGAAATACATTCTGGACGACTTTTTCCACCAGTCTGAACGGCTGCTGTATCCTGGGCTGTGTCAGAGGTGTGAAATGCACCACGCCCACGTCCACCTTTGTTGTAAGCAAACATACATCAGTTTGGTGCAGGGTCTAACTTTGTAAACCACAGGAGGATGGGCTGTCAAGGGCATGGTTTTCATAAATAAACCTTTACTTGGACTCCGGTTTCATCTTCGCTAGGCACGTAATATGCTACATTTGCATTTGAGCTGACTCAGAAATCACAGTTGGTTGCACTAGTTCAATAACGACATCCACTAGACCTGTGCTTGATGATCACTTAATTTTAAAATGCAGTTTTACAATGGCCTTTAAGATCAATCCAAATAATCGTTAAAGTCAGTAGGCAGAGAACACACAGCATTACAATATTTTATTTAACCTGTGAATTGGTAAAAAAATAAGCTGCAGCAGCAGTTCTGACTCTTAAGACTAGCCTTCAAAACAGAGAGAGAAGGCAGATGGGCCCCCAAGGACCACTTAGTGCTAAACTCCCCAGAAAGTGAATCCATTAGGACACCACTTGTTTTGGTCGACACTGATTAATCAGCCGGACAGAAGTCATGAGCGGCACCTGCAGTCACATAACTTTCTGGGAGCAACTTTAAATGCCCCAAAAGGCACAGGCAGGATCCAAACAGAAAAAGGAAACCACCAAAAATGTCACCGTTTTAGTGTTAAGCTGCTACCAGCTAGTGAGATTCTTTAATTATCAGAAAATAAAACTTTTCAGGCATATCTGATAAGAGACTCAGACCCTAAGTTATTCACAAAATGGGCTCATGGTGATTCACAAGGATATATTCAAAATAACAAAGGAAAAATATCGAAAGTAGAGACAAAGGGAGAAATGGAGACAAAGCGGTGTTCACACAACAAATGACCAAATGCCGGACACGAGACGTTGGTCAGGAAATGGGAAGCCTGTTAACAACTTACAGAAGCATTAGCTCTAAGAAACTGTTAAACTTGCTACTTACGCATCATACAGACTCTATAAAGGCTAAGAAAGTGCACAATGTATGAAGTGTGCATTGTACCACTGCTTTTCAAAAGGAATTCTCTTTATTTTCCAACTCTACAGGGGTCACCATGTTCTCTTAGGAGGACTTGCTTCTAAACAGTCTTGTAGCTATAAAAATTCCTTAACATTGGCCTGTGTGATATGTGGATGGGGTGCGGTGCTTTTTGTTTTAGGGGGGAGGACAAATACTTGCATGACATGACACTGGACAAGAACAGAAGAAGAAAATGACAGGATGTCGCCAGCATCAGGCAGCTTTTGGAGG
Organism: Rhinolophus hipposideros; assembly: GCF_964194185.1. Classification (NCBI taxonomy): domain Eukaryota; kingdom Metazoa; phylum Chordata; class Mammalia; order Chiroptera; family Rhinolophidae; genus Rhinolophus; species Rhinolophus hipposideros. Next base: position 10,925,561 of record NC_138049.1, on the reverse strand, counting down.
AGGCTCGGAGCTGCCTCACGGGCAAGCTGACTCACCAGGCCCTCCCCTCTCCTCGAACACTCACTGATCCTGCCACAAATCCAGTGTTTTCGATCAGCTATAGTTGCACCTCTTGGATGGAACTAGAAGAGGTGGATGGTAGGAATGGTCCTAAGCCATGGAGTGAAAACTGTCAGTGGAGAGGTCTTTTCACACTGAAAATGCTCCCCTAATATCCATCAGCCCTCAGACTATTTTAGTGACAATTATGCCCCTTTGGTGAAGACCAGTGATTCCACTTCAGAGAGTGACTACCTGAAGACAACGTTAAGTTCTTATTAAATCTGAATGGTTTTCAATTGTTGCTTATTTAGTTTCACCAAGTTGAGTAACAGGTACTTCCTGTAGGAAACAAAGTGCCTTGGTTAAAAGCCAGGACTTTCCTTACTTCTTCACACCACCACCATGGAGCAGGGTCCAGGGGTCTGAGAGAGGTCTGTGATCAATACAAAGAAGAGAACAGGGGCCTGTGGAGGTGACTTCAGGGTTAAGTGAACGGGTACTAGAGCTTGGAAAGAAGAGTTGGCTTCATCTCAGAGCATTTCTGTGGAAGGAAAAAGTAGACATAATCTGAGTGGAGAGTGGACGAAGCAGCCCAAAATACACTGTCATGACTTTAACAGTCAGAATCCTGCTTGTAAACTCTGAAATGTCCACTCCACATTTCCTCCTGCTGATTTGGAGCAGAGAAGTGAACCCAACTGTCAGGAATGTTCCAGACCATTCTCTAGACTTTACTCCACCCCGTCACTCTGTAACTCTCCATGCCATTTCCACCATCTCAGCTTATGGCATTCCTACCCCTACCTCTCACCCTGCCACCCTCCGTGACTCCTTCAACCCTTTCAGTCCAATTTTTCCAAATTACCCTGACTCAGTTCTGAAAGGAATTCTTCCAGTTACCAGGTGTGATCCAAGAAGACTGCCAGTCTCCAGAGGAAAGAATCTTTTAGCAAAATATGAAATAAATTTAAGCCCCACCTAACCCAAATCCATGAAATATTATCAAAATTCTACATAATGTTTAAATACAATTAAGAGCAAACAGACAGATACAGGGATAGATGTATTCTCCTTCCAGGACAGAAACTGTCACTTCCAGGTTTCTTGCATTTTAAAATTTGACCTCATCTTTATTTGCCTGATTTTATTCCTTTGAGATACAATTGGTGTTTGCAAATACAGGAAATGCCTAACATTTGCTTTATTTAAATCAAATTTTAAAACCCTGTGCAAATATAGCAGCACCCCACATAAACTGTAGCAATAGACTTTGAAAGTTTGAATTCTGATACCCGGTTAAGTGGGCTAACAGTACATCGCAGCTAAAAAATGTTTTCCACTCACAATCAAGTACAGCTACTATTAGTGGGGAACCCTGCAAAACTCACCATAAGAAAGGCTCTCCTTTCTTACGTAGCGTGTCCTTCTTGAAACCTCCTGGGCTACCTTCACCACCCTCTTCTCTACCCCTGCCCCCACAGAAGCCCTTCTTAGAATTACTCTAAATGACGGAGCCCATTTTCTCTGAAACCGCAGGAAAGCTGTTTGGTAACTATGGCAACAGACACAAAAAAGCTTCGTACTTATAATTGAATACTTAAAATTATAACCATTTTGTTCTTTCCTTGACTTGAAGTCTATTAAAGGGTTTGGTTACAAAAGAAATCGGTACATAGGTACTACATGCACTTAAAAATTCTAGTTTAATGTTGCCAGCCCCTTTCCAAACTCAGTTTATCAGTATACCCAAATGACTTATTAAAATTTCAAATTAAAGGATTTATAATGAATTTCAGTATTTGCCTCTCCAATACACTGTAACATCAATGCTGTTCCAGGCTGTGATGATGTTTCTCAATGTCTGCAGACTTGGCTACAACAGGCTGGAGGCAGATGTTCCATTTTCCAGGCCAGTGTGTCCAAGACATGACTGATTATGAGCTCAGAGCACAGTGTGGACTCAGAAGAGACCAGGGGTAAGAAGCTATTCAATCTCAAATCTTACATATTACCAACGCAGATCCTGCATTGGACATGATAAGGGGAAACCTGGAGCACGAATGGCCTGGTTCCTGACTCTGAGATCATAATATGCCAGAGCTAAGTAACTACCACCGGAGATACTGGCCATTATTCAAGAAAGGGTCTTTAACACCTCCCATGGCATTCAAGGCCTTAATGGACAAGCCAGTGGAGAGGAAAAATGATTAGGGAGTTACAATTTAATCACGTGAGGCAGAACCCTAACTGGGAGATGAAGAAATGGTGAGAAAAGAGAATGACTACAGGGAGTCATCAACAAGCGGTCAAGAACAACACGAGAAGAACGGTCCACAGTGGGTGCAACTGTCTGGGACAGACCTGTGCAGACCGGGTGGGCAGGGTCTGGCTGGTTCTGAGGCTGTGGGCACCCCCTGATGGGACAAGGGGTGAGGAGTTGGGGACAGTCACGTTCAGTGTCAGGTGAGATGACAGTTAGGTGAGCACATTGTGGAATGCTTGGTTCCTCCTCCACTACTTACTCTTCAGGTACAGGTACCGACACCAAACGAATGACAGTCTGCAGTAGGACGTCACAGGCCCCCAGTTACAGCTTCCCCAGATAAGGATAACAGAGTTGCTAGTCATTAAAACCTGTGATTTTATAATTACACATTTTATAAAAAAACAAAATATTTACATATAGGAATGTAGATCAGATTTCCTATAATTAATTTATTCTTCCTGTAATCCTTGTTCCAAGCCCCATTTAAGGACAGAATTTCAGTTGTAAAACCTTAAAATTCAAAACACTTTAAAAGCATTCCAGGTATTCCAAGCCAATGTATTCAATCATGACTGACACACAGTACCAACATATCTTGCTCTGAAATTTACAGTTTGTGTTTGTTATTATACCAATATTAATTTCTGCAGAAGTCCCACCCCACCTTTTTGTTACTCCTACAGATCTTTGAATAGTTTTTCTTTCCTCTTTGGAATCATAAAACAAAACAAAACAAAACAAAAACCAACAAAAAACGATTTTAAACAGTCATACAATGTTTCTTCTCAGAGCATAAGCATGTAAGAAAATCACAGAGAGCTGAGAGCTTGATGAGAAAGTCTGCAGAGAAAGAGGTGTTTACTGTGTAAATTATGTATGTAAATATATGTGTGTATGCAAATTAAGCCTATAACAACAACCACAACATGAGTCAGGGTCTCTTGGTCCCAGGAAAGCGAACAATTTCAGGGAGGTGAACACTCAAGTTTTAAACAAAAAGCAAGAGGGACAAGAACTAACACTGGATTAGGATTTTCTGTTATATTTAACCTGGAGCTTCCGGAGGATGATGGAGCAAACACTTCTGTAACCATGACCTTCCCCACAAATCATGACTTTGGTGTTTGTGAAACAGCGCCATCTGGAGGTGCCCTGCTCTCACGGCAGTTGGGCGTGCGCCAGGAGTTGCACAGCCCCAGGGCTGCCCCGCCAGGTGGCCGCACACAGGGAAAACCACCAGGGCCTCGCTGCTGGTTTCCAGGTCCCCAGGAACTCTGACCCCTCAGAACGAGTCAGTTCCTTAGGGATGATCTAACTAAGCAAATGCACAAGACACTCAACAAGTGCTGTTGCTATAAAAAATATTATTAAAAGACTGATAAATGAACATGGATGGAAGTATACTAATTTAAAGTGAGCCAAATATATTAACACTGTCAAATAGACGAGACGCTTTCCTCAAGTTGCCTAGCTGGTCCATTCCCTTCCTATAAAAACCCCTTATAAGTGAAGCTCCCTCGTGATTATGAAACGGGGGCCAGCATAGACACCCTGATGCTGGATGGTCGCTGGCACCAAGCCTCAGGGCCTGAGCACTGGGCACCAGATGCCCCAGTCCAGGGGCTGTCAGCAACCAGGCCAGCCCTCCTTTCGCCGAAGTTTTCTTCTTTAAATGTGGTCCTGCTGTCCTGGGTTTCCTGTTTCTGATTTGAAAGACGGTCTGTGTTTTTAAAGGTGAATTCTACAGCTACTGGATCTCATCTTTACATGTTGATTTTACTAGTTTAACTCATGGAGGTCTGGGGGGGGGCGTCCCAGTGCTCCTTATGTATCACAGAGGTATAAAAATAAATCAGAAATGATGAAAACTGATGCAAGCTCTCTGTCAAGATCACAAAGTCCATCCACGACCTTTGAGTGCGGGCTGGGACCTGGCTGAGTAGAAGGAGGACAGTCACAGGGAACAAAGGCAGAGAAAGAAGGGATGAGGAGGAGAGGGCCGCGAGGGGAGGGCCAGGCCTAAAGCAGACACATTCTGCTCACAAGCTCATACCAATATATGACGGAATGTTTTAAAAAATGTCCCGCTCTTCAAAATAATGTGCAAAGAGAATGCAATGGGAAGGCCACAACAAATACGGATTTATATTTCTTTATATTTATATTTGATTATTTATGAAATTTATATTTGTTTATATTTGAGATTATATGAGATTTATATTTGAGATTATATGAGATTTATATTTGTTTATATTTATATTTGATTATTTATGAGATTGAAAAAACTCAGTTGATCCATGAATGTTACCACAGTCCAGAGACAGCCTTAATATTCTAAAATAATGTGGTGAACACATTACAAAGCAATCCTCAAGGTCCTTTCTCATGAAGACAGAAAAAGGAGCAACAAAATGTACAAATAAGGTGATACTAGAGTGAATGGAAGTGCAGCCTGTATGCAGAGACACGTGCCTGACTTACCGTGGAGGTCACTGAACTAGGATAGCCTTTTCAGACATTTGGAACACGCATAAACCCAAGAATATTCACCTTCATTTTCACTAGTCAACGAATCTACAAACGACCAATTTTAAAAGTTAAGAAAGCCTTCACTCTAGTGGCAAGTATTATTTAAAACTTAAAAGCTGATCACTGTTAATTTCCTAAGACTGGGGTCAGAAGAAAACCATGATTTTTAAGATTAAGTCAATCACTTTAAATTTGTGGGACCAGAAGAGTTAACTACCGTGTTTCCCCGAAAATAAGACCTAGGCGGACAATCAGCTCTAATGTGTCTTTTGGAGCAAAAATTAATGTAAGATCTGGTCTTATTTTACTATAATATAATGTAATGTAATGTAATATAATATAATAATATATATAAAGTTATATATATAATATAATAAATATAATAATTCTGGGTCTTATATTAATTTTTGCTCCAAAAGACCCATTAGAGCTGATTGTCCAGCTAGGTCTTATTTTCGGGGAAACACGGTATTTTATACTCTGAACTTTCATTATTTTCATGGTTGAACAGCAAGCAAATAAGAAAAGACATTTGTTTTTAAAATCAGAACCCCACATGGACATTACCTGGAGTAAGATTTTCACTGATATATCCCCTCGCGTGAGGGAAGTAAGAGAAAAAATAAACATGTGGGATTACATCAAACTAAAAAGTTTTTTCACAGCAAAGGAAACCATCAATAAAACAAAAAGGGATCCTACTGAATGGGAAAAGATATTTGCCAATGATATATCTGATAAGGGATTAATATCACAAATCTATAAAAAACTTACTCAACTCAACTCCAAAAAAACAAACAACCCAATTAAAAAATGGGCAGAGGACTTGAGGAGACATTTTTCTAAAAAGGACATACAGAAGGCAAGAAGACATATGAAGAAATGCTCAACCTCACTAACCATCAGAGAAATGCAACTAAAAACCACAATGAGATACCACTTCACTCCAGTCAAAATGGCTATCATCAATAAATCGACAAACAACAAATGCTGGCGGGGATGTGGAGAAAAGGGAACGCTAGTGCACTGTTGGTGGGATTGCAGATTAGTGCAGCCACTATGGAAAACAGTATGGAGGTATCTCAGGAATCTGAAAATGGAACTAACCTATGATCCAGTAATTCCACTCCTAGGCATCTACCCGGAGAAACCCAAAACTCCAATTCAAAAATCAGTATGCACTCCTATGTTTATTGCAGCACTTTACACAATAGCCAAGATATGGAAACAACCGATATGCCCATCGGTAGATGACTGGATTAAGAAGCTGTGGTACATTTATACAATGGAGTATTACACAGCCATAAAGAAGAAAGAAATCTTATTTGCAGCAACATGGATGGATCTAGAGAACATTACGTTAAGTGAAATAAGTCAGAAAGAGAAAGACAAGTACCATATGATCTCACTTATATGCGGAATCTAAAGAAAAGAATATGTGAACTAATCAGAGACAGTTTTGAGGGCACAAAGAAAAAACCGAGAGTTGTTAGATGGGCGGGGGCGGGGGGGGGGGTTGGGGATAAGGGGAAAGGTGAAGAGATTAGGAAGCAGCTGGTAACCACAAGATGGCCTCAGGGTTTTCTGAAAATTAATTTGGGGAACTTATTCAACAATGTCGTAAAGATTTTGTTGGGTATCCGATGGACATGCGTCCTATTTGGGAGACCACCTCAGAGATAATGTGGATGCCTGATCATGGCATTGTACACCAGAAGCTAAACATTAATGAATGCCAACTATAATTTTATATATATAATGTGATGGCTGGGTGTGAGGTCGGAGGGATAATGGATGGGGGGAGGGGGGTTCACAGTGTGAGGGATATAAATGATGAATGTCTAAGTATTACCTTGTCTTGTACACCTGAAACTAATAATAAAAATAAATAAATAAATAAATAAATAAATAAATAAATAAATAAATAAATAAATAAAATCAGAACCCCAACTTTTCATTGGAATTAAGTGAGCAGTGTTTTAAACATACAACGACTGGGTATCATCTCAGACACACTGAAATAAGAGCCACTGGGCTGGGTCCGGGGCCTCCGGCCTTTCCAAAGCTAGATGCTGCTCATGTGTGGGCAGGGGTGAGAAACACAGTTCTGGAAAACCACCTCATACAAAGATATGCTATTATTATTTCTCAAATATTCAGTTAAATTACTGATTCTTTCAGAAAAAGAAAAGCCTGTCTGAATATCCAGATTATCTTCACTAAGAAAAACAAACACTAAGGCAATCACACAAAATTTTTTCTTAAAAACAGATGAGTAAAAACATCTTAAAGAAGAAAATAGATGACCTGCTGAGTCACGGGCCAGCTATTCTGCAGTCACTTTGCATGAGTGAAAAGAAAAATGTTTATGTCTAAAGATACAGAGGTATCAGGGTTAATTTGTCTCCACTGCTTAATCTAGACGACCACAGAAAGAAATAACTCATTAGAATGAGACTTAGAAATCCATTCTAAGTGGAGGCAGGGCTTATTCTGGGCCTGACTCCCACACCGGCTACTTACTCATTTTACGACCTTAGTCAAGTTACCTAACTTCTCTGGAGCTTAGTTTTCTCATCTATAAAATAAGGATTCCTGTTATCTCACAGACTTGTCTTGAGTGTTAAATGCCATCATGCCTGCAATAGTCTCTAGCATATGGGAACCAGCTTATAAATTGTAGTAGATATTACAATATCAAGGTTACAAACTTAAGAGTTGCAAAATTACTTAAAATGAATCTCTTTTGGAAAGGATAAAATTATGCAAAGGTAATGTATGGCTTAATGCTATTTTATGTACTCAAAATCAGTTTCTGAATCTTTCAACAAATATTGACTGTACCCCTCCTGTGAGCCAGGCACCTACCTGGCACAGGAGAAGCGATCAACAAAACAAACGGAAATATTTGCCCTCGTGAGGTTTACATTCTAGAGGCCTTAAGCCAGACAGTCAGAGGTGGTAGGATTCTTGATCTATTTTGAAGTTTGGAAACAACTCGATTTGTTGACTGAATGGATGTTGGGTAGGGAATCAAGGATGTTTGTAAGATCCAGGGCCTGCCAAATGGAAGGATGAGGTTGCCACTGCTGGGCATGGGGGAAATGGGTAGACTTGATGTGGGGAAGGTCACCTCTGTTTTGCCCGACAGGTCTAAGGTGTGTTATCCGTGATGTCATGCCAGAAGTTGGATATATCATACAACTTGGGAGAGAGCCCAGGAAGAGAAAAACTGAGGTAAAGATAAACTAAGATAAGGCTTATCTAGGGAAGACTTAATTCACTTTAATGTCCATATTGGAAATATATAATAATGTTGATAAATTACATTTCTCTATACACCTCTCCTTTTCAGCTCCTTTTTTTATATAAGAAATTCTGCCTGAATTAAAAGTCTGCAGTTAATAAAAGTTATTTGCATTTCAGAAGTTTACCTTTTCAAAACAGGCAGCTAATATTTTATAGGGTAAGTATTCTCATCGAGGCAGAAGAATGAAAACAAAGTTTTGAAAATAGTAATGATGTTAAAGCACGCTTAACCCATTCATCCTCCGCGAGTTGCATTCTGCTGAGGTCAGGGTTAGGGCTGGCTTGTCCCTCCACCTGCCATCAGCCAGCCTCAGCACAGGTGTGTCGGCACAGATAACCGTGACAAGGGACAAAACAAGCCAAGCCACTAAGGGTACTTGGGGGACTCCTGATCCAGCAGAAATAACAATGCTGCTCCTGTTAGAGCCTGAAATTCAATTCTACCTCATCCAGTATTTATACAAGGATTGTCTATATATTTCCATGAAATAAAAGAAACTTTATACATCAAAATTACAATACTGTGGCTAAAAAACAAATCCACAGGCATTAGATTTCTAACAATATCTTGCTAATGCCAGAATTAGAAAAAATTAAAACAAACCATAAATAAATAAATAATCCCAGCAAACAAAAATCTAGAAAAATCCAAATAATGGAAACATGCACTTTATTGTAATTGCTTTTAAAGAAATGGTTAACATCTAACATGGAGACTAGCAGTTTTAAAATTTTTTAAATATAATCATAAAATTATCTTCCTTTATAGTGGCTATGAATTTATAGCTTGTAGGACTGAAATTACGGAGGAAGAAAAAAATGAGAACCCGAAATAGATGGAGGTGAGGTATGTACCATTCTTCATGATCTAGAACCTCAATATTTGAGTTCACTGTTTCATCTAAAATGTTTCATTACATCATTTTGATGCAATTTCTTTATAAATGTTTCTAAAAGCTCTAATATAAGTTATACTCCAGAAATCTCTCTCAATTGGAAGGAATAGAGGAAGAAAATTCAGGACACCCCTTGGCCCCCCCCCCCAAATACTTGTAGGTTTACTGAACAAGAGTCTAGTCAACAATTGTTGCTGTTTTTTTCCATACATACACACACACACACACATATATATATATATATATATATATATGTATATATATATTTAAAAGTCTTTTAAATATTTATTTTAAAAGTCACCAATTTTGTGAATCTTGATTTCAGACAAGTCACAAGCACCAGAATAAAAAGATAGTCTCAACTATCATTTGCAAAGTACAATCTAGTTAAAAATATTTCAGACTATATTCTTTAATATAATTGGGGACATGAAAGAAAAAACTGTATCTTCCAACACAGATAAAAATTCAAAAACAAATTATAGCTATGGATTAAAACGTAAGATTAAATAAAAGAAAGCCTTTTTTTGTAAGCACCCAAATAATTCCTCCTCTTTGTACAGTGGCAGAAAAGCACTTTCGGCTTTCAGGTTTCGACGAGCCTTCCCTTCCCCGCCTCTACTTTCTTAATTCTCTCACAGCTCAAAAAGTGAGATGGAGAACCTGGTATTTATCTTCTAGCACCATCAGCAGTTTTTACCTCTCAGATTTCTATGTTGCTCTTTCCTTGCTATTTGCGCGTTAACTTGCTGGAGCTGCACCACTAATATCCAGAAGCTGTGAAATGAGCCTCATGTGTGTGGTGTCTGTTCATCGCACTGGGGTTCATGTGAAGGTAAGTGACAGAAGGGACTGAAGACACTGAAGGCTGCGGACAAAAGGTACGAAAAGGAGACGCTTCCATAATGCTTAGAGACCTAAATAGAACTCTTCAAATGCAACGTAGTTTGAATTTCAGGTTGTAAATCTGTTTTTAAGTATTACTTTCGATATAAATACTCTTGTCTGGAAAACTGACTTTACTTTTTAATGATTACATCCACTCCAGACTTTCTGTGGGCAAACAGTTCACAAATTTAACATTCACCAGTTCTGTTCTGTATGCAGTGTTTTGGAACCAGGATAAAGTTCTCTCCTTAGAATGAAGTTGCTAAACACGACCCCTTTGCTTCTGCTTCCTTTCATGGTATTTTTCTACCACCACCACCCCTGAAAGTATGCCTTTATTTTCTACGCAGCAGAAATTTGAGAGAACAGGCCACAAACTGTATCATGCCTGTGGCTGGAGAGGAAAAAAGATTTCATAGCACTATAGCTAAGATGCCAGTGTATTTTTACAAAACAAAAAACAAAAAAAAAACAAAACAGTGACCTTCATTTTGGAGAACAGATTCTTTCTGCATAAATTCTCCAGGCAGAAGAAAGCATTTACAGTCCAATATTGAACAGTAAGCGAGCGCTATGCTAACTGAATGCAGTGTCATATTGTTTCCGCTGATGGGGCTCTCTGTAATTTATCACTGCCAGTACTCGTTAATTAAGATGAGCAAGCTGTCTGCAAGTCTGAATTACACTGAAATTTATAAAATGTACTGGCTAATGAGAAAAAGGGTTGTAATTGGGAAGCTGAGCATAGACTGATCAACACATAAAGGTTCCTCAACCAAAGTAAAAATGAAACGGATACTTGGGATTCTTAGGGAAGGTTAACAGCAATTTCACTTTTAAAGAATCGCTAAGCTGAAAATGGGCTGGGAAGGCAGTAATTTAATGATTTGGCTAGAGCCTAAAACCCAAACTTGAAAACAGCTATTATGAAACGATAAACATGTGCTTCATTTTGTTCTAGAAACTTTAAACTTCTGCTCTGTTTTGGTCTCAGTACGAAAAGAAATGAACTGTGATGGCAGGAAAAGCCTAGGCAGTCGGATCCTTCCAGTATGTCTGACTCTTAAGAATTCAAAGCCTCAGGGAGAGCCTCTCCTAAAACTGTAAAATCCACACTTTAAGACTATGAACAAAAATAGAATAATGGAATTCAGAGAGCCCAGAATTTAATTTCTTAGAAAATCAATGTTAGAACTCTGGAAAGTTTGTATTTTTAATAAAGGCATGGATTAGTATGACTTCAGATATTTCCCAAAAGCCAGGCGTTGACCTCTTTGGTGAGCCTGCAATCTCTCATTCTCTCTCTCTCTCTCTCCCAGGAAAGGGAGTGGGTGAAGAGTGCAGCTGATAGTTAATGGTGTGTTGTGTCTACAGAGGTAGCATTTTCCCCACTTCCAAGCACACGGGAGGATTTCACCAGAGGATTGTGGAAGAGGGGAAAGGGTACAAGCTGGAGAGAAGTGGGAGGAGTCGGGGATGATGCGGACACTGCCAATGTGCTGCTGAGACCTGTGTGGCCCTGGGTGATTTATTACCTAAATATCCTACTGTGAAAACATGATGACTAAATCAGCCTAAGGAAGAGAAAAAAGAAATTGTCATATGATAGAAAATAAATACCATGACATTTGCCATATGACATAAAATAAATAAAAATAGATGTCAATTATAATTTATTGACTACGGGGGCAGATATTGTTTTAAGTCCTTAAAAGGCACTGAAGTATTTAACTGCATGATATAGGTATTATAATCCTCCCCATTTTCCAGAGGAAAAGACTGAGGCACAGAGAGATTCTGGAAAGCCAAGATTTGACCCAAGTGTTTTGGATTCAGAGGCCGTACTGCCTTTTGTGAAATATATATGATGCATGATAGAGACACTTTAACACATCATTCAAAGATTAATTCCAAAACATAAAAAAGCCATTTCAGGAACCACTGTATTTCTCAAAGGCAGTAAGTACTGCCAGATTAAAACACAGCTGAGCTACAAAGTAAATGATAACATTTTCCTCTTCTTAAAAAAGAAAGTGTTAAATTATGTTTAGTATCCACAAATAATGATGTGGTTTTTCTGTTCAGTATTTTTAAGATTCGATGTCCCTCTTTCGGAACTGTTCGGAATAACCGGTTTTGCAGCAGGCTGTGTGCATCTGGGTCAGGGAACGATTCTGGTCCCAACTAAAAAGGATCGCACATCCTCACAGCAAAATACACTGGCTTAATTGTTCGGGTTTTTGAGAATCTTGTACCTGCAGTGAAACAAGTGCTACCCTAAGGTAAGGATTTTGTAAATGTTCACTAACTAGAAATTAGGGATAATCATGCCAGTGACTTTGATTTCTCTCCACAACTTTCCTCTCCTCTTTCGACACTTGCCCTGGGTCATGTGCCGGTTACATGGCGGGCGCTTAATTAACATTTATTTAATATGACCATTTTCTGAATACTTAACGTTTCTAATATATACCAGAGGTGCCAAATTAATGTATACACATGACTTGTACTCATCTTTTGTTATTGATATATACCATTACAATTTTAATAGTTTTTTCCTTTCTTAAAATGTGTATACATTTTTTTGGCACCCTCTGTATTTATAAATCTTTTTAATGGGTGGATTTAAACTATTCTTTTCTTCCTTATTACCTGTAGAGTATTTTAATTAAGAACATGTTTTAAAAACCTGTAATGCTATTAAAATTCTTTATCAGATCACATAGCTGGAATTTGGTACGTCTGAATCTCCTAACAACGTAACTGCCCACTTTAGCACAGGTGAAGTTTTAAAAAGAACCAGGTGGACAGCTCGTTCCTTTACACCACGTACCCAGCACCAGCCGTCCACAGTCACGCAGGAGGATGGCAGCCTGTGAAGGCCGGGTGTGAGCTTTCCCCGGGCGGCAGTTTCCTCATCCATACTGGGCCTATTCAGAGGTGCTCTCAGCCCCCACTGCACACAGAAGCCTTTCTTCTTTCTTTCCCTCCATCCTGATTTTGTCTCCTTTCTCTAGTGTTTGTTACTTGCTTCTCTGCTGCACAGAAACGGCTAAAATTTTGACCAAGAGCCATTCTAATTAAGCACCAGGATTTCCTAGGCGGACAAAGCTGACGGTGACGCCATGGCCTTGGCGGGCCTCCAGCTCCTGGCTTTGGTCCTGGGCTTATGTGGGGTCTCGGGAGTGCTCGTGGCCACCGTGCTGCCCAACTGGAAGGTGAATGTGGACGTGGGCTCCAACATCATCACAGCTGTCGCGCAGGTGCAAGGGCTGTGGATGGACTGCGTGTGGGACAGCACCGGGATGTTCAGCTGCACCCTGAAGTACTCCTTGCTGGCCCTCCCGACCCACGTGCAGGTTGCGCGGGCCGCCATGGTGCTGGCCTGTGTTCTGTCTGCCTTGGGGATCTGCATCGCCACAGTGGGGATGAAATGCATTCGCTTAGGAGGGGACAAGGACACCAAGACTCAGGCTTCTTTTGGTGGAGGAGTCTGCCTCATGACTGCAGGGATCTTTGGTTTAATACCGACGGTCTGGTACACAAAGGAGAGCATAGCCAACTTTCAGGATCTGACAATTCCAGAAAGTAACAAACACGAACCCGGAGGAGCCGTCTACATCGGATTCATTTCAGCCATGCTGCTGTTTATCTCTGGCATGATTTTCTGCACTTCCTGCATAAAAAAGAGTCCAGAAGCTTGGTTCTACCCACCCAAGCAGAAACACATCTCTACCGCAAAGCTGGAGGGCAAGTCTGCATACAACATGAAAGATTATGTATAAATAACTGTGTAACACGTATGATATTTTTAGGTGCCCGCTGTGACTTTTGTCTTTATTTTAGATGAAAAAGATACCAGAATTGTGCTTAACTTTCTCTACAAAGATTTAAATGCTTAAAAATGACAAGGTCATTTAAAATGCCAACAAACCATCATGTAACAATTACATCTGTTCTAAGGTCATTATTCCATCACTGTTTTCATGTTTTATGTAAAGCTTTATAATTGAAAGCAGCTCTGATTGTATTAATAAGGTAATTAATTGATGGCTTTTTTTCCCCTTCCTTTTTAAGATAACCCGTTGATACGCCTTCTGAATTGGTAATTAACTGACTTTTATAAAAGAATTAAACTGCCAAGTGTAAGGAGCACCTTGTCCTGGTGTTAGCAAGGGATCAGTTCCTTTTGTGATCTGTATGACAGCACCACACAGTAACTGGCTTCTGTTTTCCACCTCACTGCATGACAGCTTGTGAGGAATAGAAGAGCTGTCCACTTTTTCAGATGTCACCCAAACTGGCCAATCCAAGTCCCCACCTACTGTGACCTTCCTATCCCTTTGATCATGTTAGAAAAATATCTACATGAATTTGTGAGAGCCGACGATATTACATATAAAGATTATACAGAACTAAAAGAAAGAAACAGGTAAATGCTACCACAGCAGAGCAAAACCAAACCAAACCCAAACTCAGATCTCTAGGACTTTTAAAGCATGAAGTCCAAGCTAAGTGATAACAATAAAAGTTTGTTTGTTTGAATATGCTGAAGAAATGGCCTCTTCTGCCAGTAAGAGGATTGTCCAGATTCAGTCACTTTTCCCACAATTTAGATTTACCCCCATCTCATTTAATCTCTCTGATTAATTTTTAGATGGAAAAGTTTAGTATTAGGTTTTCATTTTATTCTCGTTTGATTCACATTAACAAAAATAATAAAAAAATAACACTGCTGTTCTCTTATAAATGAGCTGCTTCAACTAGTTAATGGAGGTGAAAGTCATTTTTAAAGTATAAAGAATGCTTTTAAAAATATAAGTTAAATTATTTTATGTATTTAATATATTTTAACAAGAAAATAAAAACTGGATTTTCTAATATGCAAAGGAAACATTGCACCCTGTTGTTTATAATAATTTAATTCATGCTTAATCATTGGTAAATGGGGGAAAAAGAGCTTCTTTGTACATTAATAATTCAGAAATGGGAAGAATACCCTTATGTGAGTAAATCAATTTTATTTCTTCATATAGAAGTAGAGACTATAATGTTTTATACCTATTTAACTCAGTAGATCATTATTCTCTTCAACAATGTCATTAACTATTAATGGAATAGCTAAAATGAAAAGGTTGTGTTTCATATATGAATTAGGAAGGGAGTCATTTAAACAGGAATTTAAATGATTTTTTTTTAACTGCTGATTTTTTTTTTTAATTTTATTGGGGACTGTTGGGGAACAGTGTGTTTCTCCAGGGCCCATCAGGTCCAAGTCGTTGTCCTTCAATCTAGTTGTGGAGGGTGCAGTTCACTGGCCCATGTGGGAATCGAACTGGCAACGCTGTTGTTCAGATCTCATGCTCTAACTAACTGAGCCATCTGGCCACCCAAAATGATTGTTTAAAGTATCTATTCCTTTTGAGTGGTCAAAATATTTTCTAAACAAATGCCGGATTAAAAATAATAAAAAGAATATTTTAATGCAAGTTAATGGGATAGGATTGCTTCGACACCCATATGGTTCTCTCATTTTGCTTAATGTGAGTGGCTTTATATGCAGCCCACATATAGTCCTATGTCAAAGTTGGTATATTCTATAGAAGTCAATATATATTTCAAAAATAATTTTCATTTAGCTCTGGAATATTTTCTTCCTAAATTGATACAGGAGTGTTTTGAACTCTCAGAAAAGCTGCCATTTCATACAAGATAACAGCCCAAGTCTATCCAGACTGGAAATGGCGATGATGAAATGGTATGAATCCCTCCACCCCTCCAGGATTCAGCCCCACTCCACTCCTCCCCGTAATCCCCTCTCACATTCAGCCCTTGCCTCCCTAACCTCCCACTCGTCTTTTAGGGTTCACTTGGGGCCTCCTGTGTGAACTCACTCGTGACTCCCTGAAGAAGTCTGCTGCACCCATATCTGTACTCCCAGAGAACGCTCTAGCAAAACAAATTAGTTCACAAGATTGCATCTCCAGCTAGTCTCGGAGACAAGGTACGTTTCTTACCTTTGTATTCTCAGTAACCTGTCATTGCAAGTGCTTGTCTATGACATGCCAGTCCTAACCTAAATACCCTGCAGACACTGACTGGTTTAATCCTCCTAAGAACTCTAGGAGGCAGGTACTGTTCTTAGCAGCTTACAGGAAATTGAGGCCGAGAAAGGTTAAGTTTCTGAACTTGCTCAAGGTGGGGAGATGGTATTCAACCTGAGGGAACCTGACTTGAGAGTCAAGCCACCTGGGTGTAAGGTTACACAATACATATTACTTGATCCAAGTCTTGGTTTACTCATGTGAAAATGAGGAGAAAAAGCATTCAGACTTGCTGTGAGGATTAAATGAGACCATACACACAAGCATGTGTCAGGGCTGGTGAGCATGTAATGTGTGTTGGCCAATAGTTCTCAGTCTAACCCAGTGGTTTTCCACTAGGGGTGAGTTCAGCCTACAGAGGCTGCTTGGCAACACCTGCAGAGATTTCCGGTTGACACATTTGGCGGGTAGAGGTACTGGATCTAGTGGGTGGAGGCCAGGAATGCTGTTAAATATCCTACATGGCACAGGAGAGCCGCAGCCGGCAACAAAGAATTATCAGGTCCAAAATGTCAATATGATGAGGCTGAGAAACCCTGGTCTAATATATTTGAATACATTTGAACATTCACTTTTAATTAAAAAGTTACCAAAACAACCTCCCCGACAAAATGCCAAAAAATCCCCCCTCCCCAGAATATCATTCTTATTTTATCTAGGAGGCAGATTTGTGTGTATATGTATGTGTGCATGCATGTATGTGTTTGTGTGTGTGTATAGAAATCATCTAGTAATTCTGGCAGAAATAAAGACAACTTACATTAACTCAGAATTGGGTATAAGAATGGATAGATTTAAGAGATAGGATGTAGGGAATGTCAGAAGCTGGTAACTAGTGCCTCCTCGGGAGGATAAAGGTAAGGAGGGGTGGGGCCCTTCAGATGACCTCCAGGTTTAGGCGTGGATGACCTGGGAGATGACGACACATTAGCGTACTGAATATACGGGAAGGAGCAGCCGGGGGTGGGTAGGTAGAAAGTTCAGTTTTGCACGTGGATTCAATGTTTTATCATTACATTTCTTCTATCGCTGTATTTCAGCTTTATGACTTAAGCATACATCAACTTTATTGACTTTTCAGATTTATATCATAGCCTGTAACTCTGCAGTACCCTGCTGCATATCTCTTCATTACTCCCAATAACTTTTTTGTTTATTTCATTGCATTTCATACATATACAAAATTGTTATTTGCAACATGGCAATTTTGTTTCTTTCCTAGATTTATAATTCTTACTGTGTATTATATTCTTGAGTAATGAAAGCATAACTACTATTCAATTAGACTGTAATACTAAATACTTATTTTTATTCAACACTTATTTCATTTGATTTTTGAGGAGGATGACTCTGTTACTTCTCTAATTACAAAATTAGATAAGTAATTTTAGTTTCCATATTTAGCTTTTAGTTTCCATATTTATTTTTATTTGAGACTCACCCACTTTCAAAAAAAATTTGAGGCAACTTCCAATGAAATTACTGGTACATTAAGTACAAAAGCCAATGACAAAGGTGAACGACTAACGTTATAAAGAAAAGGAAGAGAGAAAAAACACTATAAAATAATCCTGGTTGAAGGCTGCTAAAGGAATTAAACATGACAGTTTAGAACTTCCCAGCAAACAAGGCAGAGAAGGCCACACAAGGAATCTGACAGCTTGGTCTGCTGGCAGGAACCCACAGAGGTTACTGTTGGCACCTGGACCTAGCTCCTTCCTCTGGCCCAGGCCCCAGCCCCAGCGGCAGTGAGTGAGGGGAGCTGACAGCTCACAGACCTAGACCTGCCTGTATTGGAAGGTTACAGCATCACTGCTCCTCGGAGGAGGCCGGGAGCCACAGCCTGACTAACACAGGGGTACAAAACGCTGCTCCCTCGCGTCAAGGGAGGACTCACTCTCTGGGCCAGTTTGTACCCCAGAGCTCCCCTTCAGCCCCTATCCTAGTCTCCGGGTGGAATGGTATCTTTGCTTAGCTTTTTCCTCTGCCTTAATCTGTTTCTCTCCCTTCCATTCTCCCAAGAACATTCCTCAATTCACTTTCACAGAAATCCTTATTTCAATCTTTGATTCTAGGAAACCAGATCTAACAAAGAAGAATATTAGTTAAAGCAGAAAAATATTAGTCTTATGACTTTATGTCCAAAGCATTCTCAAATACAGGGTAATATACAACAGAAGTAACATTCTCAATCTCAGATTTCAAAAAACACAAAGGCATGAAAAATAGCTGTTTCTTTTCTTTTCTAAAAAAACAAATTTTATTATTGGGGAACATTGTGTTTCTCCAGGGCCCATCAGCTCCAAGTCATTGCCCTTCAATCTAGTTGTGGAGGGCACAGCTCAGCTCCAAGTCTAGTTGCCATTTTCAATCTTCAGTTGCAGGGGGCGCAGCCCGCCATCCCATGCGGGAATTGAACTGGCAACCTCGTTGTTGAGCTTGTGCTCTAACCAACTGAGCCACCCGGCTGCCCCGGAAAATACCTGTTTCTATGTGGACCCATTCATTTACTAAGCTCAAGGCTATTTCACACATAGGTCGAGGCCTCAATAGCTGTGCAAGCACCGTGGAAAGCCTCTAAAAGGCTGCCCTCCAAGGCCAGTCATGGATGCCTCAAGTCCCGACCTTTTCTCTATAATATGTCATGTATCACCGTTAATTCATCTAAAATTTCAATTTCATAAATTGAAATTTATGCTTTAAATCTTCACCATGTTGAGGAGTAACATGCTTCCTATACTATACATTATAGGTAAAATTAGATATAAATTATGTCTTAAAATTTATGTCTTAAAATTATAATCTGCACTATTCTAACAGGATACTACAACTTGGTCCACAGATATTTGTTTATAATCCTAACAGTACTACCTCCCTCCTACTGCCTGTCTCCATGCCTGATGCTCATATCAGACCCTTTACATTGATTATCTCTATTCCTCACAACAGCCCTACTTTGATGTATTAAAACTCAACCTATTAATATGACCAAGTTCTCATAACCAGGCGCGCTGGAATTCCAGTAGGTCTAGCTTACTTCAAAGTACTTCTAGTTCTTCCACTAGAGAATGCTGCCTTTCTCACGTCAATCAAAAGAGCCTGTTGCAAATCTCATATTACAGCTAAGTGACTTTTCTACTAGGTTGGAGTACAGAATAGTGGTCAGAACTAACACCTGTTCATTCTGTGGGAAGGATGTTAGATCACCAGACCCATGACCACAATTTATAAAAGAAAAAAGATGACAACAGAATTTTGAAAGAATAGCTAATAGCTCGGTATTTCTCAAATTGAGCATTATGCAGGCTAGCTGAAAAAAAAGTTACTATGAAACCCTAGAAATATGTGGATTCTCAGGGGTCTTTAGATGCCAGCTTGAGCAACTTTAAAAAAAAGTTTTATTCTTTCACAGAAGCACCTTTTAGTTATAAATTTGCACTGTTAAACAGACATTTTGTCCTGTAATAATCATTTTATCAACTCAACAGTGAAGTGAAAATACAAAATTTTAAAAATTCTAAATTCAAAATTTTAAAAATTCTAAATTCTTAAAATCCATATATTACAAACTCCCGTAGTTTCAGAAACGTTAGAGTAGACCAATCAATCTAATAGAGACTAAGAGGTTGTGTTTTCTGTATATAGAAAAGAATTCTGGGTTCAGATTTTGGGGACTACATTAGAGAAGTTAATAAGAGTGAAGAGTTTGGCAAGACTTTGGTTAACCTTGTCAGCACTGAATTGTAATAGTTCCACAGGGGCGAAAGTACCATTAAAGTGTGATTAAGTTTGTTAAAACCAAAGACTGATGGACAGAAGGGATAAAAGAATCTCACAGGCAAATCCTAGGGTGGTTATAAATAAGCTCTTTTTGTCATATGACAAAAGAAATTCTCTTTGTCTAAGTTTTGGCTGAGAATAGGCATTGAATTTTAGTCAATTTCTTCTGAGCACCTATAGACACCTCTCTCTCAACTCCACCAGGAAACTTCCTGACCTCTGTTTTAGAACTTGGCCTATTTTACCTTGTGTTATGGTTATCTGTCATTATGACTTTCTTTTTGCTTTCAGAGGGTTTAGCACAAGGGGCAGCCTTGTACCGTTATTTTATCATCTCTGTAAAAACTCTTCCCTTTTCTTAAGAAAACACATTTTTAAAAATATTGTTTAATGTACCTATCATCCAAATATTTTCTGGCTTTCCTCAAAGTATTCCTGGTCTGCCCTAATATGGTAAAACTACTTCAGAGCAGAGAATTCTTTCAGAACTAAAATTTAATCCTTTGATTTACTGTTTTCCTTTATCATAATACATTTTCTCTCCGCCTTGATAATTTATTTCCTAGATTAAATAAATCCTCTGCATGTAATATTTACAATCTGATGAAAAGCACGTAAAGAAAATTGCTATAAATATGTTTAATTTGCCAAAAAGCAAGCATCCCTCAAAAAAAAAAAAAAGAGCCAAAGACATAGCTGGCTCTGTTTCCAAATAATAAATATTTTCATAAAGCCTTCATCTTAGAGGAAAGAACGTTTAATTAACTAACAAGGGTACCTTATCCCTAAATCAAAGATAAGTTGATAACCTCTAAACACCATCAAATACCCTCAACAGGATAATTAAAATAGTTAGAAACTTTATATTAAAAAACATTCTAATATCCACTCTAAGAAACCCTTGGTAAAATTAGGTAGCCTAAAGATTCTGGGTTATGGTAATCACCGTAACTATAAAAGCCTAAAAATAAAGATCTTGGTTTCTGACATAATTGGGTCTGACACAAACAGACACTCGTACCTCTGGTTTGGGGACAAAAGCCCGACCTGGAATTGTAAAGATGTGCTGAACACTGCAGAGGTACTGGGCCATAACAGAAAGGCGACTTCGCTGTTTGCTTCCTGTACCGGCTGTAAGTCTCTACGGAAAGACAAAAAAGAATTTTAGCAAATAATTAATTAATCCAGTCTGATCATAATCAAAAGATGAACAACTAATAGAAACTATGTGAAGAGTAACTCAAACGAACCATAACCACAAATTATGCTCAACCATTGCAAATTAGGGACATGCAAATTAAAACCATAATGAGATACAATTTCATGCCCATGAAATGGACAAAATTTAAACAACAAGAAAAAGAACCTGGTAGAACCTAGTATTGGTGAGTACGTGGAGCAACAGGGACTCTCATAGGTGGCTGGTGAGAGGGGAAGTTAGTACAAGCACGCTGGGCCATAATTGGACGATGTATATAGTGAAGCTGGAGTTGACTAAGCCCTCATGATCCTTTAGGTCTGTCTCCTTTAGGAATACATCCTGGAGAACAGTTTACATACCTACACAGGAGATATGTGGAAGAACATTCACTGAGGCATTATGTGTGAGATAAAAAAAAAGTGGAAAAACATGAAGGTCCGTCAACAGGTGACTGAGTAAGTAAACTGTGATAATTTTGACAGTGGAATACTAAATACTACTAGTTAAAATGAATAACACGGGTTACCAACATAGATCCCAAAATAGAGTAAAATATAAGTGACAGTAAATATGTACAATATGACTTCATTTATATAAAAACTTCAAAAGATTACTCCTTTGTGTGTGTGTGTGTGTGTGTGTGTGAGAGAGAGAGAGAGCGAGAGAGAGAGAGAGAGAGAGAGAGAGAGAGAGAGAGAGAGCGCGCGCGCGAGAGAGCGGGCATGCATGGAGATAACGAATATAAATTTTAAGACCGTACAAATCATGGGAGGAAAAGAAAGGGGATAAAAGGCTCCAAACATATCTACATCATTTTATTTCTTAAAAAGATATGAAAAATGGCAATATGTTAAGACTGGACAAAGCTGGACAAAAAAATCGGGCAAACTTATCTTTCTGAAATTCTCCTGTGTTCTGGGAGCGCCCTAGACATTCTACACCTCTTCTGAATGACATGGGGTCCACACCACTGGAGTAATCCTGGGCTAGGTACACAGGCGGTGCGCCTCACCACTAATAGTCGGCAGCGCTTTCTGCGTTGTGTGTACTGCGCTGGCTTTTCTCTTCCCTCCTTCGCGGTCATGTGCTGACCTCTAACAGACCCTTTTACTTCGCTGCTTCTGACCCGCTGTGGGCATGAAAATCACATAATTTGGCTTTTAAGCGATTCTGCCTTAAGTAAGACTAAAAATAGGTTTTAATCTGAGATGCTGAGAAAATTTCCTACGGGCTAAATTAACAGATTTTGTAGCATCTATTTTGTTACTCAGAAGCCACCCTTTTATCTCATTCCTTTTTCTTTTAAATTACCTGGTTCTTGTCTGTATTTGGACAGCTGAAATTATTGGGAAGTTGAGATTAAGACAAGTGATGAATATATCTGACAAAATAATCTCCTTACTAAAATGTGAAACCAAAATAAATATACATCTCAAACAAATATCAAAAATATAAACACAAATAATGAAAGTATAGATTTAATAAAATAATAAGGTTATGGATCAAGTGGTCAAAAATATTTCTAATTTTTTATTAAAACAGGAGCTTAATCTTACCACAGGTATAAAATTAATTCAAAATGCACTGGGCAAACTAGCACAGATCAAAGCAGTTGTATAAACATGAAATCTAGCATGAATATAATCACAAAATTGGAAAATAAACCAATACCCAGATTTTAAAAATTAATATTTCATTCTGTATTTTCTACCATTTTTTTTACTTTACATGTAAAAGGTATGTTTCCACTGATGAGTTCAAGAGATTTAAAAATCACTTTAACCAAAAAAGCAATCCAGTGAGGTATAGAAGTAAGCTAATTTGATATAGACACATTTACTTGGTGTATACAAATGCAACTGATTTCTCTGAATATAAATTTTGTATCCTGCTACTTTATGAAAGTCATTTATCAGTTCTAACAATAGTTTTTTGGTGGAGTCTTTGGAATTCTCTATATATAGTATCATGTCATCTGCATATAATGATAATTTTACTTCTTTCTTTCCAAGTTGGATGCCTTTTATTTCTTTTTCTTGTCTGACTGCTGTGGCTAGAACTTCCAAAACTATGTTGAATTAAAGTGGTGAAAGTGGGCAACCTTGTCTTGTTCCTGATCTTAAGGGGAATGCTTTTAGCTTTCCCCCATTGAGTATGATGCTAACTGTGGGTTTATCATATTTGGCCTTTATTATGTTGAGATATGATCTCTCTATTCCCACTTTGCTCAGAGTTTTTATCATAAACGGATGCCGGATTTTGTCAAATGCTTTTTCTGCATCTATTGGTATGACCATATGACTTTTATTTTTCATTTTGTTAATGTGGTGTGTCATGTTAATTGATTTGTAGATATCGAACCTACCTTGCATACCAGGAATGAATCCCACGTGGTGGTGGTGTATGATCTTTTTAATGAATGGCTGGATTTGGTTTGCTAATATTTTGTTGAGGATTTTTGCATCTATGTTCATTAAGGATATCAGTCTATAGTTTTCTTTATTTGTAACGTCTTTGTCTGGTTTGGGGATCAGGGTGATAGCAGCCTTGTAAAATGAGCTTGGGAGCCTTCCCTTCTTCTGGATTTTTTGGAATAATTTGAGAATAGGTGATAATTCTTTTTTGAATGTTTGGTAAAATTCACCTGTGAAGCTTTTGTTAGTTTGGAGCTTGTTGATTACAAGATATGGAAACAACCGAAATGCCCATCAATAGGTAACTGAATAAAGAAACTGTGGTATATTTATACAATGGGAGTATTACTTGGCCATAAAGAAGAATGAAATATTATCATTTGCAATGATATGGAAGGACCTAGAGAATATTACAAAAAGTGAAATAAGACAGATGGAGAAAGACAAATTCCATATGATCTCACTTATATGTAAAATCTAAAGAACGGAATAAATGAATAAACAGAAATAGACTCGGAAATATAGGGAAAAACAAAACAAAACTGAGAATTGCTAGGTGGGAGGGGAAGAAAGTAAAGGGATTAGAAAGTACAAATTAGTAATCACAATATAGCCATGGGGATATGAAATACAGTTTGGGGAATATAATCAATAATGTTGTAAAGATTTTGTAGGGAGTCAGATGGGTACTTGTCATATTAGGGAGACCACTTTATGCACGATGCAGATGCCTGACCACTGCAGTGCACACCTGAAGCTGAATAATATGGAATGTCAACTATAATTAAAAATATATACCAGGGTGCCAAAAAAAGTATACAAGTGGACACTTTGGTCAGCATTGCTCAAGGAGTAGTTCACCATAATCAGAAGTGTCTGGACACTGATGGTAACCACTCTGGAGCCCCTCTTGTAATTGCAGAAGTTAAACGTGACTTATATTCATCTTTTGTTATCAGTATATATTGAGTATTACAATTTTAATAGTTTTTCCTTTCTTAAAATGTATATACATTTTGTGGCACCCTCTGTGTGTGTGTGTGTGTGTGTGTGTATGTGTATATATATATATATATATATATATACACATACACACACACATGTATATATATATATATATATATATATATATATATATATATATATACACACACACATGTAGTCACAGGATGTGGAGTGCAGCAGAGGGAATAGTAAATGGAATTGTAACAGCTATCTACAATGTCGGAGGGGTAGCAGATTGGTGGAGGAGGGGTATCACTTTGTGAGGGGTGTAAATGTCTAACTATTACACTGTTTTGTACAACCTGAAACTAAAAACAAAACAAAACCAAAACAAGACACAGACATTTAAGTCATCTCGCTTATGTGTTAGGCATCCATTCCTGCCAGGGCAGGGGAGGTCCCGACCATTAACTTGACCCATCCAATCTTTGTAGTAAATACGCACATGGTGTGGAGATGAAAACATGTGAACCATATGGCTTAACTTAGAAGGAAGCAGCACACACACCTGCCCTAACTCATTAAAGAACAATGGAAGCCACAGACCAGAAAGCTCTGCAAAGGACTTCATTAGACTAGCATAAGAGTTAAGTGGTCAATCAACCAGTCTAACTGAATGGATATTTCTGTGATACAGATATTATAGGTAAAGCTATGAAAATTCAAACTCCATTATAAGATAGATGACTGCAATAGCAAAAAGGCCAGGAAACCAAACCTTAATTTTTCAGTAAAAGGAAACCGCTAACCCTGGAACTTTTTTTTTTTTTTACTTTTTTTTTTAATTAAATTTATTGGGGTGACAATTGTTAGTAAATTTACATAGATTTCAGGTGTACAATTCTGTATTACATCGTCTATAAATCCCATTGTGTGTTCATCACCCAGAGTCAGTTCTTCCATCACCATATATTTGATCCCCTTTACCCTCATCACCCACCCTCCACCCCCTTACCCTCTGGTAACCACTAAATTATTGTCTGTGTCTATGAGTTTTTCTTTCTCATTTGTTTGTCTTGTTCTTTTTGGTTTATATACCACATATCAGTGAAATCATAGGGTTCTCTGCTTTATCTGTCTGACTTATTTCACTTAGCATTATACTCTCAAGATCCATCCATGTTGTCACAAATGCTCCTATATCATCTTTCCTTAACGCGGAATAGTATTCCATTGTGTATATATACCACAACTTCTTTATCCATTCATCTACTGAAGGACATTTTGGTTGTTTCCATGTCTTGGCCACCGTACACAAAGCTGCAATGAACGTTGGAGCACACGTGTCTCTACAGAGAAATGCTTTCAGATTTTTTGTAACCCTGGAACTTTTAAAAGCATTCTGAATATAAGAATAAAAGGGGTCAAAGAATTTGCAAGGACAGTGTTACTTTTTTTTTTCCTGATTCATCTAAAAATTTTTAAGTACAAGTAGAAAAAAATGGCTTATTTTTGAAAAGTGAAATAGCCACATATCAGAGACAAAGAAACTAATTAATGAAGAGGTGACTCTCTCCCTGCTAGGGATGTGACCATTAAACTGCCAGGGTCCCCTGGAGATAAAGGGGATAAAGGAGATAAAGAGGCTGATGCTGGACCCAGAAAGAAAAGATCATAGGTCCAGCCACACGGAGAAGGTGAGCATCATGACCTTAGCAGAAACATATGACCTGTGTTCAAGTTCAGCTTTCCTTGTAACTTTAGCTCCATGACCTTTCTGAATGCATTAAATTACTGAGTCTCAGTTTCATCATCTCTACAGTAAGGTTAGATGAGATTTGTTAAGGTTTCATTTATTGCTACCCAGTCTGATTCTATTTCATGACATGTAACTATATACTGTCTGTATGTCCCTTAGTGTGTGTGAGATGAAGCCTTACATTTAGACAGTACAGTCCTAGACAGAAAGGAGTAAGAGGAGCACGCTCATTTATTTCTGTAATGATGCTCATTTATTTGTAACTCACACAGCCAAGCAAAGAAACTTTAGAAGAGCTTTCGGTGACTAAAATACAAAATTACAAATAGTATTGTCAAGAACAAAGAGAGGGTATATAAGAAAATGATGCTATGTAGTCTCTCACTGAAATTTTCACTTGCAAAATGTGAAAAATCAGTCAGAGGACCAGTGTTATCCGTACTTCTAAAGCATGCCATAAATTATAGGCTCAATATAAATTCCTTTCAATATTCATACTAAAAATTAACTGAAATAAACTTATTTTTGTTAAAGAAAAATAATTGCATACGGTGAAGTTGAAACAACACTATTATTAATAACTGCAAGTAACATTGAGTCATTGAAAATATTACTCTACCTCTTAAGCCTGTTCCTTTGCTCTTTCCCAAAAAAGAATCTGAGTACATATTATTTTGCATCTCTGTTGTTCTTCAAGAACAGAAATACTATAATAATCATGTCCGCTGAGAAAAAAAAAATCCAAGGACAAATCCAAAGGTTGAGAAAACCAACAAAGAAAACTATTAGCATGGCCAACAGAAGAGAATGAACAAATTCATGAGCACAGATTCCAAAGCCCTTTGGAAAGTAGAGATGTCATCTTAGAGTTTCTAACAAACACAAAAAGGTCCTCCATTTTTGAGATGGATTTTATGGCCAAATACTCTAAAGCAAAATTTCTCAACCTCGGCAGTATTGACATTTTGGGCTGGTCAATGCTGAATAATTCTTTATTGTGGAGGGCTGTCCGTGCACTGAAGGATGTTTACCAGCATCCCTCTTTTCTATCTACTAGACACCAGAAGCAACCCCCCCACTTGTGACAACCAAAAATGTCCCCAAGGTGTGGGTGGGGCAAAATCACTCCCTTGAGAATCACTGCTCTCAAGGGGCAGATGGGTAAAGAGAGAGGGATGGTTCTAAGAAGCAAAATTCTCATGATGCACTCATACAGTATTTGAGAGCAAGGCATCTAAAGAATTGAACTAATGTAGTCTATTCTCAAACAAATTCTGATATTAAAGTTTTATACAGAAACTAAAGAATTGAACTAATGTAGTCTGTCCTCAAACAAATTCTGATATTAAAAAGTTTTATACAGAAACAACCATGAAGTTGAATAAAATATATGAAACAATAGTTTTCATAAATGGGACAACAGGAAGCGTGGAGATGCGATCACTGGCAGGGAAAGAGGGTGAGCTGAACACCTGCCCAGCTTAGAGCCTGGAGGCCATTGTTAGGCTGCAGCACAAGGCAGAGAACCAACGTAAAGCCCAGAGGTCTCCCTGACTTGAGGAGACAGAGGCTGGAGTTTGGGGAGGCCCAGGCAGCCACATCTGTGGGGCCAACCACTGGAGATATGGGAACAAACGGGTGGGGGAGGGAGAGAGAGCCAGGATTATATTATTATATTATATTAATTACATTACATTACATTATAGTAAAATAAGACCAGTCTTATGTTAATTTTTGCTCCAAAAGACTCTTTAGAGCTGATTGTCCGGCCAGGTCTTATTTTCAGGGAAACACGGGTCTATATGCCCAAACAAAACCCACAACTCAACTCAATACTACAAAATCCAGCCCTCAACATTAAAAAACAAAAAAACCTCACAATATTTGATATCTTGTCAAAAATTACCAGACTTGCAAAGAAGCAGAAAAATGGGAGCCATGGCAAAGAAGGGGAAAATGTCAACTGGTGAAACAATACAGAAATGACAGAGGTAATGAAATTAGTAGGCAAGGTCTTAAAACAGCTGTGTATATTATACAAATGCACAAAGGTGCCAAGGAAAACATGAACATGAGAAAGAAAGATACAGTGTTTCCCTGAAAAAAAGCCCTAACTGTAAAATAAGCCCTAGCATGATTTTTCAGAATGACATCGCCTGAATGTGTCTTTTGGAGCAAAAATTAATATAAGACTTGGTCTTATTTTCAGGGACAATAAGACCCAACTGGAACTTCTACAGATAAAAATGCAATATCTGAAATGACAGAGTAGAATTAATAAGACTAGACACCGCAGAAATGTGTGGTGAATTGGAAGACACAGTAATTGGAATCAATTTTTACATATGATGAATTGCTATATTTTTTTCATAAGAGTTAACCAAATATCCATGCATTTGCTAAGTTATTCTTTGTTTTCTCTGACTTATAATCTGATCGTTATCACACGCGTATGCTAAGTGGTCTGATTCCCGGCCTTCTAATCTAGCCAGTGACCTGTCTCATGCAGTGTCGCAGAGCTCTGATTACTACACTAGAGCTTTACAATACATTTTAACATTTGATAGGCAAGTCTTCTTTCATCGCTCTTCTTTTTCAAAATTTCTTACCCATTCTTGCAGGTCCGTATCTCCAGGTGAACGCTGGGACTTCACTATATGATGTTATTGAAACACATAATTTGAAAAAAAATAAGCATCATTACACTAACCATTTTGCCTTCCAGGGCTATGATATTTCTCTTGATTTATCTCAGTGATTTTTCGAGACTTGTAGTAAAGTTTTGTGGTTATTTTTATATAGTCCCTCTTTTTTTTTCTTGTTTCCAATATAAATAATTATTTATCTCCAAGTATTTTTTACTTCTCTTTCCAATAGTTATATTTTTTATTTACATCAATCCTTACTATAGTTTCCTATTTTTCACTAATTCAATCTTAAACTTTCCCCAACCTGTGTAACTATTCTTTGAATATATGCAAACAATAGGTAATTTTACCAAATTCTTGATCTGCTCTGATGTGAACAGAATATTCTTCCTGAAGATTCCCTCTTCTGTCTTCTCTACTGGGCCTTCTGTTTCCTAGATTTCACATCATCTTTCTTCTTGGTGTCTCTAATCAGACCAGTGCTTATATAGGCTTTTGATAAAGGTCAGTGAAGGGCAGACTTTTCAATAAATGGCACTAGGTTAATTGGAATCGTATGCTAACAACAGTAAAATGGGTTTCTACTTCAACCATACACAAAAATCAACCCCGAGTGGATTATAGACATAAATGTGAAAGGTAAAACAACAAAGCTTCTAGAAGATAACATAGAAGAATATCTTCATGATCTCAGGATATAAAAGTATTTCTTCCTCAAGACACAAATAGCACTAGCCTTACATTTAAAATTACACCAGCTCCTCAAAAGACACTTATAAAAAGACTGTAATAACATGTCATGGTGGATGGAAGAATATCCGTATCACATTTAACTAATAAAGGACTGGTAAGAATATGTAAGAACTCCTCTAAATCAATGAGGAAAAGATAAATGTGCAAAACGCATGCACTTCACAAAAACAGAGGTTACCCAAAAGGCCAATAAACATGTAAAATGGTGCTCAATTTCATTAGAAATCATCAAAAGACAAAATAAAACCACAGACAACACCATTCTCCCCAGATTAACAAAAATATACAAGTCTGGCAATAGCAACGACTGGCAAGGATATGGATCAAAATGAACTCGCACACACAGTTGACGGGAATAGAAATAGGCATAAGGACTTTCGAGAACAATTTAGTATTATCTAGCAAGGGTGAGGATTCGCAGACCTTCCAATCCAGTATTTCTCCTCCCGGGAATATATTCTAGAGATATCTTGGCTATGTGTTCCAGCTGATACAAATGTAAGAATGTTCATGACAAAACACTGAAATTCAGGGCCCCCAAACAGAAGAATGGACAGATAAATTATGACATAATCAAAGAGTGGGCAGTATATATTAGCTAAACAAATAAACCACAGCTTACGAGCAACATGAGAAAATCAGAATAAAAAGGATACATACTGTATGAATCCATTTGTATAAAGGTCAAAAATGGACAAAACTAAAGTACATTAACTATACAGATAAGAATCTACGTGATAAACTATGCAGAGAATAACAAACTCCAAATTCATGGTACTGATTACCGAGGTAGTAGGTGGGGGACAGGAGATAGAATCAAAACGAGGCATACAAAAGGGTGTCAAAGATGTTGGTAATTAATTATTAACTTGACTTGTGTAGTGGGAATGCAGGTGTTCTTTTTGTTAAGCCCCATATATACATTATATACTCTTTTCCATTTGTATATCACAAGAAATTTTTTTTTAAAACAATTACAGTCTGCAGATCCCCTCCTCAACCTCTGCAGCTCAAAACCTGCCCTCGCCTAACCTGTAAGTTTACTTTCTGGAGAGGGAACCTGAACACTCCAGCCTTCGGAATGCAGGCGTAGCACAGTTCAGATGTGGGATTAGATGAAAGTCTACAGACTGAACAGTGAGACACCAACCCCCTTCCTTTTTCAGCTCCAAATCAGTTATAACATTCTTTATCATCCTATTAAGTTTAACACATCAATTATAACATATCACACATCATGCCCTATGTATTAATGCATTACCAGTGTTGCACAGGGTGTCTTCCTCTACAGGTTCCATCTTTCTCTAGTTGTTCCATGGCCGTTGTGTCCCACGTTCACTAACTATACTGCCTTCTTACCCAACAGCACATCATTCACGTTCTCCACAGAAAGCTTACAACGATTACATCTGTCAACACTACATGCTTCACTTTTGGGTGAGCTACTGTTGGGTTTTTCCGTGTGTGTAATTAACTTAGAAAGCAATCTATGATAAAAATGCAGTATTATTTTGTTTTGGAATTCGATCATGTAATGACATAGATGGAAAAAGTTAAAACTTACCTCTGCTACTTCCTTTTGAAAAGTCAATGTCATCTGGGTTCTGCCATAAGCAAAAGGTCCATCTCTTTGAGAAACGTTTTCAAGCCACTTGATAATCAGTGGAGTTGATACACTGAAAGGCAGATTTCCGATAATGTGTACATTTGGAGGATCTGGTTGGCAGGAGAAAAAACAACTTGGAATGGTTTCATCAATATATTCTGAATACAATCTTAGTTAAGAGTAAAATCAAACTAAACATTAATAGCATCAAGTAAAAACATGCAAAGATATGGCTGAGTATTTTTCAGTCCATTTATTCTTCAAAAGCTTTTTTTCCCACAATCAGTTCCATTTTTTTAATAAGGATTTTTTATTAGTTTCAGGTGTACAAAACAATGTAATAGTTAGACATTTATCATTTATATCCCTCACACAGTGATAACCTCCTCCCCCATAAACTATCACAATCAGCTTTGAATTATTAAGGAAAAAATTCTACCTAATTAGTGTTCAGTCAGGGAAGTTCTCAGGTTTCTGGTTTAGGAAAAATATGAAAAAAGAGTTGCTTTGAGGGAAAAGATAATTTGCAAAGTGCCTATGGGGCACGCAAATGAAGCTGTCAGAAGGTCAGCTGTTAGATGCCCAGGAAGGGGACACAGGCTGGATATAAAGTTGTGTCTGCAATATGCAGGTGGGAAGTGAAACCGCAGGACAGGAGCAATCTCGGCAAGTCTGCAGCATGAGGAAAGAGCATGCCCCCCCCCCAAAAAAAAAATCTCAGAAAACAACATGTAAGAGGTGGGTGAAAAAAAATAACCCCCGGCAAAGAATAGTTAGTGAAAGCTCACAGCAATGTAAAAGGAAAAACAGGAGGGCCTGGTATCAGAGAAGACAGCAACTGAGAAATCTTCCATAAGAGAGTAGGTAACAGACAAATGAAGTCCGAGAACTGTCAGATAAGAATTGAATCAATTAGGAGGTCACTGTGACGGGAGCTTGGTGGGGCAGGGACGGGGCGCTGAGAAGAGAATGGCCTGATGGAAGGTGGAGCAGGGAGGGCAGCACCAACCACTCTGAAGGAGCCTGGCCGTGGAGAGGCCGGACACCTGGAGGCAGCCAGATGGGGTGTACCAAAATTGCTCGTCCATTTGTTCTGAGGTAAAAACCATAGGCTATTTATCTATGTAGTCCAAAGAGCTGGAACAGATAAACCCAATAAACACTGCCCACGAATGAGAAGAATTCGTGGATGTAAAGCTTAAAGAAAGGTTTGGGTCTGGCTTCATTTACTAAAACATTTCTTAGTTTACCCCATCCCTATACAGTATCATAAAAATGACAAGCTTATTTGAGTGGAACCCAAAACATTTGAAAAATGAGACAAATAAATCAGAAGAAAAAGTAGTTAGATTTTGTATTTTAGAAGAAAGTGGAAAGCAGAAAAAAATTACAGTGCATATGAACTATTTAATTCTGTTCAGATAATTTTAATAAGTATAGAATATTTGTAATATATATTTTTAATATAAATAATTACAAAAGAAAGTAAGAAAACCAACCCAAAGTGACTTACCATCCTCCCACTGTCTTTTAAGACTTTCTGGAAAAGCCTTTTCTATCTTAAATGTCAACACATCTCCATGGACAATTCTCAGTTTTCCAGGTGCTGCATCAGAAAGCATCTAGTTTACAAAAAGGTCAATAAAATGAGCACCTACACTTTGGTGAATACTGAAACTAATTTTTTTTTTTACTTCAAATCTGTACATCATTAAATCAATCTGAAAAGCTAGAGACTAAAAGTGACCACTAATGAACAGATAGTACACGGTAGCCACTGCAACAGACAACTGTGGTGTTTCACTTTTAACACATATGAATCAGTGGGGACAGTAACAGATAATAGTATAACAAGAGCTTATAATTTCACAAATACAGAGGGTGCCCAAAAAATGTATACACATTTTAAGAAAGGAAAAAAACTGTATCAAAATCACGCTGATGGTAACCTCTTTGAGCCCCTCTTGTAATTGCAGAAGTCAAACGTGACTTGTATTCATCTTTTGTTATCGGTATAGATTGAATATTACAATTTTAATACAGTTTTTTCCTTTCTTAAAATGTGTATACATTTTTTTGGACACCCTCTGTAATGTTAACATAATTTTTGACTCTCAGAATGACTTGCATTTCTGCAGAGATTTAGCAAAAACTCAACTCTTATCTCTAAGTTTATAAATTAAAGACATTATAATGAAATACTGAGAATTAATTAGGAGTAAATCACAAACGTCGAGCTTAATTCAACTCAATCTTTATCGAGTAAATATACACAAATGATTGTACGTATTACCAAGAACTTTAACTTAATTTACAGGCAGATTCAAACCAAGCAGAAAGTCATTGTCAAGGCCAGGCTGCACGGGGCACTCTGAAATACTCTCCCAGCCACAGCGTCCCTAATCCTAATATTTCTTCATCCACAGGTACTTTCAACCTAATGAATTATCCTGCGGGTTTTAACAGTAGCTACATCCCAGCCTATTTTTACCTTCCAACCATTTGCTTCCCTTCCACTTCCTCAGACTTTCTGAGTCAAAAAGATAAAAAGGGAAGATGTGAAGTACCCCTTCGTCTTTTTTTCCTTCATTTCATCCACTTTAGCACCATACCTCAAGATATGCTGTCATAGCACTAGTGCTGGCGCCTAGCTAAAAAGAACCTTATAGCTAAGCCATCTATAAATTGGTACTGTTTAACATGTCCCTGTAGCCAACACAAAACTTGATTCTGAAAGTCCTTGGTAAATAAAACCAGATGCAGCCCCAGGGTTTATAAAGTTTAAGATGCAGGAGTGAATATAATCAATGAGAACAACATCACTAAAGTAAATTACAAAGGAAGAGATGACCCTCTTCCCACATTTTCAGCTCAGGTTGCTCAGAGAACCTGGACTCCAATTCAGAGACTTTGGTCCTGAGCATCCCTTGGGCCTGCTTTTCTAGCTTTTATAAAGCCGATTTTCTCTATCCCTCCCCTTGCCTAACTCTGGCAACTGACAGGAAGGATGAAAGAAGCATCACAGACAACAGAGGCCACGTGGACCAAGGTACCCAGTTTGTAGATTACTTTTGCCTTTGGGTCAACATGTGCACGTGCTTCTTTATAGCACTTATAACACACTGCAATCGGGTACCCGTAGGTTTCTTTCCCCTTAACAACACACGCTCCTTACAGCACCTTTTGTCTATCAATACCTGAATATCCCCTGCAGCTACAGTACAGAGTAAGTGCTTCTTACACATTTGCAAAGTCAACGAAGGAGTGAATGACCTATCCCATTCAGCTTTCTGTGAAGCTGGAAACTTCCTCTCCTAACTTCTGAAATTTGGGGCTCCCCAAACCTGTAAGGTCAAGAAACTCGCAAAGATTTATTTCACTGATAACTCAGGTAGAATTACACAGGTAATGTTTCAGAAATACATAGCTGAATTGTCTATATTGGTAAGAGGCTAAATAGTTTTAGTTTGGGAATCACCTCATTGGGTATGTTTAGCCATGATAATTTAGCAAAAATAATTGCATACCTCTGATATTAAAGCACTTATGGATTATTTTAAATTACCATGATTCGTTAAAACTTAATCTAATGAGTTCCAAATAATAAATCTTAGAAAACATATTAACCTCAATATACCATAAATAAAAAAGGAGATAGCTCTCTATGGAACAGGCTGTTAGTGTATAAAACTGTGTATTTAATGATAGCATTTACCGTCAATGAAGAACATTAGAATTTTTTCAGTAATTATGCTTCACATAATTAAAACAAAACAAATTAGCATACCAAAAACAAAGAGGCAGAACTAAAAGCTTATGTTTCATGATGTCAATATATAGAAAGTAATTAAGTAATTAGTAATTAAGCCTAAAACAAAACAATGTAAACTTGGCTCTCTGGCATTAATTTACATGCTCTGGTAACTCAACCACATTTGAAATGTTCATTTCTTCCTCACTGACACACACACACACACACACACACACACACACACACACACACACACAGAGCTGCATACCAGAAAACTGATGTAACACATATTTACCTTTCTTTTCTAGGTTTAAAGTTACATTTCTATTATGTCTATTTTGGATTCCCCTTATGTCTCACTCCATGACAAACCAAATCTTCCCATTGTTTAAAGGTCTACGTCTTCCATGACTCCGTTGCAGCTTGATCTTCCCTCCCTCTGACTCCCCATTGTAGAAGGAATACTTGTGTTCACAGCATAGCTTTATGTGAAGGGTTTGAAGCAATTGTGGGCAGAGGGGAAAAGTGCTATCCAAACTGAAATGATAGTATGATTACAGACAATAGTCATTTAAACACCTAATGATATTCAGCAGTGACAGAGAAAGACTTTCTAGCCCACAACTAATAGAGAACAATGTTTTCATTGTCATAATGATATTTGGGGATGATGGAGGCGTGGGAAAGATCCATGTTATAGCCCTTTCGGAATAACTGTGGTGCATTACGCTTCAAAGCCCTAGAGGTATTACCCATAATGTGCTCAAAGGCACCACGGACTATGAATGCAGGCACTTGATTACAGCCAAATGAGTATTTTTACAGACACTCTTAAATTGTTCTATCGTTTTTATTTCAGTTTTCAATCCTATATTCTTCCAAAATGAGACATAAGTAAGCCAGAGTAAAAGTTATTCATTATATAAGGCTATAAAACAAGAAATAGAAAACCAAACCATGAAAAGGGGAAGCATATTTAAATTGTGAGAGCTAACAATTCCAGAGATGAGAGAATTGTTAGCTCTTACAAGCGACATACTGAATTATATAATTCTTACTCTCTATTGGAAGTAATTATACCAAGCCTCCAAGAGAGAAAATGTTTTCTTCTGGTATTCAGTTTGTAAAGGGTAATGGCGCAACATAATGGAAAATGCCTTTAATGAAAGGAGAAAACAAAGGCAGACGTATTTTTCACATGGTCCCTTAAACACATTTCTTCTCTAACAAGATCTTAGCACACACTTTTCTGTAGGGAGCAAGTAACGATGGTCTGCCTAGGCAGTTTGTTGGTGATCTAATATGATGAGGAAAGAATTTATGCAATTCTTGGAACTCTGTATAATGATAAATTCCCTGAGAACAAAAACTGTATCAAATAGCCATCTTGTATGCTTCATGCCACCTTCTCATGGTGAGGGGCTCATGGTAGCCCGCCAACCTTGCACAGTGGGCTAAGCACAGATCACACAGCCCAGTGTGAACAGTCTTCCCGACTTGCCACATAGTAGGAACTCAAAACATTGTTGAAATAAGAGCTGGGCAAAAGTGTTAGGATACAAGAATTAAAAAACAAACTAAACTATAACATGGAATGTAATACGTAAAAAATAAATTTTTTATTCCTATATAGAATACACAGAAAGACTAGTGCTATTTTTCAAAAGGAACTTAAGATGTTATAATAGACTTTTCTTAGGGTGAAGATTATAGCATGATTTCAAAAGGTCAGCTGGCTTTGCTTTTTAAACAGGACCACGACAAGGAGAGTGGATACTCATTTACTCAGGCTCATCAAGGAATTAAGATGTTTGATTTTGTAAATTTTCTATTTACTTCTTTAATTGTTAACATTTCTTAAAAAGAAACTTATAGATGGAAATCTTTCTAAACTGTATCGCACAATTCTCTTGTTTTTAAGCCAAGTACAATGAACCCAATTTTACCCTTTTCTTGATGACTTTTTCATTACTGCTTGTAGAGTAATGGACTCCATGGTTACGATCCCTCACTTCTGTACTTTTTTTCAGGTTTTATATTTGCTTTTTATAGCTTTTCTGCCACAGTAATAACTGTTACTTCTTGCTGTTGTTAGTGCGTCTGCTTCTAGCACTGATCTCTGTACTTATAATTTGTAGTGGACTAGGAAATCACTTTGGCTGTAAGCCAACTTCTGCTTATTTGTTAAGTTTTGCCTATGTTATGATTAACCATGGTTATACCTGTATCAAGTTAGTTACATGTGTAAAATATGTAATCATTTCACAACACAAAGTTAAGCAATATTCCTTTTTAAAATTTGCTAGAGATAAAAGAATTTCAGAACATTATTATCTCTGATTAAAGACCGCTTCTTTTGCCAGAATGACTACATTACTTTCTATGTCCCTTTATAAGATGACTGGAAGGAGAATAATTATAATAGCAACCATTTATTGGATATTGGCAATATACCAGACTCTTTACATGCCTGGCTGTTTATATAAATTTCTGTCTATCCTTATAATAACCAGAAAAGATAACTTATTTCCATGCTGCAGATGAGAAAGCTGAAGCTAGAAAAGTTTCAACAATAAGGTCAAGGTCAAAGCTAGTTAAGTGTCATACTTGGGACTTGAACACCAGCTTATTTGGTTCTCAATCCTGTGAACTCTCCACTTTGCCTATCAAGTAGAAATAATCATTCTGTGTACCTATTATAAAATGCAGAGGCAATATTAACAACAATCAATGCCTTCCTATCTCCAAAATTATCTGAAATAAGCACATTACTTAAAGGTTAAAAAAATCCTAGAGGTTCTTACTCTGGCCAAAATGGACTATAAGGGATGAGATATACTCTTTTGCCTTAAACAAATAAAAAATGGACAAAATAGTTGAAGCAACAATTTTCAGACATTGGAAAACAGGAAGTACAGGAAAACCTGCAGAAGCTCAATGAGGCTCACAGACAAGAAACATGAAGGAAATGACATCAAGGCACATCATGATGAAATTGCTCAAAACCAGTGATAAAGAGAAAATCTTAAAAGCAGCCAGAGAAAAAAGACAGGAGCAAAGATAAAGAGGACAGTCGATTTTTTTTTCAGAAGCAACACCAGAAAGAAGAGTGGAGCAACATCTGAGAGTACTCACAGAAAAAAACTTCCAGTATGGTTTTCAAAAAAGAAGGCAAAATAAAACACTTTTTCAGACACACACATGCTGAAAAATTCATTACTAACAGTTCCACACTACAAGAAATGCTAAAGAAAGTCTTCCAGTAGAAAGAAAAGGGCACTAGATGGAAATATGGATGAGGATCACTCAAAACCGTAACCACGTGGGAAAAGATTTAGGAATTTTTGCTTATTATTTAAATCTCTTTAATACAGAATTGACTTTTACAACAAAAATCGCTTGTGTCATGAACTTTGTAACATATGGGGAAGTATGACAGTAATAGCACAGAGGCCTGGCAGGGAGAGATGCAAGTATTAGGTTGTTGCAAAAGTAATTGCGGTTTAAAAGGTTAAAAATACTTGCAAAAACTGCAATTACTTTTGCACCAACCTAATACACTACTGGAAGATCTGTATACTATCACTGAAATGGTATAATTACTTGAAGATAGATTGGGATATGTGAAGATGCGTATTGCATACTTTTGATAAACCACCAAAACAACAGAACAAAGAGTTATAGATAATAAGCTGCAGGAGGCTGAGCACTGGCTCACAAAGATGGCCACGTCCTAATCCCTGGAACCTGTGCCTATGTTTGCTGGCATGGTAAAAGGGACTTTGCTGATGTGATTAAAGAGTATGAGGTGGGGAGATTATCCAATGTAATCACAAGGGTCCTTGTAAGAAGAGGCAGGAGGATTAGAGTCAGTAGTAGGAGACGTAGAAGCAAGCGGTCTACAAGCTAATGAATGCAGGTGGCCTCTAGAAGCTGAAAAAGTAAGGACACAAATTTTCTTCTGAAGCCTCCAGAAGAAATGCAGCTCTGCTGACCTTGATTTTAGACTTCTGATCCCCAGAACTGTAAGAGAATAAGTTTGTGTCATTTTAAGCTGAATTTGTGGTCATTTGTCATAGCAGCAATAGAAAACTACTAATAAGGTAGACATGGTCAGATTGGTTAGAAAAGAACAAGATCCAACTATATGCTGCCTACGAGAAACCCACATTAAATGTAAAATCACAAACCGTGTTTCCTATTTGGAAAAAAGCAAAACACCATTCTAACACTAATCAAAAGAAAGTTTAAATGGCTATATTAATATCAGATAAACTAGATTTCAAGGGAAAGAATATCACTAGTGATCGTGAAGATCATTTCATAATGAGAAAGGAGCCGATTCATCACACAGTCATAACAATCCTAAACATTGATGCACACGGGATAACAGTGCTTCAAGATGGACAGAACAAAAACTGATAGAACTGCAAGGAGATACAGACAGATCTGCAGTTAAGAGTCTGAGATTTCAATACCTTTCTCTCGATAAATAATAGAACAAGTAGACAGAAAAATCACTAAGGAGACAGAATGCTTTAATAACACCAACTTGACTTAATAGAAATTTATGCTCCATCCAACAGTAGCAGAATGCATATATTTTTAGGCAGACCGTATATCCTTTCCAAGTGCATGAGGAAATATACCAAGAGAGATCACATTATATGCTATAAAACAAATCTGATTTAATTTAAATGATTCAAGTCATTACCTGATCACAATGGAATGAAATTTAAAATTGTAACAAAGATCTGAAAACTCTCCAAATTTGCAAACTAAATGAAACACGTCTAAATAACCCACAAGTCAAATAAGAAATTAAAAGGGAAATTGGATCTGAACATTATGTAGGAATTTGGAACTGCTTTTGGAGGTTTTTCTTTAAATCTAACAAATTTAAAAAACACTTAAAAAAAGAAAATTAGAAAGTATTTTGAATGGAATGATAATGAAAACAGAA
Organism: Rhinolophus hipposideros; assembly: GCF_964194185.1. NCBI lineage: Eukaryota > Metazoa > Chordata > Mammalia > Chiroptera > Rhinolophidae > Rhinolophus > Rhinolophus hipposideros. Next base: position 10,885,707 of record NC_138049.1, on the reverse strand, counting down.
CATATAAAAATTTGTGGGATCCTGCTAAAGCTGTACTGAGAGGGAAATTTATATCACTAAAATGCCTATAAGAAAATAAGAAAGCCTTTAAAATCAATGACCTCAGCTTCCACTTTAAAAAACTACAGAAAGAACAAATTAAACCCAAAGCAAGCAGAAGGCAGGACAAAGATTTCAGAGCAAACACCTATGAAATATACAAAAGAAAAATGAGTGAAACCCAAAGCTGTTTTTTGTTTTAAAGATCAATAAAATTGACCAATCTGTAGTTAGTTTGATGAGGAAAAAAAGAGATACCCAAATGGCCAATACCAAAAATGAAAGAGGCACCTCTGCTGCAGATTCCACAGATGATTGGTTTACCATTAGGAAAATCAACATAATTCACCACATTAAAGAAGAAAAAAGAAGAGAAGTCATATGATTATCTCAATAAACTCAGAAAAATTATAATATTTTTGTAAATCCAACATCCACTCATCAAAACAACAACAACAACAACAACAACAAAACCCAAAACACCCCCGAAAAAACAAAAACAAAAATACCTCTCAGCAAACTAGAATAGAAGGGACTTTCATCCTCTTGAAAAAGAAGATCTAGGAAAAATCTACAGCTAACATCACCTCACTGGTAAGAATCTGAATGCTTTCCCCCTAAGATCAGAAACAGGTAAGGATGTCTGCTCCTACCACTTTTATTCAACTTTGTACTATAGGTCCTAGACAGTGCAATAAGACAAGAAGAAGAAATAGTGGCCAACAGATTGGAATAGAAGAGGTAAAACTGTATTTATTTGCAGATGGAATACTAATATATACAGAATATACTAAGGAATCTACAAAATAGCTACTAATAAATGAGTGAACCAAGGTTGCAGGATACAAAATCAACGTCCAAAAATAAAGAGTATTTCTACATAGTAGCAACAATTAGAAATTAAAAACCAATACTGCGCAGCATAATAGCGTAGTACAATATAGCATAAAAGAGTATGCAATAGGGGTAAATTTGACAAAAGATGTGCAAGGCTTGTCTACTAAGAATTATAAAACACTGCTGTGAGAAATCAGAGAAAATTAATTAAATGGAGAGCTATATGTACCATGCTCATAGGTCAGAAGACTGTATCAAGATGCCAGTTCTCCCCAAAGTAATCTATAATTTCAATTCAATCCCAAACAAAATCACATCAGGCTTTTTTTAAAATAGAAATTGACAATCTATATGGAAATGCAAAGGACCTAGAATATCAAAAATTTTGAAAAAGAACAAGGTTCAAAGACTTACATTACCTACTCTCAAGTCTTACTACAAAGCTACAGTGATCAATACAGGTTGCTACTGATGAATATAGATCAATGAAAGAACTGAAGTCCAGAAATGGACCAACACATACAAGACTACTTGATTTTTGACAACAGTAATAAGTTAATTCACTGAGGAAAAGATAGTATTTTCAACAAATTGTGCAAAAAAAAAAAAAAAAAAAGAATCCCTAACCTTACCTCACACTATATGCAAAAGTTAACTCATATCATACACCTACATGTAAAAGCTAAAACTAAGAAAGTTGTAGAAGAAAACATAGAAATTCTTACTTGGGGTTTTGGCAATTAAAATTTTTTTTCACAAAGTACTGTTACTCTGAAACATGTAATTTTTTAAAAATATGGAACGCTTCACGAATTTGCGTGTCATCCTTGCGCAGGGGCCATGCTAATCTTCTCTGTATCGTTCCAATTTTTTAGTATATGTGCTGCCAAAGCGAGCACTGAAACATATTTTTAAGTACTAAAATTTCATACACTTACATGGGTTAAGTTTGTTTGGAAGAAATTATATTGACTCCATTTTGAGAATGTAGGGTTAGAATGATCTTGCTTAGTGTCTAAACAATCTTCCCCATGGAAAATGTTTTAGAGATATCTTCATAATGTTTCTACTCATTGTAAAAAGCTAATATTACCCAGTGATTCATAGGGATTTATTGTAATATTTTATTCCAAACTGTAGATTTGTATCAAGGTTCGTGTTCCCCTCATTGTGTATCAAGGTTGTGTATCAAGGTTCGTGTTCCCCTCATTGTGTAAGAAGATCAAAGTGAGACTTCTGTCCTTTCTTTTGTTTTGTCGTGGAGTGTTCATAACAAAGAGCAAATTCTGGCAGGGTTATAATTTAATTCACCTGCAGCAGTCAAACCACGAGGTACTCTAACCACCAAATTAAGTGCTCTACTTAACTGACCCTTGGAGAATTGGAGGGGATTTTATTTCTCTGCTTCCCATTTATTTTGAAAGCCATCGGATCTTATGTTGCTTAGAATTTGTTATTGATTCTCTTCTAAGAATTTGCATATTATTCAAGAAATAAGCTTTCCACTCAATTTAACATTCAACTTCTTTTAAAAACTTGAGATATAATTCACATAGAACATTATGTTAGTTTCAGGTGCACAACATTTGATATATGGCCACACTTCATTTACTGTGCTTCACAGATTTTTTTTTTTTCACATATTGAAGGCAAGACCTTCCATCAGCAAAATAGTGGTGAGAAATTTTAAGATTCACTCTCTTAGCAACTTTCAAACACACAATACAGTATTATTAACAATAGTCACCATGCTGTATATTAGATCCCAGGACTTAATTTATTTTATAACTGAAGCGTGTATCTTTTGACACTCTTTACCCATTTTGCCCACTCCCAGCCCCTGGCAACCACCAACCTATTTTCTGTATCTATGAGTTTCATTTTTTTATTTGTTTGTTGTTTTAGATTCCATATTTAGATAAAACATCTAGAAGAAAACATACGAGAACTTCTGAGCCCCAATGTTTCCATAGCACTAGGGATTTTTTAGGGCTCCAAATGAATAACCTTACCTATACCTTTCTAGATTAGCAGTCTCCTGATCAATCCTTAATTAACAGAAGTGCCCAAGGCATGGGGTTAATAATTTAAGTGATTACTTAAATGGAAAATTGTATCGAGTGCTCACTAAATACAAGGTATTCATTTAATCCTCATAATCCTATGAGCAAAATGAGAAACAGACAGAGTTACCTGCCCAAGGTCATACAAACAGTAAATGGTAGAGCCTGAATTCAAACCCAAGCAGTCTGACACTAGAGTATGTGTTCTTATTTTTTTTTTTTGCTGTTATTTCCATCTATTTTTAATGTATTTTAATGGTTTTCATTTTTAATTGACAATTGATTGAATACATTGTCCTTTCTAAATATATACACATGTACTTGAATATATAGTAAAAAAGTGTACTTTCCCTTTTTTTTTTTATTGGGGAAGGGGGACAGGACTTTATTGGGGAACAGTGTGTACTTCCAGGAATTTTTCCAAGTCAAGTTGTTGTCCTTTCAATCTTAGTTGTGAAGGGTGCAGCTCAGCTTCAAGTTGTTGTCCTTTCAGTCTTAGTTGTGGAGGGCGCAGCTCATCTCCAGGTCCGGTTGCCCTTGCTAGTTGCAGGGGGCGCAGCCCACCATCCCTTGCGGGAGTCAAACCGGCAACCTTGTGGTTGAGAGAAAGCACTCCAACCAACTGAGCCATCCGGAAGTTCAGCGGCAGCTCAGCTCAAGGTATCGTGTTCAATCTTAGTTGCAGGGGGCGCAGCCCACCATCCCTTGCAGTACTTGAGGAATTGAACTGGAAACCTTGTGGTTGAGAGTCCACTGGCCCATGTGGGAATCGAACCGGCAGCCTTCGGAGTTAGGAGCACAGAGCTCCAACCTCCTGAGCCACCCGGCCGGCCCCTACTTTCCCTTTTTACCCTCCAATCCTAGAGAATCTCCAGAGAAAACCAACTTTAACTGTTGGTTTTCATTTTCAAAATATTATTCTGGATATTTTGCTATAATTTTACATGTTAATGTCCATATATACATCTACAGAGTTTGGATTTTTTAACAACAAATGGGATTGTGTTATGCATGTTACTCTATATCTTATTTTCTTGTACAATACGTCCTGGAGAGTTTTCTATATCAGAGTATGTGTTCTTTACCGTAAAGCTATACTACAGTGCTTTCACATATTAGACATGTCTTCTCACTTCACAACGTGCTGATAGTGAAACCTATATGAACACTATGTTCTTTCCCCTGAGCTGCTTCATGATAACGTAAGAATTGAATTAAGCTACAAATCACATACTTTCAACTAGAAGATATTTTATAAATTATTACAATTTCTTTAAAAAGTAATTCTATTAGCTTAGAAATCACTAAAATGGAATCCTTAAAATAGATCACTTTTCTTCTCACTTTACTCAGTTTTATGATTAATTCAGTACCTCTAAAAGAAAGTGGTTTTACATATTGAAACATTCTTTAAAGGAAAAAGAAGTCTATTTAATATTTTAGTACCCAACATTTCTTTTCAAGGCAAATTCCTTTCCAACACACAAGGAACTAAGAAATAATTTTGCTTCTTCTACAGAAACAGATAAATCAAATATATATTTCCTGTATAGTAATTTACCTTGAAATCAACCGTCTAATATTTAGAAAACAGAACACATAACTTTTTGATAATCAATGCTACCAATTATTCACTTTCACTATTAAATGATAGAGTCAGCTAATTAGATAAATGATACATAGCTAGAGAGTCAACCTTTTTATTTTCCTTGTGAAACATTACTGAACAGATAAAAACTGCTACCGTGTTTTCCCGAAAATAAGACCTCGCCGGACAATCAGCTCTAACACATCTTTTGGAGCAAAAGTTAATATAAGACCTGGTTATATTATATATTATATTATATTATATTATATTATACCCAGTCTTATAGTAAAATAAGATCGGGTCTTATGTTAATTTTTGCTCCAAAAGATGCATTAGAGCTGATTGTCCTGCTAGGTCTTATTTTCGGGGAAACATGGTATGTGCCTAACTAACTCTTATATGGTAGAGATGCAGCAAGGAACAAAAGAAACAAAAATTTCTACCCTAATGGCTTACACTCCAGAGGGGTGAGACTGACAACTAACAAATAAGAACATGTACATACTGTGTCAGATGATGGTAAGTCTAATGAGACAAGTAAAGCAAGGTGAATTAGAAGTGCAGGGACTTGGGGGGGTGGGCAGCTGAAAAGAGAAGGGTGTAGTAAGATCTTTAGTTGAGATCAGAGAGAATGTGTAAATTAACTGAACAAAAGTTTGATTCACCTACTTGCCTAATAACAAAGAATTGAATATAACAGATTGAGTGTTAACAAGTTTCATTTAAGGGCAAAAAAGTCAGATAAGTATTCCCTATGTCCAGAAAGGGCTAGATGATTAAACCTGAAGGGAATTATGTATTATTATTATTCAGTTTCTTTTTATCATTTCCTAATCTCCCAATAATAATCCCACTTCCACCTCCAATTGAGATACAGATCTTAAAATAAGAAAGCAGTTCAAAGCAAAAATCATGATTAAATTTCACATTTGATCAAGGAACATGTACCATATAATATCCCAAAATAAAATTATAAATCTGAAATCAATTCTGTCAATAAAGACTGGCAAAATTAGGTAAATGTAAATATCATATAATTTTTAAATTAGAAAAACTGGATATAGCAAAATATAATACGAAAAATATCACTAGGTTGATTTAAAAAATCAGATGCATGCACACAAAGTCCTGGATTTTCCAACAAAATTCTCCAACTGTTCTGGCAGAAATTAAACATTTTTCCATTAATACACAAGTATTAGAATGTACTAATTTTAAACCAATTTGTCCTCTTGTATGAAAATAGTAATGCAGATAATTTTACTATTCTATTGGCCTCACCTAATAAATTGCTACTTATCTGAGCCAAGGGCTAAGGGCTCTTTTAAAGTTTTAGAATTAGGGAGGAATCAAACAAAGGCCTTTAAGCCATTAAATGCCCCCTATGAAGAATTCCCCTTAGGAAATTCCAGCCATGATCTTTTCTACTCTTTGCCAAAGTTTTAAAAATTCTTGTCTCTCTTTATTTTAAATCCACATCTGCCTCCCTCCCTTCCCAACTATTTGTTTTCATTCTTTCCTAGAGAAAATCAAAATAAGTTTATCCTTTCTACTGCTAACCTTTTATAGACAGCTCTGAATTCCTTCATTCAAGGCTTTTCTCTAGTTGAAACGTGCCCAGTTCCTTTAAATAGTTCTCATATATTAACAGTTCAGACTGATTGTTTTAAAGATGCTTGTATTACTTCATTCACACCTCATCTTAAATCTCTATCGACAGTGGTACAACTTCATTCCTTCACTTAAAGGATTCTTATATGAATGCCTAAGCTTAACATTAACAATTAGCCTCTAGATTAAGCATCTCTTCTCCATTTTTTGCTTGTAGAAATGATTTTCTGAACTGACAAGAAGTTCTCAGAAGTCATGCTGAGTCATTATTGGCATTATTTATTTTTACTTGTGTTTAAAGGAATGGACCACCCTGATATGCACAACTACTAGTTTTTTTAAAAAAGGTGATACAAAACAATTTGTTTAGCATAAATGCATAAAGCAGGTTTATTCAATTGTGGTCAACAGGCCATGCGAGGAAGCTTGTTAGAAATGCAGCTTTCTAGACCTCTCTGGACTATAGAACCAAAATCTCTGCAAAGGGACCTGGGGATCTGCAGTTTGAGGAGCAACCTATATAATCCTTGGGTACCCTGAGGTTTAAAAGTCATGGCCGAAAGATTTAAATTGGGTTTTTAAACAGACACTGTAAGTATCTCACCTGTAATCCAGGAATAAAGCGAATGTCCTTTTCAACCACCAGAAGTTCAGCAACACCGGCATTGAGAATGGATCTTGTGATTCCTCCTGGCCCAGGGCCCACTTCATACACATAGGCATTTGTCAGATTGCCAGCTTTCCTCACAATTTTATCTAGAATAAAGAGTTTTCGTTACCTTGATTATTTTGGCAAATTTTGGTGTATGGAATTTAAAAAGAAAAAGAATCTCTACAAATTCTTATCAGCCATTACTCTACATACAATATTTATCCAATTATTTCTCTCTCAGTCTAAACCAACATATAGTGGCCTTTCAATATTCTACCACATCAGTGTTTAAAAGTACCAGTCCCTTAACAAAAATAGGATTATCATGATGAATTTCCTCAACTCAAATTTAGCTAATACTGTGTTTCGTATCTGTTCCTCCTCCAAACCAATCATTTCCTAAGAATTGACTGGATCAGCACGCATCACGTCCCTACAGTTGTTGAACAACGAACATTTGAGAAGCAAGACTCATTTCACATTCAGAATTTTCAATGTCCCTAGTTAAAAATCCAGAAGACAAAAGTGCTGTCTGTCTCCATTTCTACCTATAGACACCTAGTTCGTGTTCAATATGGCAGTGGCAACAAATTTCTAGATCATAGGACTTGCAGAAATTTGGATTCTTGGTCATTTTCGGTTTAAAGTTAAATTTAGCAATGGAGGATTTTAAGCTTTGCAAACACGCAAGCTGATATGGAAAAATTATTTTAATCAACTTCTTTAAATTAGCACACCTTAAGAAATCATGTGAAAGCGAGTTTTTAAGGACTCACTGCCAATTAATAATCACTTTTTAAAAAAATCACAATAGACTGGTCATATTGAGATATTAAAATCCAAGCAACTGGGTTTAGTGGAAATTTAGACACTGAAAACATACCAGCACTTCTTGGTTGTTCACTGATACTGTACTTAGTTCCCATTTTTGCTTCTGTAATTGAGAATCTACCTTCGTACCCTGTTTCCCCGAAAATAAGACCTAGCGGACAATCAGCTCTAATGCATCTTTTGGAGAAATAAAATTAACATAAGACCAGGTTTTATATTATATTATATAAGACCCCAGTCTTATAGTAAAAGAAGACTGGGGTCTTATATTAATTTTTGCTCCAAAAGATGCATTAGAGCTGATTGTCCAGCTAGGTCTTATTTTCGGGGAAACACGGTAGGCTTAAAAAGCAAAAAATGACTGAACCATCCAAAAACATGTTTTTAATGGCTGCAGGGAGGTAATCAGCATCCACTGACCATCTGTCTGTCATGGGTGCTTTACATGCTTTCTCACGTCCTTATAACACGTTAACTAAGAACTACTATCCCAATGTAACTACTCCGAACTTCATAGGTTCCTTGTCTGTTTTATTTGGGCCAGGTCATCTAGAAAAAAAAAAAAAGCAAGAGAAGGGGCTCCAGCTCAGGCGTCAATTCTACAACCAATCTTTCTTTTGCCACAGATCCATGCCTCTCAGAGGATACAAATGTGATGCATTACCCACAAGCATTATGGAGTGAATCTAATATTCTCATTTTTAAAAAGCAGAGCTATGACAGTAGGCAGGTCAGTGACTCAGCCCTCAAACTTTTCAGGCACTTTCAAATATAAAGGAATAACAAAGAGGCACCGTCAGCTCACTAAAGCTTGGGTTTCCATCTTGTTCTGCTCCCACCTGAGCTGCTCACCTCAGACAAGTACATGTCTTAATTTCCCTTTATATTGATTCCCAGAGAAGAGAGAATAGTATTTAGATTCTGGAATTCACTTCTGAGGGTGACTGCATCTGGGTTCCACATATCCACCTGAGGGTGAATAACGGCTCACATGAGAAAATATATGTGACTTAAAATAAATATATATATATATATATATATATATATATATATATATATATGTATATATATATATATATATATATATATATATATATATATATATACCTTTATTTTCAGTCCTGAGAATGAAGTTTTATACCTGGAATATGGGGAATGACCGGCAGAAAAGGCTGGTTCTGGTTACTACCAGAACCAAAGAATTTTAGAGGTGGGTAACCTTCTAAACCTTCGTCCAATTAACAGATGAAAAAACCTGAAGCTGAGTTAAGCTATTTTACCCAAATTCATATTGCAACTGGCAGAAAAAAGGCTCCACGTCTAAGAAACAAAACATCTTAGTCGAGCTTTGCGGACGATACCTCTTTTAACTGAAAATGAACTACTTGGTGTGATTTCCTGGTCTTTTTAGCTTCTGAAGAGGGGGCCAAATAGAACGAAACACTAAAACTTCAGTAATAGTAAGTAAGTCCTCCCACAGTGAATTAACAGACACACTGGTACATACATCTTATTCTTGCAGCCTCGTCTTTTATTACAGAAGGGAACATCCCTAAGAGACGGGTGGTAGTTAATTAAAACGCACCAAACCGCGTTTCAAACTGTGAGAATTTTAGTGTACATAAATTCGACCGCATGAAAAGTGACTTACAACAGGGAGCGGGAACGTAAGCACGAAAACGTTAGTTCCGCGTGGACCAACTTGGCCTCGTTCACTCCCACTGGCCGCCCCAGCACTAACACAGCGCGTGTTCAACGTGCATTTACCCAAGGAGCATTTGCGCCCTCTAGGATTCCTCAGGCGCGAGCAAACGTTTCAATGACCAATCCTACGAGTGACACTCCTCTTCGAGGTGTTATTGATGAAACCCCTGCACGCGTTTAAATTCGGGTCACTTGAAACTGCACGGAAAGCAGACCTAAGCAGCACGTGCGGTACCGGGCCACAGTGTCAACACAGCGAGATTCGACTGCCCACAACCTTCGACGACGCGCGGACCCTTCCTCCCCTAGGGAGGCGTCTGCACAACCCGCCTGCACGCGCCCACCGCAGTCCCGAGCGCGGGATTCCGTGGGCACACAAGCGCTCCACGCGTCTGCGGGGCATGGAGGTCTTCTTGCACGAAGCGACGCAAGGACCCGACTGAAGGCCGGTTGGACACGTGCGCCTGACCGGGGTCACCGGCCCGCAGGGCCCGCGCGAAACGCCCCGGCCCACGCCCCCACCGACTGACGGAAGACAAGCCGGGAGTACTGCTAAGCGATCCACCTGTCAGCCTCAAGTCCAGGAGAAAATTCTGGGAGAGCTGCTTCACCGCTTGCAGTCTGAATAACTTAATGATTTCTCGAATCGTGGGCAACGGCGGGAGACGGAAAGTGCTCAGGGTCCCAGAGGCAGCCATGAGCCACCGCGGGGACGTCCCGGCCTCGCGTGGGTCTTTCTCCGCCGCTCAGACCGCACCGGCGGGGGAGGAGCCTGGGAGCACCATGGCCCGCCTCCGAGCCCATCTCATTGGTCGGACCTGTCCCGTCGGAAGCTATAAGCGCGGACAGGAAACTGCGGCGGAGCGCCTGAGCTACTTCCGGCCAAGTGCGGTGCAGGCTGGGTAGGTGCTGTTTTTCTACGCTTGTGGGCGGGCGGTGGAGGAGCCCTGTGGGCCACGCCTGTCGTGGGTGTGCGGTGGCCCCGGCGGCCAGGAGGGCGGGACAAGGCGGGGCCTGGGCGCGCTCCCGGAGGCCGGGGCCGTGGGTCGGTGCAGCCCAGCCACCCGCCGGGGTGAAGTTCTGGCTGGGGGTCATTCCTCCTTCTCTTCTGAACAGTTGCGGGAAAGCTGGTGAATAGAGGAGCGGAGTCAAAACTGTGGGTCGCCGGCCATTCTGTCTTCTGATGAGATAGATGTTGAGTGCCGGGTGGCGGTTTTCTGACTCCCGACTTCAGTGCTCGTTTGTCCCTGTGTGAAGGGGACCTGCCTTCCGATGGGCAACGCCCTGTGTGGTGCGTTAGGACGCGTTTCCGTATCGGTCGAACGTGCGGTTTTTGAACCTGGCGCTGACAGTCTTGTGAAATAAATGGGGTATTAGCAGCCTGAGCTTAGAGCGGAGGAAACACAAACCCAGACGGGTGACGTAACTTAGTGACATCGACACCGCTAGGAACTTGTAGGACCGGATCCAGGCCAGGCCCCCGGACGTGTGCGGTGGCCTCTCTGTCCTCACACCGGCCTGTGCACTGAGGATGGGCTGCCCATCCTCGCTCACCTCCCCACTTTTTCTTGCTCCCGCTGCGAGTTGCAAGTGTTGCAGCCTCTCCTTGCAGTAACTGGAAAGCCAAGGGCGGAAGGGAAGAGCCGCGGGGATGCTAGTGATAGTAGACATTCCTGGAGTGTTTTCCAAAGTACGCAGCCTCGCAGCGGAATGCTTTGCAGCTGTTGCTCATTAATTGTGAAGTTTGCCCGCGGCTGCGCGAGAGGCGGGCCCAGGATTTGAATTCTCGAGTCTGTGCAGAGCCTGCCTTGTGCATAGTGCAGTCAACGTACACAGGCTGTTTGACTTGCCTGGGATGCACACCCAAGTTCAGAGAGCAGGCTCAAGTATGACTTCTGCCTTTCCATTGCACCCGGGAAAACAGCAAAGCAAAGAAAGGTAATAGGATCTCGCTGATCGACGGGAGAATTTACAGGGAGAATAACCCTGGGTTTTTTTTTTTTTTGCAAATTGTTGCATTGATCACAAGTGAGTCTTAATTTTTTTTTTTTTGTATTTCTCAGAGTAGTAAGTTGAAAATAAAGCTAATGGGAAACTACAGAACTACGGGTGTGACATGAAAATAAGGAGTCTCTTGAAATCCCAATGGAAAACCCAACCACCTTTTGTGATAGTTACCTTAGAAGGAACTGGGAGGCAATCGGACGCACCTCGCTTTAGAAAATTGGGATGTGATTTTCACAGAGGTAAGGGGATTTGCCCATAGACACGTAGATAGAAAGCCTCAACTCTTGGTCCAGAGCTCTTACTGTAATCACGACATTCTACACCCGAGAAGGCACTCACTCACGATTACATCCATTGTTTCATCAATGGCCCTATGTGGATGGCATTATTATCCCTATTTTACCATGAAGAAATAAAGATGAGGTCATTCGACTTGCTCAGGGCCACATAGCAAAGTACAGAGAGAGGATGTCCCCTGAGTTCTCTCTTTTCTGAGTTCTGATCTCATGGGCCGCACCCAGGAAGTGTTAAATTTTTAAAGTTAATTATTTAATTAATGTATGTTAATTTTATAATGTTTAAATATATAGAATTTGAATCTGAGTATAAACTTTAATCTTTTCATATGACTAACCAAAATCCAATTACAATAAATACACACAAAGCTGCAAAACCAACACAAAAGATGCATGACGTTAAATCACTGCTCTCAATACAGATGGGCGGGATTCTTTTTTTAAAGTTCAGTTTACCAGCGCTGGAGTGTGCCATGTAATGATGGGATTTTTTTCCATCAGTTTCTTCTGGATCCAAACTATCACCAAATCCATATTCAGAAATTTTGCCTTTGTTGCTTACCTGTCTCTTGGCGGAACACGGAAGCTTCATAATAAGTCGGCTTGTGTCTGTTTTCATTAACTTGGAAACAACTGAAATTGAATTACTTTGGCACTAATGCCATCATGAATACACACGTTGCATGGCAACTGTCGGGAGAATGTTCAGATGATCCAGAATGTGCTCACATGAACTTTTTAAAAGATTAACGTTAACATAAGAATACAACAAAATTTTTAAAAAAGAACAAAAGCGTTTACATGGAGAACTTGTGTATCCCTGAAAATATGTCCTCAGACCTAAATATGAGAATTACTGTCTTATACCATACCATCTTAAATAACCAACATTTGTGAGGTTGTGCGCTATTATTTATTTACAAAGCGTTTTCCCATGTTACTTCACTTAATTCTCGTTTGAATTCTGTGATGTAAATTTACAGAGACATTCAGTGAGCACTGTTACAGTGCTAGTATATGAGTGTGCAGTGGAGTCTTAAATTCTGATCTGACTCTATTCTTTTACTTCTGGAATATGTTAAATAATTGTTGAACTGAATACAAAATTCCATCTTAGGAGAATCTTCCTAGTTTTTAATAGTTCTTGAGATCTTATTTTTATTGTAAATATCTGATTCTCAGTCTCTTAATTTTCAGAAAATTATTCATAACTCCTCGCAAAGCCTATGAAATCAGCAGGGGGTGTTTTAGTAGTGTATTTTACATATTAATGCAAATGGTTTTATCCCTTAAAAGAGAAGTATGCAGTTTCATCAGTTTTGAAGCTTTGAAGTGTGTGCTTCATCTAGATACAGATTTTAATATGCTAAAATATTGTAATTAATACAGAAATTACTAGCGCCACCTATCAATAAACATGAAGAACTACAAATGGTTCATACTAAACTAGAATGCAAAATTCTAATTTGCACAAATCCCAGAATGGTTATGTAGGAAAATTACTTATAGTATTTACTTTAATGAAAATGCACATGTGACTTTATTTGGCATAAGTAATTTAGTGTCTATTTATAGAAAAAGTGCTAATTCTTAAAGGTTGTCATTTTACATTTCCCTGGAAGAGACTTGTAAGTCACAAAGAGCAATATCTTCTTGCCACGTGGGGATTTTCAGAGAAAATTAAATGTGGCTTAGAATTATCAAATTGAACTTTATAAAATAATTATTGTCGTATGTAAAGTGCCTTTTTCTGATAGTATTTTATAATTCTGTATAATATGACTAAATGCTCTAGAGAAATATTAAGAACTGCATTTTACACAAATTTGGGTTTTTTTTTAATGGCTGTTTGATGCCCACTGTTCACAAAGGAATCTAGTGACCTACCTGGAGGGAAGAAAGAAATACATGATAATTTTGAGCAGACTAAATGCTTATTTTGTGGGGATGGAAGCAGGGTAACTTATGGCAAACAACACCCGTTAATTGCCTGAGGAAACCAAGTAACAGTTTGACTATTTTTTTAAGTATAGTGTTTATCACTAGTCCACGCAGCATTTGAAGTCCTGCTGATTATCCCCAAAGATCTGTGAATTACTGTCACGTCCCCTAATGAGATGATGAGGACAGGTGATCCTTCCCACTCAGGATGAGCTGACTCAGGGGTTTTTCCTACACAACAAAACAAATCTTTTTGTGAATGAAGAAAGAGTCAGCATGTGCCAAAGGCATTGGAAAACTAATTAACCTTTATTATATTAGTAGTTTATTAGTTTATGTCTCAATACTCAATTGAAAAAAGATTAAGAATAAATAAAACTATGAATACACTTGGATTTAAGGGTTTTCCATGCAATTAAAAATTGATGTGGGAAAAACCTGTTGAAAGAATGGGAAGGCTCTGGGTTCAACAAGTAAATGGGTCTCTATGTCATCTTGGTGACAGACTCCCTACCTCAGCAAAGGAACGATGGGTGGACTGTTCAGTATGGCCGCATCTATTCCTTCTTTCCGAGTTCTAGGTCCCCGGTCCTTGCCCATCTCTGCCTCAGTCCCCAGAGAGTGTAGGTCAGGCCCTCGGAGGAGGGCATCGCTCCTGTGCGCACACTTGGCCCGTGATGCACTCTTCTCTACAAGGGAGTGATTTAAACTCATTCACAGCAACAGGCTGCCCATTCCTCCAGTGGAGAAGGGGTAGGTGAACACAAGAAGCAGAAGAGTGGGTCGGCTTCCTGAACCTTGTAGAGGGGGTCCAGAGCAGGTGTGCAGGCACCTTCCCGTGTCCCTCTTGGCCCCCTCCCCCGGAGCCCAGTGCCTGCAGACTGCTGTTGGACTTAGCGACTTCCTCTACTCTAGTACCTCCTCCGCTCCCCTAAATCATCCCAAATGAATGCTCTCCTCACTATTCTCTAGAGTACAATGTAAACCCTCATTCCCCTAGGGAATTCTAGCCATTGAATTAAATGACGTAGAGCCAGCTTTCTTACTGTTCCCCAGAGATGGTTATGTTTCTCCACTTTGGGAGCTAGCACCAGCCCGACATCCTGGTCTACAGTTTAGGTTGGCAGCTTTCCTCCTTCACCTAAGGTGAGAGTCTAGACAGGCAGTTCCTGCTTCAGGGAACAGAGTAGATGCTCACAAGGTCGGGGAGGACAAAGCTACTGTGAACTCTCCCATGTCAGCCTTTGAAGAGGAGGAAGGCATCCTGGAAGGGGTGGGAATAAAGGAGAGTCTCTGGCTCCCAGCAATCGACATAGCCTGCACGTGTCGCCTATCTTAAATGAAAAAGGAAATCATACACCTTTTGAGTCAACAGTCCTCTTCAGCTCCTGCCCCATGCCCAGCCCCTCCTTGCAGCCACACTTGTCCAGAGTCCAGTACACCTGCTGTTCTGATTCCCTCATTTCCTGCTCAGTCTTCAACCCACTCTATCCTTGCTTCTAAAACTAGTGTCATCAAGATTCCCAAGGACCTCCATGTCTCCAAATCCAGAGGACACTCATCTATTCTCACCGTACTCGTAGCATGCTGAATGCGAGGTGCCCTACCCATATAGACTGTTTAAACATGCACAGCACGTTCTCCCCTTTTACTAATGAGGAAACTGAAGCACTGAGAAGTTGAATGTCCAAGTTCACACAGCTCTTCACTGACAGAGAAGGAGTTTGAACTTGGACAGTCTGACTGCGGCGTCTACACACTTGCCCTCTGGGCTGGGCTGACTCACACCCCATGGCGGGCAGTATTTCAACCTCTTTTGGAAGTGCTCCGTTCTCTCCACTTCTTCCACGCCTCATGTCTTTTTTTCTTCTCACATGCTCCTCTTCCTCTACACAAATTCTAAGTATATGATTTCTTGGCTCAATCCAAGATCCTCTTCTTTCTTTCCCTGCTTCTTCCCAGGTGATCTCATTAATTTTTATGGATTTAATGCCACCGTTAAACATGCATGCATGACTGCCTGCTTTACATGCCACGGGGATGTCTCTCAGATATCTAAAACTTGGTATGTTCAAATGGAATGCTTACTCTTCTCCATGAAACTTTGCCTCCCCACAGACTTTCTCATACAGTAATTCCCCCAAACTGGGTCTAGCTCTCCCTTCCCTCAGCACCCACATCTCATCGCCATCGTCAACCCCTGAAATCCCGTCTTGACAATAGGTGTCACACTTGACTCCCACCCTCCATTTGCACAGCCAGCATCTTCCATATACTTTCCTATAGCAGCCTCCAATCTTCTTGCTCTACAATCCATTTATATTCATCAGCAAAATAATCTTTAAAAATGTAAATTGGCTCATCTCAGTCATCTGCACACAGTCCTTCAGGGGCCTCCCGTGGCATTTAAAATAAAAATACAATTCCTTGTTATGGCCTTAAAAAGGGAAATCTGACCCCCGCCTAACTTTATCCTCATTTAGATCCACCTTCCCAATGAAGGACCACCATGCTGGTCTTCTTTGTTCTTGCTTCTTCTCTTTTCTTGCACATGTAGTTTTCTCTGCCTAGCATGATCACCTCCTCCTTCGACCTGCAAACATGAATATCTTAGGTTGTATGGCAAAGTGAACTTAAGGTTGCAGATGGAATTTAGGCTGCCAGTTGGCTGATTTTTATTTATTTATTTTATTTTTAAAGATTTTATTGGGGAAGGGGAACAGGACTTTATTGGGGAACAGTGTGTACTTCCAGGACTTTTTTCCAAGTCAAGTTGTTGTCCTTTCAATCTTAGTTGTGGAGGGCACAGCCCAGCTCCAGGTCCAGTTGCTGTTGCTAGTTGCAGGGGGCACAGCCCACCATCCCTTGCGGGACTCGAGGAATCGAACTGGCAACCTTGTGGTTGAGAGCCCACTGGCCCACGTGGGAATCGAACCTGCAGCCTTCGGAGTTAGGAACATGGAGCTCTAGCTGCCTGAGCCACGTGGCCGGCCCCAGTTGGCTGATTTTAAGACAGGGAAATGATCTGGATTATCTGGGTGAGCCCAATGTAATTACAAGCCTCCTTAAAAGTGGAAGAGGGAATTGGAAGAGAGACCCAGAGTGATGGCAGCATGAGAAGGATGTAGCCCAATGTTGCTGACTTTGAGGATGGAGTGAAAAGGTTGAGAGCCGAAAGCGGCAAACCTTCAAGGTATACAGAGCCTCTCTAGAAGATGGGAAAGTGGAGGAGATGGATTTTCTTCCAGAGCCTCCAGAAACAGAGCCCTTCCAACATTTTGATTTTAGCCCAGTAGACCTATTTCAGACCTCTGAGTTGCAGAACTGTAAGATAAATTTGTATAGTTTTGAGCCAGCGAGTTTGTGATGATTTCTTACAGCAGCCATAGAAAACTTAGTTTCTTAAACTGCAATGTGAGAGTTGTAATGGATAATTTATAGCATTACCAACATTTTGTAATATTAAAATATTACAAAATATGCATTGTTATACGTCATAAGATAATGCATATAATAAACCATTGAAACCAGCACATTGAAAGTATTTCACAAATGTTTATTCTCTTCTTCTTCTCTTTTCCAGTCTGAATACACTCATCTAACTATATATAATAAACATATGAATTGTTAATACTCTCATGGTATTGAAATCAAATAACCATTAGAATGTAGTTCCCTTAATGTTGTAACATATGACAAAGTAAGCTCAGAGAATTGCCTGCCCATTTATTATTCTGCGACCCTCATGAAAGATGTTTCCTTCTGCAGATTTTTATTGAGTGTGGCTGTTGCATATTAACTCTGTTCTTTTGCTTCATTATTTAGAGGCATTGACAATTTTAACACCAAAGAATTACCTTAAGGATAGAATTACAAATGTTATACCTTGAAATAAATATGTCATTTGATCTTACTATTACCCAGTTAAAAAACTATTCATTTTAGCCTATTCCATACTTGTTTTGTTTTTTGGGGGAAGGGGAGGGTGAGGAAGGATGAGTGATTCTTCCTCACCCTCCCCCCTCCCACTCTGGTTCAAGCCGTTGTTTCTCAGTCTAGTTGTGTATGACGCAGCTCCCTTGCCCATGCTGGTGGTATTATGAGCCTTGTGCCCCCCACCTCCCCAGGCTGAGGCAGTCGACGGCAGCACACAGCATCCTACAGCAGCTGCTGGCCACTCATGCTGGCACACGTTAGCTGGCAGCTCATGGCTGGCACACGTTAGCTGGCAGCTCATGGCAACCTTCAGCTGCTCATGGCAGCCCAGCTTCAGGGAGAGCTGTTGTTCACAATCTTAGCTGTAGAGGGCGCAGCTCACTGGCCCATGTGGGAATTGACCTGGGTGACCTCGTTAGGAGCTGGCGCTCCAAACACCAGAGCCACCCGACTAACCCCCAGGGATTCTAATTAGGCAGAAAGGTTCAGGTAACAGCTCTTTGTACTGAAAACAAATGGCAGTACAAAACATGCAATGACCATTATAAAATGTTATATAGTATAGTGGAATGTATACACACGATGTTGTGACTGAAATACTGTAATTTTACTGCCTTAATACTATAACAATATTACCTTTAAAACATTTGCAAAGGAATCTTATGATGGGAGAGACTATGGGAGTACTGGCTTAGGGCTATAATAGCTATACCAGTTAATTTATACTGTGTTATGTTTATGATATGACATATCATTGCATGAATCATATATATGTATATATATATATATATCTCATCACATTGGACCATATGTTATATCCCATATCATATAATTTACATATTGCTTATATCATGAGTTAAATAAGCTTTTGTGGTTTCATCCATTAATCCAATCATGACTTAACTGTTATTTCTATAGGCATAATGCCTCCCAAATTCTAATGAATTTACAAATAATTTGTCACAAATTGCCAAACTAAAGTCTGGTAATTGCCCCTGTCATTCTTATTCTCTTGTGCTTCAACTGGCAGCCACTCCATACTCTTCATATGTACTTTTCATACTTTTTAGACTGATCCACAGTAAAAAAAAAACAAAAAAAACTTTTACGTTATAATCCTGTACAGAGAACCCCTTCCCATACACAAATGTTTCATAGAACACTTATCCTGTATGTGATGTAATCTATTTTCTGATCTACTCCATTTAAAATCATTTCTTTCTTTTCTAAAAACTGATTGTTATAATATATTAGATTAGATTTTAACGCTCAATAATGGATTAGATGACCTGCAGTTTGTCTTCTTATTGGCCCCTAAGCCTAAGGAATGGAACATGATATGCTTTTCCGAGATCCCCACTAGTTTTCCTTTATTCTCCTGATGATTTGCTCTGTAACTCACAGGACACATTTTTTGTTTGTTTTTTAAGTTTTGGAAGAGCTAGCAGGGCAAGTCACTAGCAAATGTAGTAGGCAGGTAAAAGATTATATACTGTTTTCTCTCTCTTTCATATGTATTGATTTTGCGGAGTCTCATGGTACATACCAATTTCTGGTATATTAAGCAGGACATAGAGCATTTTGCTGCTTTTCTGTTGTAAGACCAAGGACGGATGGATCACCTTCACTGTGAGAGGAAGCCTTGGGAAGAGATGGGCTCGGAGGTTTATATGAATTAGGAGACTCTTATTAAGACAAAGAATACAAATTATGAATACAAAATTAGATATGAAAGTCAAGACTTATTTGGAATAAGGAAAAATTCACAAGACATGACAAATATTTAATGATAAAAAGCACAAATATCACAACATACAGAAAGGTAACCTGATACTTTTATTAACTAGCTACTTTCAGACTTCTTTGATAATTTTTCCCCTATATTTTTGGGACGCAAACTCTATGGCTGCCTCTTCATATGATAATATTTAGGAATTATTTTCACAGAGGGAAGAGAAAGATAATTTAGTTTTCACACTACCATGATGGATTAAAAATTGTTTTTTATGTTTGATAGTTTAGAAACATTTCTTGCAGCTTCCCAAATCGTTTTTGTTAATGTCATATACATTGTTTGGCTTGTTGTCAGATTTGGAAAACCTCTGTTAGGTTTTTCACATAGATGATCTGTATGTTTTTAGGGGATCCCAAGTTTCCTGTGCAGTGTTTAATTTTAAATGCTTTGAATTGATGGTACTCATTAACCAGCTTGTCATAGGTGTCTTCATTGTAGTGACATATTATGAGTTTATATTATATTAATTGATGTCAGTATTTGGTGTCACACAATCAGGATATTTAATTTTTTCCAATGCATTCATGTGATTCATTCCTCTTTATAAATTGGGTTATCAAACAGCCCATAAGCCTATTCATTACGTCTACTCAATTTATTTATTCCTGTTAGTAAATTACTGCTGCATTTGATATGATGAATTTTTTGGTTGCAATTCACATCTTGGTGGCTGTGAGTCAGAAAAAATTTCTGTTGATTTTATTGCTCTATATATCTCTGTTGCTTTTGTTTCTTACTCCATTATATTTTTATATACAATTTTTGTCTAAGCTCTTTTAATATATAAAATGTAAAGATGGGAGAGAGCACATGCCATATTTACGCAAATCAGGAGTCTATAATTTTGCATTGGTTTTACTGAAATGTTCTAAAACACTGTTCCAAATTGCATTTAAAATGTGTATTCCTAACTCAAATCCCCTCTTCATCAGATCCCAAAGTGTCCTCTGACATCAGGATACCACCTGGAAAGAGACAACAGTCTTCACTGTGGTTAAAATGTCTCACTTTTGCAAATTTTACAAAAGCATACCACCCTGTGAGTACATTTCCAGGGCCCATTCCAGAGCCTTGAAAGCAGCTTGTTGAGGGAAAGGTCTGACTCTTCACATTCCTGAGCTTCAGGGTCAATCTGCCCACATGCAGGAGTAAGGGCCATACTGGACGACCTCCTGGGGACACTGCCATTAGAGGACTAGGCACGCCACCGAGGCCAAACAAGGACTTCTTTACAGTATGAGCATTGTAATTTGTGTTGCCTTAAAATCAGAGGCAAGGATGTGGATGGCGGTTTATATGGGAGGTGACCCCAGGAAGCACAAATGAAATGGGAAGCATGCAATGGGAAAGGGAGAAAGCCAATTACATGTGGTTCAAGAGCAGTTTAATACTAGGGCTCTAGGACAACTAGCCCTCAGTCCCACTGAGGGCGCTTTGAAAAACTTCGGGAAACCCAATTCAGAATTTCCTGCCAGAAGTTGGAGAGGCTCCCACGGGGGAGGCAGGAAGCTGTCAGCCCCCCGGAACCATGGCTGCAGGCGAGCTCAGGAGGACATGGGGAGATGGGCACGGACAGGCACCTGCTGTGGTGTGCGGACCCCATCCTCCCTGAGGACTTAGGAACTCAGAGTCATTTAGAGTGATAAGGAATGTTCAGTGTTACGTACTGTAGTAAGATGACCTAAGGTCAGAAGCGAGAGGGCTGAAAGACAATGTGGAATCATTCCAATTTGCCAAGGAACGTGCTCTAATCCACACAGTTAAATTCTAGAAGCAAGACCTTCTGAGCTAGAGATAAGTATTTTCTTTAAGCCAAATGAAAGCGTAGTTAGAATTTCTAATTCCCTCTACTTAAATTTATTAACTCCTAAGTATAAAGAACAGCGGGGAAATATCTTTGTATATACCAACAAGGAACAATTCATTCGCGAGAATGAATTTTGCCTTTCTAAGTGCTCCTGTGCTGTGGCCTTACTCATTTTGAGGAAGGAAAAACTGGACGACTTTATTCCCAGACGCTGTGGTCACCTGCTAAACACTGGAAATATGGTAATTCAAGGGAGAAACATAAAACATTTAAAGTGAGATTGGGCTAGTAGGAGAATGAAAGCCAGGCTAAGTGTTATATAGAGGTGAGTTCTTGTCCAAATTCAGTAAGCTCTGTGAACCTGGGGAAGCCATTTCCATTCTCTATTCCTCAGTTTCCTCATATAGAAGGCTTGGATCAGTTGACCTTGAAATCCACTTGTAGGTCTGAGGTACTGTCATTAAAAAAATTAAGGGGCTTTATGTATAAATGCATAAAGACACGTGTGCTCCAGTGTTCATTGCAGCTTTGTTTACGAGGGCCAAGACATGGAAACAACCAAAATGTCCTTCGATAGATGAATGGATAAAGAAGTTGTGGTATATACACACAATGGAATACTATTCTGCGTCAAGGAAAGATGATATAGGAACATTTGTGACAACATGGATGGATCTTGAGAGTATAATGCTGAGCGAAATGTCAGACAGAAAAAGCAGAGAACCCTATGATTTCACTGATATGTGGTATATAAACGAAAAACAACAAAATAACAAGACAAACAAATGAGAAACAAAAACTCATAGACACAGACAATAGTTTAGTGGTTACCAGAGGGTAAGGGGGGCGCGGGGTGGGAGATGAGGGTAAGAGAGATCAAATATATGGTGATGGAAGGAGAACTGACTCTGGGTGGTGAACACACAATGGGATTTATAGATGATGAAATACAGAATTGTACACCTGAAATCTATGTAATTTCACTAACATTTGTCACCCCAATAAATTAAAAAAAAAATTAAGTGTGTAGCATGTCATGAGGTATAGGTCTTACTGTGGCGTTGTGGGCTTGATGAAATAGGTTAGCCTTTTTTTGACCTTCAGTTTTCTCATCTGAAAAGTGTTAGATATTCTTTAAGGACAACTCTGCTAGATACAATCCAATGAAATAAAAATGCGTGGGGGTGAAATCTGGAAGGATGCACAGAAGTATGCCCAGCCTGGCCACTGGGTGGCGATCTTGTTCCATGTTAAGAAAGATTTTTATAGTTTTCACCAATAGTGCCAAAGTTTGAATTAACTAAGCATAGTGAAAAAAGATTCTTGAAAGGATACTGAAATAAAATCAGGTCAGCAAAAATCCAGAATTATGGAGGAATGACAATAAATATCAATGCCAAATAAGAGACATAAAATTCCTATTGTCAAAGCAGTAAAACAGGGGTAGATGACAGTTGTGCTTTGGGTATTATTTAAAGGAATATAGGGAGAGGAGCACATTGTAAATTTATATAGTTTTTGAAACGCATGGTTTAAAAGTTACTCTGACATTTAAAGATTTAACTTGTAGAGTAACCTTACAAGTGTACAAGAGCATAAAAGTCTAAGCCTGCAAAGTCGAAAGCAAATCAACGAGCACGTTATTTCTTTTGTCTAAATCTAAAGGAAACACACAAGGGAATTGTAATCCTGTTCCAATATTTTAATGTTAAAGAAAAGGAACCAATCAACAAGTTTTGAGCTTTCTCACATTTTAGAGGAAAATGTGGTCTCCATAAGACAGTCTGGCTCACCTTTTGAATTTTAGAACAATAGGTCCTGGAGTTAATGACCTACCTGCCTTGGTATCTGCAAGGCTTTGAGTAGAGGTCCGTTTCTGTGGAGATAAATGAGCCTCTGTAGGAATGCAGGGGAGGATAAAGGCTTTCTGATCAAAGCACTGCCCACCTCTATCTCTAGAAAAGGTTATATTCAAAATAAAAACATAATCTCCCCAATAAAGCACCAGTGAACGTGAAGGAGAACACCCAGGGGCTTGAGGAAGAGGGTAATGATGGAGAAAGCTGACCCTTGCATGACACCTTACATTCCCCAATATTTCAAATCATGTCTCATAGAGTAAATTGAGGGGTGGTGGCCTGGCATTTTCCACCGCTGACTCCTTTGCTGTCCGTGCGCATGTTTTTCTTCCAGTTACTCTTCACCCTCCCTTGGGGGTGGGGTTGGGGTGGTGGACATAGGTTTCTTCTGAAGGCCAGAGCGTGGGCCTTCTGGCTCTGGTTGCCATGGCTGCTTCCTTTCTCTCCTTTCCTTTGATACATTAGCCATTAGTTTACATAATCCTCTCACAGGATGATGTCCCCATTCAAAAAGAAAAAAAAATGTTATATTGCTAAGTAACCTTTAATAATGCATAGCATTCATTATGCATCTGCTTAATGACACAAAGGCATTGTTTGCTCTATTTAAGGTGATAACAGCAGATCAAAGGCACCGAGACCAGAATGTACTTTAGAAAAGCCAGCAGAGACTGTATGGAAATAATGCTTAGCATTTATGTCGCACTTTATACTCTCAAAGGATCCTGCGATTATTAATTAATTATCCCCCACAATAGCTCTATGAGGAAGGTCAGTGTCATTAGCTCTGTTTTATGGATGAAAAAACAGATAGCAGTTTAAGTGATCCTTCCCCCACCCCAAACATTTAAAGATCTCATGTCAAAGCAGACCCAGGAGTGGGGGCAGCAGGTAAATTATGAAGTGGCTGAAGGGTAAACAGACCAGAGGTGCCCCTTGTGGAGCTTCCATTTCCTTTGATCTGTGTTGAAAACCCTCTGAACAGAATTATGTTCTGGACTGGCGTGCTGCCTCCCTCTGTAACCTGGTTCCTCTGTGTGCTTGTCTTTTCTACACAGTACTGCTTTGCACGTAATTTCATTTTGTTTCATTCATTCATTCATTCATTCATTCATTCATTCAATGAACCTCAACTAGGTACTTAATGTAGTTGAAATGGGTTGGAATAAGGAAGTGAAAAACAACCGATTTTTTCAAAGGATTCTTGCCTTCAGGAACTTTATTTCCTAGGAGACACACACACACCCTCCCTCCTAGGGGACGTCAAGGAGGAAGGAGTCGAGGCCCCTTGTGGCGTGAAGCAGAACCGCACTGAGGAGGTGATGTTCCGCCAGTCCCCCACCCGATGCCTGCCATTCAAGCAGTAGGGCCCTGGAGACCTGGCGGAGACCAGGTACAGATCAGGGGGCCTGAATGTTGGCTACTTGACCTTTTGCCTTAGGACACGCCTTCTGTCGGCGAATCCGATAAACTCATATTCTGCAATGTTTTAATTATTTGTGTGAATATGTTTTCCTTTTATAGAACTATGAACAACATGAAAATGTGAGCTAATTCCGGTACCCATAGCCTGCGGTAGGTGATAATAGCACGAGGCGTCACCAAGTATCAGTGCCCACTCTGTCCTGTGGTTTGTACCAAACGTTGTACAATCTTGATCTTAGTTAAGCCTCGCACCGACCTTTGAGGCAGGTAATGTAGAGCTCCTTTATTTTAATAGTGGAGGAAAGAGAGACTAAGAAAGTATAAACAATTTGCTCAAAGTCACATACAGGTAACCCCTGTATAACATGGCACTTCTATAACACGGTTTTGCTCTAACAGGGTACAAGAATTGGGGAAAACCCTCGCACAACACAGCATCGTAGAACACGGTTTCACTCTAACACACTTTGAGAGTTAGCGAAATCCCAGAACAACACGGAGCATAATAAGAGCTTTTAAGAGCAAAAAATATCTCATTTGAAATTACGGAAATCCCTGAATAACATGGAACATAATAAAAGCTTTTAAGAGCAAATGATATCTCATTTGAAATTTTTCATTTGAGCGTGAATGTCGAGTCAGATTTGACTGCAGAATTTTAAATTTATTAGAATTTTAAATCCATTTTGTCCGTGGAGTATTAAGTTCAAAGGATGAAGATAACATGTCAAAAAGAAAATGCCCTCGGTTAATGGTGCTTAGTAGCGATGATGAAGAAAACATTATTTAATACATATTAATATGTTATACTTTTGGTGAAAATTGCTTTAATAAAGATGTTTCTCTTAATTATAAAACAATGATACATTTTTGTAAATTTTTGGAACCTAACCCCCTTTTTTGTACTAGTTCTTTGTTTCGTACAACACGGATTCGCATAACACGGCCTTTTTTAGGAACCTAACAACCGTGTTATATGGGGGTTACTTGTAGTTCTTTCGGCCATTAAAAGGAATTTAGTGACCTATGCTTTGTGCTAAGCACAGGCATCCAAATGGTGAGCACAACAACACACTGTCTTCCTATTTTTACCTGAAGTCCACTGAGGAAGACAGACGTTAATCAAATAATAACAATATGTCGACATATAATTACAACCTATGAAAATGTCTATGAAGGAAAAATAAAAGGCACAATACAGGAGAGGCTAGCACATTGTGACTTGATCTTATCACAGATGAGTAGGGGTGGAGACAGATGTGGGGGAAAGGCCAAGGTCAGGAAGCTTGACCTTACTTGGAGGCTCTGATGTTTAAGCTGAGTTTTGAAACATAAATGGGTGTTAAGTAGGCCAAAGACCTTAATGTAGGAGGGAGGTGGGAGTGTTTGAGAATCGGAAAGCAGGTCTGCTGTGCAGGCGAGGGAAAGTGTGTCAAGGGGGCGGGGGGGAGATGACAAGAGGAGTTGGGGCCTGACCTTGTAGGACCTTGTAGACTAGGGTAGAATTTGGTGTTTAGAAACAATACATATTCAAGGGTTTTAAGTAAATGCATGCTATGATCAGATGAAAAGTCGGTCTGGGTGAAGTGGGGAGAATAAACTGGAGAAGAGCCAGAGCGTAAAAAGGGAAACTGGTTAAGTGGGTGTTATAGTCATTTTGGTGTGAGATGATGGTGACACCAGGGTGGCAATGGTAGAGATGGCAAGAAAACATACTGTTTGTGAGATATTTGGAAAGTGAAGTGCATAGTTCTTGGTGATGGGTGGGGAGAGGCAGGTGGAGAGGAAAAGCAGGTGTGAAGGTTGATTCCAAGGTTTTTGCCTTGGACAAGTGAGTGAGTGGAGATGTATATTGGAAGGGTAAACGGCAGAGGCAGAATTTGAATCTAAATCTACTCATCAAAATACACTCCTGTCTCCTGAGGGCAAGCAGTATTTGGCACCCTAAAATTTTATGCCTCTGTTAAGATATCGTTGTTTTAACTGGTTATTTTTAAGAAATGAAAGACTCAGGAAAACTATTTGACTGTCTCCCTGATGGCCTACAAGAATTTAGGTAGAGCACCTGCTCTACAAGGGAGCTCTTGTCGTAAGTGACTATAGTTTAATATGAGCTAGTGTGGTGGACAAGGAGAAACCACGCAAGGCCCTTTGATCAAGTCCTCTTTGTGTCCCATTGTTAAAGACGGCCCAGCAAATAGGTGTGTACCAAACATTAGCTTTCCCATCTCCATGTGAGTTGCCAGCCCCCCTTCTCCTTAGCTCAAAATGGCATTATGAGCCTTAACTACCCCATATTCTTAGGGAACCTCAGTATGTGCATACATAATATATTTGGTTATTTTTCTCCTGTTAAGCTGTCTCATGTTATTTAATTATTAGACCAGTCAGAAGAAACTAGAAGAGTGGAAGGAAAATCATTTTTCCTGCCCCACACTCCACAATCTGCACATGTGTTGGGAATCCAGTGCTGAAAATTCTTTTAGGTAGTTAGGGGGATGGTCAAATACTTTTCCTGAGTCTTTCATTTCTTAAAAAGAACTGCACTTCTGGCTTGCTAATATGCATGATTGGCTTCCATCGCCATCACTGGAACCGTCTGGAACAAATACCCTTCACCTTGCTAGTCTAATCTGTCAGTGGCATCAGTCGTAGAAATGCCCATCCAGGCAGGAAGGCAAGAGAGGTGTTTTTTGGGGGAAGGGGTATCTATCATTCCACACAATTTGTCCTTTGACAATTAGACAGGAAGGTTCTGGATCAAAGTGTTAGGGTTTGACACTTTCCTCCACGACTGGCTATCTCTGTGAATCTGGGCACATTATTTAACATTTCTAAGCCTCCCTTTCCTCCCTGTAAGGAGAGAATTATAATAGTATCTTCTTTATCCTGGGGTTGGTGGAAGAATCAGGGCTGCTGCTAGCTTACAGGACACCTTTACATGAATTAGAGAAGAGTTGCCATTCTCAAGTAAAAATGTTTTTGAAGTTCGTATGTTATATCTATCTTGTTAATGACTATTATACGTACATAAAACATGCTGAATAAATAATATAAATTAAAGTATCGAAGATAATATAATATACTAATTTGAATTTTTAATTACAATAATTAGAAAATCAAATTTAAAAATAATAGATATCTGACAAGCCCCAAATTTTAATAACAGTTAATTATGAAATTTCCATAGCAACAAATAAACAAGCACTCTAATGCAATTAGCAGATCATTATGTAGTAATTTCTAATTTATGTCAATTTAATCCTTACTTTGTATATTGTTAATGCTAAATTAATATTAGTTATTATCAGTTATTTGTATCATGAAACTGCCTGGATTTAAAAATAGGAACTTTGCAATCCACTCAATACAAAAAAACAAGTGCAGAGTATATGAGCTGCAGGATATTGATGCTAATAGATGTTTTCAAAAATTTTTTAAATGTAAGGATACTAATCAACCAGTACTTTAGTGAGAAAAGCAACTTCTTATTTAGGAACAAAGGTTATTTTGAAGGTTGTTAGATGATCAAGTTCTTTTAATTAAACGTATTCTTCCTTTGTAAGTACAATTGGAGAGTAATTCATGCAACAATCCTACTGAAAAAAGACATTTTACAGTTACCTGCCACAAAACTGCCTTAATAAATATATAGCTTGCTTATCTCTGAAGTTAAAAAAGTTATGGTAAAAATACAAAATAATTTCAGAATTGTGAGATGGCTGTGATGTGACAGTCTCTTAAAATGGGCTACTTTTGTGCAGTGCACAACCTAAACCACTGTATGCAGTGGTTCTGGGCAGGATTACCAGAGATAATTCTATAAAGTACTCAGCATACACAGGAACTGTCACACCCTGAGTGATCAATAATGTTAACTTTTCATTTAAGTTATTAAACTTACACAGTAACTGAGGTGCTTTAGGAATAAAATGCTCTTCTCCATAACCCAGTTCCCTTTTTGATCAGTACTGAATGTGCTTCATCAGCATGGATCATGTAGTTTAAAGAGCGGTGCTCAGCTGCATTGCACAAACGCTTTCTCAGTTAACATCACCTGCTCTCTTCACCAGCACTGCATTACAGCAGGTAGCTCTGTAATGATGGGATGTACAGTGGTTTGCTATTAGTTGAAATTGCTTCCTCGTTTTCAGATTCACTACAGAGAAAAATCCACATTATGTTTTTTTCAGTGTTTCTCTTTAGTCTTGGTAATGGCAGCAGGCTGGGAAAGGAACCCTAACGCTGACTGCTGAAATAAAAATAACTAGTTACCCCAGTGCACATCTGTACTGGGATATTCAAGGGAAAGCAGTGGGGATCATTTAATCGTGAAGGGTAAGTATATTTCAAGAAAAAGTAAAACTAGAACTTAGCAACATGATTGAAAATGATTCAGGAGAAAAAAGAGTCAAGGATATGGGAGAGATTTTTCAGATTCAGAGCAAAGTATTTAGCCAAAATTCTGTTATGAGCAGAAATGTATGAAAATATGAACATAAGGAAGCAGCAGGAAGTGATGTGGAAAAGATTAGGGCACTGGTTTGGGAAGCAGTGTGGCAGGTAAAGGTGAACGCTTAAAGTTGAAATTGAAGGTTGAAGGCATTGGAATGAGATGAAAGCAGAGAACCGGCTAAGATGTCGGAGCCAAGCCTGACATTTCCACACATGGAGGTGGGTAGAGCACAGCAGTCATTTTCTGCAGGAACTTGGAAGGAAAGATAACTAGTTGAGAGGAGACAAAATTCCTCAATTTTGTTTTTGTTTATTTTCAAGAAGTTATTTTGTTTTTGAGATCATGTCCCAGTATTTTTCAAAGGCCTTTCTTTGCCTTTTTAAAGAAAAATGCCAAGACCTTTCTTTGGCTTTTTAAAGAGAAATATCAATTCAAAGCATCATTAGTTATATGGGGTTAATTCTAGACAAATTATTCTGAGAAAGGAGGACATTATAAGAAAGGTGAGAGAGATGAGGAGACACAAAGAGAAACAATTGGAAAAACCTTGAAAGGGAAGTAAAGGGTGACTGCTGTGATGAATAAGAAAACTGCTAGAGAAAAAGAGAGAGTGAAAAAAAGATAAGCCTAGGTTCTGAGGAAGTGATAGCACTAATAATAGGAACAGTTTTTCTATTATAGGTATGGATTTCCATATTTGCCTATCTGTATATCTATACATATAAAATCAAAAATAATTAAGTCTGGTAAGGGCAAACTTTTCCTGCAAAACAGTTAATATTCTGCCACGTAATGAATACTTCAGGCTTTGTGGGCAATACGGTCTGTTGCAGCTAGTCAGCCCCGCCATTATGAATCAAAAACAGCCATGGGTAATATGTAAATGGATGAGGGTGTCTGTGTTCCAATAAAACTTTATTTACAAAAGCAGATGCCAGGCTGGATTTGGCTTGTGGGTTAGAGCGTGCTGACTCCTGCTCTAAGGAATCTATTCCCCTCACTTCCAGATAAAAATAGGAGATCCAGAGTGTTTCAGTAAGCTACCTTCTGCATAACAACTTGGTGTGGGGGGGTACAAATTGGAGAATAAGAAGTGTTTAGGTGTATGCTAATTTTGGAGGGATCCTGATCTTTTTAAGTAAAATGACACTCAGCTGTACTGAAATTTGGGCTCTCGGACACTTTTTAAATGCTTCACTCTGGATAATTGAGGCTTCTGAGTAGCTCAGCGGGCTTACTCTTGAAGCAACCAAGTCTTTCCATGTTAATTATTTTGGATGGATCACGTTTCTGAGATCTATTACATATGGCCACACCTTTAAAACAGCATATAATTTAACTTTTGTGAAAAAGAAGATCAGGTTTATCACTGAAAGCCAATTTTAGTGCTAAGAGGACCATTAGGTGTCATCCAAGCAAGGGCCCTCAGAAACTACTGGGACTCAGAATCCTGCTTAGCCTATGCAAGCCCCTGTTCACTTATTCAAGGGCACCTGTCTCTTCCCCAGTGTCAGGTGCTTAGCATTTCTCTGGCTGTGAGAGCTCCTGGTCTAGCAGCATCCATTCCCCACCTGCAGCCAACAACCAAGGTGGTCAGAAGATGAGGCTGGTCAGAACTGGGATTCCCATGAGATTTTTTGTTCTCACCTCCTTCTTCCTGACTACCTGCCACCCCTTCCCCAAGCCGCTAGCCTAACAGAGATTAGAAGCCTCATTCCTGGGTTCATTAGTATTGCCCCAAATCCAATAGTTAGTCCTCAGGTCCCTAGCCACGTGAATGCCCAGGCGCTGCTGTTTCCCCATTGGTTCCCGCCACACATACCTGGTCTGTGTCCCTAATTGTTTGCTGCAGCTCCCGTTTAGCTCTGTTCCTCTCTGTTGGGGTTGGGGACGGCTTTGAATTTTAGCCCTCTTGTTCCAGACTTACTTATTTCTTACCCCTCCTGACTAATCCCTGTCGCCCACCTACTCCCAGGAAATACTGGGCACCGAGTCCAGAGACCAGGGCTTCCTGCCTGCCTCCCAGTCTGGGCACAGCGGGTGTCCTTAGCACTGACTGGACATTCGAGCCGGACATGAGCCGCGGGTTTTATTAAGTGCCCTGGTCATTGTGATTTGAACCATTGGCCTAATTCATCTGTGATAGACTCTCAGGTCTAATCCTGACCTTCCAGGCTGAGTCGTCTGCGCGCCTTACCTGCCAGTAATGGAATCACAGTGGAGATACAGCAGCTATTTCAAGGAGAAAACAGGCTCTGAGAGAAGACCCGAGAGGCTTGCCTCCAGTCAGCACACAGCTTTGAGCCAAAGTACTTTTAGGGTGACTGTATGTCCGGTTTGCCTGGGCTCATGCCAGTTTATGTTTGTTTTCCTAGCAGCATTATTAATAGTGCCCCAATCACCGTGCTGATTTAGATGACATTGTATATGGTAACCCTACATGTCTCATCTGAAAAATGGGGGTAATATCGTCAACTCTTTCTTTCTTCTAATGTTGTTAGGAGGACTGAGTGAGATTATGTTTGTAACAGTGTTTGAAATGATTTAAAGAAAACCTACCCTGGCAGCATTGAGGTGGTGCTATTATTCTTTGTTGTTATTAATCTATTTTGGCTCTCATAGGCTTATTAGTTCAATTCCATTTTCTTGGATATGTTTTAGATTGTTAAGGTCATGAAACAAGTTATCTCTAGATTAGAGGGGTGTTAGTATATATACGGTTCCATTAGCAGTAAAAAATCTCATTTTTTCAAGTTAACACTTCATTTAAAAATGTAATCGATTTTTACAAAATAGAAACCTTACCACCATAATTTTCCCCCCACTATTCATGCTGGACTTCTAAATGATAAAAGAGGGAAAAAGATATACAAATAGAATTTTCAGCAAGGGATTAGCAATGAAGCACCCATTGTAGTAATATCATAAAAGAAAAACAAAACACAGAAAAACCTAACCCTGTATGTACAAGTATGGTGTGTGTGTGTGTGTGTGTGTTTAGTTTCAATTCAATTTAAGACATAGAAACTTGATAAATGTACATTTTGCTGTATCTATTTATGTTGAAATGGACAAATATTCTAAGCAAGAATGGAAAGAAAATTGGGATTGGGTAGCCGATATGATGATGAATTAGATCCTGAATAACTGACAGGTGATGGTCTTTTAAACAGTGACATTTCTTCTTTTTAGTAAAACAGACAATCCCATTTGTAATTAAACGTTGGTCTGATTGTTCTGCTGTATCTGAGTGTTGCCTCTGGTATAACAATGTGCTTTCTCAAATGGGATTGCTTTTCTCTTGCTCTTTATCCTGAATGACCTGATCTTCCCCGAATAGGGAGAAAATGTGTTTATCTGAAGGAAATAATTATTTCTTTCAAGGTCTGACAGCACTATTTGGTATGTTACCTATTTCCAGGCCTCTGATGATGCCTCTAGGCCATGAAGGAGTTAATTTTCCTTAAATGGCCAATGTGGGTTCCTTAAAAGGGAGAAAAGCTTTTATGGATTTCACAGGAGGCTTCTCTAGCGGGCGCTACACTAGAGCTACTTTCCTGGGCTTGTTCATTGCTATTTTGTTTTCACGTGGTGAAATGTGATCTGTATTAGAATGACTCTGACGTTGAAAACTGGTAGCCTACACGCTCTGTTTGACTGGTAGCACTAAAAAACCAACCAACCAAACAAATAAATGAAAGCAAGCTGATGAAATTTCATATAATAAAAATGTAGATCTCTGGCTTCTTAAAAAAAAAATTGGAACATTTCATGTCACCAAGTTGGAGTTGTTGGAAGCTAAGTAGTGAGTGGCTGTCCTTCTAAAGCTAACTCCATAACAGGCCTGGGGCACTTGGAACCCTCTCTAGTCTAAGAGACTTGGTGTCAGAGTTTGCAAGTCTTAATCTATACTTTCATTCACTTAACTAATTATAAAGACCTGTCGTATGCAAAACCCTGTTCAAGGAGCTAAGCCAATATGTACCTGGCTCCATTACCCAGAGGGTCTTCTGGAATATCAGTGCCCTGAGATGCTCAGTGGAAGGCATTCCATAGACACTTGAATTAGGATATGCTACATAGTTCCCTCTTGGAAATTCATAACGCATATTCGCAGATTAAAGGCTCTGAAAAGCCTTTCAGTAAGGAAACTTGTTAAATACTCCTTAACCATTGTTTCTTTACTAAAAAATATATTTTTAACTAACATGTATTACCTTTTCAAGAGCTGGTTCTGGGGAACACACTGTAAGAAATAGTGATCTGTAGCTTAGCTCTAAATTGAAGGCTGTTAACATTTACATATTAATAAATGTAGCGAATAAATTAGAAACCTAGGAGAATCTCTTCCAAAAATATTCAAAGGGGAAAAAATAACTGAATTAAAGACTGTTCATCTGTAACCTGCAATAAGGCCCGTAAGATGTACGGGTTCCTATGCCTTTGTTTGTAAGCAACTAACATTGGGTGGAGCTTTATATTTTCTTTTTTAAAATTGCCATTTGTACAGAGAATTTTTCTAAAATTCAGTCAGTGTGGTAAGTGGGAAGAATAAATAAATACTAACTCTTTTGAGGACTGATTCATTAATATACTCATCTATTCATTTAACAAAGCCAAGTCCTGTGGGTTTTACTTCCTAAATGTCCCTAGAGTGCACACAACCCTCTTTAACTCAGAGGTACTACTGTCATCTGTCTCAGGTCGACTAAAAGGCCTCACTCTATATGTTTCTTACACTGTACCCAGGATGAGCTTCTTAAAATGAGAATCTGGAAACCTTTGAATGGCTTCTAATAGCTCTTGAAGATGAAACTCCTTATAAAGTCTGCAAAGCCTTACATGCTTGGGGCACAAGTCTCTCCAGCCTCATCTCACTCACTTGCCACTCTTTTTCTGTGCTGCATTCTCTTAAGCCTTTCAGTTCTTCAGTGAGAAGTCTCCTGCCCCAGGGCCTTTGCATATGTTGTGTTTTCTTGTCTGCAATATTCTCTTCCCCATCTCCATCCCTCCCTCCCACCTTCTGCAGGTGAATGTCTGTCTATTCAAACTCAGCTCAAATATTGTCTCTTTCTTGACGTAGCACCACCACAGCCCTACATCTGTATCAAGTTCTCCTGTTTTATCCTTTCACGTAGCACCCTGTACAGACATCATGATTTGTAATTACATTCTCTTTATAATTATTTAATCAACATTTGTCTCCTTCTTTTGTTTATTCGTTTCCCAGCACCTGGCACAGTGAGGAACAGTCAACAAATATAAATGAAGAGGTGTGTGACAGAAGGTAGAATTTTATGCATATTGGCAAAAGACAGAATTAACCTTTTCGGAGATTTGAAAATAAGCCAAGACTGTTTATGAACTGGGACATTGATCCATAGTGTATATTTCCATATAAACTTTGTTTGCTGGTGGAGGGAGGCGAATGAGAGATGGGATGAAACTAATCTAGCAGCAAACAAAAACAAAATTTCTTCTGGTGAAATAAGTCATGGTTTTCAGGTTGGATAATTCTATACACACAAAATGATTGATTAAAGCTTCCTGCAAGCTTGGGCTATGCAAATATAGCAGGTGTCTATGTATATGCACGGCTTGAGCACTGTCTTCAATTCTTTTTTGTGCAAGTTGCCCCTGTTGAGTTTTTGAATCATGCTTCCACACCTGTCAGTGTGTTCCAATCACTACCTAGACAGGAGTCCGACATGGCCAACGGAGCTCCACTCCCCTCCCCCCCCCCCAAATAAAATAAATATAGTTTGGCTGCCCAGTATGAAATGAATGTGCCAACTTACTTATTTCTGTTTTAATGAAAAAAAGATAGAATGCTCATGAAGCCATCAGTATCCCCTAATAAATTCATAGGGGTCTCCATAACTATGTGTTACATTGGCCGAATGAGTGAGCAAATGAGTCAGGGTAAGCAGGAGAGAGCTCTGAGATTCTGTGGCTTTCTTCACTCGATCCTGTGGTGATCTAATATAACCAAAATCTCTTTTGGCAAATACTTTTTATGGGACATTAAATGGTGCCCTAAGGAGCTCTGAAAAAGTTGATGAGAGGGAAAAGGGCCACTTTGTTCCAGGGAGTGTTTTACCATTCAGGCTGGTCGGTGGATCAATGTTTCTGGTCCATTTCAGCCTAACTGCATTCCATTTGCAATATCACTCGTCACCGTCATCTTCTGATCTTTTTTCCTCCTAAGTCTCATTAACGGGCTCCTCCAAGAGCCCATGGCCACTCAAAAGTGATTTCTGTCAACGCATTCGACAGCAAAAATGCATTCTGACTCATGGTCCTGTTACTGCTCAGTTCCTCTTTGTTTTATGCTGCAGGAAAAAAAAAAGACCATTTCAATCAGAATTGCTGAGAGTAGTGATTAGAATGGATTCACATATAACTGACACTGTTTTCAAAATCCAGTTTTTCTCATTATTGGTAAAATTTTCAAATTGACATGTATTTATTAAGTGCCTACGAGGATTGCCGAGGTTCCTTCTAATTCCGAGAAAATTCTATTATCTTTTCTTGTATAAACCATCTTAGTTTCTGATTCTGTGGCCCTGATTGATATGTGAGTCTGAGTTTAATCTCTGCTCAGTTGAAGAGAATAATCATATCTATTTCTAGTAGCGTAAGCTAAGAAAATAATGCGTCATATGACATAAATTAAATAATCATATTCACTGTAGAAACTTACATTAATATTTTGATTTTTTTAAAGTTAAGGATAGTAATAATATCTCAGTCGCTCTTTCAGCACCTGGGTTACTTCAAATATGAAGGAAGCCGATGTGAAAGAAAACCTAGTCATTCTCATACAGAGAAGAAACGTGACAATATACATGGCATCAACTACCCGTAATTGATAATTAATTCCATTAATATGAGTGACTTTTAAAAATCCTATTTAAAATATGTTTCCAAGTTAAATGTTATATTTTTAAAAAGGACAAATCTATGCTATTTATCTAATGGGTTTCTTGACAATTGAGGAGGGGAGGGGGTGCTGACTCTTATGGCTAGATAGCTGCACAAGTTCAAGTTCTGCCTCTGTTGACACACTTGGCTTCCTATGCCATGATGTGAAATACACTGATTTCAGTGTGCTGTACTTAATACTCATCTGCAACCTGAAAGTCTCTGGGCTGACAGGAAAACACATTTGTCTGGCTGATTTGCTCTTCTGAAGCTTGGCTGTATATCTTAGCCTTCCTCCTCTACCTCTCAGGGAACTGATGGAAAATTCCCCAGGCGTTCGGACCACTTCTTGTAACACAAACTCTATTCTGAAACTATTCTTTGTAGTTGACTATTTTCAAGCCTGAGATTGATATACATTTAATTATTTTAAATTATTGCTTAGGATCTTCTTACGTTTATCACAGTATTTGTGTTAAAAAGGGGGTACCCCTTAAAGAAAACAATGCCTTAAATTTAGTAATGGGCTTTGATAGATAGGAAGTAAATTCTGTTACAAAAACAACTGAAGGAAGTGGAGAGAGTTTTTGGGTCCTTGTTCAGGACCATCTAAATGACACTCAAATTCTCAATGTTGATTTTGACTACTGTAAGTGTAGTGTAATTGTGTGTGTGTGTGTATGTGTGTGTGTGTGTGTGTGTGTGTATCTGTGCATTTGTTTTCTCTTCCCTGGTTTAAGATCCTCAAGCCCTATTTTTTTCAAATTTTAAAGCCCAGCTAACATCTCACTTCTTCAGTTATCTAAATGGAGCTAAGTTGTCTCCATCTACAGTAGTTCCAAAAATCTCTCTGAATCAGGTGTCAGGGAACCTTTCTATTCAGCTATCCCTATGACCTCTATTGTTCTTTTTCTGACGTCATTAAAATGATCTCTAGACTTCTTCATGTTGATTTTAATTAGAGATAATAATGTTGCCTCACTGAACTTGCCAGGGGTAAAATAAGGTATTTTATAAATGCTTTGAAAACTGGAAACCTTTCACCATTTCCCTTCTCCCGTACTCATAGGAAATGGGGCTGGGATGACTCCCGGGTGTGTAGACCACAGGGATTTTGTCATTTTTTTCTGGCAGAACAAGAAGAGGAAGGGGAGTTTCTACAATGGGTTGAGAATAATGGGCAACAAGGATGTTTGTATGTCATCAGGAGCCATAGATTTATTTGTTCGTTTGTTCGTTTGTTCGTTCATTCATTCATTCATTCCATAAATATTTTTAGAATGCCTTCTTTGTCAAATGGCAGGATAAAAGGCTGATTTGGGGGCTGTGGAGTTTTTACTTCAGTTTAACTACTTCTGTTTTCTGATTTGTCTTCGTTCCTCTTTAAAGGGGCTCTGTGTTCTCCTACCTGTGTTTGCCACGTTCAAAGTGAGTTCAATAAATCCTTTTTATTGACAATGATGTTTACAACAAGGCTTTTAACCTAATTTAGCTGCTGCAAATTTCTTACATATGAGTTTTTCTTTTACCACAATCATTTGTCTCCTATTTTCCTTGTTCTTTTCTTTAGTATCATTTAATTTTTTTATATGATTGTTTGTCATTCCTTTTCTTCTCTCCCCTATCCTCTTGAATTCACATTCTTCCTGGGCTAACTACATAGAAATGCTTGAAGGATTTTTTACCCCAATTTTTAAATCTCTTTGATCTCTACATGACATTTTTCCCTTTCTGATAGCTCTTTCATTTTAGTGCTTTTTTCTCTTGCCTTTTATTTGGCATTGCCTTTTATTCCCGAGCACAGTGAAGTCAGTTTTTTTCGCACATTCTACTGTTTCTTTTCAAGTTGGCCTGTATCTAGTCTCAGTTTCTCTCTTTCTTCTTCTCAATAAATCTCTTTTTTCACTCTGATCTTTTCCTCTCTCCACTTCCCATTCTCTTTTCTCATTTTTTTTTTCAAATTATCCAATATACCCTCATCTGTGTGTGTGTGTGTGCGTGTGTGTGTTTCTTCTTTTCTTTTTTCAGTTCTTTTATTCCTACTTAGTACTTTAAGGGGAAGAACGATATGGAAACTTTTAATGTTTTTTTTTAGCTATTGTCAGGAAAGGGTACACTTTCCAGACCTGGCTTCCTAAGCATAACAACACGGAAGGCATTGGGTTTGAGAACCCACCCTACCCCCAACCCTGTAATCAGAGCATTTTTAGGGCTAAAGAGGCAGCCACGAACCCACACCTCAGCCTTCATGCTGAGGTGCTCTTTCTTCTTAGATACACAGAGCCATTTATCCTTTTCTTAAAAACATTCAAGATAACTTTTAGTTTAATAAGTTTTCAATTCTTCAAAATGCCTGTACCTCATTTCATGCCCAGATCACTGAATGAGGCAAGAAGGTCATCTCCACTGGATGAATGAGGCAGTTGGGGCAGGGTGAGTGTGTTTTCTGAGGTATCTCAGCCCTGCAGCAGCCGTGCTGGGCCTGGGAATGACATGGGGAGCATCATGGTCCTAGATCGCAGGTTCCGTCATTCCCTCTAGATTCCAGGTGGGCATCTTCAGTCCTTCCTTTCGTCTCTCACAGCAAGGCAGTATTTGTTGCTGTCCTTCTCTCCCCTCTCTTACACTCCTCTTCCCCTTTACTCTTCCTTCTCTGAGAACATGGTTCATAATTAATATAGTTTTCCTTCTGTACACCATTTGGATGGAAGGCATTGCACTGGGCCTCACCATCTCAGTAATTCCAGGCTGGTGTCCTCCAGTCAGGAATGCTGGGAAGGAGATCCCTGACTCTGGCTGGTGAGGGAGGACCACGTCTCTTCTAGAGGACCACGTTATTCACCAATGGCTCTTCAGTAATTATGTATTGTGCATGGTGATGTGTGTTGGGAGTTTGCAAAAAAAAGACAAAAACGAAAACCAAAAATGCAAATGTACATTCATCTTGCTTCTGCTTAAGGAGATGATTCCTTGTTTTTACTTTTCCTGTATTTCATAAATAAGTACCCATAATTATATATGTTTGGTCAGTCTTTTCATCTCTAGGTCATAACCCAAAATAACACAGATTTCAAGGTTGTTAGAATCAGAAGGCCCCATTCATAGTATCGAAATTTGCCTCCAACTTGGAGGCCAGACTCTGAATACAGTAATGTAAGGGTAGCAGTGACCTAGTTTCAGTTTTAAAAAGGGGAATATTTACCAGTGATAAAGTTGTACAGACTATAAACATTTAATTTTTCAACTCTTGGCAATAATTGTATCAGCTTAGTGCATTAACACTGATTGTCTCGAGGGAAAAACTTTAAAAAAATTGCCTAATGACGGGGATTTGGCAGTCCAAAATTTTCCCAGCATGAGCCCAACAAGGGGAGAAGTAATGAATGTGGTCGTTTGTGTTGAAAAGATAAGGGATTCCTTCTGGGAGTCCAAATACAAATCAGTGAGTGGTTGAGGCTGAATTAGAACTCAGGAATTTTGACTCCTACTCAAGTGTTCTCACTGCAAAACAGAGCATTAATTTGTTCTTTCATTCAACAAACATTTCCTGAGTACCTGTTGTGGGTCAGATAGGTAGAAAATGGGAAGACACAAGGAACAGATAGCCGAGCAGGGAGACAGTCATGTTACTCAACAGAGTGTGACTCTCAGGTGAGTGACACCACAGGTGCTATGGGTTCTGTTAGGGTAGGTAGAGGGTTTAGGAGAACCCCATAAACCTTATAGTTTCTGCTTTTATTGACTATTTCATGTCTGTGTTACACTTACAAAATATGCCTATTTTATATCTATTTATGTCTAGCTCATTTGCTTTTAACTTCTGATATTAAATTTTTCTACGTATAATGAGCAGGTCTTTTTCTACTCTCAAGCCTCTTATACCACTTACGAGTATATCTC
The DNA here is from genome assembly GCF_964194185.1 of Rhinolophus hipposideros. Lineage (NCBI taxonomy): Eukaryota > Metazoa > Chordata > Mammalia > Chiroptera > Rhinolophidae > Rhinolophus > Rhinolophus hipposideros. The sequence goes on along the minus strand of NC_138049.1, from coordinate 10,846,036 downwards.
CCCTAGTCTGGTGGGTATTCATTCAGTAAATGTTTCCTTGATGATAATGACATGAGGTTTGTTCTTCCACTTCAATGACAATCTCATAAACCCCCATTGAATTTCATTCTGTTTAGGTCTGTCCACTTTTCCAACTTGTGATCCTTATTAATTTTAACCAAGATCATAAAGGTGTGGAGCATCCCTTCCAAATTTAATTGTCATGTTTCCATTGACAGATAAGTGGATAAGGTAGAACTCCATATGAGGCTAACCTTTGTTCTCTGCCATAGTCCTTGCTCACCGTGGGCTTCGTAAGGAGGCTCAGCTCGCCTAGTGTCTCCCTAGAAAGTTTTTCTATAGTCAAGGACATCAAATCAAGTCATTATTACCTAAATGTTAATACTCATTATAGGTAACACATTAATTTTTAGTCCAATTTTTGACAAGATAGAGTTGTATTTTTATGTGATCGGTGCACTTAGTAATAGGTTAGGACCCTTTCATAATCATTATGAGAGCTCTATTTTTGATCTTTTTATAAGACCTGGGACCTAATTTTACTATTTCAAATGACTATAAAATTTTCTAGTGGTAACTTTTCCTTTATGACATATTGTTGGTCAGATTGGTAATTTATTGGATTTGAATCCTTGGTCAAGAACACACTTCTAATTACAAACTGGTTTCTGTGGGAAAATACAATCTGCTTTACAATGACGTATTTTATGATGAAGTTTTTAAGGAATTCATTGTGGCAACAATTGTGAACTACTGACTGGTAAAACCGCTTCAAGTTCAAATTCCTCTCAAGTGTCCCCGAGAGAGAAAAATATATATATATTATTACATTTAAGATACTGACCCAATTTCATTTTTGTTTCATTTTGTGTTTTTGAGAGCAAAGATTTGTAAATTACTTTAGTTTATATGCTTTACAAACAGAGAACCTAAAACCTTATTTATTTTTTATAAGTAATATTGGCATGTTTTGATTTAATATTGTGACCATTGAAAGGGAAAGGGAGAGGAAGGATATAAAAGGTGAGAAAGAAGGGATGTGCAAAGGAAGGAAGAGAATTTGCACAAAGCAGACATGTAGAAGACAAAAAGGCCCAGAGCCTTTTAAAAATTTTAAAGATTTAAAAAGAGAGAGTGCTGAGTGAGTAGAATGAAGTAAACTAACTAAATGTAAGACCTGATAGTTACTAGTTCCATTTTTATTGTCTAAAGGCCTTTGAAATAGTGATTACCCAAGAACCACTGTACACAGATCTCCAGGGCTTATACCTGAGGTCTGGGGTGGAACGACTCAAACAGTCATTCTCTGGGATGTGGTTTCACAATATCACCGAGGAGCAGGTGGAATAGACGCTTGATCTGTGAGATTCTCACCCCTTTTTCTCAATAATGAAGCCACCATGCGGTACACGGGTATAGAAGCCAAACCTGTATCCTTGTAACTTCCTGAAGGCGAGTGGAATCTGGGGTCAGGCAGCCTCGACTGAGTAGAAACCCTCTGTGCAGCATTGTGCAGTCGCATTGCTACCTTCTACACACTTTGCCACTGCAAACGCTGGGGAGAACTCTGCCCAAATCATGGCACAACTGTCTGAGTGTCCTCTGAGCTTGCGCATCCTCAAGTGAACTAAACTCATTCTGTCATGACAAATGGATAAATGTGTAGCGCTGGGCTTAGAGAATTCTGCGCGGCACTAAAACCTCACAAACTCTTTAGCTACATTATCTTATTAATTCCTATAGCTACTTTGTAAGGGATACATTATAATTATCATTCCCATTTTACTGATTAAGAAAACAGACTCACCGAGGTTAAATAACTTGCTTAATGCCACACAGCTAGGAAGTAGCATAGTGAACAACACGACCCTCTCCTAATTCTAGCAATTTTCCTATTATACCTTCAGAACGCTCCATTTACATTCAAAATAGATGCTTGATAGCATGTTAGGGCAGAGATGGTGCAAATACTTCTTAGCTGTGGGAAATACAGGGATCTCATTCTCCCTATGGTTCACATCTGTTGGAGACCCTACAAATCTGTTGTTCTGTCTCCAACACCTGCACTTTCTCTCTTTCACCAGCGAGGTTCCATGCCACCCTCTCTGCTCTTAGACTGATGCAGCTGGTTTTGCCCCCTGAGTCTGCAGAGGGAAAACCATTTGGCTGTGGCTGGTCTGTGCTCCAGCTGTCTCTAAGCGCTTCACTTATTTCAATTTGAGGCTGACTTCAGTTCACAAATAGCCGAGAGCCATGGAGGGGAGGCGTTGGGAGAACCTTCTTCACAGACCACCAGGGCTGCCAGGGATTAATGTCTACCAACAGCAGTCACATTGAATATCTATCCTTAGGTGCCCCTTTCCTTTTATTACACTTTTCATTTCTTCCCGCATCTGCTCTTACGGTTGTTGTATGTGTGTCATAAATATCACTAGAAAAGCTGGTTTATCAAATGTTAGCATAAACTACACTAATAGTATCATCTAGAAATGGGTTATTGAAAAAAAGTTTTAGATCTAAGTGATGTCAGGTTTTACAATCACTAAGACGTACACGTTACAATGCCCCCCACTGGAAAACATTCCGTCTTAACATAGTAAAAATAATGTATATTATGATATAAATTTCAGATATTATATGTAATATATAATAATAGATATTTAATATGTATGTGTGTCGTATTATACCAAGAAGACATTCAATTTATATTTCATAGAAGCTAGTTATTTTAACAAATTACATATACCTCTATTTCACCAAGTACAATATCTTTGATGCTGCGATTAGGAGGGGAAGGATAAAAAGGAAAATAAAAATATTTTTCTTTTTTGATGAGAGTATTTTGGTAGTTTTAGCACATTGGTCTATAATTTATTATGTGGCCAGTAGTAAATAGCTTATGATGGAAAACCCCAGAACTAACTGTCTGCTTCTGAGGATTAATAAAGTTGGGTATTATTATAGGGGAAAGCATCATGGGGATTCATGTAGTTGAATGTGGGATCTGTGCAATTGCTCTTGATAAATGGTAGGAAAGAAACCTTAAGAAACTCATGACTAACTTGCCCAAGGTTTCTGGAGAAGGTTGACAGTGAGTACAGCACAAAAGATGACCCTTGGTGGGAATGCAGACTGGTGCAGCCGCTATGGAAGGCAGTGTGGAGGTTCCTCAAGAAATTACGAATAGAATTACCATATGACCCAGCAATCGCTCTCCTGGGTATCTACCCCAAAAATATAAAAGCATTTCTCTATAGAGACACGTGTACGCCAATGTTCATTGCAGCTTTGTTTACGGTGGCCAAGACATGGAAACAACCAAAATGTCCTTCGATAGATGAATGGATAAAGAAGTTGTGGTACATATACACAATGGAATACTATTCGGCGTTAAGGAAAGATGATATAGGAACATTTGTGACAACATGGATGGATCTCGAGAGAATAATGCTAAGTGAAACAAGTCAGACAGAAAAAGCAGAGAACCCTATAATTTCACTGATATGTGGTATATAAACCAAAAAGAACAAGACAAACAAATGAGAAACAAAAACTCATAGACACAGACAATAATTTAGTGGTTACCAGAGGGTAAGGGGGTGGGGGGTGGGTGATGAGGGTAAAGGGGATCAAATATATGGTGATGGAAGGAGAACTGACTCTGGGTGGTGAACACACAATGGGATTTATAGACGATGTAATACAGAATTGTACACCTGAAATCTATGTAAATTTACTAACAATTGTCACCCCAATAAAATTAATAAAAAAAAAAAAAAAAAAAAAAAGATGACCCTTGGGAGCGTGGAGGCTTGGAATGGATGGGGCCAGGTTTGGGGAAATGTAAATAAAATGTAGTTGGAGATACTGAGTCGACCTAAATAGTTCAGGAAATCCTGGGTTGCCTGCAGTCAACATGCATTCAGAAGAGGATATGCAACTAAGTGGGTCCATCCAATAAAAAGAGAATGGATGCTGGAAAAATGCAACACAGCCAACTGGGCCAGATGTACACGTGTGAGAAACTCAGCTTGTCTCTACTCATCCTCCGCAGCAGGCACTCTCTTTGAGAACTCTTGAGTGGGATTAGAGGCAACTGAGAAGAGCAAAAATTGAAAGCATTTAATGACAGAAACAAAAGCTTGGAACTGAGTAACCTGGTCTCAGGGGCTGTTTTTGGCCGTCTGGTTCTGGGTAACTCCAGACTCAGCCCTCAGCCCTCCACTCCCCCTGAACACTTCCTGCATGCCCTCATCTGCTCCTTTACTGAAATGCGAATGACTTCAGAGCTTTAATCTCCTGTCTCAGGTCTAGTCGCACCAGACATGACTGTGTTTTTTCACTTGGATGGTTTCAGTATTGGAAACGCCACAGGACAAGGCGTTCTCTGTCTTGGTCCTGCCCTTTTCTGTCCTGGCCTCACTTCCTCTCCCGGACACGTTTTTCCTGTTCCTATTCACAGCCATACCGTGTGCCCAGCCACCACATCCCAGTCCTCTTGCTCATTCTCATATCTAGTCAGTTTCCAAGTTCTGTCACGTCTTCCTTGAAAAGCTGTTGTTCTTCCTTTTCTCTGTCGTTTCTGCTCTTCATCTCCCTAGAACTGGGATACACTTTACCCTCTTAACGATTCCCTTTGCAGCCTCACCCACTTCATTTTGTCTGACATACTAAAGCCAGAATACTATTTTTCAAACACTTAAAAAATTATGTTGAAAAACTTGCAAAGACTTTGTTTTGCCACTGGAATAAAAATTGCACGAGACCACATGGTTCTTTAGGGACAGAGTTATGGCTAGAACCCAGGTGTTTTTTTTAACTTCTTTTCCAATACTTTTTCTACTAAAGTGTACTGTGTCTTGTAAATACTAGCATAGGAATTCTTTATCTGTCCTATTTTATCCCTAAATTCTTTAGTGTTTTGTGCTTCATTTTAATCTGTAAATTGTCTCCATTCCTTTTGAAGGTAGGAGGGATCTTAAAACTTAAGTAAATCAGAACAAATGCTGCTCAAAATAAAAATGCTTTTTAAAGAGACAGGTAAAACTGAATATAGTGAACAGGTAGAACCCAGTTTTTTTTGTTGTTGTTGTTTTTTGTTTTTTTTTTTTTCTTTCCAGAGACAAATCACACTGAAAGAATTTAGTTTCACATGCTATGGGCTACTGAATCCAGATGATTTCTGGTTTGGGATTCTTCCTTCACTGACTCTGCTTCCAGGGAACATATCTGTTTTGACCCGATGAGTTGGAGGTAGCCGTTGGTACTAAGTGCTGGCTCTTGTGCTAGGTTTCAAGAGAATGGAATATCATCTATCCAGGAAATGTGGGCTAAAATCCCATTTTTAACAAAATCTAAATTCGGATTAGAGAACAGGCTTTTGATAAAGCGTAAGCACTAAGAGGCCTCCTGCAAGGGGCCTGTAGCGGACTTCAGAGCTGAGAGGGTCGGGGATACGGACACACAAAAGCAGAGAACTGTAGGGAGGGCAGCTCCCCAGCTATGACCTCACAGACACTTGGGGAAACACACTTTACTCAAAATCCTAGATAAAGGCCATGCTGGGCTCAGCCTCCGGAGGGCCAAAGACCCTCTATAGCCCCTCTTGAGACAATAGTTGTTTCAACTATTAGTGGACTTGTTTCTCATGCCACCCACTTAGAACAAATGAGAAATTGGTTCAATGTGCAAAGACCTTATTTGGCAATTTTCATCTTCAGTGCACTTTCCAAATGTTACCTAATTAATCTGCTTGACAGTGTTCCATTTAACAGTTGTACATGTTTCATGTTCATAAATTCTTATAAACTTTTTAATGCTTTGATAGTTCATTTCTAGTTTTTCTTTTTTCCTGTGTTCTTCCAAGGCCAAATGAGCACAATCCTCTGCTGTCGTGGTGCTGTGTTCTCCACATTCTAAATGCCCTCCTACTGGCAGATGGCTGAGCTAGAAAATGAGATGAGGATTTGGGAAGGAGAGAAGGAGCAAAACTGCCTCACCTCTGTGACTATCACAGATGCCACTCAGAGACAGACCTGGCATTCATGCTGCCATTGCGTCGGATGGTGCTACCAAGATTGATCTAGCTCTTGAGCGAACAAGTATTTATTACGTGCCTACTATGTGCTACGACTTGTGCTAAGGAGTAGGGATAGAAAAGTGGTCAAAGCAGACCTCGGTCTTTGCCCTCATGGAGCTTAGCGATCAGAAGCTTAGAGATCCGCTTCAAACACTCCCATAAACGTATGCCTTCTATGTATAACATTTCCCAGGGAAATGAGTTCGACATGCTTATTTTTCACGGGATAAATAAAGCTGAATTTGTTTTAAAGCTTACTCTTTCAAGCTTCAAGGTCTGCTCCCAAGAATTAGAGACAAAACCCATACCCTTAACGTCTAGACGACTAGTTTTTGAGATTTGGGTGTTATAAACCCTGTTAAAAATGTGATGATAATGATGCATTCACACAACAGAAGAAATATAAACATATGTATATAATTTTATTTATATATATTTATATACATATGTGTGTGTGTATACATAATGTTAATACACACATATATGTAGAACAATGTGCATCCCATTTTAAAGAGTTTACAGTCCTTCTGAAGTCCATGCACCCCAGGTTAAGGAACGTCATCTAATCTACACATAGCCACGATCTTATAGACTTCATCTCATTTCGATTACAGCTATCACAATTAGAGTTTACAGATTGGAGAATGCTAGTAACACTGATTCTCATGGGCAAGTGTATTCACTTCTTTGACCTCTTGGATCATTTCTTTGAATAACTTTGGCACTTATTAAGGCAGGACTGGAAATGCACAGAGCATTCTAGCTGTGGATATATGATTAGTTTAGAGAGTAGAATGTGGTTTCTGCATGATTTTAATCTTTTAGTTGAACCAGTACAGTGTCTTTAAAGTATAGCCTATTATGATGGCATGCTCCATGTTCTAGGTGACTAAAACCTCGGAATCCATCATTTTTCCAGGATAATTGGTCTTACGGTTCCCTGAATGTATTCTCTTACACTTGCCTATAAGGAATTTCATCTGCCAGTTTTCTGCTCCCATATGCAGACTGGTGAACTGTTCACAGTTTCCTCTGCATAAATGGCATAATATTTCACTATTAAAAAGAACTTAATGTCATGTACAAACCTGAGGATTTTATTGTAAACCGCCTCTTGTTACATATTACCATCCATTTGTGAGTTGGAATCATTTAAAAAATATTTTCCCTCTCTCCTTTTTTTTTGGAGCCAGTGTCAGTTCTCCTCCAAGATAAAACAGTTAATTAAATTCCATGGTTGGTCCCAAATAATATACAGCTAAATGTTAACAGTGGACGTCTCCATTAGCTAGATTATGGATGATTTTAATTTTATTCATTTTGCTTCTCTGTATTTTCCACATTTTCTACAAAGAATATATATTGCTTTTGCAATTAAAAGTATTCTTAAATACATGTAGTTTTTTCAGGGAATCTTATCCCAGTATTACTGAGTATTTAAATAGAAGACATCAACTGCATTCTCTTTTTCCAGTACTAAGGAGGTGTTATCTCCCTTTCAGAAGCCTTTCTCACTGTAGATTATTTTATTCTTAAATATACAGGGGATCATATCCTTTGGTCCTTACTCATGAATGCTTGTCACATTAGCACTTTGCCTGTCCTCCATTAAATTGATCTGTCAATACAAGTTTCAATGGATCCAGAATTTCACCTTTGAGTTTCTTCTAACCTCTTGGGTAGAGCCCATTTATTTCTAGTGATTACTCAAGTTTGGGAAAGAAAATTGTGACAAAATGCGTTATCGATTCAGCCAAGAACATCCAGTTTATTTATTGCTATTTGATTTTGTACCTGTGACTGATCTGCTTCAAAAGTTAATTTAGGGGTAAGAATGTCCCTAATGCCTTTCTTTATAAACTGATTCATTCTGCTACCTCCTTTTCAGACCTGTACGGACTTTTTATATTGTGATCATCAATCAATTGGTCTCATCGATTCTCTTGTTGTCTTTCTGCCTTCCGTGATGCTAACAAAGATTTTAATACTGGGATTAGTTCCTCAGAAACCTCCCCCAGTTTTTTTTAGCTTAAATTTTAAAATTTGCATCTGTTCTGCTATGTATGGTATTCCTTATATTTTTCTACATGGACATATTAATTTTTTATATTATGTATTTTTTAGGCACTAACTTTTTTTCTTAAACTTCACTGGGCTTGCAGGTTATAGAGAAATAGGCTGTGGGCAAGATTTGGCCTGTGGGCCATAATCTGCCAAACTCTGATCTAGACATTTAAGTGTGGTAGATCCCCCCGACCCCCGTGGTTTCGCTTTCTGCAGTTTCAGTTACCCATGGTCAACTGTCGTCGGAAAATATTAAGTGGAAAATTCCAGAAATAAACAATTCATAAGTTTAAAATTGTGCATCATTCTGAATAGTGTGATAAAATCTTGGGCCATGTCACTTTGTCCCCTGCAGGACGTGAATCATCCCAGCGGCTCTGCGCTGTGTAGACACTTGGTTATCAGGTCGGTTAGCAGATATTTTGACAGAGAGAGGTTGAGAGAGAGAGAGAACATATTTACATAACTTTTATTATAATATATTGTTATAAGTGTTCTATTTTATTATTGTTCTTAATCTCTTTCTGTGCTTAATTTATATGTTAAACTTTATCACATGTATGTACATATATATAGGTAAAAACATAGTGTATATAGGATTCAGTACTATCTGAAGTTTCAGGCTTCTACTGGGGTGTTGGAACATACCCCCATGGATAAGCAGAGACTACTGTATGGCGTTTCTACCCCCAGGAGTTCTATTATATTTCCCTTTTCCATAAAGTTCTGTGACTTGTTTACATTTAAGATGTCCTAAAATTCAAAGCCACACCCGTCTTGTGTGCCTGTACCATATCCTTCCTACTCAGAGTTTTTGTTTGGCAGCAAGAGGCGATCTCATTCCTTACATGCTAATTGTATCATAGTCCTCGCTTGGTGCCAAGTGTTCCCATCTGGCCATTTGGTCTGATAAGACTTTAATGTTTATTTGAAGCAGTTATACATACTGGATTGGTCCTTCACTGCTTCTCCCATCCATTAGCCCTTAGATTAGGACATCCTTATTTTATTACCCTCATTTTTCTTAGATATGTTCTCCACTTCCCCCCCGATTGCTTTATTTGAATCTTGGATATCTCAGATTCTATGTTTTTATCCATCTTCCTCGCCATTTTTTAATTTTAAACTTTCTGAAACTTGAAAAATATCCTTAACTGGTGCTATTTTACCTCAGTCTATGTTTTTCTGTATTGACTCTTACTCATCCAAAAGATATTCTGGTTCTCAGCGAATTGATGAATCTCTTCCTTATACCATTATCTTGTCTGCAAATTCAGACTCTGGAAATCTACTTGTACCTAAAATTCTTCATAGAATCTACTTTGGAAGTTGGGTTGAAGCTGCCGGCCTTTTAAGTTAAATTTGACACTGACATGATTTAAACTGAATCCATATAATTGTTAACCATTTGTCCCCTTCAACATCAGCAGCCTGTTCTGTGACGGTCACTAAGGTGTTATGACACGCAGTTCGGCACATGGATCATGGTCAACATAGCCTCTTAGGAGGCAATGGTCCAATCTGCAAATGAACCCAGCTTCTCTCTGTTCACTAGCATTCCTCATCTTGAAGAAGTTTGGTCAGGGCAAGTGACTCCGGGAAATCTTAGGAGTTAGATTCCAGATAAAGACCAATTGATTTTCTCACTATTTAAATATTTTTGTTTGGTGTGATGAAAATATCACTGAAGTAAGTTTCAAGAGATTTGAATTTTTATCCTAGTTATGTGACCTTAACTGAGTTAAACCGTTCTGGACCTAAGTTTCCTCAACTGAAAAGCAAAGAATTTGATGTAGTAGGCCTTCAAGACTCTTTCTAGCTCCAACATTCTGAGGCTCCAGTAGTGGAGTGTGTGGAACAATGGTGCATATAAAGGTGTGATTTCCAGGACCCTGACCCTTTCAGGTGAAATAAAGTCTTATGTTTTAATTGCTTACCATGTTTCCCCGAAAATAAGACCTAGCCGGACCATCAGCCCCAATGCGTCTTTTGGAGCAAAAATTAATATAAGACCTGGTCTTATTTTAATGTAATATAAGACCGGGTCTTTAATATAATATATAATATAATATGACATGACATGACATGACATGATATAATATAATCAGACCAGGTCTTATGTTAATTTTTATTCTAAAAGACGCATTGGAGCTGATGGTCCAGCTAGGTCTTATTTTCGGGGAAACACGGCAATTCTTTAATATAAGTTTTCTTCAGGGGTGATGGAAATGACTATGTCTGTCAGGACTTCAAAGAACTTTGAAAATTACAACCTTGACTATGCATGTGAAGAATCTGAGACCCAAAAGGCAGACTCTTCCCAAATGGGAAAAGAGTGACAAGTCCCAGAATTAATTACAAAATTTAATAAATAATAGTTTCAGTTTGAGAAATGCATTATCGTTGGTTCCAGAACATTATTTCTGATGATAGTTTCATGATATTCAGTGTATGTTGTTTCAGGTCCAAAGTTCAAGCTGGTTTTAACTTCTTCTTTCCAAAGCTACTTTTCTTAAGAGTTACAATTATCCAAAGAGAGAGAGATCTCTCTTTCCTCTGGGTCCTCAGACAAAGGGTTTTGTTTTTGTTTTTTTTAAAGAAAAATAAAGCAAAGTTTTTATGTGAGATTTCATTCAGATTTTGGATTTGGAATCTGTGTTGCTGGAAACAAGATAATTGAGTTATGACATTGAATTAAAATAGTTTATTTTAATATTAAACAATAAAATTTGAGAATATAGTGTATTTTCCTAATATGTCTCATATACCAGATATATTTCACTGGTAGAGATCAGCATCTGCCCCATGTGGCAAGTTGCTGGACCTCAGGGGTGCTATTGAAAATGTACAGTGGGACTTTCTTCAGTTTCGACTTTGTCTTTGATGTTGCCTGTTGACATTGAACTTTTCTTGATGGCCTTGCCTACAGACACCTGACTGCTTATTTTGGCTCTCTGCATCTGGCTTTGGTCTCTTGGTGTTTTTGCTGCATGTGTGGGAGGCTTCCAGAGAATGGTGCAGAGGGAGCTAGTTGGACCATGAAAACTGGAAGGTATTCTGACTTTATGAATTTAACTTCGGACAAAGAAAACAGGCTGTGGCACAGAGGCTTTATTTGGCATGGTGACTACTAGGTACAAAAGTCAAGTAGAAGCATGTGGTCTTATGTATGTAAAACAGCCTGGCTTATGTGTTGGTGCAATTGCTGGGTGGGTTAACAGGCAAATAAGCCCATGGCCAGGCATACATAAGTGATGGGCAGAGGATAGGAAAGAAGCCACTGAAAAATAATTGTCTTTAGTCACAAATATACAAAGACTGTATGATTCCCTCTATGAGATTCCTAGAATAGTCAAATTCATACGGACAGAAAGTAGAATGGTGGTTGCCAGGGGTTGAGAGGAGGTGGGGAAGGAGGAGTTGTTCTTTAACAGGTACAGAGTTTCAGTTTTGTAAGATGAAAGAGTTCTGGAGATGGTGGTGGTGAGGGTTGCACAATAATTTGAATGTACTTAATAACCCTGAACTGTACCCTTAAAAATAGTTAAGATGATAAACCTTACGTATATTTTATCACAATTAAAAATGTATTAAAAATCATTGTCATTAATTTATTTGGCTTATGTGTCCATGTTTTCTGTTCTCATCAAAATCCACTGTATCTGTTTTGCCTTATGAATTTGGTGACATATCCTCCTAGGAAATATATCTCCTGATTATTAGGCAAGGAAGAGGTCAAGATGGTTACTGGGAGGGCGTCCAGTATGCCACAGACACTTCAACTCCAAGATTAACTTTAGCATTTCCCCAAACCATGGAAAAAAATTAATTAGTAAAGGACCTACTAATTCCATGCTTGTAGCCTATGGACCTTTGTTCTCTTTCCCTTTTAATTTGAAAAATTAGAATAGCTGGGAGAGATGGTGGCAATTTTGTATTTCATTCAATTGCACTCAGAATGTCCTCCATTTTAAAAATTTAAATGTAAGACTCATAACACCTATTTACCTAGTTCTTTAAGTTTGTTATCTGGTAATATGTAGTATATTGTGCTTATTTACAGCACATAGAACACAAATTGCAAATCAACTGTATTTTCTTAAAATTCAGGCATTCCTGGGCATATTTGCATGACTAATAGGGCAGAAGGTGTGTCTAATTACATGAAGAACCTGGGAAAAAACTTGTAGGTCAGTAGAAAAATTAGAAGCTCATTGTTTGGCCCAGGATATTGGGGTTGGAGGAGGCAGGCACACGATACTCCCTATCTCTTCCATCTGAGTTCAAAACCAAAGAAGAATAAAGGAGATGGAGATAAAAATGGCAGTTTTATTATAACACTCCACAGCATGGCTCTGGAGTGGCAGCGAGGGCTTCCATCTTGAATTCCAGAATCAGACAAACTTACCCACCCGCTCGCAGGCACAGGCTCCCCTCTGTAGGCACAGAACCTTCGTCATTGAGCCTTGGCACCTGGAAAGTGCACCACATAAGGTGTCTCGTACAGGCAGTGTCTGAGCTGCCCATGCCTCGTGCTGGCTCCCAAATTTGCCAATAAGATAACTGAATCTTCCTTCTTAGAGAATAGCAAGTGAGGAAATGGAGTGTTTCCAAGAGTGTCTTCTCACTGTTGTCCCTTCGTGTGGGAAGATGAAACTGGGGATCAGGAAGGAGACTTCCCTCCTCCGACCCTCGCCCCACCACAGCACGGCTTGCTCGTCAATACATACAGAGCTGTGTTTCTGAGTTAAGCACAGCACCTGCCACACAGGCTCTTATCTGCTCCAGTTCCCATGGAAGAGGCTACATCAAGACTGACAAACAAACAAACAAAACCCACAAGAAAAAAAACCGGGGGAGAGGTGATATCGAGAGCACAGAACTCAGCAGCACTGGCTTTAGCAGCCTGGGCTGGGACTGGAGACAGCATTTCACGCTGACACCAACGCTGTGGCCTTTGGGTGGTGGTGGCCTTTATGGTGATGTTGGCAGGCCCTGGTAACAGCAATAACTGCCCAGAAATTATAAAAGCAACAATAATGATAAAAGCCAATATTAATAAGCATTTAGGTGTACCAGAAATTCTATTAAACAATTCACATGCATTATAGCATCCTTTAAAATTTTCTTCTTATGAAGTTTATATACTAAAAAATAGAGTGTCGGAATAAGAATTGCCCATTAATCCATCATCTAAATTTAATAATGATTTATATTTTTCTTTATTGTGTCTTTTTTTTGGAGGAAGTACCTGAAGTTGCAGATATCATGACATTATACTCCTAAATATTTCAATATGCACCTCTAAAATATAAGGACTTTTTTTTACATAACCATAACATCATTATCATCCTTGATAAAGTGAACAATAATTCTCCAATATCTAAAACTCAGTCTATATTAAAATTTCTCCAATTCTCCCCCACAAATACCTTTTATAGTTCATTTATGTAAACAAGAATGAAATCATAACATTTACTATTTCTCTTAAACATCTTTTGATCTAGAAAAATCTCCTCTCCCTATTTTTTCCACAGTACACCATCACTTTTTTCCCCTAAATTATGACACTGCTTGATGGAGAGCCCCCTCCGTCTGTATTTCTCTGCTTGTTTCCTTGTGGTGCCATTGAACCTATTCCTTTATCCCCTGTATTTAAAGGCCTAGTTCGGTTTAGTTTAAGCATTTTGGCGAGAATACATCACAGATGTTGCTATGCATGTCATCTCGCGTTGCTTGGAAAGGTACCTAATTCATGGTGTCTTACCATTAAGGACTCTAAAGTTGACCAGTGTGGTAAGGTGATGACAGCCTGACCCCTTTTACTGCATTACATCATCTACGCCTCACAACTGGGGTTGTTTTACACATTTGTCTGGCATACTGACTGCAGCTTCTGTCCCCAGGTTCTCTGTAGTAAAACACTTCCTTAGCTTGTCTCCTCTCTGCAGTGTCTTTCACCCATGTCAGCAGTGTGGCTGACCTCTTCTAAGCGATACAGGTACCCACCTTAAAGTGGTGCAAGAAAAGAGAAAAATGACGGAGAACTATTCTGGGTATTGCTAGGATCACCTGGTAGAAATTTATGAGAACAGAAATCAGAAAAAAATATTTTGTTTTTATAGACTGGTTTCATAAATTTAAAATTTTTATTTGCTCACAGTCTTACTCTTAGGTTATTTTGGCCTGAAAAAGCATGGTGGGACAAAACCAAATGTGTTAGCAGTTGCTTTCCTTCCCTTTGGTGACATAGATGCGGGGATGAGCTGGTCAGTAGCTGCAGCCAGAGTCTGGGTGCTGGGACCTGGGTAAGTGTAAGGGGGGCTCATTTGTACCAGCAGCCAGCACTCGCTGTGCCCATTCGCTTTTCTGTTAATCACAGCCAACCTGGGGCTGTTTGTTCTTGTCTTCTGCATGCTCAGTGTTATTTCCCTATTTGATGGTAAGCCCTTGGAGGACAGGCTTGGGCCTTTTGCTTTTCAGAAACAATGTTTATGGGGCAAGAAGCTGGTCTTGGGAGTCAGACCTAATTAGTTTAGAATATGGGTAACTACATGTATTTGTTGGGTGACCATGTGCAAATGGTTCAATCTTCGAGTCTAAGTGTCCCCATCAGTAAGATGAGGTGATGATGCATGCTTTGCAAATTTCTATACAGATACATTCATTCACTTATCCATTCAACAGGTATTTACTGAGCATGTCCTACCCAGGAAGCCCAGCTCAAGGTAGGCGGGATACTGTGTCGATGATAAGACAAGGTCTTGGCTCTTGTTGAACTTCCATGAATCACATGCGGTAACAGGTGAAACATTCAACATCGTTCTAGAACAAAGTAAAGCTTGAAGCTGGTTATTTTCTTCGATCTCCTCTGTACCGTACCCAGGGTTCAGCATTAGCACTAGTCTGCACTGCAGTGGGGAGGCCATGACAGCGTGTATGGACAGTGAAAACCTCTAGAGGCTCACCTACACTGCTGTGGGTGGGATGGTGAAGACAAATGCTTGTGCTCTCTCTCAGTTGTGGTCCATTGTGTGGTAGCTTCAACATGGAGAAAGCCTTAGAAATAAGGGAACTGAGGTTTCCTAGTTAAGTGTGTTAGGAAAGAAAGGTAAAAATACATGTCATAAATGTAAATTAAAAAAAAAATTACATGTATACCAGAGGTGCCAAAAAATGTATACACATTTTAAGAGATGTTATCTATGTATTACTTTTCAAAGTTGAATGGAATTACGGTAGCAATGTATAGTATGGCGTTCGCTCAAAAGATGTTTTGGGGAGTGATCGATTATACTTCCAACAAATATTACAATTTTAATACAGTTTTTCCTTTCTTAAAACGTGTATGCATTTTTTTGGCACCCTCTGTATTTATATAATATATATATGTGTATATATATATATATATATATATATATATATATATATTAACGTGTGTGTGTGTATTCAGACATTCTGGAGAGAGAGTGGCTAAATTCCTAGAATATTTTCCTTAGAAGTTAGATCATGTGAGAAACTCATTTGAATCCCCTGCTTTGCCTTTCTAATGACCTCTCCATGTGTATTTGTTTTGCTGCCCAATTGGACTGTAAGCTCCTTGCAGACCGCTCTGTTGTCTTGTGCAACATTTCACCTAACACAGCAGCTGTAGGTGTAATTAAGGAGTGCTTATGCCAGAATCACAATTCAGGCCCCAACATTAACCATTCTGGGGTGGCCTGTGTGTCTGGTCAGCGTTTCACTGTTTCCAATGGATATATGATTTCCGCAGAAGCCTACATGGTTCTTTGATACTCTCTATTTTGGCCACAGTTACTATTCCATACCTCTAAGCATTTTCTGCTAAAGAAGCTGACTGAGCAAACCCATGAAGATATTTTTCATTTCCTTTGATGGAGCATAATGCTTTTGTATATAAACACAATAACATAGTCATCACATATGCACTTACATTATCGTAGCGGCTGTGTACTCAGCAGCACTCCTGGCCAGGCAAGGAGCCCAATAGTTCTGCTTTCCATTCTGATCTAAATTATGTTCATAATAAAAGAGTTTTCAATCAAGGTAAATACAATTTCATCCCAGCATAACATCTACATTCCTGCTCTCTCTCTCTCTTTTTCTTTCTTTCCTTTTATTCTGGGTCACTCACCCTGATACATGTGAGATTCTTCTCTGGTCGGGATAACAGCCTTGCTCGTCCATGAACTATAACAACGTCTGTAAATGCATCTCCTGTAACATACCTCTGTGATTTGCAAAAGTGGGAATAAATCAAAGCAGGGAAGGCATGCCACGTGAAGCCAGAAGCTAAATGTTACATCATGTAGCGCGAGGCTGGGGGAAGTGAGAGGCTGCTTTTCCTGGCAGCCCAATATCTTTGTGCTCGTTACCTCTACCACGGCCCCATTAAAACAATCATTCTGAATCTGTGGGAAATTGTCACCTCTTTCTTTCCTGCCATGGCAGCTGGTAGTGGAGGCTGCAGACATTGCTCATTCCCTTCAAGGTTCTTAACACACACGCAAAAAAGAAAATGAAGCCTAATTTGTTAAAAAAGAAAAAAAAAGTGTCAGCTTACCCTGAGGCTCAGCACAGGCATGGGGAGGGGGGAAGGCAAAGATAAATGCCTCTAGGTGAACTGGCACTGAATCTAATTCTCCACTCACTCTGCTGCTCCCCTGTATGTATCACATTAATCACGCCGGATGGGGAGACATTTCAAAAACTTAAGCAATTTTCAAACAAAGATGCACCGTTTTAAAAACACAATAACATAACTTTATTTTGTGATGCTTTCTTTGTACGAGCAATGAATCTGGAAAATGTGCTGCAGATGTTAGTACAAATAATTAATGCTCCGGTGGGGACAGGAGGGAGAAGCAGGAGGAAACAGACAAGTGTAAGCAGAAGAGAAACAGCCGCCGCCTCCCCTTTCTCTTCTTCTGACCTTTCCCAGATCACAGGAGCTGGCCAGGTCTTCCCATTCACTGCAAGGCTTAGCTCTGCCCCAGTTCCTGGACCTATTCAGACAACAGATGGGTAGTATTTAAATAGCTTCATCCCTTTGTCATATAGAATTTCACATGCGAGCTTCCCAGACCCCAGAGTCCTGGGATGTCCCTGGGCTCCGGTGTGCTCTGTTTCTAGGAACTGACCTGCCACCCTCAAGCTAGTCTAGGGATCTCTGCCTCTGACACCCTACCCTGTGGCTTGTACCCTAACTCCTGGGTTTGAAGCTTCCTGTTGATGACACTTACCGTTCTCAATCCAGTATGCTGTCCACCCCAGATTTCTGCTACCCTGGTCTGCTTTCCTTCCTGGGATGTACCTATCTCTTCTTGGAAGTCTCAATGTCCACTGTTGCCTGACCCACGGATCTTCTCTGGGCACTACACTTTACCTTGTGTGCCCAGCTGTTTTTGTACCCTCAGCTGGGCCTGCCTTCCATTCCTCGATCTGCTGTATGTTTGTGCCTGATCCCATATCGTATTTCCCTTCTATGCTGTGTTTCTACCATGCTCTGCTCTTACTCCAAAGTTCGAAGTAAGTAAGTGAATAGCAGTGGAGCGGAGGTTCCTAGAATGTAATGTAGTGTGACTGGCCAAAGACACTGAGCACTAGAAAAGGGCATGTTGGTGGACTGCAGGATTCTTGGTCCAGAATCCTGAAAAATCTGAATCCCAAAGTGGCTGAGACAAGTGATCGTGTATTGAAGGATGGCCACAGTGGGAGAAGAGGCTGAGAGCCTGGGTCTCTATCACCACAGACTTCTGGAAAATATCTGTATGTCCCTCATGAGAGACAAGTCAGGCTTCCTTGTTACAGACAGACACACGATGACTTGGACATACTCTCCTTAGTTCTAGAAAACCAAGTGTCCAATATCTCACCTTTATTTTATGGGATAGGTGCACAGAACCCTCAGCAAGGATGAACTTCGGAAACCATCCACTGAGGAAAATCCATCTGATCCCATGATAACCTGAGGAAGGAATCATCCCTTGCCTAGCCGAGCAAAAATCTACCAAGAATATTTTAATATTATGAAACATATCAAGTGCATACAAAATTCAGCAGATTTTAAATTCAAATTTAAAAATCCAATTTAAGAAAAATATTACTGAGACTAGTGAAGTCTTCCATCTGTGCCCATTCTCTCTTCCCTCTTATCAGAAATAGCAGTGTTCTGAATCTGGGGCTTGTAATTTAATTTCTGTCCATTTCTGTGACTTATTTAGATATGATTATGTGTGTATAAATAAATAATATTGCTTTGCATGTTTATAGTCTTATTTGAGTAGTTCCACACTACAGGTATTCATTGACAACTTTTTTCCCCCCCAATATGATTGTGAGGCTTATTCATGTTGTTCTAATTCTGGGATCAGCACGCTAACTATGGCCTGTGGGCCAAATCTAGCTGGTGGTTTGTTTTTATACACCCCTTGAGCTAAGAATGGTTTTTACATTTGTAAAGGATTGAATAATAAACAAAATCAAAGCAGTAGTCACAACAGAGGCCATATATGGCTGATAAAGCTTAAAATATTTACTACTTGGCCCTTTATGGAAAAAATGTGATATGACCCTTGTTATTTGATTTTTGTCCGGGTTATTCTTACGCCTATGTTCTTCTAAATACACTTTTTAAATTAGCCTCTCAATTTTCACAAAATGCCTTTTTAGAATTCTGGTCGAAATTACTTTGAATTTATGGGTTGTTTGAAAGAGAATTGATGTATCGATGATATTATACTTTTCCATTTGTGTTAATTATCTATTGCTGCTATAACAAATCATCAAAAATTTAGCAGCTTGAAACAACGCAAATTTATTATCTTGTATTTTTTAGGTCCAACTCCAACATGAATTTCACTGGACTAAAATAAAGGTGTTAGTAGGACTGGGTTCCCTTCTGAAGGGAGAATCTGTTTCTTTGCCTTTTCTGGATTCTAGAGGCTACACACATTCTTTGGCTTGTATCCCCATCCATCTTCAAAGACTTCAATTGCATCATTCCAACCTCTGCTCCTGTCATCATGTCTTCTCTGATTTTCACTGACTTTCTGCCTCTCTCTTCTCCTTTTAATGTCCCTTATGATAACATTGGGCCCACCCAGAAAACCTAGGATGAAATTACCATCTCAAGGGCATCCTGTCAAAACAACCATAATTTTATCTGGAACCTTAATTCCTCTTTGTGAAATAACCTCACGTATTCATAGGTTCTAGGAATTAGAATGTGAATCTTTGGGTCATTAGTCTACCTACCACAAGCCCAGCTAGTAGTTTTTTTCCTTCCAGTTATTATATTGTTAAGTTCTAAAACTTGCATTTGGTTCTTTTTATATCTTCTATTTCTTTGCTAAGACTGTCTGATTTTCCATTTGCTTCACGAGTGAGTGCAGTTGTCTGTTGGAACATTTTCATGATAGCTGCTTTAAAATTCTTGTTAGAGAATTCCAACATTCGTGTCATCTTGGTGTTGGAATCTGTTGATTTTCTTTTTTCGTTTGAGTTGAGATTTTCCTAGTTCTTTATATGACAAAAATTTTGGATTATATCCTATACGTTTTGAGTATAATGTTATGACACTCTGATTCTTATTTAGATCTTCTATTTCAGCTGGCAGTTAACAGGTTTCAGTTCAGAACACACATCCTGGCCCACTTTTGTGGTTTGTGGTTCCAATATCGACTTAGTTTCCAAAGCCTTTGCAATGCTATTCAGGTTTCAGAGGCCAGTCTGAAACCTTGGGTGGTATTCCTCACCAGAGTTCAATTCTCTGATGATTTGCTATGTTGATTTTGGTTGATTTCACACACTGGTCACTTGGGAATCTGCCCAGGACTTTGTACACAGATTTAAGAATCCTTCAGCTCCTTCTCCCTGTAATCACGCCTCCCTGCCCCCCCCCAAAAAAAAAAACCCATACAAACTCACCCTAACCTCTGCTAGATAACTGTTTAGTGCAGAGCAGTAAAGGTTGGCAGGTCTCCATTCCACAGTCTTGGGTAGGGTAGGGGACAGTGAAGGGGTAACACCTCTGTTCATGTTAGTGTGGGGTGACTACGGTTGATAAAGTTTTATAATTTTCTTTGTAAAAGTTTCATATATTTTGTTAGAATTATTTTTATTTATTGGCACCTCATATTGTTTGATGCTGTTCTTACACTTCTAAACAGTTTTTAAAAAGTGAACTTGAAGTTTGAGGTAAGTCGGCCAGAGATTTGGAAGGTGAGGCACAAAACTGTCATGTAAAAATGTAATGGTGAAGGTCCTTTCCTTAGGGGATTACTTAATTGAATCAGTAAATTGAGACTGGACGGTTATTCAGCTGTTATCTTTAATATCAATCAGGAATTTTTATAGTCATAAGTGTTTGGAATTGATAATGCTTAACACAGTGCTTCTTCTGTTCAGTCTGAGTAGAAGAACTGGGAGAAAGTAAGTTACAGGCTTCAGGTATTCTTATGAAATTTCATAGGGAGAACAATTTAAGAATTGAAGAAAAGGAAAAAAGTAAAAGAGAAGGAAAAAAATATCCAGCATGATAATGGATGGTTGATGTCTAAGAAGACACTTTATGTTGTAATGAGGTGACCTGTGTAGTTGAAAACATGCACAACTTGCGTGCTGTCCACCTCTTAGAGAAGGGAAAGACTAGTTAGCCTGATGAGCAGGGCTTTATTTGTGCCAGTAGTACGGGCTATAACTATGGACAGGTTGTTGAAGTTGGAATATACATAAGCAACGGCATCGATTTGGAAGTTTCTATGGTACATATCAGAGGTCACAAAAGCACAACTGAGGCTTTCGTGAAAAGTTTACAGGAAAAGGTGGAACAAATAAGATGAAACAGTGGTTTGGAATAGGGGTTTGAAGGTGTGCTGAGGGGAAAAGGAATTAAAGATCACTCAGAGATATTTAATGTTTTTAGTCGAGGGATTTGGGTAGACGATGGTACCCTTCACTGAAATAAGAAAAATTGGAGAAAAAGCAGTATTATGAGGAGAAAAATAAAGAATTTGGTTGTGGATGTGTAAAATTTGAGACACCTATTATACTTCCCAAGGTGGAATAGGCAGTTGGCTACATCAGACTGGAATCCAGAAAAGCAGTTATGCTAGAGTTTTAAATTTGGTATGCATCAACAAACAGATGGTGTTTGAAGCCTTGGAAATGTATGATATTATATTACCAGAGAAGAGAGGAGACAGAAAAAGAGAAGAAGGACTCGTATGACCAAGTCCTAGGACACTCTGACATTTTAAAGTTGGACAGATAAGCCCAAGAACCAAAGTACAAAGAAAGAAGTGTGTTGAGAAGGGAGAGGTGGTCAACTGGTTCACTTGCCGCTAACAGTGAAAAGGAGTTGAAATTCACATCCTTATGAGGTGATGATGGGCCTTGAAAATAGTTACAGCTCGGCTGATAACAATCGAATTGGACTGTATTAGAGAGAATGTGTGGACATTTGACTATGGATAGTTGGTTGATATTGGCAACAGACACACACACATTCACCAATAAAGGACAAATCTAATCTAATAAGTTTTAACAACTTGTGCACAAGAAAAGGAAGAAAAGATTATGGAGCAAAATGGAGACCAGCGCTGTGACGTAGCTTCCACTTTGCCCTACACCTCTGAAGTCCCGCTTGTGAAAAGAAGTGAAGGCAGGTGGGGTATTCTTATCTTTTTCCTCTTCTGTTGGGGAGTTATGAATGAGTAGGGAAAGAAATCAATAGAGCTGACTTTCCCTGTTGGAAGGATTCAAGCTTCACATTTAATTGGGGGAAAGAGTTGAAGCCTGGGAGTATCCTCGCATGGAAATGCATTATAACTTCCCTCCCCCACCCAATTAGTTGGAGTGAGCCAAGATACAGGACAGTCAGTGTAATCTCAGAAGATAAAATGGAGCCCAGGGAAACTAACATAGTCTGCACACCACCCGAGCTGAACTTCCCTCCTCTCTTATACATGGCTCCATCCCACCTGCTCTTCTTTCAGATGACAGAAAAGTGGATAAAATATGAAATACCTAGGCTAAAACCAAGCTTTAGAGGAGAAAACATGATCCACTAAAGAATTTGTACTTGAATGTAGAGTATACCTTCTCTACAGTGACTATTAATTGCAGTGGATTTTCTTTTGTGATGATAAAAATGCTTTAAAATTGATTGGGTACAATTCTGTAAATGTGCTAAAAATTTTCAGTAGTACACTTTCAATGGCTTAATTTTATGGTACATGAATTATATCTCAATAAAGCCTTTTTTCAAAGAGAGAGAGAGAGAAGAGAGAGAGAGAGAGAGAGAGAGAGAGAGAGAGAGAGAGAGAGAGAGAGAGAGAGAACACATGGTCTTAGAGATGATACAGAAAAAAAGAACTGAAGAAGTTATTCACTATATGGAAGAACGAATAAAATGTCTGGGCAGAGTCAACTGACATAAGCAAGAGAAAAAAAATACAAGGAGTATAGCAACCGTGCAGAGGTATAACAGGAAGAAAATGCTGTTTAGAATAAGAAAAAATAACCCAATCTAGTAGAAATCATAACACAAGTAATTCCTCATTATTGCTTCATGTAATGGAGAACTTAATGAGAACATTAATAAAGTAGAGAAAAAAGACAAAATTATAAGACAACAGAATGAGATCTACAGGGATATCGCAGGCCTAAAGTAACAAATCAGGGCTCCAAGCAGCGTCTTTACAGAACTAAGGAAAATTTGTAAACAGTAGGGAATAGAATAGACACCACTGAAAGCTGTATTCCAAGTCCATAATCTCTCCCTAAGATGAAACCCCCAAATCCAAAAAACTAAGAAAAATTAGAGGATTTTTCTTGGTACCCTTGTCAGCATAATCTGTCCTGAACAGATGTGAAGTTCTTTATAACCCTTGTTTACCCAACTTGAGTATTGATATTATACTTTTCATCAAGCAACATTAAAGATTTGAGTAATGGGTACTGCTCCAGACTCTACTGGGAGCATTATGTAACATAAGAAATATACATTTGTTATTTTCTAAAACATGAAATAATTTTGAATTCCAAAACATATCTGGCTCAGAAAGGGTTTCAGAAAGAGACTGTGGACCAGCAATAAAATAGGAGAAGCCACAAGTAAATTAAAGAGACATAGAGATTAAAGTAATTAGAAATCTTGTATCCCATTAATTGAATTTCCTCCTCCCTTAAATATATCCTTTTGTAATTGTTTCAGTGAGGGACATAAATTTTGGTTTTCTTTTATTTAATAGTATCTGTATTTTGCCTTCATTTTTGCATAATAACAACCTCACTGAGCACAAAATTCTCAATTGATAGTTATGTTCCTTCAACACTTTGAAGATATTTCATTATCCTCTGGTCTCTTGATGTTTTTGAGAAGGCAGCTATCAGATTTATTGCTATTCATTTGTAGGTAATTTAACTTTTTCTCTCTGGTTACTTAAGGGTATTCTTCTCTTTCACAATGATGCTTCTGGATGCTGAATTTTCTTTTCCTTTCCCTCCCCCTTTCTGTTCTGTTCTTTTCTCTTCCTCTTCTTTCTCTTCACTCTTCTCCCTTTCCTTTGGTTTCTTTTCTTTTTCACATTTGTTATTGCTTTTATCTTTCTTTCTCATATATATTCTTTTAGATGAACTTTAGAATATTTACCAGTTCAAAACATTTTAAAGAGAATTTAAGTTTTGATTGGAAATTTATTTAACCTATTAATGCATCTGGAACCAATTGATATTTTTAGTATGTTTAATATTTCTATTTAGGAACATGCTATTTCTACACATTTAAAAATTTCTCTATAAATGTTTGTTCATTTATCAAAACATCTTGCATAATTTTTGTTAAATATATGTATAGGTTGGCTACGTTTTTTGTTTTTATTTTGAATAGACTCCTTTTTAAAATTTTTAATCCCATTTTCTATTTGGTTGTTGCGGCTTAAAGAAATCTAACATTTTGAATTTTTTTCTATTTGGATAGGTCAGATTCTACACAGTATGTATGGAAGTAGCCTAAAGTTCAAAACTAAAAAGTGGTTGCAAACAGCAGAGATTTTTAAAGATGCAGCAAAATCTGTTTTTGTTAAAGACTTTATTATTATTATTTTTTAGAACAGCTTTAGGTTTATAAGAAAATTGAGAGAAATGTACAGAGATTGAAATCTGCTTTTAAAGACAAGTATATTCTCATTTATTAGACAAAATTAGTTGACTAAAGAGTGCATTTTATTATCAAATATAAAGGCAAGAAAAGTAATGATTGAATACAACCAAGAGGAAATCTTTTAATGTATTTCATTTTCCTGCTAAAGTAAAGATGGAATATACACATTTGACTGCAGAAAGTCCCCGTTATAAAGACTGAATCAAAATTAAGTGGGGAAATAAATACACAAAAAGATTGGGCGAACTAAAATTAGTAGAGTTTGAGTGACATGCATCAAGCAATACTTACTTAAAGATAGGGAGAAATTGCAATGAAGAGTTACTAGAAATAATTGTTGAGACATCAGGGAATATACCCAACATTGTTCGTAAAGTATGTTTTAAAACCATAGAATCAATGTCAGTATCTGAGGATAAAGTAAAATAATTGATCAATTTATAATTTAGAAATACCTAAAAGAGCTTAAGTAGCTACCTGATTTTGTAAAACAAATCATATCAGACCAATTTAATTCTCTTTTATGACAGAGTGATAGAGGCATTAAGGAACATTTGTAAAATATGGTCTCTTTTAATTTCAATAAATATTTTGTTCTGTTGTATATGGCATGTTATTTATAAGTTAAGGAAGTATGGGGTGGTGTACTGCTCTCAATGGCTAGTTATCATGAACTCTTCCCAATTGAGAGCTTATATATTAACAGGTAGTGGCAAGAATGCATGGTGGAGTTCTTTGGATTCAATAACATGATTAAAAATCTAAAGAAGAGTTTTAGATGTTACTAATAAAATCTGTAGATAGTACTAAGCTAAATAGTAGTATTTAGCCTCTGGTGCTAAACTTCAAAACAATTTTGAAATATTAGAAAAATTAAAAAAAATTTCCCAGTACTAGTAGAAAAATCTAGGTGATATGAAGAATATTTTGGGAACACTTTTGGGGTAAGACAGCTGCAGGGTATGGAAAGATTAGCTCAATGGGAGTATTTAATTTAAAATAGAATCCCAATGTGTTTGTGAGGCAGAGGGTGAACTGGAGCATAAGTGTCAAAATGATCATAGATCAAAATGTAGTAATAAAAAGTATTTGTTAAAAGTGAGAAAGACACAAGGAAGGAAGAAAGGGAGGAAAAAATAGAGAGGCAAACAGAATTTAGTTGCATTGAAAAGCATATGGCATACAAAATCTAAAATATCACTCATCTACTTAGTACTAGTCATGCTTGTATTAGAATATTATGTCTCATTTTAGTCAGTACATTTTAAAAGGATGTGATGAAATGGAAATGGATTTAAAGAAGAGCAACAAGAATGATTGAAGGGCTACAATATATGTCTAGGATGAAAGGTTAAGAATTCAGTGTTGTTTAGATTAGAAAACGGATAGGGAAAGGATGATTTTATTGTCATTTTCAAGTATATAAAAGATTTTTGTGAAAGATAACCCCCATTAGTGATTTCTCAGGTCTATAGAGATGAAAAAAAAAAAAAAGCACAAAGGAGCTTACGTTTAAGCAGAAAAGATCAGCTTTGGATATAAGGCAGGGTGATGGAAATTCGAAATGACTTCTAGAGGAGGTTATAATCCAAGCCACCATGCTAGTCTCCATGTTGAATTGTGCAACATGTGTCAGTTTATCAGTCCCTTCCTCCGTGTGAGAGTTTTGGCAGTGCTCTTCCCCACGGGACTTCTTGTTGATATTCCAGCTGGAGGAAATACTACTTTAGAGGGCTGAAATGTTTGCTTGCCTAAGGAAATAATCACCCTGTAGCTTGGCCATCTAGTGGTTAGAAGTGGTCCAGGAGCTTCCTGGAAACTTGGATGTTCTTAGGAGTGGTACAGAATTGGAAGGAAGAGTAGGGAGACACCTTATTTTGCACAGGACTTCTGCAAGAACAATAACTAGAATGCCAAGACCAGAGGAAGGGCTTTTATTATTTATTATTTATTTATTTATTTTTATTTATTTTTTAAATTTTTTTTATTTAAGTGGTAAACTGACACATGTTGTACAATACCCATACTATTAAGCATGATAACACGTCTGGGGAAAATTCTCTATATCAGGGGTCAGCAAACTATCCACTGGTCCACTATCTGGTTTTGGATAACCTCTAAGCTAAGAATTTCTTTTACATTTTTAAATCACTGAAAACAAATCAAGAGGAGACTATTTCATGACACAAGAAAATTATATGAAAATCAATGTCA
The DNA here is from genome assembly GCF_964194185.1 of Rhinolophus hipposideros. Lineage (NCBI taxonomy): Eukaryota > Metazoa > Chordata > Mammalia > Chiroptera > Rhinolophidae > Rhinolophus > Rhinolophus hipposideros. Next base: position 10,819,493 of record NC_138049.1, on the reverse strand, counting down.
GTGCTCATTAATGAAGTTTTGTTGGAACACAACCATACCCATTCACTGACGTATTGTTTGTGGCTACTCTGTTTGTGTACTATAATGGCAGAGCTGAATAGTTGTGACTGAGACCACGTGGTCCACAGAACCTAAAATCATTACTATTTGGCCCTTAACAGGAAAAATTTCAAACCCACTTATACAATACATGCATTTTTATCTCCAATGTCTAGAAGCTTTCTTTGTTGTAATAAAAATGGACTCCTCTGGGGTCGGCCGATGAATATAAGCGGCACATCCTTTGAAGGGTCTTTGACAGAGCTTTTGGCCCACATGAGAACACGCCAATGCTGCTGCTGCAGTGAGGGTAAGAGAGGAAAGAAAGTGTTACAAAGGGGCAAAGCTAGCCAGAGTTATATTAGGTTGGTGCAAAAGTAATTGCAGCTTAAGGGCGGCCACTTAGCTCAGTTGGTTAGAGCGCGGTGCTCTTAACAACAAGGTTGCCAGTTCGATCCCACATGGGCCAATGTGCCCTCCACAACTAGATTGAAACAACTACTTGACTTGGAGCTGATGGGTGCTGGAAAAACACACTTAAAAAAGTAATTATAAAGGTTAAAAATAATTGCAAAAACCGCAATTACTTTTGCACCAACCTAATAAAACTAGTGAAGTGGTTGTGATTGTAACTTTATTTGTTGATTTTTCTCCACTCACTTCCTTTTTTCTCAGATTTTTTTTTCCTACGTTCAGTACCACAGTCTTTCACAGGTTCTCAGGGTCCTTTGATGCCCTGAATTGCCCAGGTAGGGGGAGCTAAGAAGATTGAGGCTGGTGGGCCTAATGACTAGGGAGGGAGTTTATAGAGGTGAGATGGCCTCGATTTTCCATCTCGTGACCTTGATTAGTGTCCTCCTGGTGACTAGAATGTAAGTTCCTTGAGAGCAGGAACCTGGTCTGTTGTCATCATCTCTTACTGGCATAAAGTAGATAATCAGCTCACATTTGTTGAATGAATGAATGAATACATGGTTCTGCAGGTTATTATCTGTGTGGTCTTGGGCAAGACACTGGACCTCAATTTTCACATGTGCAAAACAAAGATAATAATGAACCATTGTATGTTTAATTAAAAGCAAAATGTGATAATGCGTTCAGAAAGGTTTTAAAAGTGTTCATGATTACTAATAACTTGTTCAACCCTGCCTTTTTATAGATAATACAATTTATAGTCCTATCATAGACACATAGTTTATTTCCCCTGTTGGAATTATTTTAATTTTCAAAGAAGGCCAAATAGAAGAGTTGGAAAGGGAAAAGACATTGCTGAAATGTAGTCACCCAACAGTTGTCATCTGGAATGATGGCATTTCCGAAAACTGTTGAAGAGGTATCTTTGTCTATAGTGACTGTCCCAGGGCTGCTCGAATCCTGTGACCAAGACTGCCAGCTCTTCTTATACATAAACAACACCACCGGTGATAGAACTCAGGTTGCCCTGGAAGCTGGGAGGGGCCAGTCTCTACGTGGACTTATAGAGACCACGTTTCCCCTTCTCTTGCATTGTACTGTTCCTTACAGCATTTTTCCAGTCTCTGGCAAAAGCTTAATTAGTTATTCTAGTCTAAATCAAAAGTTCTCCTACTTTGCTGTGCATAAAGTTATCTAGGCAGATTGTTAAATTATAGGTTCCCAGGCTCGAGTACAAGGATGAATTTTTCGCAAGATACTGAAGCACTTGGTATATGAGGCACACTTTGCGAAACACTGTCTTTGAGGAATTCCTCAGACCTTAGGATTAGCCCAGTACACCACCTCTACCTCTTCATACCTGGTTTTTGTTGGGAAGCGCTTCTGTAGCCTTGTTCTTCTTAGCTTATATATTAACATGGTTCTCTGCCGTGTATTGTATCCACGTTGAATTATGTGTTCCAGGACCATAATATCCATGGTCTAATTTGATAATTCAATTACATTTCAAACTCTAGCTTCACAGGAATTTATCGAGTGGATTCATTTACAAATGACAGTATGTTTAAAACCTATAAGTACTATTTTTAAAGACATCATTCCCATGGCTGAATTCGAGAAAGTACTTTTTCAGAAAATATTTTCTATTGAAAAATACAAGTGTATGACTTAATGAAACAAGTGTAAGGTGTTTATGAAAATATAAGGCAGTGGTTAAGAGTGCTGTTGGTCCCACCACTTTGTTGCTGAGCTACTTCGGGCATGTTAAGCATCTCCTCAAAGCTCCCCTTTCCTCAACTGTAAAATGGGGAGAGTGGTAGTACCTCGCTCCTAGAACCCTCTGTAGGATTGGACAGGACACTGCAGGTACAGCTTTCTGCCCTGTGCTGGGCACATGGGGAGCTCTCAGTAACAGGCTGCTTATGTTACTGCCCATGTGACATCTGCCTGCTCCATGAAACTGAACAGAGATGTGATGTAGAGTATAACCCAGAGATGATTCCAGGCTTCCTGGATCAACTCTATCATGAGGCTTTCTGAATTCTGGACTGAAATGTTTGCAATGATTGGTGGGTCAGGCAAAACCCTTCCCAGTGAGGAGTCACAGCTTGGCTCTGTGTCTGATGCCCAGAGGTATCCTTGCATCTAGGTTCACAGATGCTGTTATGGGTGGTGATATTTTTCCATTAGTGTAGGTGTCACCAAAGAGATTGCCCACTGGCCTGTTCCCAACAGGCCGAGATTGCCCCTCCGTCTGCAGCCACAATGACGGCTTACAGAAGCTGGGGATGCTCTTTGATGCTCTGCCTTGAAGACTCCATTTCAAAGGCTTCTGATTGCTGGCTGCCAGGTGTACCACTGGCGTCCCCAGCAGTTCACAGCAACCTTGCTTCTTTTGAAGTTGTGGCTATTATACTGCACAGCTAAGTACACACTTTTCTGTATTCGTGTGCCTGTCATGGTTATGCAATCACCAAAGTCTCATAGAAGCCATTCATTACGTGCCTTCCGCTAAAGCTGAAAGGCCAGTCCTTCGCTAGCGTTTGTGCATTCCTATTCCCACACATGGCACTCTTTTGCTTGACTTGCTTACCCTCCTTGCATTTGTGATTTCAAGTACAATGAATTTGGGTCACAAATGCGAACTGTGAATCATGGAGCTGAGAATCCATGCAAAGTGCTGAAGGCACAGATGCAGCAGCATTGTCTTTTTTTTTTTTTATGAGGCAGTGGACAAGTGCAACAGAACCCTAATAGGGTTGGTAAAGAAAAAAATCTTTCTATAAAGTTTAATTACCCAAGATTGCTTTAAAAAAAGTGCCTCTGTAAAAGAAATATAAAAACACAAGACATTACTCTTCAGTTTACAGCCTGCCGAGTTTGCACAACGCAGGAGGACTTGGGTCAGGGACATTGGTGGCTTTGATCAGTTTGAGCTGCTGACTTTGATGAGAAAGGGACAAATTTTACACAAGCTGCAAAGATGGTTAACATTACAGCATTATATTTAACTCTGACAAACAATAAAGAAAATCCTCTTTCCCCTCTCTTATTTGCTAAATAACTATCATCTCTTCTCTGTGGGGTTGAGGCGTTTTTCAAAAGAGTTCAGCAATACTATGCATGAAAGGCATTCAAAATGTCACCCACCAGGAGATTTCCGTCCAGCAGACATAAGGGAGAGTGGGTATGCCCGGGGGTCATTCCACCATCTTGCTGGATTCCCAGTTCTGTTGCTTTGAGCCCTTCTCTCTTTAAATTGTATGTTTGTTTTTATGTGTTGGCTTTTATGCTTGGTAAGTTATAACCCTGTAGGGGCAGACCCTAAACTCCATTTAAAAAAAAAATCAAATTACTTTATACCCTGAGTGCTCTCTGCAAATAAAATCAATAAACAGAAGCTTCCCGTGGATTTATGAAGGTTTTGAAAGAAGACAAGAGCTACCAACTCGGTATCAGACAATGGACACAACTTCCGGTTAATCTTTCCTAAAGAATGTTTTTCATTAGAAATGCCTCCAAATGATTCATCACATAATTATATTTTGTACAACATCTTCTTTTTCATAACCACGGACGATAATTGTGTGGACCAGTTTTTTTTTTTTTTTTTAACCCATCTTGCAACCGATGGGCAAAACTACCTGCTCTGGAGTTTTCTGTGCATCCTAATTCCTCTGTTGTTTGTTAGGACCTCCAGGCAGCTCTCCCTGACAGCTTCCTCATTGCTGTGGCACTTCTGCCCTCTTTGCACAGACTCCGTCTTCCCTGACAAGAGTTAGGACTCTTGTCCCAGCTCCTCATCCTTCTCACTGTCCGCCCACTTGCTGAGGCTGGTCACTGTGCTTGGCTGTCAGGAGCATAGATGAGAATGCTGTCTTTGAGGGTGTCATAGTCAAAGAGCAGAGAGAAATGAAAGTAGTTGACTTGTAGCATCGGATCCCCGGAAATGGCTGAGCCATTTTCCTGCCTATCCTGTCCCCTCTCCCCTCTGATAAAACACTGAAATATACAAACCTTCATACAGAAATAATCTAATATTTTTGCCATATATAATGATTTGATAGATTATATCCCCAAAGAAACTTCGCAGAGCAATGATAAATCGACCTTGGGCTCACTCACCTCCTTAATCCCACCTACCACAAATGGAGTAGTGCCGGTAGATTTCCTTGAATCTTTCTATTTGATTATAAGTGGAGAGTTGGTATCCTCTGGTGGAAAGGTATTATTTCAATATGCTAACAATATGCCAGTCATAAGTTTATGGTGGCATTATTTTTCTCATGCAGCTATCATTTGTGGAATTTCCATTTCAGTCTATTTCTTTGAGTATTCTGAACATTTTAGTCATGTAATGAATGTGTAGGATATCCTGTTAGACAGAGGGCCTTGTAGGCTATAATCAGAATGTTAATTTCTTAAAAATATCATTTAAAACCATTTTGCACATATGCACGTACAAATGAGAAGTGGAGGGTGTGCACACAGCAAATGTGCTACCAGATGGACACATGTACTCAATTTAGTATAAAGGTATTTTTACATTCTGGAAACAATGGGTGGTCTAAAATACATTCATACAATATGGACTAGAGGCTCCCAGTCATGTGGTCAACACCTTCCTCATCATTGGGTCGGGCTGAACTGTTCTAACAAATGGCAGTATTCTTTTACTCTTTATTTTTTCCTTCCGAATAAAAGAAACATTTCTATGGAAGTCATAAAAAAATGGCCAGCTCTTCAAAGTTTTTATGGTAATTAATTACATAAAGTTTCCCGCCTACAAGGCATGGTGAAGTTATTAGTAGATAAGTCGAAAGTGGCAAACTGTAAATATGTGAAGTGTAAGATCAAAGATTGGAGTCTTATGGAAAACCATTTTGTTCAATTAATTAAAAACAACTGATCCATACATCCAGAAGGTTGAGTATGTGCACAATGTGCGTTTATCAAAAAAGTAGCTAGATGTGACAAAAATATATTTATATTCATTCTGTCTACCTTCTTGGAAACGATTTGCTGATTATCTGAATATCTGTCTAAAGCTTGGGAACATATTGAGAATGTTTACGAAAAATGGAATACAGCTTCCATTGTTCTATAAGATACACTTTTCTATCGACTAGTAAGATGCATTTAGTAAACCTACTCTATTTTAATTGGGAGAATAATTTTCATTATTTAGAGGACTTTTCTATGCTTGTCTAAACTAAGCAATGCATAGCAGTTGTGACGTGCATGTGATTTGGGGCATATCAAAGTCTTACTTTTTATACATCCACTTACTATTTGTTGATCTTCTTTTCAAACTACACTTGTGTTTTTGTAATACAGCTGATATAATTATGAAAATTAATTGTAAATAATAACAATAGAATATACTTTGCCATTTTCAACTTTCAGTCTTTGATCTCTGTTTAATTTTTTTCTTCTCCATTCCTTATTTGTATTCATTTTGATCTCCATCAATTTGTTTCTCTATTACTGTTATTTTTGCAATTTTCTGGTGCCTTTATAGCTTGCACTATTCTCTTTGATCTGCTTCTCTTCAAGCTTTATTTTTGGTGCTGTTTTTCATGTTCTATAAAAAAATATTTTTGCCCCTCTTCCCTTTATTCTTTTGATTTACCTCCTTCTTTTTAGAATAAGAACAAACTCCAGCTTTGAGCAAACAGGTAAATGTTTTTAAAAGAGTAAGCCCTGAGAATCCTTGGCTTCTAGCTGATGAATAGAAATGGTTGAGAGCCCACTTCAAAGGTCCTCAAGAACAAAGAAACTCTTTTGAGACCACTAACAAACCCACCAATTCTTTCTGACCTAACTTTGCCAAAAGATATGAGCTAATGACAGACCTATCTTGTAAGACTAGCCAAGTAGGCTTGGGAACAAACGCATCCTTGACAAAATCAGAGGAAAACATACTGTTTATCTCTTTAATAACCATCTTGAGGAAAATTAATGTTACTTTGTCCTTTGTGCAGAACCATAATTGGATTGTGTGTTTCATCTATAGCTGGACAAAGGCCAGGATATTGAAATACTTCTCCATATTAAATTTTCTTGTTTAAAAATTAGATTTTATTGGCATTCTCTTTCCGAGATTTCTTCATTAAAAGCTTCATTAAACATAAATCTTCTTTTGCACAGCGGAAAACAAAATTATTTTAAGGAGGTCACTTTAAAAGTCTTTTGGGAGGGTGGTGCTAAGCTCTTGATCGGTGACTCGTCTGTTCCCAGGGAGCTGGCACTCCAGGGACAAAATGATACTTGAGCTCTGCCTACATGTGTCTAATATTAATGACATTGATAGCCGAAGCTATAGAAGAAGTTGAGGTACTCTAGAGTCTAAGGCTATTTGAAATACGCTGTTTTCAAAATTTGGGCCTACGAAGTAAGCTGTAGAGGCTTGGGTCTGTGATATCCAAGCCTTGGTGGCCTCTTCTACTCTCGAAGAGATGAAGTCCTCCATCAGGAAGAGAGTTTACGTCCCTACTGTACTAAAAATTTCAGCTGGGCTTTAAGCACGTTGACGTAGTAAATGTTGGTTGTGGCTCCTGAAAAGGAATGAACACACTCCTCACAGGGGCACCAAGAAAAGTCACACCCATGTCATGTTCCTGTCTTCCAGCTGTTCACTGTTCCTTACTCTCGGGGAGAGTGCACAGGCTCACTCTCAGCACTACGCAACATAATTCTGGGGGCAGAGTTTATGCGAACTCAGTTGCACCCTCTGTCTCTTGATGTTGCGTTTCTGGCTCACACCTTTCCCGGGGAAGGGAGATAATTAAATGGTTTGACTTAAAAGGCCTTTCCCACTGGGCTGCGATTTTCATGTGTAACAAAAATAAACAAATATTAGCTTGGTGCAAAGGTAATTGCGGTTTTTGCAATTATTTTTAACCTTTTAAACTGCAGTTACTTTTGTACCAACCTAATCCAATGTGAGGTGTCAATAAAGGAAAATCATAATAAAGAGTGATCCTATCTATAAGAACTTAAAATTAAGATATATCTGCATAAAAAGCCCGCAACATAGGAATATTCATCCCACGATCATTGAAAACTGAGTATAATACATTTATTAGATGAATATTTTTTCCAAAAGGAGAAAATAGCAATAAAAAGCCTGATGTGGCTATAACGTATGAACTTGTAGCATTTTATTAGTTTTCTACCTATAATTTTTTTTTAAGGAAACCATTCTTTTTTTAAGGAAACCATAAATTTTAAGGAAAGCCTCTGCCTGTGGACAAATACCCTATGGTTGTAAGATGAAGGGTGATGACTTTCAGGGCTCAGAGGAGGCCGGCTGGGGGTCCCAGAGCCAGGGCTGGGTGTTGAGAAGGGAGCCCAGAGAAACCAGATTCTCAAACTCCAGAAGCCAGGAGGGGTTCAAAGTACCATATTTGGAGAGAAGATAGGGCGTCAGAACTGGATTCTAGGCTAAGTGTCAGCAAGGGTCAAGGCAAGAGGCAAAATGGAGCAAGTGGGTTTCAGGAGTGGTGCTTGGAGAGTCCCGGGCCACTTGCTATGGGGCTTGGCTGGCTCTTAAAGGTCATCTGAGGCTGAGAGTAGGGGGAAAGTGATTGTGTAGCTGGTCCACTCCCTCTTTCCCTTAACCTTGAAGGCAAACGTTAAGCTTTTCTTGGCCTTTCTCAGAACTCTTTTACTCTCAGGACAATCCAAGGTCAGGAGTAAGTCCCCACAAGCATGCCTTCCAACTATCTCTGCCCTGAGCTGGTGTGAACATGGTGTGGTCAGGAGTCCAGAGCCTGCACAGGGAACACCCTTGTTTTAGGTCCAGGTTTTCTCTGGCAGGTTGCCGGGGCACAGACTGTAGAAAGGGTTGGCAGGAGTATCAGAGCACATGGGGCATGTTAAGTTGGAGAGAATTCACAAGAAAGAGGCCACTGGAATTGCATGGGTGATGAACTTTGGATGCTACCTGGTCACTCCTTCCACACCTCCCTTCTCACCAAACCTCCCTCAGACTCCAGGGAAGTCTAACAAATTCGATGACAATATAAAAGAAAGTGGAATAGTTGTGACACAATGAGAATATAAGAAAAAAATGCAAAAAAAGAGCAGCTAAACTGGCTAAAAGGTGAATAATATTCACCAGAGAAGTATTCCATAGAGCATAAAAAATACTAGAGAATTACAAAAAGTTTAATGAAACGATAACCTCTATGAAGGAAGACCATAAAGTGGCAATACCAGAACTGAGTGGAGAGATGGCAGGACAATAGGGAAATCAAAGGCATTAGGAATTAGTCAGAAATGCCCTACTAGATTTTAATTTACTCTTAATGGTTCAATACTGATAAAATGGACAGGAAAAAGGTCAGGGTGTAGAAGACCTAAATGACATGATTAATAACATACCTGTGAGTAATTTAAAGTCTGTAACCTGCAAATAGAGACTATATTGCCATAACCCCCAAATATTGTGGTTCTGGGAACTCCTGTCAATCTCTCTTTGCTTCTTTGGTGATCTCATCCAGTTTCATGGTTCCAAACACATTTTATATGCTGACACCTCTGACTGCTGAGACTTCCTAAATGTGTATCTCCAGCCTGAACTTCCCTCTATACTCCAGACTCGTATTGATCTGCCTACTCAACATTTGAACTTGGATGTATAACAGACATCTTAAGCTAAACATATAAAAAAAAATGGAACCCCCTGATATCCAGTGCCTGCCAACCTTTCTTCTTGCAGTCATCCGCATATCATTAATTGGTAAGTCTGTTCTAACTTGAGCCATGCCTGCCTTCCACCCAAACCATCAGCACGTCATGTCAGCTCCACCTTCAAAAAATATCCAGAATCGAATTGCTTCTCAACACCTCCACTGCTCCTAATCAAGTTTCCACCACTACTCTCCTCCTTGCTGGTCTCTTCACGTCTGCCTTCGAACCCTTGCCGTCTGTTCTCTCACAGCAGCCAGAAGCGATCCCATTACACACAAGACCGATCACGTCACTCTTCTGCTCAAACCTTTTAGTGGTTTCCCTTCTCAGAAGAAAATCTACAGTCTCATAATGACGTGTACCTGTTCCCCAGTTACCTCTCCTATGCCTTCTCCTACATGCCTTCTCCTGCTACTCTCCCTCTCACCCACTCTGTTCCAATCTCACTGGCCTCTTAGATCTTAGATGCCAGGAACGGTGTCTCCTGCCTCAGAGCCTTGGCACGTGCTGCCCTTCTCTTTCCCAGTTGTCCACATGGCATACTGCCTTGCTTCCTTCAGGTCTTTGCTCAACTATGGAAAGCATTCTTTAAACAAAACCAATATTAGGGCCTACTGGCTTTCAAGAGCTATAGATGATGGAGATTCCAAACAAAGCCTGACTTAGAAGACACATAATAACAATGATAAATGTTTGCGTTAGTGCTTTGTACTTTACCGAGCACTTCAACATGCTGTTTGCTTGTTTGTTTGTTTTTAAATTATAAAAGCAACACTGACTGCATGGTATCATCCACATTTTATAATGGAGCCCAAAAGCTTGAACAAACTAATGTTACACAGCCAGTAACATCTAGAATCAGAAAGCACAGCCTTCACTCCCGCTTTACGGTCCCAGAACAAATGCTCTTCCTCTTCTACATGCAAGTTTATTATATAATGATAAGAAGTGTAGTGATAATTGAAATACGAATAATGATCGCAGCTAACATTTACTGAACTCAAAGTCTGTTTTAGGCACATTATGCATATTCACGCATTTCATCCTCACAGCAGCATAGAAGGTAAGCACTGTTATTGTCTGCGGTTTCCAGAGAAGGAGACTAAGTCAATGGCAGGATAAATCACCTGTTCAGGTGCACTGGTGGTAAGGGCAGAGCCAGGGTTTACACCCAGGCACTTGGGCTCAGATCCTGGTCTTTACCCACCGAGCCCAAATGCCTGCTTTTATAACATTTTCTAATAACATTTTCTGTCTGCTTTGCCAGACATGCTATGTACAGTTTACAGTTGGACATAAGTGAATTCTCCAGTCGGGGGATTACAGATCACCTGTTCACCAAAGTTTTCATGAAAACATAGGTAGTTTAAGAAACACAATCTTTAACTGAGTTTCGGTGTGACAGTTTCAACGTAATCGCTAATTGTCAGATATTATAAACCAGTCAAGCAGAGATCATGGTTCCCGAAATACCCATGACTACTGTTTGTAAGGTCGATGTTTTATCTCTAAACAGGATGCCCATTGCTGCACATTAACCAGCTCATGCCCAATAGCCTGGCATTTCGGCAGCCATTTGTCTCTCCAGGGAGGCGCTCAGCAAGCAGAGGAAAGGGAGTCTCTTACCTGGGGTGATTGTAGGCTATCTGCCGGAACTCATTGTTCCAGTTGGGTCTTCCATAGAAAGTTTTCTGCTTTAATCCTGTAATCACGTCAGTATTTTTATCCCAGTGTAAAGCTATGTGAATAGCCTAGAATAAAAATTGTGGTATCAGATGACATTCAGGAAAAAAAAAGGCATCTGCTACTAAATAAAAGATGAAGTAACTATCCTCATTGGTAGATTTAATACTCAAAAACATTCTTTATGGAGCTGGAAATGCTTGTCACTATCAGGTATCACTGACTCTGCATTTTAGGACAGGAGTCGTATCTCATGTTTCCTCCTCAGGCACTATTGATACAAAGCACCTTCCACATAGTAGATGTGCAGTAATATGGAACACTTTTCTTGAAAAAGAGGAGAGTAATAGAGTAACTACGGCTAAGGAAAAGCAAGCACCACGCTACTTCCTTTCCTCTGCCAAACTTTTAAAAAATTAATCTGTACCTCTGTCCCCATTCACTCACTACTAAACCCTGGGGAGTTGAGAAAGCACTGCCAGATTAAAGGGATAGGAAACCTCCAGGAAGAAGATCTTACGATCAGATCTGCCTCCTAGGTTGAAATGGTTTAAAGTGTACTGTCTGGGTTCAAGTGCAGGGAGGGTGCTGAGTCTGGCAGACAGGACATGGTGGCTGAGAATAACAAGGGGCCAGGGTGGAGCTCTGTGCCGAATGGCTTGACTTCAAATAAAATGAATGTAACCAGGCATCAGGTAACTAGTGGCTGATAGATAAGAGTTGGACCATTACCATACCTAGTGATAATTTTGTTGTTTTTGAGTTCTGGTAGCTGCTTTGCTTTTTATCTCCTGGGATTTCTGTCTCCTGTATGCGTCCCTTAGACCCTTCTGTGGCTCTTGCACTTGTATATTCTACCCTTTGCCACTCTGTTGCTCATATCCTAACTCTTCCTGCTCCTGACCAGTTGGGCTAACAACTCTATTAGGTCCAATTCTTACCCTGCTGCACGCCTGACTTCCCCGGCTGACCTTCTTTTCCATTTAGGGAAACAGCCAGGGATAGGGAGGTTGAGCAGAAAATAATGGAAGTGCCCCAACAGGCCAAGTTGATGATGGTCAACGATGGCGGAATCACAGAAATCCAGGCTGCAGGAAGTTGCCATCAGAGAAGTCTGACACCAGGTAGCACGACTGCTTTTGGGACGGAGTTTGGGAGAAGAACTTCAGGAGGAAGAAAAATGGCAAGAGGAGAGCAGGTTTATCAAGACAGAGAGTAAAGATGAAGTTCAAGACAAGAGTCCAGGAATAAGAACTGAGGCGCTAGTTGTGGATTGAGCCTTGGCAGTGGGCAGAAGCCCTGTTACCAGAACTGGAACTCAAAGTCAGAGTTGTATTAGCCTCCAGATTAGAGTGGCAGCTTTGCACCCCCACAGCCCTCTTGCTTAACAGTAGGACTGACTGGTGCCATGGAGTAAGCTGGTTTCTGCTGTGGGCAAAGAAGACAGAGTCAGTCAACTTACTTTTGACTATTGCCAAATCTAATGATCAATTCAGGCCTTATTCTCCTTGGCTTCTTCACCACATAGCTGAATATTGCTTCTTTTTGATCCCATTTGTATTATAAAATCCCATTTCTTCTACTTCTCTTTGGCTCTTCTACTGATTCAAGGAAGTAACATCAGATTTTGTTTTCCTATCATATTTTCTTGTCTCAAAAGGTAGATGCCTTCCCAGTCTCCAATCTCAGCTCTCTGCATCTGTGTTGGACCACTACTTTCCAAAGAGCTTCCATTTACCTGGTCCCAATTAACATAATCTATAAAGATGAATCCAGACTTTCTCCCCCAAGCCCTCATCTTCCTGCCTCAGTAGAGTCCAGCATCTCTAATTGCCCAACACATTTTTTTGTAGACTTCTTTTTGTTCCTTCAAATTGATCATCATAGCTAAAAAGTAATCTTCCCAAATAAAGTGTGACTTCTATTTACTTCCACATACAATAGTTGAACGATCCTATAAGCGGGCAGTGCAGAACAAGTGGAGAGATACATAGAAGAAAGACAGAAGGTCTCGGCTTTGTGAGGAACTGGTCATCGAAGGGAGGGGCAGCCCATGTGTACAACGACGATGGTAGGAATCAGATCATGATCTTTCTGCACTAAAGACAGAAACAAAGTACTCTGGAGAAATAAATAAATGACTCCGGTGAAACCCCAAGTAATTTTGATTAAGAGAACTGGGGAAGGCCTTACAGGGGACGGGGCTTTAAAACATGATTCTGTGCAGTAAGCAGTGGGGAGGAGAGAGGGCGTTAAGTGACATGTCAGGGAGAGGGGACATGTGAGGGAAGGCATGAAGGTGCACGGCACAGTAGGAGCACGTGCATTGTTTGGTAGCTCCAGTGCCAGAGGAAAATGATGGGAGTGAAACAGAACAGGTGGGTTGGCATCAGTCAAGGAAGGGCCATAAAGTACTTATGAAGAAGTTTTGGGCATTATTTAATAGAAAAAAAGGCCTTTCCTACTTATGGAACTGGTACCATCAAGTTACCAGTCACTAATGTTCAACCGTTTGGAATTATATTTTTTCCATATTTCTCAGCCCAATGCTCAATTAATTTTCAAACCCTGTTGATTTGCCCTGTCTAATACCTTTTCCATCTGTCCCTTCTGTGCTTGTCATTTTGCCACTTTGAGGTTGTTGAATTCAGTTTAACAATTGGCTACTTCTAAAATAGCCTCTTGATTCCTTACCAACAGAACACACCAATTGTTTTTTTCTTGGAATTTGAGCATCTAAAGAATTTCCAACATGACGTGGCAAAAACTGCAGAACGTGTCTATTTTAATTTACTTGTATTCAGGAAAAAAGTGTGTCTTAAACAGCACTTTTGGAAGGGGCAGAGATGGGATGGGTAAATTTGTATTGTCACAAAAATCAAACAGAGCCCCAGTCTTGCAACTCCCAAATGAGTTGCAAAATGGAAACTCAGGATCAATTCACTTTAGAAGCAGAAGAGCAAGCATGCTACCAGAAAGCAAAAGACAAAGGCTGTGCCTGAACTTCACCACATAGGTCATTAGTCAAAAATCCCACTTGAATAAGGAAAATGTTTGGAAAACATAATTAACACTATTTAATTCATTAAGATGTTTCAAGCCTAGTTCCGAAGAAACCTGTTTTCAAATGATCTCAGAGGAATAAATATTTAAGGCTGACTGCAAACAGGACCTTACAAATTCAGTTACCGTAGCTGCTGAATTTTAAGGAAAAGTCTTACTCATGCAGAGGCACAGTCATTATAATATTACAGTGATGTCCTGTAGGGCCAATGTGTGTGTGTGTGTGTGTGTGTGTATGTGTGTTGGGGGGTGGGGAGAAAGTGCTTACTTGCTGCTGGCAGGAGCGCATTCACTTATAAATTTAGTGATTAATGCAAATCTGTTTGGCTCAAACACAGTTCCCTTAAACTGAATATCAATAGGAGCTGCTACAGAAGTGCTGATTAATTGGAACACACATTCTGTAACCTAGCAATCACTTCGCTGGTAGCTTCCATATTTGAAGATTTTAAAAAGATTTAAAATTTAATATTAATCATTTAAAATTATCAACACTGAAATGCGACCATAGTACAATATTTTGATACACATTATTTTCGGTGAAGTCCACCATAACGTTTCTAATACAACACACTGCACAATACACCTGCTCCTACAGATCACCTTGATCTTTGGGGAACACACATACATGTACACAATTTCTAAGAACACCTTAAGAAAAAGAAATCTCTAGATAAATCATGCATTCATAATGATTATTTTCTGTAGGAGCTCCCATTCTTTACAATATAAAGTGTTGAATGTAAATACCAGGGGAATCTTTCTTTTTAACTCAGAACAGCTCAGAGCATAGAATGAGAACCAATTAGGAGCTCAGCAAGACAGTACAGCTGGTCAATAATATTCACTTAATATCACTAAAATGACAAATGCAACTTTTAGTGACATTTTTTTTTTCCCTTGGAGTTCCAAACTTGGGATTGTCTTTCACTAACCACCCTCTTTTCCAATCTTTTTCTATTCCGTGGTAAATTAACTGTAAGTTCTTTCACTGCTATGGTTGGAATAGCTCTGTCTAATCTGGTATTATTTTATTCTCCTTCCCTTTGTAAGAACATAAAAATGATTCTTTCGTGCTACTGGATAACTGTATAGCTCATTATTGAAACTGTTCTTTGCTTTATTATGAGAGGACTTAGATAATATTGCTCATCTCAGAGTCTTATCAATACCTGATTTTCATCCCAGCTAGTAAGAAATATATGGTAACTGAGAAGTTGAGTTTTCCCTAGCTCACTCATGCGTGTTTCCAGTGAGAGTAAGAGATCAGCAAACCACTCAAAAGCACTGGGCTCCCTGCAAATCCAGTAGAAATACACCTGTCGAGAAAAGACGAGAGAACACATTTCACAATGTGCTGATAATCGCAGACTACTTTATCTCCATTAAATTATTTGAGCTCCAATGGGCACTTCTGCAAAATAACATGCTTTTCTCTGCCAGTGAACAGTCACACTGTGATGTCTTTTGAAAAAAATTCACATTGCGTTTGAAAAAGTCCAGAATGAATTCAGAGTCAGGAGGCTGTTGGCCGTGGCTGGTCTCTCTGGATGAAGATCAGTTCACCACATTTCTGGCTGTACTTCTTCTGAACGAGGTTAATAATCATAACTAGCTGTGCTTTTCACTGCTCCCAAAGGGGGATAAACTGTGAGGCCAGCCCCTTCATCTTTACTTATGAGCTAAGCTGGGGGTTTGAACTCTCTTCTCCAGAGACCCCAAAGGCTTGTGCACTAATCCACTCCACCAGCACGGCCTCAGGAGGGTGGAGATTATGGTAATTGCAGAGTCAAGCCATACAGGGCAGAAGTTTCCCCTCAGCCAGACATATCAGTGTCCAAGAAAGCTGCTGGGTGGTGGCTATGGTTGTGTGTCAACTGCTGTAATAAAATTATGTCTAGGAACACTTGTTAGAAAACTCTGTGCTTAGCAAGCGTCTCAAACACACTTTCCTGTGTGACAAGAAGTAGTTTGGGTTTGTTAAAAATAAAGGCTGAGTGTTTGTGCTTAGAGTTTTAGATCATTGTCTCTAGAAGGAAACACGGGGAATCGATTAATTCTGATTTTTCTCATGCTCGTACGCCCTGCTGCCCACTACGGTTTCCTGCACCTCTTCACCAAAGAGACACATCTCTACTGCTTAACAGGATTTACCAGGGGGCTGGTCTTGGTCTCCACCAGCAAATATCTCCTCTAGTAGTCAGTGTTCTTTCTCTCCCCTCTCCACCAGTCAGCCTGCAAGCTCACCATCATTCATGAAAGTTATAGGTGAGAGTTAATTAACAGGTCAAATTCATGAGGAAAGAAAATCACAGAATGTATTTCAAGGCTAACCATCTTGTCTTTTCTCTCCAGATTTGTGCAGGAATTTAAAATACTGATAGGATGAACAGAAGCTAGTGATAGTAAAACCTTTCCTCTTAAGAATTAGGGCTTACATATCTGTGACAGATGATGCTTAGACGGGGCATTTTGAATATGAATTCCAGGACAAATGATACCTGACTGTGTTGGCCCCCCCCACTAATGGTTCCTTTAGGTGAATGCCCCTATGAACCCCCACAAATACAGTGATTGTGTTCATACACTCACTTGTGGACTCAACAAATGCATATTAAATGCTTACTCTGTGTCAAGACTGTTCTTAGCTCTGGAACTATAAGAGCAAACAAAAGAGGCCAAAATTCGCTGATCTCCTGGAATGTGCACTTTAGAAGGAGAAAAAAGACAATAAATTAACAAGTGAAATATAGAATATGTCAGTGGGTGATTAGTACTATGGAAAAACATAAGGCAGGCTGGAAAGGGTTGCAATATTAAATCAGATGGTCAAGGAAAGGGGGCATTTGAGCAGAGACAAGAGGGACAAAGGAGTCAAATGACTCGATGAGGAGCTCTACAGATGGAGGGAACAAGGAGTAAAGAGCCCGGAGGGGCACCTGTCAGGGAAGAGCCAGGAAGCCGGTATGGCTGGAGCTGAGTGAGGGTGGGGAGAACAGTAGGAGAGGAGGTCCAAGGGTAAGACCAGGAGATGCAGGTGTGGGCTTCGGGGCTATTGTTGACGTTTACTTGAGTGAGATGGGAAGGCACTGTAGGGCGTCAGTGTTGTCCTAGTTCAGGGGAGAGACGTGATCTGAGGGAGGACCATGGGGGAGGGATTACTCTGGGTGCTGTGTGGAGAATAGCTCTGTGTGGGGGTGGGGTGGGGGGTGGGGGTGGGGTAAGGACAGGACAGTGGAGGACACAAGGCTGATTTTATATCCTATGTTGGTGATGAATACTGCTATCTTCTTCCTTTTCACTTTGTGGAGTGCCTGATCTAAATTATTCGTTGAAAACTTTAGCCCTCCCTTTAACTTGCTTTGCTCCCTGTGGAAATAGAAAGCCTACTGAATTTAATGCCACTCTCACCTATGCATGTCCCTCTCCTTCCCTCTGTAGGTTGTTTTATCTTCTTAGATAAAGCACGAATGATAGCATTTGGTATACAACAAACATTACTGATTTATTTTCTATTATTTCCTCTTTTTAAGGAACATGCTTCATATACATTCATATAGGAAAAACAACCCAAAAGATCTGCTTTTTTAAAAAACATGTCCATTTTAAATCCAGTCCCAATCATCCTTACTTGAAAAATGGCCCCATCTTAGCTTCCTCTGCACACTGAGCCCTGTCCTTTCAAAGAGAAATCATTTCTGTCCTTACTTTCTTGTGGCTGAGCCATGGGTCAGCATTCTTAGGATTCACCAAGCCATTTATACCTTTTGCTTCCTTGTAATGGCTTTGTGTGTTTTTCCCTCTGTAATTGACTTATAAGTTGACACTGGGTAGCTTTTGTACAAGAGGCAATGCAGGAAACTGAATAGGCTCAGGAGAGGTGCTCAGGCAGGAGAAGAAGAAAAGAGACTTTCAACAGAGGAAAAGGGTATTTACTTTGTCTCTCTTTTATCTCCCTTCCCAGTGAGTGAGAGGGGCACTCACTGGGAAGGGACAGAAGAGTTTCACTCCTGCATTTGGGCCAGTAAGATGGACCTGGTCAATAGTAGAACAAATATCCCAAACAATAGACTGCATTCCATGATCTGTGCTTTCCAACACTCACCCCTGCTTAGTCTCCAAAAATAAAACAACCCTAAAATCAGTTACCGTGTTTCCCTGAAAATACGATCTAGCTGGACAATTGGCTGTAATGCGTCTTTTGGAGCAAAAATTCATATAAGACCCAGTATTATATTATATTATGTCATGTCATGTCATGTCATATTATATTATACCCAGTCTTATAGTAAAATAAGATTGGGTCTTATATTAATTTTTGCTCCAAAAGATGCATTAGAGCCGATTGTCCAGCTAGGTCTTATTTTCAGGGAAACACAGTACCTACGTAAAGCATGGCTTTCAGGATTCTGTACCTGATGCCAGAGGCCCAAAATATGTAAGGTTACTTTTAAAAATTTTGTTGAAAAGAAAATCATCCTCAGTAAAATGACAAAAGTTCTGAACTTTCATAGTAATGAAATTATTTCTTTTACAGGACACATTCCACACGCTGTTGTAGGTATAATGGCTTCCCAGATGTTGTAGGAGACCCTTCCAGGACTGTGTAATGGGGTTAAGGGGTTCTGTGGGCATGTGGCTGGTCACAGGCGTTTGCTGTCACGTCATTCCCAGGCATGAACCACCAAATAAAACTCAGCCGAGTCCAGTCTCAGAGGGTCTGGGTCAGAGCAACACTCAGTGTTGTGCTCTCTGCGAGCTCCCTCTCACCTCCACTCTCCCCACAGCCTAGGCTTCTCTGTAAGGATTCTGCAGTATGCCATGCTGACCAGGTGGAGGCTAACTGGAGCCAGCAGAAAATGGAGCTGTGCTACTTTTTGATAAATGATTCCATAGAACGAAATAAGAAAAGCTACTAATCTATTTTACTACCAGAGCTTACAGACACTCCCATCAGAGGTTCCGGTGCCATAGCCTGGATAGGCATCATGAACACAAGCAGAGGACACATCCATAAGTACAACCTGTATTTCTTTAGACCTCAAATCAATTTCCTAAGGATAGAATGGGTACACAGTTATTTACTTATCTATTTTTTTATGGCCCAAACCCCCTCCAAAGAAGGAAAAGGTAGATGAGGGCATATGTTTAGGGAGTGATGTGGCATAATAATTAAACATTGTGGGCTCTTGAGTCCTGTAACCCGTCCTAGGCCTCTGGCTTCACCTTCTATAAGCTGTGTAATTGGCAGCTTATTTAACTTGAGCCTAGATTACCACATATGTAAAATGACAACAAACAAACACAGAATAACAATTTATGAGATTCTTGTGAAGATGAAAGGGTATGGTTCATGGAAGCATTTAGCATAATGTCTAACAGACACAGTAAGTGCTCAGAGCTTATAGCTGCTATCCTCACTGTCATTTGGTAGAGCTTATAGAATAAACACCACATGTTTGTGTTAGAGACAAAGGGGGCCATTTGCCTTACTTGGAGGTCTGTGTTCCCACTAGTCACTCCTGAATTAGAGAGATGGTGGTCACAGAGGTGGTCACTGAAACTAAACTTTATTTCTAGCATGCATCTGAGAAGCTCAGCATTGGTTACAAAGACATTGTCCTGGAAGATGAGCCTCTTCACTAGCAAAATGCACGCCAGTCTCCATGTGTGCTAAACTCACATGGAAGTGTTTTATAGGGTGCCAAGGTTGACCTCAGCCTTGACCAACACCTCCACCTATCATGGGGTTGCACTGTGATCTTGTCTCCTCCTGGGCAGGACTTTCTGTTCCCCAATGTCATGGATGGAATATTTATGTCTCCCTCCACCTCAATTCATATGTACAAACCCAATGTGATTCTATTTGGAGATGGGGATTGTAAAAGGTGTTTAGAATTAGAAGAGATCATGAGGGTGGGGCCTCCAATAAAGGGATTAGTGTCCTTCTAAGAAGAGGAAGAGATCAGAGTTCACTTTCTCTGTCATGTGAGGACACATGGGAAGGTGGCCGCCTGTAAACCAGGAAGAGAGTCCTCACCAGAACCCAACCATGCTAGTACCCTGGTCTTGACTTCCAGCCTCCAACACTGTGAGAAGTAAATGCTTTTTGTTATAATAGCCTGAGCTGACTAACACATCCAAACTGTATGAAATAACAGAACTGACAGAAGCTCTGAACCAACAGGGTGTTGGAGACTTTCCATCTTGGGAATCATGACCATTTTCCAAAAGGAGAACTTCTCTCTCTGAAAAGAGAAAGACTGTGACTGATGTTTAGAAAACATTAATATACTTCCTCAATAAAGGGTAGCTATTATTGTCCTTCTATTTTGTTGTTCTTGCCAAGGTCAACCTGAATGAATACAACAGCAAACACGTTCTGAAGCAACTATTTCTTCTTATTGAGACGCTTCCTTAATGTGGCATCAATATCCAGTTTTTAAAAAATATAATTATGGCATTGTGTCTCTGGTTAACCATTATAAGATGGAAATGGGGCTTTGTCAACCATTTTTAGTCCTTAAGATTTTTCCTTAAAGCCATTATCTTTAATATTAACTATTTCATGGCTATACTGCTGTTTTGCCCTGTGACATTGTTGGCCAATCAAAATGTTCACTCATAATGAAATAATTACATAAATTGTGGGATAGTAATAATACAAAATACTCTGAAGGCACTATATAAAATGAAGTCAGTAGTTATTGAGACTGAACGTGCTCCAAGCCATTTTATGAAGAAAGTAAAAACAAAGGGCATGCCTCTTCCTTTCTCCTCCCTCCCTCCCTCTCTCCCCCTCTTTTTCCCTTCCCCCTCCCCCTTCTTTCTACCCACCCCCATTCCTATTAATGTGAAAATAAAATGACGCCCTGCATATGGAAAAGGAATGGAATAAGATGCATAAGATATTCTGAACTGTTTAATGGTGAGCCCCCTGGGGACAAAGTGGTGGTGATAGTTAGTCTGGGGAGGGAGACTAATGAAGGGGGATTTTGGACGGAGTATTTTATTTGAATCTTTTACAAGGACACTGTAGTCTTGTATGGCTCGTGTGGTTAATAAACCACGGTATTAAAAATATTAATACCAGTCACCTCCCCACAGGGCTGTGGTGAGGCCTGATAGGGGACTGAAGTCTTCTGAGGCCATCTGGTGAAAGATGAGAAGCATATGTGTCTTCTAGAGAGACAAACGTGGCCTCGTGCTCCCCAGTTCAATTTATGCCAACGCACTCAGTGGTGAGGAGAGATGATCAATTCCAGGGGTAGCCACAGCTCCAGCGTGAGCGGAAGTGAGAGTAAATAATTTCTCAAACTAAACAGGGTAAATTAAATGCATTTTTCATTCTTTAGAAAAGAGAGCAGGCCCTTCTCTGTTTCATTAATATATTTAAGTAGAGTATGGATTTTTGCCTTTCTTGGCCTCTGCCTTGTTCCCACTGGCCCATGCTGTCTTTTTATTTGAATTATCTGTTTATTATTAGGTTAAGAACCCAAAGGCCATTTTGCATGGGAGATACTATAAATACCCATGATCATGGTTATGTATTATTGAGCTGATGAAGGAAGACAATTTATGAAGAAATTAGATTCTCTCAGTTTTTCTATAATCTATTTTATTATAGTCTGAAGATCACATATGCAGTTAAGAAAATGAACCCAGTCGTCCAGTGGGCAGTCCTCTCAGTTCCATCTACATGGCTGTGATAGTGGGGAGAACTAAAATGTGGAAGCCAATATATTTATGTCAGCAATCTTCTCACTCCCTCCCCACACGTGCACACCTATTTCATTCATCATTCTGACAGTTTGCACAAGCAAACTGTCCTAATTTTTTTCAAGCCCTTTTCACAAATTGAGTGTGATGTAGAATTAATCATACCTGTTAGGCAGGAGTTGGAGGACGTTCATTGCTGTGGGCCCTTTATACCCCTCAGCACTCAGCTCCCTCCACATTGCATCACAGACTTCTCAGCCACTCACACACAACCCCTTCACTCGTCTCAAAGGAACCTTGTGTTCTCCTCTGTCTTCCACTAAGTGGAAATTTGGCTCTTATTCCAGTGTTGAAAATATCCCTTTAATATACAAAGGTCAGACAGTCAAGTTTGCGAACTTTCCCCCTGTAAGTACATGGTGGAAAGTTCTTGAATCTGATTGTCTGACCTTCATATCATACCTTTCCCTCATTTTCTTCACAGCAAGCCATCATTATACTTATTGTTATTTGGCCTTCTTGGGAAGTCTCCTCCTAACTCCTTCTCTCCCTTCCTCTCCACCTCCTCCTGACTGTCTTTAAAAAGAAAAGATTGTTAGAAAGAAATTTTAGAAGACCAAGTTCAAATAGAAAGTGCTACACATGATTCCAAAGAAGCAGCAGGCGGTACGAGGCTTGCATGTAAAAATGTATGCCTTTGTGCCAACTGGTGTTTTACATGGGGAGGAGAAAATCCACTGCAGTTAACCATTTAGGATTAAAATTCCAGCTCTGAACTCCTATGCTGTTTTTTCCTGTTTCCTTATTACAGAAGAAAACAATCTGAAAACTAGAGCCTGGATCTATAATTGTGAAGATGCTGTTAGATAACTATACACTGCTTTGCTCTGCTGTACTTTAAAAATTATATAGATGCTGACAGTTTAGTGGAAGGAATAGTATTTATATCTCAAAAGCATGTGGGCGGCCCTGACAAATATTACTTACATAAGACTAATGAAAGCTGTACTCAAACAGACACAAAATTTCTTTACAACAGAGAAGCTTTACTTAAACTTTTCCCATGCATACAGACTCCAAGGGAGTGGATCTGGAGTGTAATTTTCAGCCGAAACTTTCAATAGCACAAAATCTCATTTCTTTCAGAAAAGAGCTTTGACGTTGAAATCAGAAACACATGCTCCCATCCTAACTCAGAGGATAACGTGCTGGGCAACTGCAGACAAATCACTTCCCACACTAAGTACAGATGCTGATTTTCATTGTCAGGTGCAAAGCTAGGAGGTTAAGACCCCTCAAGTTATTTTGTGATTCTATGCTTTTAGCTTCCTTTTCCCCCATATACCATTATTTCTACCTTAGTTTTCAGCTGAACATTGACCCAATATTACCCCAAATTTTTATGTTGTAAAAAACATTGTTTTTTATTTCCAATTCTCTAGTTTCTGTGTTTTTGAATAGAGATCAGTGTCCTTATTTTATAGTTTTGTGGTAACTGCTTAACCCTCCCTCTGAAATAGCCTTGAGAAATCCCCAAAACAGTGCCTCTGGTGAGAGAGGAGGCAGCGTTAAGATTTTGTGGGTTCCTATGTGGACTTTAAGATTCTGTGAATTTCTATAAGAATTTTCCCTCTCTATTGTAGTAAAATAATTGGGATGTATTATTTTAATTATAAAGTTACTGGACAAATAGACTTTTGGGTTAAAAAAATGAATTAACTTTAGTAATCTAGAATCTTATAGAGAATTGTAGAGACGCCATTTTTCATTTTTTTGGGGCACACAGACATTTATTCACTCATTGATTTATTCAAAATTTGTAGACTGTGTGTGTGTGTGTGTGTGTGTGTGTGTGTGTGTGATTATGAAGATATCCAAGGAGCTCAGAGTCTTTTTGGGGAAACAACATATGTTGTGAACATACCCTGGGTGGGAGAAAGATGTTGAGAGAAGGGCGAGGGTGTTGTAAGTCTTGTTTGAGGACAGCGATGAGCTCTTCATGTCAGTACAAGAGGGCCTTGCACGTACTAGGTGCTGACTATCTATTGAGTGAAAAGGTGAATGCAAGTGAGACACACAATCCATCATAATCAGGTCAGATGAAACATCTTGTTTAGTGTAATGGAAACCACGAAGCAATGAGCCACCTCTAGAAGTGCATTTTTCTAGGTGATAGCAAGAGGAAAGAAACAGCTTAAAAGCACTGAGAAATCATGACCAACTATAACAAAGCATTGTCGTGGGATCCAAATGCATAAAACAGGAGGTGTTTTGTTTGCCTTGTGCCATAAGCTGGATATTTCTCTCCCCCCAGAATTCATATGCTGAATGTGAGGACATTTGGTGATAGAGTCTTTAGGAGGTGATTAGGTACATAGGTGGAGCCCTCATGAACTGGATTAGTGCCCTTATAAAAGACTTACAGACTTCTATATGTATTTTTTTCCTCCCTGAGTTGCAAACTACAAGCCAATAAACTTGAGTCTTGCTGATTGAAAAACAAAAAAGGATTCCAGAGAGCTACCATGCCGCCTTCTGCCATGGGTGATGGGAAGGTCTAGCTAGAAGGCAGCCATCTATAGAGCAGGAAGCAGGCTCTTATCAGATACCAGGTCAGCCAGTACATTGATCCTGAATTGGAGAAATACATTCTGTTGTTTCTAAGCCACACAGCCTAGGGTGCTGTGTGATAGCAGCCCAGAGAGACGAAGACACTTTGTTAAACTTATTGTGGTATAGAGAAAAGAAGATGGGCTTTAGCACATGAAGCGCCTGGATCCAACTCTCGTTCTGGGATTTACTAACTCTCTGTGCTTCAGGTTCCGGTTCGATATGGACTCTTATTTCCTCCATTGTGTGGATCAGGAAACCCAGCTCCGAGAGGTGAACTGATTCACTCAGGGTGATGCTGCCAATGAGGGAGATTTTCTGTGAACCCCCACAGTCTTCCCACAGTACGATGTTGTGTTGGCTAGGTCATCTACTTTGTGCTGCTTATGTCAAGGAAAGAGCTAGAGGGGCCCGAGTTGAAGCCCTGAGTCTGCCTTTTATTACCCATGTATTTTCAGGAAAGTCACTTTAGTCTTTCTAAGCTTCGTGTTTCTTCACTGGAAAACAGGTCTTGTATTATCTGCTTTATAAGGTTGTTAGGAGGAATATAACAAGCAAATAAGAAAATGAATGTCAAGCTCTTGTCACTTGGAAACTCATGAGATGATAGCTAATTTTACTCTTACCTCTTAGTTGGGAAAGCCCCACTTTAGAGATCTTCTAGTCTGGCATTGCCCCCAGTGCTTCCCAGAATGTTATTTCTTAGTAAATGTTTGCTGAAGAAAGTGTCCGTGGCTAAATAAGCTTGGGAAGCGTGAAGCAAACTGAATGAGGTTTTTCCTACAGAACTTATTTAATATGTGAATGGATAACGTGACTCTTCTACAGTGGGATTTGTAGTAGCATTTCTTAAGTTCATTTGACTGCAGAATTTTCTTTAGTAGGCCATATCATCTGACTAACGTTCCAGAGAACACACACCGAGACATGGTGATCTAATCAAGCATCTATCTTTGATGGATGAGGAGACTGTAGCCAAAGTGTCAACCAGAAAAGAAGTGGCAGAATCAGCACCAGAGCCAGGCTCTTCTGACAAACTGGGTCTTCCTGAGAGGACACAACTTGGTGCCAGAAGGCTCCCTTTCCCCTCTGCTCTAGGATCTGCTGCTAGTCTTAGGAGGGTTAAAGGAGGGGACGGAGTCTCTAAATAGGACAAAGGAAGGAAGGCAATTTGGACGATCTAATCAGAGAATGTACAAGAGATGACAAAAGGGATATTTGGACCTGGATGGCAACACCAAGTAAGAAAAACCAATGAATGCCAATTATGGCATTTTCACTTCTCCTTAAGACCCTGAGTCCATGAGCCGAAGATATTGAATTGTACACTTGCAACCAGAGTATCAAGCTAAAGAGACCAAGGAAAAGGTTGCCTGTTAATATTACTAACTGCAGCCCAGTCACATAGCCCTTTGCAGCCTGTCCATATTTTACTGACATGAGCAATTACTCGCCCTGCAATGGCAATGAAGCAATAAAATTTATGTCTTGTCATCTTTAACAAGATTAGACATAACCCTTCTCATAAATGTAATACTGAATGGAGATTTTTAAGAACATAAGTATAGTTAAGGATCCTTGAGTTTATCCCTCATTGTTAATTAAAATCCTCCCCAAGAGTTGGCAGATGATAGATATAAGGGCGTTGAGCATTTTAATCCACAGAAGGGTGAACTAATGATTATTTTCCATACCTTGCTCAGCTTCAGCTGGGTTTGCGACTCACAGCATTTGTACCATATAGATTTCAGAAGAGCAGCGAAGGGGGTGACCCCAATTCCTGCAGCGATGCACACACTCACTGGATAGTGAAACACGTCTGTTAGCGCGGCTCCGAATGGCCCGTCCACTGCCAACCTGCAATAACAAAGTCTAGGCGTATGGCTCTTGAAAATAAAGCCATCCTAAGCCAGTGCTTTTATGGGATGTATTTGCAAATGTGTGCAGGCAGGCTGTCTCTGTGCTACAGAATGCCCTATTTGGTGAGCTTGAACTCAGCATGAGGATATCGGGGCCTGCCTCATGGCGGGATGACCAGACAGTCCGGCACAGGTGCCATTCATCGCAGGACAATGCCTGACTTCTCTGGGTCGAGCTCATGCCTCTTCCACGTGGCATACTCTTCTTACATTTCTTAGAAATGTGTGTGGTTGCAAGCATCCTCGAGCCTGGCAGAAGAGGCCTTTTCTTTCCTTTTTGTTTTGCTAACTTCCATCAGAGAAACAAAGCGGAGGCATCAGGGTGGTTTAGAAGGCTTATCTGTCCTTTTGCTAGTGTATTTCTCCCCTGTATTTATTTATTCGGTCCCACGCCTTAGTACCATATATTTATATAATTTTAGCCTACTGGAAGTCATTTGTTTGGAATAAGCAAAAAATGTTGAGATAATTGGTCAGTTATGTGCAATTTCTAAAACTCGTTATTTTAGATTATGCAAACTCAAATTCTGTAATAATTAGGCCAGGGGTGGCACTGATGTTTTATCTTCGCTTAGCAAATTTTTCTGTATAAGCATATTCATTGAATAGATGTGATTGTCTTTAACAGGGTCCTAAATGGACTGGCCCCTGGACTCTACTCCATTTCTCAGGACCCACAAGTCCTGGCTTTTCTTTCATTTCCTAAAATACGTAGTACCCCATTCTGCCACCAGGCCTTTGCACGTGATAATCCAAGTAATGAGTCACTTGGAATACCCTGTGC
Source organism: Rhinolophus hipposideros (assembly GCF_964194185.1). Lineage (NCBI taxonomy): Eukaryota > Metazoa > Chordata > Mammalia > Chiroptera > Rhinolophidae > Rhinolophus > Rhinolophus hipposideros. The sequence continues at coordinate 10,792,565 of NC_138049.1, read as the reverse complement.
TAACTTCTCCCATGTCCCCTTACTCGGTGAATAGTTTCCCTTTCATTAGATTGCATCAGTCGTCATTCCCTTGGGGAAGCTTTCATGGACCCTTAGACTAGGTTAAATCCCCTTTTATATAATTTATAGCACCGTGTACCCCTCCTCTGTAGTCCTCACCACAGTTGACATTTTACACTTGTTTTGAAGTGTGTGTGCATGATTTGTTTTGTGTGTGTGTTTGCTCACCACTGCATCCCAGAGCCTCACCTGCTCTCTGCTACGGAGTTATCAGTAACAGTTTGTTGAATAAATCGCAAAGGGAATGTTCAAAATATTTCAGTCAGCAGAATGTATTAAAAACCTCAACTATTCCAAAAGCACACATTTACATATGAACAAAGATATGCTAATTAAAAGGGTTTTAAGTTATTCATCACCGTTCCCTAAGGAGTGTCTGTTGAAGGCACCCCAGGTTGGCCCATTTGGGCTCATGATGTGTCATGAAAGTTCAATTGGGTTTATTTAAAAATATTCCATATGCCAAACCTCCTAATAATTCAAATGAACTCTCCTCAAGTTAACCTTAATTAATAAGGCTTTACTACATATTGATGTATGGAAATGGAAGAATAAAAATAAAGGTCATTAACCAGGAAGAGTTAGTATCTCAGCCCTCTGTAGATTATTTTATAAATAATTAAATAAGGGGAATTGAGAGAGAGAAAAAGAAACTGTCGATAGATTAAAATGTCTTATTGTTAATTGTTTTTTATAATTAGGCATATTTGGGATTTGACACTGATTTGAAAAGATAACAAACCCAAGGAAGAATTGTGTCATACGATCCACAGAAATACATACTAAATAAATTTCTACGTAATTAGAATTCAGAATCTAAGCTGGAAGTGGCAGGAGAAAATATTTATTCCAATTTCCCTGCTAACGTAGTAATCCTTCCTGCCACATCCTTGGTAGTTCGACATTTTCTGATATTAAATTGCAGGGCACCTTGTTCCTTTTAGGGGCAGCTCTAAGCATTAGAGATTTTTTCTCATGTCTCACAGAAATCTGCCTTCTGACAAAAAAGGATTTTGTCTTCTTGAGAAACACACACCGGGTCTTTTCCCTTTTCCTGCGTCTCAGGCGTTTAATTAGTCATTCGTAGCTATGGTGACACCCTACTTGTTCTTTTTGGGACCAAAATATCTCCATTCCTCAAGACACCTCACAATCCTGAACCGGTGTCCTTTACCTGAATTCTTGTTTTTCAAGTTCACTCAGCGATTTCCTCTTTGATTTAGATATAGAGTTTCTACTAACGCAGCTTAGAAAATGCTTCGCTGTCCAGCATCCTGGTTGGTTATGGCCAGCAGCACCCCCCACCCACCTCATCAACCCCCAGTCTTGCCTCTTCCAACCTGTGACCTTTATTCATCTACATCCCTCTCCCTATTGAATCATCACTTTCACTGTCATCTCTGCGGGAGGTGACCTTTCTGATTTTGCTAATAATCATCGCTAACTTTTCTTTATTATGCATCAATGCTCAGGGCTTTACACAGACTGCCACATTTAATCCTAAACAAAGCCTGAGGTACTGTTATTATCGGCTTCATTTTACAGATGGGGAAACTGTGGCACGGTGATACATACATTCTCCAGGATCATGTACAAAGTGGGGCTTTGAACTCAGGCTGTTTGGCTCTGGAGTCCCTGGCTCCAGGCAGCAGGTGAAATCGCTGAAAACTCCAGTATCAACTCTGGGAATCGGTCCTGTTTACTGCAGAAGAGAAAGTCTAAAGGAGCTCACATTCTCTCCCTTTTTCCTGGGCTCAGAGGAAGGCTTTTCTTGGCTCTGGCCTGGGTTTGCCTTTCCTCCAGGCTCCTTAGTCACCACTCATCTCACAGATTCCTGGGCTGGATTAAATCCTTTCTGGATCCAAAGCAGTGAAAATGGACATTGCTCTCCCCAATGTGTTTGACTGAATTCAAGAGTGAAACAATGCTGAGAAATAAAATCATCCAAGGGAAGTCCAATGAAATCCTGACTATGGTGAGGATGTAAACAAACTCCAGGTTTTGTTTTGTTTTGATTTTGTTTTCTGGTTTGACTGCTAATAATGTGTGCTGGCATATATACAGAGGCAGAGGTGAAATGAATGAAATAAATGAAGGGAAGCTGCACTCTTTACTACTCACTTTTATTCCTTCAGTAAATATTTAAAGCGCAAGCTACGTGGGCCTATTCTAGGTACTGAGAATGCCAAAGTGAACCAAAACACATTGCCTTTCCTCATGACACTTCCATTCTAGTGTGGGGAGCTAGATGGTAAACAAATCAACAAGCAGATACCTCATGTGTCAGGTGGTGATAAGTACTGTGGAGGAGAAGGAAGCTGGGCTGGGGCCCAGTGGCTACCGAGTGTCAGCTGGGGGTTGTTGTTTCCTATGAGATGGGAAGGAACGGCTTCCCTAGAAGGACACACGTGAGCAGAGATTTAGGGGGGGAGAGGGTGCAGCCAAGCAGAGATCTGAGGAAGAGCGTTCCACGTGGAGGGACCAGCAGTGGTAAAAACACTGAGGTGAGTGTGCTCTGTGTGGGAGAAAACCAAGAAGCTGCAGGAATGGCCAAGTGCACTGAGGGAGCTGGGAGTGGCACCCAGGAGCCCAGGCAGTGGTGGAGGAGATCACATCTGGCCTTAAGCGGGTGGTGCGCTCCATAGAGAGAAAGCATATCAACTACCGAGAAGCATGTTCTGAGTTTTTGTTGGAGAATTGGCTGAAATGCTAGCTGGTGTGTGAAGGAGAAGGCTGGTTGGTAGACTGGATACTGTGTACACCCAGAGCAGAGACCAGGCTAGCAAACAGGATAGAAGTATCTGGCTTGGTAATGCCAATAAGAGGGCAGGGACAAGTGGTGTATGTGTGTTTGTGTACCTACTTTTATTCCTGATTTTAAACATTTACACTGCATTCTGCACCTTGGAATTCTGTTACATTGCTTCTTTTCCATGATGAAAAAGAAAAGATCTTTGAATGGAATAGTCAGGTGATGTCATCTGACTAGGGACCCTGGTCTGCTTTGGTATCATACCTGTCTTTTATACCAGTGCTTGAAATGAAGGCATATGGTTCTTCCCATTCACTAAACACAACCAAGCCCAGTGCTACGTAGTTACAGTTTGGTGTTCCATGGGAAGGGGGAAAAGGAACGATAAGCTGATTCAATTCTGTGCTTTAAATTTATTCCAGTGCCTAGTGTACCTCCTGTAAATATTTGTCAGATTAAATGAGCTAAAGCACCCCTATTGGGTGCAGGTATGCATTGATTCCTTGATCACATATTTGCTTGGTACCCACTACGTGTCAGACCCTGTGCTTGGCACCAGCCGTCCAGAAGAGGACAGACAGCATCTGGCCCCAGGAAGTCCCATTCTAGGTGTGTCCTTACGGTATTCACCACTCAATTTCTTATGGCCATGACCACTGCTTGGCAGTTCCTGATACCCTCCAGGCATGGCAGAAGAGAGAACCTCTTGATACTTCTTTTGAAATATTAAATTCTTTCACAAATGTTTTTCTCAACACTTTTGTGTGTGTGTGTGTGTGTGTGTGTGTGTGTGTGTGTGTGTCCCTGTTTAACTAGGGCCCTAAACATGAGCTTTGTGTGTTTATTCGGTAACTCTGTAGTGAGCAGGAATTGAGCCTAAGCCACTGTTTATTCAAAGGAGCCAAGGAGTGGTAGTTTACCCTGGGACTTGTCATGTGCCTGGCATTTGTGACTAGGATGCTGTTTTGGATTGAATTGTGTCCCCAGGTGATATGTGGAAATCCTAACCCTCAGGACCTTCGAATGAGACCTATTTGGAAAAGAGGTTGTTGCAGATATAATTAATCAAGTGAAGATGAGGTCATGCCGGAGGAGGGTGGGCCCTTAATCCAACACAACTGGTGTCTTTATAAGAAGAGGCCCCAGAAACACAGAGATGCAAACACCAGAGGGGAGAACACCATGTGACCGCAGAGGCAGAGACTGAAATGCTGTGGCTGGAAGCCAAGGAAACAAGGACTTCTGGCCAACCAGCAGAGAGCAGGAAGAGGCAAGGGAGAATTCTTCCCCACAGGTGTCAGCAGGAGCACGGCCCTGCTGACACCTAGACTTCAGACTAACAGTCTCCAGAACAGTGAGATGGTACATTTCTATTGTTTTTAGTCACCTGGTTTGTGGTACTTTGTCACAACAACCCTCGGCAATGAATCCAGGTGGCATCAGTGGTTTTCTACCCTTCTCAAATCTACCCTCTGCACATCTCCCTTGTAGCAAAATTAAATCATTTGCTTGCATTAGACCTTTGATGTCCTAGAGAACGGAGGCAATGTTTTGCCATCTCTACATTTCTGGCACGCAGTGGAGGTTAATTAATACTCGTGTACATGCATGTGGGACTGACTGAATGGATGACACCACTGACTTTCTTGATTCTCAGATCATTTTGTCATTTGATGAGCTTCAGTCTGTAACTGTTTAGTTCTTTCTCTAGCGTATGGGGCCTGCCAGATCAATTCTGACCATGAAGTATCCTTCTTATGAAGACCAAACTTTACAAATATAATGAAAAGACCTCAGACTAACAGCAGAAAGTTCACAGGACTGTCTTACTCATCGCAGGCTGCGTAGAACCAGCCATGTGACATTTTGGAGCTGGGAAAGCAAAATTCTCCTTTTCTCCTTCGCCTGCTTTTGTTGCACATTTTTTATTTTTTTAAAGAAATGTGCTTGCTTGTATCAGAAATCTGCTAAATTACAGTTGACTGCTGAACAAAGCAGAGGTTAGGGGCACTGTTTTCTGAGCAGATGAAAATCCATAATTTTGACTCCCTCCAAACTTAATGACTATATTTTTTATATGGATTCTCTAATTTTAAAAAATGGACTCAAACTCACCATCTAGAATAAAGATATTACTAAATTCAGTAGCATGTTGATACACTAAAATACCATGCTTTAAAAAATATTCCAACTTATACCTAAAAAAGGAATGGGATCCAACCTTGGCAGGCTCCGGGGCTCCTTGATGGTCTGTCCCTCCACCTCAAAGGCCTTACGTAAAGCTCTCGTCCAGTCTCCTGCTGTCCGGATGTGCACACTGAAGAAGTCCTCCTGGGGTGCGGAGGTGAGGGTGAATGGGTGCCATTCCAGTGAGGATATGGATGGGCATTGTAGCAAGATGTACTGCCCTGGCGCCATTTTAAAGTTACGCTTTTTCATGTGAAGTTCTAGGACTCCAGATGGATGGCTTACCACCTAAACCAGAGCAAGGGAGTTGTTGGTTTTTCTACTCAAGTATTAAGAAAACAGCCTTTATTCCATCAAAGGCTTTTAAATTTTTAAATCAGCTTTTTTTGAGGTCTAATTTACATGCACCATCTGTTACGAGCTTCCCAAGATCTTTACCATCACTTTCCTGTCTGGGTTGACGACTCCAGCATGAATGAAGTTTATTTCCTTCACAGTGATGTCTGAAATCTGGGTAGCTACTACATCCAGGTGCAATGTGGTGTTCAGCATGTGACTTTATGTCTCAAAAGGCCCCACTTTCCTTACCACCATTAACCAGACCCAAGAAAATATAAGCTAGCATACCATGCATTGCATTGCACTTGATTATGCTTAAAGTGATTAAAATACTCGTAGAATTATCTCTATGTCTTAAAAACATAGGTTCAATTTTAAATGATCTGTATCTTTTCTTAATCCTTTATGAATTAACTCTGGTATTTCTTCATTTTAAGTGGAAAATAATCTTCAAACTCACTCTGAAATGTTTGGTTTGTCTTAGTCAAGTCTCATCCAGGTCTCCTGCCTATGTTCTGAGTGTTAGATATAGGAAGCAGCATACAAAAACTCTTATCACTTTTATAAGAACTTTATGCCTTGCTACCTATCAGAAGGAAAGAATGGATTTCCCTTCTGAGATTTCCATCGTATTTCCTGAAAATTTCTCCAGGCCCCCATGTCTTTTTTTTTTTGGCAAGAGGTATAAGGGAACACAATCTAGTGTCTAGATATTCTGTGACAGTATTTTTCCATACACAAGAGAATTTCACCGCATTTTAATCATCATTTCTGTTTCTCCTCTGCCTACTGATATTCGTTCTGATTTGGCTGTTAAATTATCTCCCTAGTAACAGCTCTAGCAGATTTTTCCAAGTTTGACTGTCTAGCTTTTGATATAGCCTCATAGCCTTTGGTGCTTAACTTAAAAACAGTAACATAGAAAGAGATTAAAACAGAAATATGAAGCAATTTCCATGCATCTGCTTCCATGAAGATAGTTAAAGAGACGCTATTCTGTTAATATTGTATTAGCGAATCAGTATAGGTTTGGTTGGCAGAGAAGTTCTTCTTAGATATTGAAAAAACTGGGGGGACAGTATTTGGTACTTCTTCAGTCTCCTGGGTGTGTGTTTGGTCTCCTGCTCATATCTTACTCAAGCATGAGGTGAATACTGGAGAGCTACAAGGTTGAAATAGGCTACTACAGAGCACTCATTGGCTGGGAGGCAGCCCCTCATATATCCTTCTTCCGTGTTTAGAACCCCTTAGCGCCCCCTTTCCCTTTGAACCCCAGGGTGTCTGTTCCCCCATCTTCTTTTCAGTAATTCTAAGTATGAGTATATGGGCTTGAAAATGTTTGCATATTATTTGTGTGTTTGCAGAATCTGTGGTGACGGAAGGGAATATGCTTGAAGTTACTATGTCCAATGTAAAGCATACTCAGTCCCCCTGCCCGTTTCCCCCTGAAGAGAAACTGAAATAAGGAGGAATGCAGATGATTCTCATGCTGTACCATAACCTTTATCAGAATTCTGTGTACCATTCTGGAGCCCTGATTCCTGCCTTCGGTAAAATTAGTCACACTAAAAGATGTGCAGGATGCGAGCAATTATTAGAACAGAAGATGAGCCTCTAAATTACTGACACTTCTGCAATAAAAATGGCAAATTAAAAACTTGGGCTAATAAAAAATTTTCATCTACATTCAGGCTTTTATTCCAACATAAAGCTACATGCATACCTTGGTAATGACAACTTCTTGTTGAAATCGCCAGAACCTAATTACTCTTTCACATGCATACAAGACCACAGGGCCTAAAACCCATTTCCAAGCCTGCAGAGAGAGAGGAAGAGGAAATTAAAATAGAATCCAAATATTTTCAATTTGAACCCAATCAATATATAACATGATGGGGTTCAGACATTTCCCTTTAACTCTGGGCCAGTTATCAACAACAAAGATGTCTCCTTGTATTAAATACCATAACATTCAATTATTCCTTGAAGTCTACGAGCTTATTTAAGAGATTAAACTCTTCTGTATTGGTTTTTATGCTTACTTGATCAATGATGCCTTTCTGTAATTAGAAATAATTGAATTTGCAAAGAAATAAGAAAGCAGATTGATGTTTATGTTATATATGATAGGATCATAAATGCTCCCAAACTCAGCCAAAGTCAAAAGCTTACAAAGCTACACTATTAAGCCAACATAAAATATAGGAAATGAAATAAAAGCATTTCGAATAGTAATTTTGAAGGGCCAACAATGCAGCACAACTTGGGGGTCTGCCTGAAGAAACACATACACCCACACACATACACACTCACATACACATGCACCGCCAGTGTTATCTGGAATAAAACACAAAGTTAGTTTCTCAGCATTTTAAATCTATGTTTACAGAATCAGAACAAAAGCCTCAACAATTGCCTGGAGAATTGTTACAGGAAATATTTCCATTCTTACTAAAGCCCATCCTACATTAACCTTCTCTGAGTAAAATCTGCATTACCGACCATCGGTTTACCAGCAGGCTATTCCTGTATCAGGTGTCCTCTTCCCCTAAAAGGGAAGGGATGGAAACTGAAAAATTTTGAAGACTTATACTAGATCTCATACCAAACAATCCTACAAGGCATATGACAGTCTCTTTATTTTACAGAAGCGGAAACTAGGGCTCAGCAAGATCAAATTGGCCAGCGTCGCAAAAGCCATAAGACGCCCAGTAAAGATGCAAACCCCAATGTGCCTGACCACATGTGCTCTTTCCAGAACCCTGGTGCGTCCCTCGATCATTTACCATGTAATCACACTTCTTCCCGTCCAACACTGACGTTGGTATTGACATTTGTTTTACAAAACATTAGAGCCGTACTCATTCATTGAATTTCAGGATGTTAAGAGTTCTTGGAAATTGAGCCTAATTTTGCATTTATAGAATTAAAAACCAGACGTTCTGGGAACTGATAAGAGTTGCCTAGAGAGACAGAGCTAGAGCACAAACAGCCAGGACTGGAACTCAACCCTTTTCATAATTTTCGTACATTCCCTCCCTGGTATTCTAAATCCATAGCCTTACTCCTAGTACACTTACTATCTTAGAAGCAGGAGGATGTCTCGTAGTTTTGAATTCAGATGTTCACAAAACCCTCATCGATGGATTATCTTCAGTGCTCATTATTTCCTTACCCTCTATCCTGCTCCATCTTTTCTGTTGACAGGTCACAAGCCCTTCAGCATTATTTTTACTTCTATTATCTTTCTTGTTTGTATTTATCATTTGTTTATTTCTGGGTGTGTTTGCATGGCACCTCTTCTCACCTACATCAGCCTTCTCTGCTTTTTCCCTGGGAGCCTCTTGTTTATCTGATAAAGGCTTGATTTATGCAGGCAACACAAAGCAATTTGGCCTACCTATTCTTTTCTGCCTCAGTGGGGTTCAGCAACGTGTTCAGAATAGCGGAGAGAATAAAACCTTTGTCTACCTATGCTGTGGGTGAGGGGGTGATGGTGAGCAGAGGAAAGAAAAAGACAGGAAGGGGTAGACTTGAAGGATGGGGTTGGATTTAGGGAATAAATCCTTAGGTCACTTATGCTCAAATGAACCAAAAAGTGTTTAGAGAATTGGTCTGGATATATACAGAAATAATGGCCAGAATGCAATTCTTTCTATATAAATTTAGAGAGATGTTTGTAAAAGCACTCACATAGTCTCTATGTATTTTTAAAAAGAATCTTTCTTGCCCATTTTAGAAAGTTTTAGACATCACGGACTTCATTTTGATGATGTCAACTCAGTCATAGTTCCTGATTTTCCCATGTTGGTAAAATGGGATGGATTATTATTATTATTATTGTTATTTTTGTATGGTTTGTCAGAAAGGAGAATTGTAAGCTATTTATCCTTGGCTCTATCTCTACTCTAGTATATAAATTGCTCCAGAAAGAGAAAACACGACTTAAGTCCACTGTGATAGTCCTGGGACCCCTGGAAGTTAGGGAGTGAGGGGGAGGTATGGCCCGAGGTGAATCATAGAAGAATGGCCTCACAGCAATGACCAGGTTAGACAAGTGTGAGTGAAGGAAAGGAGGCCATAGCTCAGAGCAAAAGGGGCAGGTGGCAAGGTAGAACCTGAGCTGTGTCTCAGAGATCTGGTTTCCGGTCTTGGGGTTACCATCCCTACCCTATGCTTTAGGCAAATCTTGATCCTTTTTATGCTCAAATTTCTGTTTTGTAAAATGAGTTGGAAGAAATTATTATTTGGGTTTGCTTCAAGCTCTTAAATGTTTTAGCTTTATTCAGAGAGATAAATACAATGTCGGGGATATGTACCATAGAGAGCAGCAGAGAGCTGACAAAATGGTGGGTGGGAGAAGGCCAGAGATTCCAAATGAATTTGAAGAGTATAGAGATGACAGGTCATGGCCACAGAGTAAGAAGCTCTGGTTTCTTGATATGGCTTTGCTGTGAATGCCCTTTGTGATCACAGATAAAAAATTGAGACTCCGTGGGTCTCAACTTCTCCATCTATTAAATAAAGGGGCCGTACTATTTAGTATCTAGGTTTCTTTAATGCTAAAATACTCTATGGATTCTTAGCTTTATTTTTTCTTCTCCAAAAGACTCAGAAAGTCATGGTACAGTGAGTATTTTATGATAGAAATAAAACCACGTTGATTTAAAAGATGTAGTAATGAAACTTGTTTCCTCTACTTTCACTCCTGGTTTTTCATCCCTACCAGAAAATAAGAACATGGTGGCTTGGATTTTATTTTATGTGTGTGTTTATGAATGGCCTCTTTTTCTAGACAATAAGGTTTCCAGGGGCAGGAACCATATCTCTGAATCCTGCATCTAGTGCAATTCTAAATATATAATAGCCAATTGGAAAAAAAATTGCTGAGTGTACTCTACCTCAGTTAACGCTTTCCCCTGTACTGTTGACATCATTCCCTAATAACTTAAAAAGCGTCAGCATTATTATTATTATTGTTATTATTGCTCTTTATTATTACTTACTGATGTCATAGTTAAATAAAATAAGGTGCTTCTTTGGCTAAAGAAGACCAGGTATCTTTTGAGACTGGATTGCATGAAAAATTCTAGAATCTGGAGTTTGTATTTGACTCTGAGTTTCAAGAGGAAAGGGGCAGTGAGACAAGTGGGGGAGAAGGGACTGCAAGATATAATTGGTAATATAATTCCAAAGGAATTGATATAATTCCTTTGATCAGTTCAGTTCCTCTGAGGTGATGTATGAAGCATCGTCCATCCTAGCATGGGGAGTAGCGCACCACTGAAGGTGAATTGATAAACATTCTATTGATAAAAGCGCCATGAAAATGCACCGAGTTAAGAGAGGCAAAAAGGAAGGGATGGAGTCCTGCCAAAACCAGGTTGGTGTGGGGCAGTGAAGCGCAGGAACCCTTCCTCGTCCTTGGGATGCCTTCTGGACTCAGTGCCTATAAGACATCAGAGAGAATATTGTACATCCAGCCAAGCGGTAATTGCACAGCCCTCACATGCTTTGAATCGGGATCCATTAAAAATAATGGGAAAGAGTGACAACATGAATTTGGGTGTGCAAGGAGGTGTTGCCTGGGAGAGTTAGATGGGTCAGTTCCCCCCTTTTAATGGTAATTAATGTCAGCCTGTGCTGCTGCTGGGAGTAGGCTCTGGTCTGTATTCATGAGGTGTGGGAGGGTATTGATTTTTTTATGGAGATGCTGTAGCTGAAAATTTTAGAGAGGCTTTCGTGCGCCTCATTAATATGCAGGTTAGGTAGTAGCTACTGATAGTTGAGTTTAAGACAGAGACAATCTATACTGGCCATTAAAAGAACCACATCCTAATGGGCACATCTATCCTAGCTCTTTCAGTTTTAAACAGTCTTCCCATCAGTTTTCACCCTTAAAAATCCAGTGCTTAATTTATTTGAGGATTTCAGAAACAGTTGACCATTTTATTGTTCATAAGTTGATGACTGAATTCCCTAAATCCCCACCATTTATATCCTATTATCCCATTTTTTATGACACATTTTTTTGACACTTGTTTTCTTCTAGTTTTAATCTGTTGGCTTCATTTTTTTTTCATGCCTCACCCAGCTGTTCCACGGTTTGTATTCTTCTAAGATACCTGAGGAGACCAAATAGGATTATTATTTCTGTTTATGTTTGCCACCAACAGCAATGATTACAGCATACCCAGGAAAGATTTCTTTTGAGATCTTATCATCTACTCTAATTATCATCTACTCTTTTGGCTACCTTAGTCATTATTTCAGTTATGGGAGCTTAATTAAAACAGGAAGTAAATGCATTTAACACCCCATTTTTTCCCCATTCCAAAAGCTATAGAAAGAAAGAAGGCAAGCGTAGAAGGAGGGTATGATTCTCATTTGGCTGTTGCTTAACATTTGTTTGAGAAGTGATGCTATTAGTTCTCAGAATGGAGAAGGGAGAGGGGAGCTGAGCTTGCTGAGAGCAGCGGGTGGCACGCCACATGGTTTTCTAATTCCTCCAGAGACATTACTGTGCTTGCGGTGCTATGAATCCTCACAATATCAGACATCCATATTTAAATGGAAGTAGAAGAACACATTTCAAAATGGACAGAGTGCTTTTGGCAGTAAAACCCCTTTTAAAATTACCCATAACTCGATTTCTCCATTAACACACTTAATAAAGAAGTGGCTTTGTCTCGTGGTGACGTGAGCTGTTCTTTTCTCAAGCATATAAAAGCTCTAGTTATTTTAACTATGGAGACAGCTATTTTAAAAAGCTCCTGGGTTCATTCTTACCGAAGGCTCCTTGCCAGAAAATTGAGGCACTGGGCACTGGGCAGCTGCCTGCCATTCGGCATAGTGATCTCTACAGAAGGTGACGTTGTGTAGCAAGAGGCTCTCGGGAGTTTGGCCTCGCACGATCCGACTTGCCATTAAAAAAAAACAAAATGCAAAAATTTAAAATTGATTTTGTGCAGCCTGGTGATAACACAGATATATATTCTACGGTGGGCTCTGGCAGAATACTTGCACTGTCTCGCAACGGGCTGTCATTCATTTCCCTCAGCACCTTTAAAAATACGAATTTAAGAAGCTTGGAGTAACTTTGAAGATCCCAGAAAAGAAGTGCCCCTCTGTGGTATCTGTGTTAAATTGAAAGTGTCTATATTAGAGAATTCATAATGAAGGGAAATTGTTTGAACACATCCTTTTGTAGATTGTTGAATTTAATTAGGTTACATCTTGTCCTGATTGCTGATTCGGGCTAATTGGCTAACTTTGTACTATTTGGGTCTTTTGCAGATTTATTTAACTTTTACCTTCCTTGGTTTGTTTCTGAGCACCTAGAAATTTTCAAGAGAAGATGTCAGAAGCAGTGCCCTGAATAATGAATTTTTTTTTTACCCCAGGGACAACTAGCAGACCTAGTTTTGACAGGGTCAGAATAGGTCAGTCAGAAGTGTGTCTTCAGGACCATATTGATGAATTTGAGAGTGAAAAAGAAAGCTGGCCTTTGTGAACGGACCACTGGAACAAGAGTCCAGTAATCCTGCTGTGTTATATTTGCCACCAAATGTGGTAAGGACTGACTTTGACTGGTTGCTTGGGTATAATTTCCTCTGTTTACCCATTGGTGCCCAGGTGGCGAAACATAAGAAGATATTGAGGACATGTAATCTGGGAGTTGCTCAGTTCCTCGGTCTTTCTGAATAAAATACATTGATTTATTTTTGAGAAACATGATGCTCACAGACTGAGGCACTTCAGCATAAAAAGGCTCTTGTCCTGGGGAGTCTGTGGGGTAACATGTCCCCTTGTAAAGCACAGGGCCTGGGAGAAGGGAGTGGCAATGTCCTGGGAAACGTCCAGAGAACTGGCATCTTGGCCTTTGTCCCACTCTGTTTTGTGGAAGTCATCTAAACTTGATAACGTCCCTTGGAGTTAGATGAGCAAAGCTATCTCTGAATCTTCCCTGAGCAAATGATGTCCAGACACAGGAAGGGTGGATGATAAATGAAAGCCAGAGGAGAAGAATCTGTAAATTTTTAACAGATTCGTTTTAACACTTTCGTTCTCAGGCTCATTCCCTATATTATCTAAAGAAGCCTCAGAACATTCCGATGCAGTATCTTTTTAAAAATTTTAAGTTTTTTATGTCTTCATCTATGCCATCCCATGATAGGAAGATTAGTGGGCTTTAACACATTCCAATAATCCTACTTTACTTGGCATTTCGTACAGAATTTGCAAATTACTTCTGCTGTAAACAGTAGCTGTAGAATACTTCAAGCTGAGAAGATTAAATGAGGTCCTTATCCCAAAATAAGCCTTTCAACTAAGTTAAAATGACTAAAAAATTTTATCTTATGAAATGTTATTTGGATATTAAAAATATCTCCAACGAAGCACTGCCCACTGAAATCCTCTTGTGCTTCTACAATGATCCAGGGTGTGAAGGTGGGGGAGGTGGGATGCGGGGGGGGGGGGCGGTACGTGCCGCCTAATTTTTGTGAAGAGACTTCTAGGCATGCATGGGTTGTGAGAGCTTCTTAAACGTTCTATAGGGGTTAACACCCGGCATCAGGAGAAGACTCTGCAGGGAGAGGAGGGGCTGACAGTCTTCGGGATGGAACACTTTGGGACCATACACCATCACCCCCAAGATACAAAATGTCAGGGTGAGGGATCCATCACACATTCAGAGGAGCTAGCTGCAGATATTTTAAAGCTAAAAGAGATTAGAAAACCTTGGCCAAGCAGCAGAAGCCATGTGAACACTGACTGAGGAGGATTAGCAGAGGGAGAGGCAGTTGTGTAGCGTACAATATGCCCCCAGGGGCCATTCTTCCTTTCCACAGGTTTGTGTGTCAGACAAGCTTATGCATGGGAAGGAGGTCTTAATCAGGCATAAGCAGCAGCAGCCAATGGACGATCCCATTCTAGGAGTAGGGCGCCGAGATGAAAGGAATATCTAGTGTGTGGGGAGGTGAGAGGAGGCAGTTGACTTGCTGAGGTGCAGATCCAGAAGAGCTACCATCTGGCTCCACACAGGTCCCACAGTCACTGTGTCGTGCAGTCTCTGTTGCCATGTGTTTGCTCTTCCGGGTCTGGGCAGAAATGGAGCCCACCTCTGGTAATGAAGACCCATACTTCATTACCAACAGACAACAAGGTTTGGTTGTCTGAAGACTGGCGCCCTAGGTCTGTCATTTATTCGTCCTGGGAACTTAAGCGAATCAATGAACCTTCTGAATATTTGTTTCCTCCAATGAAATGGGGATGATATCCTGACTGTTGGATAGGAGTATTGTCAAGGTCAAATAGGTCATGCATATGAGTGTTCTTTGACATTGTAAAAGGAAAAAGAGAGGCACCAATTTATGAAATAATTAACATGGGACAAGCTAGTTTATAGAGATCAATCAGTTAATTAGTCCAGAACTATTTTGATAATACAAAGGGTGCCAAAAAAATGTATACACATTTTAAGAAAGGAAAAAAAACTGTATTAAAATTGTAATACAATGAACGATGCTAGCTTTCATTTGATTAACGCCATCTTTTGAGTGAACATCATACTACATATTGCTACCCTAATTCAATTCAACTTCAAAAAGTAATGTATAGATAACATCTCTTAAAATGTGTACATTTTTATGGCACCCTCTGTATTTAAAGACTTGAAAACAGCGTATTGGAGACTGTTATACTTCAGGTGCTACTCCTGCTTCCTGATGAAGAAGATTAACAGTGTCAGGTAGGTGCTGAGTGCCAGAGCAGCACTTTATGGGATGTTTGAGCAAAAAGGAATCTTAAAAGTCAAACAGGGAGACTTGAGGGCCAGAGAATTTACCGTATTTTGCTGTGTATAATGGGCACTAACATTTGTGGCCCAAACTTTCAGGGGGAAAAAATCTTTCATTTAAATTTTTTAATTCAAATTTTTATTTGTTTTCATTTAGGTACTTGTTTTTTGTATTATAAAGGAATTTGAGCATTCATTTTTTTTAAACGTATTATGGTACAAGAAATTTCATATAACCAATAATTACAAAACAGATACAAGGTACAAGAAATTTTATGTACCGGTAACAAATTTATGATATTATGCATCACAGAAGGCAAAGAACTCTTTGTTGTTGCAAGTTCGTCGTAAGGTCAACAAAACCGATTATCGTATTCCAGGATATTATTTTGCATACGGATATCATTATTGATTTCTAGAGTTACACTTTTAACTCATAAGCACAAAGACAAGAATTAAAAACATTTATATAGATACGGAATTAATACTACCCATGTGTAATTCTCATCCTTATTTTTCCCTCACAAATTTGGGCATAAAAGTGCTCATTATACACGGCAAAATATGTTAAAAGGCTTGCACACAGTCACTGATGACCGGTGACAGAGCCCTGGTCAGACAGGCCATCTCACACACTGTCTTCTGCCCCACACTCAGTTTCCTAGTGGATGATTTTGGTCAAGCAGAAGTGACATCTGGGTGTCAAAAATACATATCCTGATTAATCCCACGTACATTTTATTGCGCAAATAGGTTCTAAACGAAACATGGATCTCTGGTCAACCAGCCTTTGTTATAATTCCTGCATGTTATAAATATGTCAAGACGCCCCAAGAGAGTTAGCTAGGAAAAATAAATATAATACTTCACCACCTAAGTCACTTATTTTCAGTATTACTAAAAAAGCTACACTGTGAATTTGCCACCGTGAATGTGCTTTTTCGTGTGATTTACGTGATTTTTAGTCCCTGCATGCCATGTTCCTCCATCCAAAGGACATTCTGAGGTTATTCTGAGGTTCGCAGAGATAAAAATCATACACACTGAGTACAGTAGGGACTTACCCTGCCCCGTGGATGGACAGACTGATAAAGAAGATGATGAACATGTGGTGTGTGTACCAGAACAACTCGTAGGAGATCTGTCGAATGAACTCGGTGGAAGAGGTCATGATTAAGACTAAAGCCAGAGAGATCAACAGGCCAGTAATGCCTGCGATTGTCGATAGTAACTCAGTGCTTGTGTTCTGAAAGAAAGAAATGCCAGGACATTAATATCTTCGTTCTAATTTTCCATTTGGGGACCAATACTTGGGGAGTCCAAGCAAGGAGCAATTCAAAATGTGCTAATCAGACACATATTAGCTTCAAAATGGTCCCCATACAACTCAAAAAGGGAGCTTCCTTGCCCTTTTCTCTCTCCCATCTGATGGCAGACACGTGCTTTGTGATAATTTCATCACATGCATTTCAATAATTCCATGTTTCACCTGTATAAATCAATTTTCATGTCCAAGTTACTATTAATATGTGGAATCGAAATTAGGACAATATGGGAAGATACATTTAAAAATAAAATACGGCAACATATATATATATATATATATCTGAGTTTCAACTTTTTTAATTTTTAAAATAAAAATGTGGATCACCATGCTTAAGTGCATTTTAATATTAATAAACACTTTTTTTGGAGAGGTTTCTTAGAGCAGCTGCAGAGTCTCTTCCTCTGGTAATTATTCCTTGCTTTTGCTTTTTAATTGGAAGGACCATGACTTGCATTTCTTTCATGCCACCTCAGGAGGCTTGGCATAAGACTTTGTAAATCCTAGGTGATCAATAAAGATACAGCTATTCTTATCTGATAGACACACTGCGAAAAGGCCAGAATTCTGACCTGGGGATTCAGGAAATGGTTAAATAGCCTGTTACGTAGAATATGAATCACAAAGCATTTTGTTTTTATTGTGAGTTTCCCATATCTTATCAAATCATCAGTGTTCATACATTGTGTTATGAGCCTTGAGATACCATGAGCTCAATAAACTCACTGTATCTTTTGTCAGTAAAACGTCATTAATTTGGGTTGCTTTGAGATCGAGAGGTAAAATTTGGACAGGGACTTCTCCGGTGTTTACTTTTGATTCATAGAGCAAACAGTGGAAATAAAATTGAAAAGGGTATGTCTAAAACATTTGAAATATTTTTTTTCAAGTGTACTCACACATTGTAGAAATCCACTTACATCATATGATGTGCTAATTTCAAATCATCGCTCTTTGCTTATTAAAGCAAATCCCCCACTTCCCTTTTCTTGCACCATACTTACAGACTGGTTTGAGTTGCAATGTACCCTCTAAAATAATCTCACTGCATCTATTTAGCAATATTCTATAAAGTACTGATACTCACCTTTCTCCATATATCCCAAATTAGAGGGTTTCCTGGACTTAATCAGTACTTACATAGGATATTTCTTCTAAAATTTTGAAACAACTATACTAGAAGTAGTTTAATCATCTTAAATTACTACATGAGTATTTATAGTAAATGCTATTTATTATATAGTCTCTTCAAAATTTATTTTGAAGTTTATTCCTGGGTGTGTGTAGCAATGAACTTTGCAGAGCCTTAGTGGGGAAAACAGTTAACCCCAGTAGGTGCCCGGACAAATGCTGCAGCTCAGAGGAGTACACCAAAGGCATTCCCATAGGCTCAGATCATCTGCAGTTTTGATTTATAATTGTGAATTTTGTGCTTTTAGTTATCATCAGGTGAGAAAATGTAGCTCTACTTGATCAATGGCCTGATATTGGAAACCATCTTAGGATAATTAGGGGACATGACATGGAAAAATTTCCCCCAAGAGAGACTTTGGATTTTGCTTCTTCAAATAAGGGTACATGGACAAAATGGTCACTTGAAGAGATGCCCCAGATGGTAATGGAGAGATTTCCATTTCTGCAGTGTATTGTCTTAGAGTTTTTCTTGGGCAATATAGATTTTTTTTTAAAACCTGCTTCATTTTCTAGATGCATATTCCAATATGGCCGTACATGGCCAAAAGGTTTACTAAGAATAAAGAGGTAGGGGGTAGATTAAGTGACAGGAATGTCTTAATCTCAGCAGGTGGATTTCTGTGGCTACATGTTTGGTTTTCCTTTTGTTTCCCACATGTGCTGCTACTCTGTGCACACAGGTAATTAGCATTAACAATGTCACTAGCCATACAGGTCTCATTATGAAATTAGCTACTTTGCCTAGCACCTGATTTGGCAAACCGGCTAGTCATATGTGTGCCAAAATATGACAGGGGAGAAGATACCCAGAAGGCAATTTGCAAATTGAAATTGAAGACATCTAATTGATGATCTCTGGATTTAGATGGCACTTCATATTCTTTATGATTCTAACATCAGCGAAAAAATATCTAATCACGAGGTGCTTTTCAATTTTAAAATATTAGGGATATAACAGGTTACTGCATTTCCTGTTAAGGTGTATTTATTATTTTTTTTGCTATAAACTAATTAAGTGGCATCAGTTTTTCTCCTTGCTCACAACCTCTTAGAAATATTTATGGCAGAAAAAATAACTTTTTTTTTTTTTAAAGAGGGTGAAATTGATGTTAACATTTGGCAGGAACGTCTTTTCTCGAGCTCTTTCATTAAAAGCTTTTGAAATAGTGTTCCTGATTTTGAAGGGATTGGAAAAGGAAGGATTTTTCAGATGAGAAACTAGATAGCATGCAAGGAGAACTCACTATGTGGGAGGTCCGGATGGGGTTGATGTAGCTCTCATTTGGGGTGTCGCCAAGTTTGGAAAGTGCAGCCAGAAGTCCCTCCGCTTCTGCTGACTGGCTCAGGTGGTAGCGTTCCAGGTTGCACAAATGAGCCGCAGTGTGGATGGCTGTGGACGAGGAGACCATACAGAGCTTGCGCCAAATGGATTTCTTCCTTTGTATTACAGTAACTCAAAAACAATGCCTATATGGTCAGGTTTCTCTGTTAGTGGTTTTTGTAATCAACAAGGAAGAGTGAATTATGTGTACATCTTTCTCAGTGTCTTAAAGTGAGTAGATTGAATACTTCCGAAGATACTGTGTTATTTTCCACATTCATATTCATTATATTAAGAAATCAAGTAAATCTCAATTCACCATAATTTAATTATAAAAATCTGAGCATTCTGAAAGTAGAATAGGTATTATGTTTTATATATATATATATACATATATATAACATATATATATATATATGTATATATATATATATATGAAACTTCTTTCCCAAGAAATCGGAAAGCATTATTCTATAATACTGTATCTTACACACACTGATATATATGTATATAATATATATGATAGATACCAGGGGAAGATATTATTTTTATTCCCTTTCAAACATTATTTTTTTTATTCCTACTTTATGTGTTTTAGCATACACACACAGACACACACACACACACACACACACACACACAGAGGGTGCCAAAAAATGTATACACATTTTAAGAAAGGAAAAAAAAAACTATTGAAATTGTAATACTCAATATATACTGATAACAAAAGATGAATACAAGTCATGTTTGACTTCTGCAATGACAAGAGGTGCTCAGTAGTGGTTACCATCAGTGTCCAGACACTTCTGATGACGGCGAACTACTGCTTGAGCAACGTTGACCAAAGTGACATCTTTCTTAAAATGTGTATACATTTTTTTAGGACTTTCAGTATATATATCCCTCTACACATACACATATGCACATATATTGCATGTGGTATTCTTAGTGGATTGAAATAAGCCAGTATTTATGGAACTAAACCTGTCTGTATATACTTAAGAAAACTTAGCTTTCTGCTTCTGGGAATTGGTGATGTCTAAATTCTAAATGAAGACAACAAGCTCAGGAATACAGCATTATCTAGCCTAAGGAATTGGTGCCCAGTGCTACTCTTTCCTGTCTTGTGAAATCTGTGGGAAAGCCAACAGTTACAACAAACAGACAAGGACATCCTGATGTTTTTGTTGCAAATGGAACACTAGTAGCTGGGTGGCCAGTTGACGCCTGCCATTGGAATCAGATTCAAGTGTGAAATGAGAATTCATTACCAGGTATAGATAATTTCCCAGTTGATATCCTTTTTTTTTTTTTTCTTTTTTCTGTACTCACAGTAGCAGAGGCCACTACTGTATACAATCTCTCCAAGTTCTGGGAAAATTCTGGAATCCTCCATGGCTGCACATTGTGGGTTAAGGTGGGGAAGTGAGGGAAAAAGAAACAACAGAAACTTCTGAAAATATTGGTGTGATTTTGGTGCCTCTGGTGCTAGTACCATATTTATTTAGAAATGCCATCTTCTATTTAGCCTCTGTCACCTGAGTTTCTTCTGTCAGTGCCATTCCCTTCTCTGCCTTGCAAAGTTCTACTCATGCTTTAAGACACAACTCAAAAGTTGCTTTCTTGCAAGCTTTCGTCAGTTCCACAGGCACAAATCATACCTTGATTATAACATTTCCCAGACGTTATTGTTATGAGTATGTATTTATACCCATGTTTCCCAAAGGACTTTGAGTCCACTGGACTGGTTCACCTTGAAACCTTAGCACCTGGCACACTGCTTAGTACCAATACGTACTTAATAGTGGCTTTCTCACTAACAATGAGACGATAGAAAGAAAGAGAGTCAGGAAGTTGGTCTGTACATGCAACACTGGTGGAACGGTGTTTTCTCTGCTCATATTTACATATATATTTGACCTTTTCTGACAGCCTTTAAGTAGAAATCAAGTCAAATATGGTTTTGGTTGAGGCCTGCCTATAACGGTAAAACACATGACAGTGTTTCTCAGTCTGTGATGCTGACTGTCCTCATGGGTTCCGTGAGGTTAACACCCAAGAGACTATTTTCCCCTTAAGTTTCATTTGTCAACATGCGCAGCCACATCTGTGCAGTGGCTACTTTCTTTAGTCTCAAGTGTCCACAAAGCTAGAAAAGCTTATCTAGGAACAGTCTCTTCCAATAAGCTACATATGAAATGGGAACTTTTGCTATGTTAAACACCAACATTCTCCAGGATTTCTAACCACTGTTTTCTGATTATTAACTTAATGTTTTGAAAAAACAGGTGATGTTTCTCATAGCTAACATAGATCGAATGTTTACTATCCCTCAAACACTGTTACAAATGCTTTAGACATATTGTCTCAGGGAATCTTCAGGTATTAGTCTTATTCCCCTTTACAGACCAGCATTCAAAAGGTGAAAGAGCTTGCAGTTCATTAATGGCAAAGGTGGGACAAACCCTGTTTGCCTGACTCCAGGGCCCCACCTTTTGACCTTTTAGGCATATTGCGTCTTTTCACTAATCAATAGTTGTTATACCTTACTTTTTACTGAAAATGAATTTCTCCTACAGGCTTGGCTAAAACACTTTGACTGGATCGCTCGGTGTCTAATCTAGAGTCAGATACTAGCTCCTATGACTTAGGACTGATGACTGCCTTTGGAGCCATCATTGTAGGTGAGTGTAAATGGTTTCACGTTCCATCACTTTGCCCTCTCTTCTCTGCTCCTAACCTTCTTCCATCCTCCGTCGGACTAAATAAAGCACACCAGACAGAGCGGAGCTGTTCCCATTTTACAGAAATAGATATTGAGCTTCAAACCAAATTAGGTGTTGTATTTACCATTACATAATCCCCATGTGACAGTCAGAAAGGGAAAACAGGATAAGTTCTGTGTCTTATATTCTGCATTCTATAACATTCTCCTACTGTGTAGTGACTTGTTGATCGCAATCTATTGTCTGTTAGATTGATTTCCACGTGAGAATTTGACACCGTTAAACTAAATTTAAGTACATTTATTGAATGAACCAAAATATTGCACTGTTTATTACCAGTTCTCTCATAACAGAGCTGAAGAAACTAATGAAGTAGTATAATAAAACCCAAGACACTTTTCAAGAGGTAGCTCCTGAGGGAATATGTTGAAAACTATCCTTTCCAGTTTTTTTCTTGTACTTTAAAATTCATGTCTTACATGTTTCTTTCCTCAAGCTGCCACCATCTTGGTTTTCCTTTTTACATAGGTAGAAGATAAAAAGTGGAATAACTTACTTATCTCAGGAATTCTCAGAGAGAAAACTGCTTGGACAAACTTTGTTTGTCTAAATGTTTTATTTCCTCTTAGATCCAATCTTAACTTTATTGTGATCTTGGCTTGGAACTAGAACTAGCCCACCTACCAAATTCAGGGCTATGGGACTTGATAGACACCAGGGGAGATACCGATTTTGTTCTTTTTCAGACATTATATTTTCTATTCTTCTCTTTATACATTTTAGTTACTTTAGTATGAATAGCCATGTTACCTATGTTTATAGTGACAGTGGTTTCATGTATGTGATAAAATAGTTATATGGCTTCATTTTTCTCTTAGTCATCAGAATCATAGCATGTTATTAGATTTGATATCATGTAGCAGAAAGAATACTGAACAGGATACCTCTCAGTTACTTGGCTTTTTTTCAGCCTCTGTTTTCTCATCTGTAGAATGGGTGAATTGGACTGAACTACACAATATCTAAGCTGCCTTCTAGCTGCCTGTCTCCTGGGTCTCTATCTGAAGTTAACTGGAAACATTTATCATCTAAAAGGGATCTGTAGTCCGATATGAAAGTAATGCAAATATGAAACTCAATGTTTTAATGTTTTCAAAATCAACACTAGATTAAGAGGCTTTTTAAGTTTTGTGGCAAATCCAGTGCCATCAGCTGCACAGGTCACCCTTCCTCGTGTCTCTGAGGACTTTCTGCTGAGCCCTTGGGAGAGCCCAAGATAAATATTTCCAAAACCCACGCAAACGCCAGGCTAAAAGATGCTATATTTGGGTTTTTCCACAATTTCATTTTCTCACCAAAGTACTTTTACAGTTAAAAGAGAGCAGCGATATTGGACACACTACAAATGCACACTTAATTGGTGTGTGAACTTCTGAGTTCAAATAAGGAGCTTTTATTGAAGAGGGAACAAAAAAATCATGAAGGCTACAATTAGAGCCAGTTGCCTTGAGAAAGTTCTTTTCCTTCTTTCTTTCCTTCTTTTTATTTTTCAGGAGATCAAAGGAAGCATAATTGAGGGAGAATCTTGGAAGGGTGGTCAGTTCCTGCTATCTTTTTGTCTGCCTGTCAGTGATAACAGTCATTGTGGAGTTAGTCACCTTCTAATGACATAGCCATTAGAAATAAGGACCCGGGGACAAATACTGGCAGCATTCCTGCAGCCAGAATCGGGCCCCAAACTTTCAAATTTGTGGTCTGATTTCTGCAGGAATACTCATTGACTGTGACACCCTGTGCATGCCACTCATTTGTAAATCACATTTAATCACGCTAGGCTGGGCTGGCGAGAGAGTCTCCTTGGAGCTCCCAGTGCCTCTAGCAGAAATGGATTAGTAGCAATTCTTTCGGGATCTGGCCCTGAGAATTGGGGCCTCTGGAGTTGTCCTCTACCTTGGGGCCTCCGAATCTTTTTTCTCAGTATCCTATTCTGAGCCCACTCCTCTTTACCTGTCCCTGTTATTTTTATTGAGGTTTGTAAACTAGTTTTAGCAACTTATCACTGAGCCCCAATGGGTCGTTGTACGCCCCTGGAACTCAGCAGATGCAGGCTGCAGACTTTGCTAGAGAGCTGCCTGGGTCACTGTTTACAGCGCCCTTTGAAGGAAGCTCAGGCTGCAGTACAGCTACTCCATTGGAAGGGTCTTCAAGGTCTATTGTGGCCCAGAGAGTCCAGAAAGATCTGCATTAATAAGAACGAAGAGGCCGTGGAACCACGATTTGTGTACCAGTGGGGTTCTGGGTGCCTGAACATGATTTATTGGTGGTGGAAGAATGCTCCAGCAGCTCTTATCATCGGCAGGCATGCAGGAAGGCAGGAAGCCAAAATAAGAAGCGTTCCTGTCACTGCGCTTTCGGTGATGCCCTTGATTATAGATACCACTGTTTGCCTCTTCCCTCCCCCTCCCCAGCCACTTCCACCAGGCTCTAATTACATCCTTTAATGATTTGACCAATTAAAGCCTGCAGTTCAACTTATGGGGGAACGGATGAGAAATTAGAGGCTGGCACGCACACTTCGATGTGGATGCAGTCTTCCAAGGTTACACACCTCTATTAAGCCAGTCAGCTATTTGAAAAGCAGCGTAATGGGCGATGCTAATAAAATAAGGATGGGGACATTTTCAGCTGCTCCCAGGCTAATACACCAGAAGGACAAAATGTGAAAAGCAAAGGTACATCTATGAAACCAGGGCTTAGCACTTTTTTTCCTCTCTAAAAGCGCAGTTGCCAGCCACATTTCTTAGTTAATGTGAAACGTAATAATTGCTTTGTCAGGGTTGGGGAGAAGCAGAGCATTTTCTCCCCACCCTCCTGCCTCTGCCAGGAATGGAAACAACCAGAGCGCTGCTGGTTGCCATGGTGGTCGGAGAACTGGAGCACTTTGCTCTCAAAAGCCATCTGCCTTTGCTAGGGGAGCCCCCGGAGATGTTTGGGAGCAGGCAAAGGGGTGGGTGTTTAAGTGGAAGGTGGCTGGCTGCCTGAGAGAACACTAGATTGTCCCTAGCGATTTGCCAGGGAAAGAGGGAGGGAAAGCATCCTGCTTTCTCTTGTTGCCGCTGAATGAGTTCACGCTCTTGAATGACTGGCATCCTTTTGAATCTCTTCACAGACCACATTCTATGTTTTTTTCCTCCCTAAACTGCTCCCAGTTCCCTGAATGACTCCTGTGCTGCCGTGTTGGGTACCTTTCCCCTGAATTCCTTCAGCCTCTTTGGCCTGCTGGGTGATGCCTGCTTAGCCTCAGGCTGACCTGATATGCTGAGGACCTACTGTGAGCCAGAGACCAGGGAAGCCAAGATGCATGCAGCGCAGTCTCAGCCCTTGGGGTGATCCGAGTCTGAGAAATTTCTCTATGTGGTAGGAGGTGCGACTGTGACCTGCAGGGGAGGCGGGCCAGCTGCCCAGACCTGGCAGGTCAGGGGAAATGGACCAGGCAAGAAGTCCTGGATGTGGCAACATCTGACCCAGGGAGGAAGGAGAGGAAGAGTATTTCAGACACAGAGAATAACAAGAACAAAAGCACAGACTCCTCAGGGACTGCCAGTAGCTGGGTACCGCCCAGGGGAAAAAGCAAGGGGCTGTGGGAGAGATGAGACTGGAGGAGCGCGCGGCACTAGGAGCAGAGCCTGCTGGCCACGCTGAACGTGGATTTGATTCTTTTTGCCACAGCAGCAAGTGGATGGCCTTGTAGTCTGACAACTAGTCCTGACAACTAGTGTGCACATCTCATAGAGATGGATGGATTGTATTAGTGTTCTTTTAATTCCACAGAAGGCAGGGCATAAGGCACTTATCTGAGATCACACAAGCAAGGCCTGCTGCAGGGGTTTAAAATAACCTGATTCAAGTCAATTGCTGCCCCTACATATTATACTCCGTTCTGAAAACAGTACTGCCCACACAGTTTCGGAAGGTTATAGCTCCTACCAGAATGTTATGTACACGGGAGACTTTTTTTACACATTGCTGATGCATGAGTACTACTGAAATGTGATTATATAGAGAGAAATATACATGCCCAAAGGTTTAAGGAGAAAACTATTTTATAACACATTTCCCCTGGTTCTTTGCTTTCTTTTCTGATGTGTTTTGATGCTGTGATTTTTTGTTGTTGTTGTCCCTTCTCTTTATAATATCTTTGTAACTTTTTCTGAGAGTTCAATTCTGCCTTAAAGCTATTGCATGGTGATAATAATCTTCCTGCCATTTTACTGTCCTCTCTTCGCTTTTAACATATGAACTTAGGATTCTTAAGATTGTTAATCAGCCTAGAGAGTCCTTGAATTCCTTCTCTGAAGAGCCTTCTAAGGAGCAATCTCAACTCCACTTGGACACCAGCCACTGCAGGGAACTCAGTACTCTCAGGGAGACCTGGTTCTAATTTTAGGTAATTTTGAAGGTCTGGACAAGACTTCCATTTCTGAGCTGAAATCTGCTTCCCCGAGTCTTCATTCATTCACGTAGTCACTCATTCATCAAAGTTATTGGCACCTATGTATAGTACTTGGAGCTATACTGTGGACGTTGGAACAAAAAAATGAATTAGCCTTGTTCTTTGCCCTCCATACCTTAGCTGTTTTTTTTGAGGACATAATGTCTTTTTATTTCTGAACAAACTACAAAGACCATTTGCAAGCATTTCCTGGGTTGGTTTAATCTGGAGTTGAGGACAATCTATGGGGAAATCTCCCCAAAGGTCTCACCACACAGCCAAAGTTGTGTTAATTGGCACTCGGGCACCGTCTGTCATGTCTTGTTACTTAATTAAATCCACATTTGTTTTGAGTGTTCTTTTTCTTTGCTGTTTTTCATGCATGAGAGGATAAATACAAATGAGGAAAACATTTTATACTTAAATTAGTTTGAGGGAAACAGTCCTGGACCATAACTCTTTGTTGTTCAGATAGCCTTTTATTTCAATGTATTTTTTGTCCTACAAAACCACAAGTTAGTTGGTTATTGCCCCTCTACTTGTCTTCTTCCCCAGAGTTTGATCTTGGCCTTGGATGTTAATTTCTAGTGCCTTTCTCTCGAATTCTCTTGTTTTCTAACTCAAGAAATAACAATAATACTTTATATGCCTGTAAAGCTTCATATCTTTTCAAGATCTTTTTATATCCACTAGCTCAAAACTATTCAGAATCTTGTTCACATGATGTTGCTTTTCTTTTTTCTTTTTACTGCTCATGATAACATTTGATAATCATTTTTCCTACGACTGTGAATGAGATTTTGAATATAGGTCAATTTTATTTCTGATGTGAATTATATTAAATAACAAAGTATTTATTTTTCAAGTAGGTATGTATCATTGTCAACAAGCTTAATTATTCACAGATGAAAACGAAGTTTCATAAACTTTTCCTTGACAAATTGAAGGCTTGGTAGAAAAAATTGCATGGGCATAAGTTAGAAATTTGAAAATCCATTTATTTGATGGTCTGACAACTAAATTTGTGAACTCATCCTAGAAA
The DNA here is from genome assembly GCF_964194185.1 of Rhinolophus hipposideros. Lineage (NCBI taxonomy): Eukaryota > Metazoa > Chordata > Mammalia > Chiroptera > Rhinolophidae > Rhinolophus > Rhinolophus hipposideros. Next base: position 10,765,329 of record NC_138049.1, on the reverse strand, counting down.
AAGTGCTACATCCCTCATTGTTGAATATCACTGTGGTCACCTTCGAAGCACTCCCCTTGGGAAGCTATGCACTGATGCCAGCACCTAGTCCACCCTTCAAAGCAATTTTGGAACTCTCTCTGGAATGACCATCAGAGCTGTCATAATATTACCCTTGATGTCCTGAATGTCATCAAAATGTCTTCCTTTCAATATTTCCTTTATCTTCTGGTAGAGAAAGAATTCATTGGGGGCCAGATAAGGTGAGTAGGGAGGGTGTTCCAATACAGTTATTTGTTTACTGACTAAAATGTCCCTCACAGACAGTGCTGTGTGAGCTGGTGCATTGTCGTGATGCAAGAGCCATGAATTGTTGGTGAAAAGTTCAGGTTGTCTAACTTTTTCATGCAGACTTTTCAGCACTTCCAAATAATGTACTTGGTTAAGTGTTTGTCCATTTGGTACAAATTCATAATGAATAATCCCTCTGATATCAAAAAAGTTTAGCAATATCGTAGCAACAAGTTTGCGAACTTAATTGTCAGACCTCGTATAAGGTTTATGTGGTTAGATGGAAGAAAAAGTTTTCTTTTACCTAAGGGTGAGCCTTTGGTGAAAGGAAATAGACAAAACTATAAAGGTAAACCTTAGGTATTTTAAAACACATTAGGCAATGAATTATAAGCACTTACTTGCATTAATGGCTATTCCATAGGCGACCAGTTTGTGGAATTTGAGGTTTTTGTCTAAGTGTCTTCTCCATGGTCCTCTGCAGCACTAGAGTAACAGAAATAAAAGTCTTGGCTAGGGAGAAATCATAGTGATGACAGTGTCATGAGAGTTAAGAGAGCTCTGCTTCTAAATTACTGAAGGTGGGGTTATGTGACACAAAAATTAGTGGCCATTAATTAGTCCAACAGGCAAAACCAAATGGTTATTACTGGCTTTTCTGAAACTTCAACTCAATAAAAATGATTGAGTTAGTAGTACCCTAGTTATAAGTCAAAACTCAGGAATGAACCTGCTAATATCCATGCTTATTTGGAAAAGGAAGATAATAACCATCATTGTCATCGATGTTTATAGTCTCTAAATTAATCCTTGGTACACAAAGCAAGGCACTATAGTCATCTATATCTAAATATTTATAAAATTATGAAGATGAGTGTATATAATTTTGTTTACTAAAGGTCATTGAAGGTCTCATTTTTCTGTGCAGTGTGTTTACTCTGTTTAGCAGGAGACACAGATAAGTACCTAACACTGTGAAATCAATATAATTAGGACATGTTCCTTTATGTCTGGTAGGGGTTAAAATCTACATCCTGAAATTTGTGTACTCTGATTGTGCTTTCTGGGGTTGAGAATTCAGAGCGATGTTTCTATAGTGGCATTTGGCTCAACTGCATATTTGTCTCCTTTCAATCAGAAATGGTAATAGTTCAGGCTCTTATAATACTACTTCCATCTTTGTGAGTCAGGTCAGTTTTATTAGCTCTACTTTTCAGATGCAGCAAATGTATCAGGGGAAGGTTGAGTGATCAGTCCAATGGCAAAAGTAAAAGTCAAGTCCGATGTACCGATTTCTGATTTTCAGTTTTAGCTATCGTGTTCTCTCTTACAAAGAAGCAAACCTTCATCTAAACACAATTATTGGGAATTTTATAGTAAAGTACATCTCTGTTTTCAATGGCACTTATATTAGTAAGTCATAACAACTGAAATTATTTCAAATAATTTAGTACTTACGATACTTGCTCCTCTTATAAATGAAATGAGGTTTCGACTGATTGGTAACAGAATTAGCATGCAGTTAAAATTCAGGCAGACTGCAGATGCTCTTGCCCAAGCCAGTGTTGACTATTCATATATAAAGACATGAGAAGGAGATACAGTGAAAACAAGAAAGCTGGGCCAATAGAATGCATTTTGTTTTCTGAAATGATATAGTCACCAACTCTACTTACACCCAGAATCACTCGTGTATAAAAGAAAGACTCTTCCTCTCCATACCAACGGAACGTGTCAATAAACAGATAAAAATTAACTCCCAACCATGAGAGCTAGAGTAGAATGAAAAGAGAACCAGTCAATAGTGTCTTCAACTTTTTCTTCTTTTCAAAATCACTTGGGGTCCTCCTTGGGGTCCAGTTCAAGTGAAATGAGCTTCTCAATATTAATCAGAGTTACTTCATGTCATTATTTTATTGACTAGTTCTTAACAGTATGTATATTGGTAAGAAATTTTTACCTCTTTGAAAAAGATTTTTAACACAACTGGGTATTCTTTAAGGAACTTGAAGAAAAGTACAAAACCTTCTTAATCAACATTGCTATAATGTGTTAAGTCTACGGTGCCAAGAAGGAAGAAATCTTTAAAAAACAACTCAGAAGTACTCTAGAAAAATTTCAATCTCATAGTCTAATTCAAAGACTTCATTTGATTTAGAGAAACATTCATACATTATGCAAAATCAAACTACTTGACTTTAAAAATAATTAAAAATGAACTCAATTGGAAAACAACTTTACATAATTCTGTAAGGATAAATTAAATACAGCTACTGAATGTTTTCTAACAAGTTATAGTTTTTTAACCAGAGTAATACTTGAAGCTATTTAGCATTCCTATCCAAGTTATCCTAAAAATCAGAGACTATTCAATATGGATTTAAAGTTGAATAGAAGAAACAAAACTTACTGCTAATATGACAGAGACACTCTCATTCAACATCCAACACCCCATCATGACAGTTTTCCTCTCTTGCTGTTGGCAAATTCTTTCTTTCATTCACCTGTATAGTATCCTTAGCAAGGGCTCCTCTGCTAAATTATTTTGTCTTAGGAAGCACCTACTGGGAGCAGCTCTCGAGGAATTTCTAATTAAGGACGTCTTGCCAAAGGCACATCACCAAACTGACATGCCTCATGACCTGGGTGAATACAAGGCAGGTCTCTGTCTAATGATTCCTTTCTTCAAAGATCTCATAAGAAAAGAAAGCTCGTTTTATTAAGTTATCCTCATGTACTTTATACCTCATTCATTTTCTACATGATTGCAGTCAAGATGATAATAAGTCTTTATATAAATTTGAGAAATAACCTAACTGCTGAATGTTGGATATAGCAAAATGCTTCACAAGAGCCTTCCCTATTTTATTTTTCTTCTTTACTCTCCCCCCCACCCCTTTTAAAGCTCTTTTAAAAGATATAGAATGGTGAGTAAATAAATATGAATTAAACAATCTTTCAGAAGATGGTGAAGAAAAAGATCTTTAAAAACATCACATATGTGAGAACTCTCAAATCTAAAAGTGCAACTATAAAAGAATAAAGTGATTATTGTTGAGGGATATATGAAATAAGTCCCATTTTTTCCTAACCCCACTTGGTGCACCCATGATGTAAACAAGAATATTCTTTTGTACTTAGTGATCCCAGGAGTGGCCGTCCGTGAACTTGGCCATTCTCTGATTTTATGAAACATGACTGTTAAATACCACTCTGGTGGGTATGACCACTCTGGTAGGTAAAGCTGTCCCAGTCGAAGCAGTTTTCTGGCTAGCCCTGGCCCAAACATTTTATTTAAAAATTTTTGACAATTAATTTGAGTCATCTGAATAATTGCCTAAGCTTTCTAGGTCTTCATGGTGAATGTATTTAGTTATCCTAAAAGAATGAACAGTTTTCAAAAACCTGGTAAGAATAATAATTGGTTATTTATTGACATAAATCATCATCATCATCGTCGTCATCATCATCATCATCATCATCATCATCCTAAATCTTCAATAAATAATCCAGGTACTATGTTAAGAACATTTTGAATATTGTCCAATTAAATCACACATTCAGTCTATGAGGTAGGTACGATAGGTCCCATTACACAAGTGTGGAAACAGGCCCAATGATGTAACTTGCAGTTGGATCAGTTGGGACTTGAATTCAGTTCCCTCTGACTTGAGCATCTTCATTTTAAACACTACCTCATACTGCATATTTTATGAAATATTAATATATGGATTTGTGCATCAAACATGCCTAATATACAGATATTAATTTCATTCTTATAACCTGGAAATATTTAAACAATAGGAACTCATTTAATTTATTCATTACAAATAAATATGTTGTTATCTGTGATTAATTATGCTATCTCTTTCTACATGATACCAATATAAAAACGAATAACATCGTCTTACTGTATGAACCATGTTTTTTGTTTTTTATATAAAAATGTCATTAACATCTTGGGGCATTGCTGATCAAGGAGGGACAGCTAATTCTTAGTGAAAGCAAACCACTTTCATGAGAACACATCTTTGATGTGTTACCAAACCAATCCAGAGCCCATACCCCCCAATTACCTCCTTTATCAAGCTTTCACACACCAATTTAATATTCTCTCTATCCTATGTCACCCCAAGGCCAGGTAGAGGATAAGTAGGCAACACCCCTCCAGCCCAGAGCCTACTGAAATTCTTTAAACTATTCAATCTGAAGCTTGTTCAGGTTGCCATCCTGTCTTGCCCATTCTTTTCTGCAAGAACCACCATATCGGCTCTGGCCCACGCTTTTCCCTTTGTTCCTTTGGCCTCCTAACTGACCCTGGTGCTTCCCAGTGCGGCCCTGCATGGTGTGGTGTGTCCCCTCCTCTACGGAACTATAGGTAATAAACTCTTCTTTCAAGGCAGGTGTCTTCATGTCTACGATCTTAACATACTCAATTAGAACAAATTCCAGGTACATTTTTTAAAAACCTATATTTCTAACCATTTTGAACTATAGTATTACAGGTTAAGCATTTTGATGAATGGGTGAGCTTTCTACTCGTCACCAGCCCTGGCTCTGTTACCTCTTTTGAGCCTTAGTTTCCAGGTTTGTTTAATGGGGCTAATTGTAATAAAGCCTAGTAAAGCCAATCTCGTTCCTCCTTCACCACCAGTTCCCCTAGCACACACCCACACATACACCCACACACTCATAAACACACTTATGCACACCCACACATGAGAGGATGCCTGTTTGGGAGAAGTCTTAGATTTGCCAATAAAAATTTAACAAATTTTCTTTTCTTTAGAAAAGGACATTTAGAAAAAAAGAAATCTCCCTTTAGAAATATATATAAGTACAGGTATTTTGGAAGCATCAACCTGAGGTTAAAGTGCAGTCAGTGAAATATCTTCAGTTGCTTCTTTAACAGTGAGCAATATAAAGATGTAAAGCCTTCATATTCATTTTTTAAGCCAATAATCTTCCATGATGAAATGATTTGTTATTTCTGAAGTGTTTAGGATTTACATATCTTAGAGGCCTTATTCAGTTGGGTTATAAAAATTAATTCAGAGAGAATGCACCTAGAATTTTATCCTATCTTGTCTATTTTAGATTCAGTGAGTGTAAGGGAGAGTTGGAATTTGCTACCCTTCTGTACTCTTCACACAGTGTTACAAATGAAAGGCATATATTGCTGAATAATAATGTGTGGTCACATTGTTTTATTGTTGTTAATTGCTTAGAATATTTCTAGTGGTAAAAATACAATTTAAAGGCTTAGGCTCAAAAACATATTTTTGCATGCTCTATTCTTATTTCTTCAATATGTGTATTCCTCATTTTGAATAGGTAAAGACACATTGTGTTAAAGTATAGCTATTATTCATTTATAGTGTATAAAAATGGTTCATTGTTGTATTATGGATTTATAACTCATGACTTAACTTCATAGATTGTATTTTTGTAGAACTTGCATGGTGCTTAGTTTACTCATATAAAAACGTGAACTTCAAATTGTATTCACATTCATTCAGAGCTCAATATTTTTGTGCAATTGATAGACATACCTTTCCTTCCCAACTTTTTTTTAATTTTTACACTTAAGAATAATATGATGAGCCACTGGTTGGTTTACAATATTTCAATCAGACTTCATAAAACTCAAGATAGAATTAGGCCAGCTTCATAGGGCTGCCTCTGAAGAGAGAGGAAATTGTACAAAATCTACTCAAATGATATAAGTGCTCAGAATTTGATCTAGTCTCACCTAATTGTTTTAATTGCTCATAAGTAACACCCATGTCATTTCTCAGAATTTTCGCAGAACAAATGAAGTGAAATTTACATTGCTTTTTTCCAAGGCAGGTAGTCTTTCTAATCAAATGGGTATATTCATTGGCACTTCCAGCAAATCCACAAAAGATGATGTGAGCCTTTTTCCTTGTAAAGATCATTGATAGTAACTTTCTGTAATGAAAAAGTAGGAGGGAAACAGAACAAAGATGATTACAAAGACAGGTTAATTGCCTGTATATATGAATACAAACTACACTGCCTACACTACATTTCTGGATCCTATTTGCTCTATTACATTTTTAGTTATTTTTAGTTTCTTAGTTAAACACTTGACCCAATAAAGAAATGGTTTGATCCTCAAGGGCAAGATGGATCATGAAGTAGTGTTTGCTGCTGCATACTAAAAATCTAAGTTCTCTGTAGATATACCAGAGTTCATAGAGTATAAAAATAACAGTGCCAAATTTTCCTCTTCTAAGCATTAAACACGTTTTTGCCTTTTCCTAAAACATTTATAAACATCTAGGTATTAAATTGAGAAGAAATGACTAAAACAAAGAAAACCTACAAACACATAAAATCTCAAATTCTTACATGGTTATTTTGAGGAGCATTGGTTGGGATAATTAGATAAATCAGATGTTGGATGAATTCCGTTTTAAAAGGAAAATCAAGATAAAAGACAAAAGTCAAGAAAGTCCATACATTAAAATACATCTGATTTAAAAATAAAATTCAATTAAGTATATCCACCAATACTCTATCCTTTTGCTGAATTAAGTATATTGTAATTTTATTTCAAGAAGCATGGTGCTCTCTTAATATCATTTTAATCTGGCTTGTATCATAAACTTAGTTAACATGATCCAGTTCATGCTTCCCCCCCACCTATGGCATAATTCTTTCATTTATCCCACTTTCATATTTTCAAATGAACACTTACTGAGCCCACGGCATGCGTCACACGATGCCGGGCACAGTGGTGTTCGTGGTCTGGATTCCGTTATTTAGATGCTTAGAATGTAGTAAGAATGCAACAGGTTACAAATGCAACAACTAGAGAATCTTTCAGAGATGAGTGCGTCTTGGAGTGGCAGAGGTGGTACATCTGAAGGAGACTGATACACAAAGACATCTGGGTGACAGATTTAGTCTAGGGAGAATTCTTTCCAGAAGTGAAACAGGCTGGGTTTTGTGAAAAATGATATAGTGTGGAAAAGAGAAGGAGAAAATACGTTTGAGTATCTGTGTCTCTCGAAAAGTCATTTGAATAAGCTCTCCAAACATCAAACAGCACGCAAAAACACTCCCGATTCCAGTCTTCTGCCTGTGGCCACTTCTGGTCTGGTGTGGAAGCCCTCTGGGCTTCCTTCGCTTCCTGTCCTCCTGCCTTCATCTTCCTCGCTCACATGTTTGCAGCACATGTTTTTTTTTTACATTTAGCAAGTAATGTAAACCTCTTCTCCATGTCATTTGGAGGACGCTGACAGTGGAGATCATTGTCCTCAAGAGAGCAGAGCGACTAACTCATCATTTCTTTCCCCCAACTAAGTGGCACAATTCAAAGTCTCCTATTTTTGCTAGTTTTAAATTTTTTGGTTTAGGAATCTGGTGAAAGCCAGAATTACCGTGTTTTCTATACTGTGTTTCTCATACATTAGAACTTAGCAAATGTTAAATAACAAGCACACAAACCACATTCATTTCTTTGCTTCTTAACACACAAGACGGTTCTGTACAAATCCCTACACAGATACAGTTGCAGAATTTTCAAGCAGTCCGTGTTTTTCCTTAAGGTTTAAAAGTGAGAGGGAAATTTTCCTAACCATGCAGTGAATCATTTGACTTCTGAGTTCAGGAAAATTTAAGTTTAAGAAGGCTAGTCTAGAAATTCCTTCTTTGCATATCCAAGCTGTTCATCTCTCAAAAGTCAAAGTGGATGCCAGAATTCCATAGATTTCATTTTTCAAGATGAACATTCATATTTGAACATATTTCAAGCCAGATGGTTTACAGTTCATGTATTTGTTGCCATTTTCCTGCCACAACAACTAAATATTGAAGACACATATTTGTGATGAGGAGAGCACTCCCAAACCATCTTTTCCTGCTGCTCTTTTACGCTGCACACTCAGTTATCGCCTGTGTGCTGCAGGAAAAGGTTCTGGAATCAAACAATGAATCACATTCATTTTTGATTTAGTGGACAGGCGAGCGGTGAAATAACATAAAACAAGCTTTCTATAAATAAATATTTCTTGTAACAGCCATGAATTTTATGGTAACTAATAAGAAAGCAAATGAACATCTATTGAAATATTCTGCTTTTATGATCCATGTAGACAAGCTGGAAACTTTACTTTTAAGCCTGCTAGTAACTTACAAGGTAGTTTGCCAAATGGTGGAATGGTTTGATCAGAGTTCAGAAAGGAACAGGAAGATCAAACAAAAGTTTAGTTTTTGTTTTTTTTTAAAGTAAAACCATCAGATATGAAAATAGCACCTGGAGAAAGCATTGCACAATTATACCAAAGGATTGCCAATGTCACTCAACAGGTTCCATGTATCTCTCTTCTAGGATGAAATGATTTGCTCTACACTTGTCATCTCATGTGAAATTTGTTATTATTCTGCTCTACTATTAATATTTCCATTATTACAACTTTGAAGATTTATTTCGTTGACCAAAGGCTACTAGAAAGCCGAACCAAAACAGTACAATTTTTTTTAATGGAAAATAGAACAAAGAATTGAAAGCACATAAAAGAGGTATGTTTGCTTGGTGCCACAATAAAATTTCTATGACTATTCAATTAGCACTAAACTGGCAAAGGGGGACAAACCTGTCCTCTGTCCACAGTCATCACGACGACCATCATTCAACAACACAGGACAGGCACACAGAAAGACTCAGTAATATGTTTTTAGAGAGGGTTCTAGAGCCTCATACTTTGAATCAAAATTGCCCAGAATCGTAGTACTCAAGGACTGAGAGAAGCCTTAGGGATCATGTAGAGCAATATTCTCATTTAACAAAGGAGAAAATAGAGACAGGGAGGTTACAGCACCAGTCTAAAGACATATTGCTGGTTCGTGGAGAAACAGGTCTAAGAGCCCAGGTGTTCAAATCCACTGGTTGTTCCATTGCATTTCTCACTGCACCTCTGTTTTCATATCTTTGCTCTACAGCAGAGAGAGATGAAAGAAGTAGCAAAGAGCATCTCCTAAAGCTCACTCTAGGAGCCTGGGTCCTCGACGATGAGTTCAGAATATGCTCAAAGGGAGGGTGTAATCACATTCCAGTAGCCTGGAGTGTGTATATTTCTGGAGGGCCTCCCAGGTGCCAGGCGTTGCATACAGTATGATACTTAATTCTGCAGACCAATGAGGATAAGATCTGTTTCATAGATGAGGAAGATGTGGAGCGGCAAAGAGGTCCAGGCTCTCCTAAGACCTCCTCGTTCATAACTATCATGGCTGAGCTGCAGGCCCTTGGTGCCTGACCGCCACGCCTGAGATGCATTTACCAAACCACCAATGACAACTTCCCCATGTCCATGAATGCTTCTGTTTTGATTGACATCCAGAGCAAAATGCATTTCATGATGGCCTGGCTAATTAAATTGAACCAGTAAAGAAAAAACGTGATTTGGAATAATTGGACAGAGGATCAGTCATCTGATGTCACTCTGTCCTACCTCACTGACAACATAACTCTTGGGAGAGTGTAGATTTTATGTCCAAGTTTAAAAGTTTATACTTAAAACATACACAGTTCCCAGTGGAAGAAGGCAATTTAAGAGACCAATTGTCCTGAAGAAATGCCTTGTTTCTGGTACATAATTCGACACTAAATTGTATTTTTTCCATTGCTATATTTTAAGCAATTCTTTTAACCAAGAGGTGAAAACAAAATAATTGTTCAGAATCCATGTCAGAGTGCATTTTAAGAAAAGGATCTTCAACAAGAACAATTAAGTCCTGTAAATCAGTTGAAAATCAGTGTAGGGTCTATTGTTGCGTATGATGCCTAGTTCTATTCCTACATCCCTCTTCATGTGGCCTCAACCCTTCCAGCCAATTTACGTATCAGTTAAAGCTGTGGTGCCACAGCAGCTACAGTCCTGAATCATAACAGTTCCATTTTTCTGTTCAAAGTCTCTTCCAGAAGGTGAGACAGATGGAGTAAAAAAAAAATCATGGCTGCCCATCATTTAATTTTTTTGGATACTGATTGTTAAAAACTCATTTGTCCTTTGCACTTTATCCTTTTTATACATAACTTCAATTTTTGCCTCTTAATCTCATCCTGTGTTAGCTGTTCAAACTACTTTCAGACACCTTCCTGCACATTTCTCTAGGTGGAGCTTCTTCAGCCATATACTTTTCCTCCTATAATTAATATTTACTTGATTTGCAAGGGTCTTTATTGCTGTGATATTATTGTTATAAGAAAGAGGATTTGTTGTCAGGGTGACCAAGGCAGTGCAATGTGCAATGTGGCTTTTCTTAAAATCACTTGGTCAAAATCTGCCTTTGTTTTCATAATCAGATGACTACAAAATACCCAACAGTACTCATTGCATCTTCCTATCTTTCTGCCTCTCCACATTGTATAGGTAGGTCTTGTCGACCTATTCATATGTTTTCCTACTTTTGAGAACTTAATATATTTTCTAAGCAACCTTGATGGCTTCCCCTCTTCCACTCAACTTGGTCTCCTCACTGATTCTCATTGCCGTCATAGAAATTGTTCACATCTCATACAGTCGTGGCTCAATATGATACAGGGAGAACTGGGGGGGGAGGGTGGAAAAAGGGAAGGATGGGATGCACTACAAAACGGAGGTAAGGCTCAAGGGAGAAGACGTTTTGTGGGAAGCTAAATCTGCACTGTTCCTGATTATTTTTAGACTAACAGATTTTGCGTATAGGCAACAAGAAGTAATGCTTAAAAGCTACTGAAGGAAAAAAGTGGCTCTTTTGATGTACAAACATCAGGGCTGTCTTTAATCCTCTCTTTATTCTCCCTGTATATTCTTCCATTTTTTTCACTTATTTAACAAACTATTGAGTGCTGTTTCCCAAGTGTTCTAGGCTCTGGGGTGCCAAGATAAATAAGACATAGATTGACTTCAAGAAGCTACAGTACAGCAAGCCAGCCATTTGTTCATGTCACTTGATTCTGCCCCTGTATCTCCACATGTCCCCTCCCATCCACTCCAGGTGCCTCACCATACGCCTTTATTACATCTCACATGCACTTTTTTTATAGTTCCTCATTGATATATCTGTCCGTAGTTGTTTCATTTCCATCCCAACTCTGCAACCAAAGTAATTACCTTTCTAAAGTAATCATATCCTAACTGCAACATATGCTAACTGCTTATCTGTTTGAAATGACTCTCATGAGAGGCTGGCTCCAGGCTTCCATTCCAACTTTGTCTCTTTCAGGTGTCAGCAAACCCTCTGAGCCAATCACACCTGAACCCATCAGCATGTCTGCATTTTATTCCAGCTTTCTGGAATCTTCTTCCTTCTCTTTGTGTTAGTTGGGGTTCTCCAGAGAAATAGAACCAATAGGACACACACACACACACACACACACACACACACACACACACAGATTTGTTTATTTATTTTAAGGAATTGTCTCACCTGATTATGGGGGCTGGCAAGTTTGCAATTTGTCAGGTAGACTGGCAGGCTGAAAAGTCAGGCAAGAATTGATATTGTAGTCTTCAGTCCAAATTACACAGGGCAGCAGGCCGGACACTCAGGCGGGGTTTCTATGTTGCAGTTTTGAGAAGAATTCTTTCTACTTTTGGGAACCTTGGTCTTGGCTCTTAATGCTTTCAACACACTAGATGAGGCCCACCCACATTATAGAGGGTAATTTGTTTTACTCAAAGTCCAACGAGTTAAGCATTATTTATATCTAAAAAATACCTTCACACACCCTCTAGACTAGTATCTGACCAAGCAACTGGGCATCATAGCTTAGTCAAGTGGACACATTAAATTAACCTTTACATGGCTCATAAACTTAACCCCCTTCAAGGATTAGTTTGAATATGACTGCTCTGTAAACTTTCCTATCCTGGAATAATTTCTGCCTGGTATGATCAAGGGCTAAAAGGAGCGTTGTATTATAGTTCAATGTACAGTTTGCCACGAGGGGGCAGCAATCTGCTCCGTTTGGGAAACGAGGAGGGGTTCTCCCAAGAGTTTGCCCTCAGATATGAGTCTGGAAGGATGAATTGGAATTTAACCAGTAAGAAAGAGATGTAAGAGTTTTCCAGGCAAGGGCGCAGCAAGTGCAAACAGAGTCACAAAGCCACGTGGATGTGAGGGAACTGCAAGCATGTACACAGAGGTCAAAGGTGAAGATAGGACAGACCATGGGGACCGGGAGGAAGGCGAAGGCCAGATCACCCAAGGCATTTATTAGTTTCCTAGCGCTGCTGTAACAAACTACCCCAAATCAGCAGCTTAAAACAATAGAACTTTATTGTCTCACAGTCTGGAGTCAGAAGTCCAACAACAAAACGTCTGCAGGGTTGATTCCCTCTAGAAGCTCTGAAGGACGATCTCTTCCATGTCTCTCGTCACTTCCAGTGGCTGCTGGCCCCCCGGTGTTCCTTGTCTTGGGGATGTGTAATTCCAATCTCTGCCTGTGTCCTCACATGGCCTTCTTCTCTCTTTGTGTCTCTGTGTCTTCTCCTTTTCTGTGTCTTAGGAGACACCCATCATCATATTGAAGACCTGTTCTAATCTAGAATGATCTCATCTCAAGATATTTACCTTTATTATATCTATAAAAACCTTATTCCAAATAAAGTAACATTCTGATGTTCCAATTGGACATATCTTTTGGGGACCACAATTCAATATACTGCAGCCCTGTAAGAAAAATAATAGATTGGCTCCGAGCCTGCATTCAGCGACAGACTCAGATTCTAGGTGATGTCAGTGAGTTGGGCCTGAGGTGTCTGCTGTGACTGACCTCATGTGCAGGGGGCAGCCTCTGCTTAGTTTCAGTAGAAATGTTGGCCATTATTATTGGCTTTTGAATTTTTGAATAAAAGTCAGGTTTTTTGAATTTTATATAAAATTTCCTTATTTTTAAGTTTGGGGGCAAATTTAAATGAAAGCAAAAGACAGCACTTACATCATAGTATGAGCCCAAGGAAACACATCTGTTGGCTGGAAATGGCTCATGGACCCTCAGTTTAGAACTGCCATGGTACGGGGTTATAAGCCCTGTGAAAGCGTTAAGCACAGGTGTGCAGGTGCCAGATTATTGTATCAGAAGAGGACCTTGGCATCAGAGTGGAGGATGGACTGGAGGGAGTGAGCCTAGAAGCCGGAAGGCAAAGTGGGAGACCATTGCAATGGACCAGGAGAGAGCATGTGAACGTTAATGAGGAGGGCTTCAAGGTGTGGGAGCCCCTGACACATCACCGAGTCCCTACGAACACTTACTGAGTGAATACAGGAATTAATGAGCATGAAAATCTCTAGCACATATGAAATAATAAAACCTGAGGAAGCAACATTTTTTTTCTATGGAATTAAAATATCAAAGAATTCTTTTTTCTCTTTTTAAAGAACTAGATCTATCAACTACCATTCTACTTTCATTTTCAAATGAAAAATATAACCGTATAGACAACTAATTAAATTAATATAGCTTATTATGACAAAAATAATTTCTTTTAACTTTGTGGACAGCCCCACATTTTATATTAAGCTGCTAATACTCATAACCATATAATTTCAAAACCAACCAAGCTTGAAAAATTATTGTCTCCGACATTCCCCATGATCAAAGCAACTCCAATTATAATATTATATTAACCAAGTTAAAAAATAGTATTATAGTTTCTAAGCTTTCTTAACTGTAATTAGTCATCTAACTATGTAGCCAAATTTATTTGCTATATTTGCATAGTTAATTAATTATGATTTATTTAAAAATATTCCATTCGTAAAAGTTTGTTCTCCTTAGCCTACAAATCAAATTGCTAAGGGATACGTTTAATTTTTAAATATCTTTTTAAAATCGTATGAAGATATGTTTAAGACATAGAAGAAGAAAGTACTGAAAATATAGAATTTATTCTCCTTAAAAAATTAAACTTTGAAAAGAGATGGGGGCTCAGTTTGAGGAACCTAATAACTTAAATGCAAGCAAGGCACTTGAGGAGCCCTGAAGTGTTCTTCAGAACAACAATTGACTAAAGAATGAACTGGAAAAGATAGTGCCCCTACACAGTGCTTGATGCACACTCAGAGAAGAGCACTCAAACCTGTGAGATCTATTAGACTTTATTACAGTGACATATCGGTGACAGTCATATAATCTAGAATGCAATAAAGCATCCCCATTGAGTCACTGAGAGCCTACGTGTCATGCTCAAGGTCAAAATACTACAAGGCGCAGATTAAATGTTTAAAAAGCTTTTGAAATGAGTACCAGAAATTAAATCGGATGTACATCTACATGACTCAAGTATCCAGTGAAAAATTCAGTCAATTCGCCTGATGTTTACAAATATTATCTGGATGAAGAAGGCTGCCAAATTTCACCTGGATTTTCTGGGCTGTGTGAATATATCTGTACAAGTTTAATTTCTGAGACTTCCGGAAAAGGCTGTGGCCTTCATAGATGTAGAGAACTCCACTACTACTTAAAATACATAGAAATGCCAGCAAAACTATTTTTAAACATTAAGAAATACATAACCAGGTTTATGACAAAAATAGAAAACCGTAGGTAGACAAATGAAGAGCGTATGACAAGCAGTAGTGCTGGGAGGGGTGGGGTTCCAGGATGGAAACTCACCTTTGCACCTACAGGTTAGAGGACATGTCCCACGTGTACCCAAGAGATGATAGCAGGCTCCCTGCCCAGTGGAAGAAGCTGTGAATTCAGTGCCATATTATAACCTAGAAAACAAGGGTTCATACTTGACTGTGGGAGGGAACAGAATTGCCCCGAGTGTCAAAATCTTGAATTTGTACTGAAAGGTAATGAAACATGGAGCCACAAATTAATGTAAAAATAGTTCATAACCAGTGAAACTTTTAGGATCTTGGTAGAGGTACTGAAAAATGCCTCATGGAAGGTAGGACTCAACTATTGGTTTTCCCTTAAGACTGAGGGATACTCTTAGATATTGAGATTTTAATACACACAAGGTTTACTACAAAGCAAGACAGTCTGTAGACAATAAATTAGAAAATTACCATCTAAATGATTAGGACTAAAAGAGCAGTAAGGACACAGAGAGGAATTATTCCAAGTTATTTTTAACAAGTAATGTGAGTACGTTTTGAGTTATATACTGTACAGACAAAAAACTAAAATATACTTTTAGTGGTCATATTCTAAGACTATGATGTGTGTTGAAGTATAAAGAAAATGAATATATTGATGTCATTGAGAACCAGGGTTTTCAAAAGTGATGGAAATGTGAGATCAATGAGGCTAAGTACAAATTCCATAATTATGGATTTGAATCAGAAGTGTCAGCATGAAGTCATGATATGTGTATAGCTACAAGATTATTTTCTAGCTAAGTTCATTAAAAAGGCCTAGGGAAAAAAAAAGGACAACCAAATGGCAATGGGCAATGAGCTTCTCTTGACTCAGCGTCTGGTTTCCAAATACCACTTATCAGTAAAAGAAACCATAATCCATGGTAAGTGGCTGAGTCCAGGTCGAACAGGAAATTCATGAGAGCTTGGACTATCTTGTCATACACGAAAGCAAGGAAGCTATCAAGGACTCTAAGAAACACGTTAAGAAGATTTAAGAACCAAATTGAAAAAGTTCCCATTGGCCAAAGATGGGAAAATTTTAGAGCTAATAAAGATAACAACATATCAAATATGTTTAAATGCATGAATTCATAAATATATTAAAAAAGAAACACCTCATTTTCACCTCTGAAGCTGTGGATACACCAACTCGTTATCTGACAACTCATAAATAAAGGGAAAGAATCAAACATGTTTACATTTTTATCCTGTCTTCCTGTTTGAACTATACCTATGGTAACCAAATAATTAAAGAAAAAATTCTCCTTTCAGGAATACTGATTTCAAGCTTATAATTGCAAAAAGAATCATAAAAAATTTTGAACTAGACAATTTTCATCACTAGCTGCGAACATCAGAAAAAGAGATTCAACCAGATATTCTGAATCACTTCGTGGTATATAATATTATAAAGTAGTTTTGCCAAATATAATATTGCATCTTTATTTAATCAGGCCCCTAGATCTAACCACCAATTTTCAGGAAATACTGGTATTGAAAAATATTTAAAATAATACCTGGATGCATTTAGCAAATTCCCGACTAAGAGATGCTCTAGGACAACCTGGTCAGTTTCTTTAAACAACAACAATGCAGAAGGTGGAGGTAATCTGTATATTAACCAGTTTCAGAGTATGGACCTTAATAAAACCTGACTGGAAAATGAAACTATAAAATTTATAAGACAGGAAGGAAAATCAAATACTGAGTGAATCTGGTGAATACACACACACACACACACACACACACACACACACATATATATTCACCAGATTCACTCAGTATTTTATATATATACATATATACATATATTTAAAATATATATTCAGTATATATGTATATATATACATATATACACACATATGTGTATATATACATATATATGTGTATATCTATATGTACACACACACATATGTACTTATATATACTGGGGATGCCAAAAATGTACACATTTTGGGAGATGTTATCTATGTATTACTTTTCGAAGTTGAACTGAATTACAGTAGCAATGTGTAGTATGATGTTCACTCAAAAGATGGACATCAAAACATTAAAAGATATTAATCCAATGAATTCTAGTGGCATTCATTGTATTATAATTTTAATACAGCTTTTTCCTTTCTTAAAATGTGTATACATTTTTTTGGCTGTGTGTGTGTTTGTATGTGTGTGTGTGATATTTAGGTATGACAATGTTACTGTGGTTATAGTTTTTAAACGTTTTTATATTTTAGAGATATATGCTGGAATATGTATGGATGCAATAATATAATGTCTAAGATTTGCTTCAAAATAATTGAGGAGTAGAGAAAGTATTTGGAGGTAACAAACAGATAAAGATTGGCAAATATATTTTATTAATTTTGAATTTGGGACGGGTGCTTGGAGGTTTGTAATATTATCCTCTGTAATATTTAATCCAGAGTTCTAGGAAAAAAATAGAGAAATGTGAAAGAGACTTTACAATAAATATATATAAAATAATCAAAAAGCTAAGAGAGGAAAATTAAATCATTAAATAATATCATTAAATAATTGATCATTAAATAATATCATGACATCATGAAAGACAAGTAAAACAAAATAAAGATAAAACTGAATCAATTAACTGAACAACATAGAGGTTTTTTTTAAAAGTATACTAGGAACTACTCTATAAAAATTTTTAAAAATAGATAAATTATATGGTTTTCAAAACAAATTAGTGCATTATACTCAAGGAGAAATAGAAGATCTGAGTAGAACAGTAATGTTTAAAGAAATGTATTAGTAGCCCAAATCCTACCCTGTTCTTTCACAAAGCAATGACAAGAAAATAGGCCTATGAAATTTTAGAAGAAAATTTATGGAACATTTAGAAGAGATCTCTATCTTATAAAAACAATTCCATACTAGCATAATCTTGATAATCAAATAAGGAAAATACAAGAAAAGAAAATTATAGACAAGTTTTGAAACTTAATATAAAATTCCTAAGTAAAATTAAGGGCATGTAGAAAAATTTGTTAGGACTAACTAATGTTTATTAAAATAATGCAAGAGTTTCTTTCTAAAGATTAGAAAATCTGTATATATTATTCATTACATTAGCAAAGTCAGGTCAAAATCCATACAATCATCTCAATAATTGGAGAAAAGTCATGCTATAAAAGTCAGTATTCACATATAATAAAAATGCTTATAAAACTAAGAATAAAAGTAGAGTTTTTAAGTTTAAAGAAGAGCATCTTAAAAAGTTACAATACATGTTTAATGATAAAATTTAAAAGCATTTTCATTAATGTACTTTATAAGGCAAGGATGTTCATTATAATCATCCAAATTTGTTCTAATTGACTTAACCAACAAAACAAGAAATATACATACAATATATAGAATTATAAAGAAAAAGGGTAAACTACAAATGATTGTCTGTATACATGAACCAAGAGAATCAACTGAAAAAATATTATAGCTACTAAAAGATTTTAAGAAAGTTACTATATACAAGATTAACATATACGAATTAATAAATTTCTAATTTCTAAAAATATAAGGAATTAGAAAATCCCATTTATAATAGCAACAAAATTTATGAGGTCACCAGAAACAAATTGAACAAAATATGTGTTAGGGTCTTAGAATAAATCGCAAAACTTTGTTGAAGAACATTGAAATAGACTTTAAAGTAAGCAAAAGAGATGCCATTTTCACGAATGGGAAGACTCACAGTGATGAAGATCCCATTTCCCCCCAAAATGAATCTTTAAATTCAATGCGATTGCAATCAAAATCCCACCATGACATTTTTGGAATTTGAAAAACAGTTTTCAAAGCTGAATATGGAAAAGTAAAAGTCCTTAAATATCTGAGACACATATAAAACCAAAATTAAGCAAAAGAAATAGACATAAACAAAGAAAGAATGATGACCCTGTCAGGTACCAAGTCTTAATAGAAAGCTTAATTTATATATATACATATATATTTATATATATAAAACATAATAAAACAATATAAAATGTGGTTGTAGAATAAGAACAAATTGCTGAATGGTACATAATATAATGTCTAAAGCATATTTATTTTATTTGAGAAGGTATATGAGAGGTGCCATTGCAACTCAGTGGGCAGAAGATGGACTATTTATTACACGGTGAGAAAAATATAATTTAGTCCCTTTCTCACATTACATCCAAATCAAACCTGTGTGGATTAAATGCCTAAAGGTGAAAAATAAAAATTTGAAACTGTTAGAAGAAAATACATGACATATATTTATCATCTGGGAATAGAACAGGAGGTCCTAAGCAAGGTACAGAAAGCACAACTCTAAGATTTATAAATTTGGTCACATCGAATTAAAGTAGTAATTTATACAATAGTGGACACAATATGAGTATGTAGTTCAAGTAATGTGAAAACGGAGAAAAAATTTTAAACATATAGAACTGAAGTAAGATTAGTAACTTGAATGTAAGGAAGTTAAAAGGAAATTCTAGAAATGCATAAGAAAGGAGACAAAGAATTGTCTAGAAAACTAGGCATATGAAACTGGACAATTATAAGAGGAAATCAAATTCCTTAACACACATACAAAAGGAAATTTAACTTTATTATCAGAGAAGTACAAAATGAAGAAACAAAGTACTCTTTCTTACTTATTTGGCAAAAATTAAAACGACAGACTCTACTGAGTTGGCAAGAATAAGGGAAGTGGAACTATTCCAGCCTGTGGTGGGAGTGTTAATTGTTATAACGACTTTGGAAAGCCATTTGGTAGTATGGAGGTGTCTTGAATATTTGTATACTCTGCCACCTACCAATTCTTCTAGGTACCTGCCTTAAACTCACACTCATGTATCCAAACAGATATGCACAAAAAGTTTATTGCAGCTTTTTAAAAAAGTAGTAAGTTTTCCAAGGATGTCTGTACTGCAAAATAAAACCAAACTCTGGGAAAAAATAAATAAAAAGGTAGTAAGTTTTAAACCACCTCATATCCATGAATAGAATGTATGAAAGGCACTTGATTTTGAGCTGTTTGCTATTATAAATCTGAGTATGGTTCTTAATCATACTCATCTCTTGACTTGTGTTTTGCCATTGCTTTGGTATACAGAATTATGTCCTCCTTCTTCCTCGGTGATTTTCTAAAATTCTATTTTTATATGTTCTTATGGATCTTTAAATAGGACAAAAAATGACCAGAAATTAAAAATAACAAAGCTTTGGTTTTAGAGGGTGCTATTAAATAGTAACCCAAGGCTGAAGAGAAAGAAGAAATTTATGGGATGGATGTAGGAGGATGTGATTAGAGAAGCATTTGGGATGGAAAGTGATGGGGAGCTGTGTGGTACTTGGGGAAGGTGGAGGTGGCATGAACTGATTTGGATATTAGAAGCAGTCTCCTTTCTTTGTTAGTTCTTTTTTTTTAATTTATTGCGGTGACAATTGTTAATGAAATTACATAATTTCAGGTGAACAATTCTGTATTACATCATCTATAAATCCCATTGTGTGTTTACCACCCAGAGTCAGTTCTCTTTCCATCACCATATATTTGATCTCTCTTACCCTCATCTCCCACCCCGCGCCCCCCTTACCCTCTGGTAACCACTAAACTATTGTCTGTGTCTATGAGTTTTTGTTTCTCATTTGTTTGTCTTGTTCTTTTGTTGTTTTTCGTTTATATACCACATATCAGTGAAATCATAGGGTTCTCTGCTTTTTCTGTCTGACTTATTTCGCTTAGCATTATACTCTCAAGATCCATCCATGTTGTCACAAATGTTCCTATATCATCTTTCCTTGACGCCGAATAGTATTCCATTGTGTGTATATACCACAACTTCTTTATCCATTCATCTAACGAAGGACACTTTGGTTGTTTCCATGTCTTGGCCACCATAAACAAAGCTGCAGTGAACATTGGAGCACACGTGTCTTTATGGATAAATGTTTTCAGATTTTTTGGGTAGATACCCAGGAGAGGGATTGCTGGGTCATATGGTAATTCTATTCGTAATTTCTTGAGGAACCTCCACACTGCCTTCCATAGCGGCTGCACCAGTCTGCATTCCCACCAACAGTGTATGAGGGTTCCTTTTCCTCCACAGCCTCTCCAACACTTGTTGCTATTTGTCTTGTTGATGATAGCCATTCTGGCAGTCTCCTTTCAATACTAAATTCTAGGTCAAGTTATTTTGTTTTATTTTTCTGTTTGAAATAAAAGAATGATTGAGCAAATATTGTATAAAAATCATGTTATCTCCATTAAAAATATTTTTAAAGCATATATAACCTTTCAAATAGATTCCTGTTGCTGACTTTTGGGCACGAAGACTATGAGACTATTTTCTTTTTTTATGATTACATGTTAATTAAATATTCTGATTACATTACAGAGTGATTACATATTCCCTTGCTTCAGTCTTTCCAAATGCAGCATTTTAGACAATCTTGAAGTAGTCTTTCATAAATTATCACTTAATAAAAGAAAAGAAGCGTAGCCAATTATAATTAAGTGTTCAAGAGTTAACAGTTTTTTTTTTTTCTTTTCAAAAATAAGTTCTTGGAAATTGGTGCAGCCTTGTATTCTGAGAGGTGAAAAAACCTATAGCATCTGAAAAACGACATTGTTAAATAAATGAGGTGCAAAATTTGATTTACCTTAATATTGTTACAGTCTGGTGGGGAAAATCCACAATATTCTTCATCCTGTCACTTACAAATTAGAAAAAGTATCCATTGTTTATTCAGCCCCAAGAATGCTGTGGCTGTCGGTGCAAATGCAGATGCTTTGGGATCTCAGCTCTTCCACATTCAGGGAAGTGTGCCTATTACACTTATGCACGCACATGTCCACTCCTTGAGGACAGGTGTGTGTGTGTGCACGCGCAATGAAATGAATTTTACTTACAATGAGTTACAATTTCGGGTAGCTGCTGGTACTCTTCTGCTCACCTGTCTTGATTAATTTACAAACTTTCACTCATGTGCAAATTTCGGACTCTCTATCATGCAGATAATTTAGGAGAAAATTATAAACTTTGGGTAATTGCTCTACTAAATCATTATTTAGGTTTATGTCATTGTATCCATTCAGTTTTGGGTCACCTAGGACAGTAGACTAGACGTGCCATTCAGGTTCAGGCTAAGTTTAAGCAAAATTAATTATCTGTCTAGTGGCTTATTTGGATTGTGCTCGATCTGCTAATTAAATTTCTGCAGTATATCATTAGCCAAGTAAATGATGTAGGGATGACTTTGGAAACTGACAGCATGGTACTCTTGAAGATTCTAGTGGAAGATTCTAGTAGAACCTACATACTACAGGTTCTACTATATATAATATAGTTTGTTTTGTGTTGGTAGTCTTAAATTTTCACACATGACTTTTTTTCTTTTGTCTCTGTAGCCACAGGAATGAATCACTTGGTTATTCTGTATTGACAGCCATAATGCTTTTGTGATGGGATACAGAAGTTAAATGTGGGAGACATCAGAGTAAGCCACACAGCTGAGGTTCCTGTGAATCCTGGTTCTGCTCTTACCGCTGGCTAACCTTGGCTAAAGTACTAACCTTCCTGAACCCGTTTCCATGGCCGTATAATGAGGATGATTATAAAACTTACTTATAGGATGGTTGCAAGGATACGTAAAGATGGTATACATCAATTCCCAGGCACAGTGCAGCATGAATGCATAAATGCATAAATGTTAGATAGTATTACTAAAATTCCCTCTCATTCATCAGGAACCTACACTTGTCTTCCATGACCCACCCAGGAGGCTTGTGCTTGGTTTCTTTCCTGTCACCTGTGATAATGGTCCTCAAACCTGGCAGCAAACTCAAAGCACTTATGAAGCTTTAGAACTTCATACATGTCAGATCAGTTTCAAAATCAGTTGGATATGAATTTTGGCATTAGGCCTGGGTGTCATTACTTCTTAAAGTCTCTTGAAGTGATTCTAATAAGCAGCCAGGATTGAAAACTAGTGGCACCTGAAGTCTTCCCTTTAAAGAGAGTTCACTTGTTGGCTTTGGAAACGCAGGGTTGGAGTGGAGGGATCTCTTGCTCTCACTTCAGCAAGAAGCACCTGAAAATACAGCTTAGACTGGTAAATCTGCTTTTATCTTCGCACCTGCCATTCTCTTTTCCAGCGATGGCAGGGAGGTCTCTCCCCTTCCCAAATGCTTTCTAACTTCAGGATCTATGTGGTTGGCTGCTCCCTTCTCCCTTGCTTCCTTCTCCCTTGATTTTCATGGCAGGCTCATCTGGTTCCCATTCTATTCCTCCCAGTTATTCCTTCTCAATTTCCTTCATGCACTCTCCTTCCTTTGTCTATCCCTTAGACGTTGTTGGTCTCAAAGGTTTTATTCTTGATCCTTTTTCTTCCCACACTTCATCTTTTCCATTGGCGATCTCAGTAAAGCCCATGGGTTCTACCTAATGATGACGAACCCAAATCTCTATTTCTAGACCGGCGCTTCATTCATCTTGGGCTCTAGACTTGAATTACAAGTTTGTTGTTGTTGTCGTTGCCGCACCCCTACGATAGTTCCTGGCACACAGAAGGGGCTTACTTATTTTCAAAATTAACTGACCAATATATGAATGGCCTACAAGACTAATACCAGACTAAGCAGTTTGGATTTCATCTTGGAGCAATGAGAAATCATGGGAAAATTTTAAACCATCAGACTGAAATGATTAGCTGTGAAATTTTGGAAAGATTGTCTTTAGCCATAGGTTAGGAGATAGATAATAGGGGAAATATCATAAAAAGATGAAATAAGAGTATGGCAAAGCTAATGTGTATTGAGTTCATACTATTTGCCAGGCAAAAAGTACTGAGCTATGTACTTTACATGCATTGTTTTATTTAACACATACACTAACCTGTGAAATAGATTTTATTATCGTGTCCACTTCTTTGATAAAAATCATCTAAGGATTAGAGAGAGATTTAATATTTTCATGGTGATATAAAACAAGTTAAGTGTTGGAGCACTAACCCTGGGAAGAAACTGTGAGTCGTGAACTAAGGCTTTGGTGGTGAAGATGGAAAGGAGAAAAGTGATTCAATAATTAAGGGACCAGAACTTAGTACCATTAAGTAAGTGGTGATGGGGAAGGGCAGGGTGGTGGTCCATGAGCTCTAGGTTTTGTCCTGGGCATATTCTTTGGTCTCAATAGACATGTGGGCCCAAAGCTTCCATCCCATTAAATTATCTGTCCTTGACAGATCTCATCATTTTGCATAAATTTGAATTGACAGTTTTGAACTTACTGTCCCCTCCCTTCAACTTGATATTATCATTTTTTCTTCTATTTAATCAAATAATGTAAGTCCTATTAACACTTCAAGAGCTGTTTCTCAAGTTTTATCTCTTCTGTGAAACTTTAAAAATATAATTTTAGCCAAAACAGAATTTCAATTCCTTAGAATATATTATTTACAACCAAATATTTAGACAGGTGATCAAAAGTTGAGGAGCATAACGTTTAAATGCATGAATTTTGGAGCCAGAAAGACCATTGATTCATGTGATTAACTGATGACTTCAGCAAATTATTTAACTGAATTGAGCTGAGCTTTCTCAGCTGTAAAAAGGGGATTTCAATGACATGTGTATAAAGTGCATTGAATATTAAATAAAATAATGCATGTACAATGCTTAGCACCCTGACCAACACATACTAAGCACTTAATAAATGCTGGCTAGTACTGCCTTTATTATTAAATGCTTATATTTATCTCACTATTCTCATAGTGTTCTACTCTACCCTTGTATAATATTTTGGATTCCCAGGAACAATGTAATTATTTCAAGGGCAAGGAAAGTGTTCAACACATCTGGCAAATTACTAAATATTCAGTAAATGCGGAACAAATGGATGAATACACAACTTCTTTTGTTTTTCTTTCAGTGACTAACATTATATCAGACCCATACTAGACACTTAATAAACACTACTTAAGTGTTTTAAGATTATTATTAAAAAGCAATGATCTCTCTGATCTCATGCTTGATAACCTAACTGAATGGAACTCCAAGCACATTGTAACCAAAGGAATTTTCTCTAAATTTTGTAGCAGCAGAACCCTGTACCAATGCATTTTCTTGGTATCATTAGTATCTGCATGGATGTCTTTACCTAGAAAATTCATAGGTCCTTCATATGTAAGCCATTGCTAGGACTACAAGGTTAGGGTCTCTTAGTTTATGAAGAGGATGGAACAGATTTTCTTCCTTTCTCTTTCCTTTTTTCCTTCCTCCTTCTTTTTCTTCCTCTCTCCCTCCCTCCTTCCCTCTCTTCCTCCCATTCTTTCTCTTCCTCCCTCCTTCCTTTTTTGTTCCCACCCTCCCTCCATTTCTTCCTTCCATTTCTTCCCTTCCTTCCCTCCTTCATCTTTCCTTTCCCTTCTCTACCTTCCTCCATTTTCCCCTTCCTTCCTATTTCCCTTCCTCCATTTTCCCCTTCCTTCCTATTTCCCTTCCTCTCTCTTTCCACCCTTTCTTCTTCTCCTACCTCTTTCCTTCTCTCCTTCTTTCCCTTCCTTTCTCCATTCCACAAGTAGACATCACATGCCTACTGTGTGCAAGGCACTGCTGCAGCATTGAGGATCAAAAGAAGAACATGAAGAGTCAGTGAGGATGAAGACACAATCACCATCTGAAGGAGCTTATCATTTAGGGGAGGGGATAGATCAAAGCTACAAGACAGAACAAAGCACATGGCATTATGGGGCAAGCATGAGGATTCTTAAGTAAGAGTTTCTGCACCATTTTTTGTCATCCTAGAGGTATCCAAGATGTAACTCCTTAAGCCCACTAAGTTAATGAGAAAACCCATCAGTGTGGGCTACAATCTAGAAAATGGAGCATAAAATTAGTCTAGAGCATCGTCTTCTCTTCTCGCCTTATACATCTGATTTCACTGATAAAGTACACAATTAATTGAAACAAGTGCCTATAAAGTCCATAAAACCAAGTGACCTTTCAAGATATAAAAAAGGTAAAAGGTTACTGTCATCACTCTCCATGAATCACCCCATTATCACTATTTTAACTTTGAAGCAAAATAATAAAAAGTTTACTTAAAGCAATGACGTCAGCCATTCTTTGGTATTTAATACCCATATTTCAGAAATAGAATTGTGAAGCATTTCCAGATGTGCATATGTATGCTGATTGATTTTCGGTTTATCATTCTCCCCTTCATAACTACATTGATGCAAACAGTTCCCTTCACATGGCGTGTGATTATGGTGACACTTGTTACTCTGACATTAACTAAAAACCTGGCACACATGGATAGATATAGAAGTACCAAAACAAAGGTTACAAAATGTGTAAGACATTTGGTTTACTTGCATGCTGCTTTTCATTGTCTACCATATTTACCTCTTATCTAATGTTTTAATTTCTGCCATTAAGTAAATGTCCCTGAACATTCATAAATCTATCACATAATGTTATTGCTAGAGAATACCCATCAATGTATCTGACTTATTAAAAATGAACAGCTATATATGTACTTGTGCTGTCACCCATGTGACAAACTACAAACTTGGTGTCACTACAGAAGCCACTTACGGGAACTAGAATAATTACGCCACTGCTGTAAATCACAAGAAGATTTCTCATTGGAACCATAGACTGTTAATAAGGGTTGCATTCATTACAGGTTTATCAGGTTTGCATTTCTTCTGTGACTTTGCATTTACATATCCATAAATTCATTTGCATAAGAAATTGAAAGCAATTGATTGAGGCTGTTGGAAAAAGAGCTTTCAAATCTCATGAAACTGTTACCTGAATTGTTGAAGATGGAACAGTCCTGAATCTGCTGGAAGTGAAGCTCTTAATGAGTTTCCCTTGGCTCCCCTCAGGGAAAACATGTTTGTTTGTTTGTTTTTCTTTTCTGATAATGCTATTTTCTGAGTCAGATTTGCTAGACTACTATTTTGATCAAGCTTGCCAATTATGGGCAGCAAGATCTAGGAGAGGCACTATGCCATGCAGTTAGATAATAATGGCAAATAACAAAGGCTCTGGAATCAGATTGCAAAGATCAGAACTTGGATGTGTCTATGGCTAGCAATATGATCTAGACCAAGTTCTCTTTGAATTTCTCTTCCTTCAACTGCATACTGTAGCAATAATGCTATTTAATTTGTAGTTTTATGCTGAGAATTAAATGGGAAAACACATGTATAAGGCACTGGGCAAGGGCCTGACACATAGTAAGTGCTCAATAAATTTTAGTTATTGTAAGACGTATACATACCAATTTTTTAAAGATATAATAATTGCCATATAATACATTAGTTTTCGGTGTACAATTTAATGATTTGATGCTGTGAAATGACCACCACAATAAGTTTAGTTAACATCCATCACCACACGTAACTTAAAAATTTGTTTTCTTATGATGAAAACTTTAAGATCGACTCTTTTAGCAACTTTCACATATACAATATGGTATTGTTGGCTATAGTCAATATTACATCCCCAGGGCTTATTTACCTTATAACTGGTAAATAAGGTATACTATTTTCACCCATTTTACACACCCCCTACACCCTGCCTCTGGCAACCACCAATCTGTTTTTCGTAAGAATGATTTTTTTCCCTTCGATTCCACATATGTGAGACCACACAGTATTTGTCTTTCTCTGTCTGACTTATTTTACTTAGTATAATGCCTTCAAGATTCATCAATATTGTCACAAATGGCAAAATTTCCCTTTTTGTGGCTGAAAAATACTTGTGTGTGTGTGTGTGTGTGTGTGTGTGTGTGTGTGTGTGTTTACCACATTTTCTTTATCCATTTACCTGTTGATGGGCACTTAGGTTGTTTCTGTGTCTGTGCAATGGTAAATAATGCTGCAGTGCACATGGGGGTACAGATATCTTTTTGAGATAGTGATTTCATTTCTTTTACATAAGTATCCAGAAGTAGAATAGCTAGATCATATTGTAGTTCTGTTTTTCATTTCTTGAGAAACTCTGTCCTGTTTTCCGTAGTGACTGTACCAATTTCATTCCCATTAACAGTGCAACATTTCAATTTTTGAATATTGATATAAGTACATTGATTAGATTTGTCGTCTCAGATCCTTACTCTGGTGATCTTAATCACATTGTTAGGCTTAGTATGAAAATATGTACATCTAATAGAGAAATTGATGGTAGAGATGTAGCAGTAGTTGTTTGTGTCCATGAGTTTTTGTTTCTTCATTTTGGCAAAATGATGCAGATATTCCTTTTCAAATTTTAACAAAGTCTTCACAATTCCTGCACCCTAAGTGAAAAAACAGACAAAGATCAGAAAACATCTTCTTAACGATAGTTTTAAGTCAGAGAAACAGTAACAATGGAACAAAAAAACTAGAAAAAATATGTTAGTATTGTATATAACACACAAAACAATTTAGTTTTTACTTAGTTTCATTTTGTTATTAAATTTATTGGGATGACACTGGTTAGTAAAACTATATAGGTTTCAAGTATACATTCCCATTATATAATACATCCTCTGTATATTGCATTGTGTGTTCACTACCCAGAGTCAGTTCTCCTTCCATCACCATATATTTGATCCCCTTTTCTCTCTTCTACCACCCTCCTCCCCCCTTACCCTCTGGTAACCACTGTACTCTTATCTGTGTCTATGAGTTTCTGTTTCTTTGTTTGTCTCTACCTTTGTTGCTTTCAGTTTTATATCCCACATGTAAATGGAGTCATATGGTTGTTGATTTTTTTCTGTCTGACTTATTTTGCTTAGCATAATAATCTCAAGATCCATCCATGTTGTCACAAATGGCAGTATTTCATCTTTTCTTATGGCCGAATAGTAGTCCATTGTGTATACCACATCTTTTTTATCCAATCCTCAAACAAAGGACACTTTTGTTGTTTCCATGTCTTGGCCACCATAAATAATGTTGTAATGAATATCGGGGTACATATATCTTTATGGGTAAATGTTCTCAGATTTTTTTGGTAGGTACCCAGAAGAGGGATTATGGGTCATATGATAATTATATTCTTAATTTTTTTGAGGAACCACTATGTTTTCCATAGTGGCTGTACCAATTTACATTCCCATCAGCAGTGTATGAGGGTTGCTTTTTCTCCACAGCCTCTCCAACACTTGTTATTATTTGTCTTGTTAATGACAGTCATTCTAGCAGGTGTGAGATGATATCTCACTGTGGTTTTTATTTGCATTTCCCTAATAGCAAGTGAAGTTGAGCATTTTTTCATATATCCGTTGGCTGTTTGTGTGTCTTCTTGGGAGAAATGTCTGTTCAGGTCCTTTGCCCATTTTCTAATTGGATTGTTTGCTTTTATGTTGTTAAGTTATATGAGTTCTTTATATATTTTAGATATTAGCCCTTTATCAGAGGTATTGTTTGCAAATATCTTCTCCTATTTGGTTGTTTGTCTCTTTGTTTTGTTGATGGTTTCCTTTGCTGTGCAGAAGTTTTTCACTTTGATATAGTCCCATTCATTTATTTTTGCTTTTACTTCCCTTGACTTTGAGGTCTGAGTAGCCAAAGCTACTCAGAACAAGGCTGGAAGTATCACATCCCTGACTTCAATTTGTTCTACAAAGTGACAATAATCAGAACAGCGTGGTATTGACAGAAAAAAGAGATTCACAGACCAACGGAATAGAATTGAAAACCCAGAAATAAGTCCACATATATATAGGCAGATAATTTTCAATAAAGGAGCCAAAAACATAACAGTGGAGAAAAGAAAGTCTGTTCAATAAATGGTGCTGGGAAAATTGGAAAGCCACATGCAACAGAATAAAACTAGACTGCTATTTGTCACCATGTACCAAAATGAACTCAAAATGGATCAAAGACCCAAACATAAGACAGGGAACAAAAAACTGCATAGAAGAAAACATAGGTACTAATGTTATGGACCTTGAGTTTAAAGAGGACTTTACGTACTTAGTTTCATTTTTAAAATATTAACATCAGATTCTCTTACAGTGATAATGGGGTCCTTCAAACTGTCATTCAAGGATGGCAAATAATTTCAAGCAAACACTACTGCTTTGTTTTTATATAGTCGGTCCTGTGGACATGATATGGTTTGGTGGAAAGAACATTTAGTAGTAAGACAGAGCCCTGCATTTCTCCCGAATTTCTTTCTCTAAACAGCTATATGATAACCCACTTACCCACTCAGATTTGTCCAGTGTAAAATAAGGGTGCTGGCCTAGGTTATCTTCTAAGTTCCCTTCTACCTCTGATGTTCTGTCAACTAGGAAATTTATTACAATGTCAATATAGATTTGCAGTTGCAGAAAACCCATATTTGCTTAAGCCTTCCTTTCTATGTGTAATAATGTAGGTGCTTGTTCTCACATTTGCAGCATTGCTTATTTCAGAGGAGTTGAGAAAATTTGTCATACTAGAAACATTCAAAATCACAGTCTATTTAAAACAATTAAATAATAGTCTGTGTTTTGCCATTGTGTTTGCAGTTAGGAAAAAATAGCTATTTCATCTGTATAACAATTTGAAACTAATGATGGTTAAATCACCTAATACTCCTTGATATCAATGCAAATTAATCTGAAATTTGACTTCATTTGTTGGAGCATTAGCGTCTCCAGGCACTTGTATTAGATCTCCTCTAGGAAATGATTTAAAAACATTCTGACATCAAATCCTTCTTGACTTTGGGGACTGCATTTCAAAGTACAAGAATTTTTCATATTGGATCATAAATCTGCTCCATAGGAATTCAGCCTCCTTAGATTCCAACTTTTGGTTTATGCTTCCAAAAACAATTATACTAATAAAAATGTCTAAGCAGGGGATACATAGAAGTAGCAAGTACATTAGAAGCAAAGGGTTTTTTTTTGTTTTTTAACAGTCAGAGAGGGACAGACACCTCTTTGACATTCACCATTATAAAACAGAAGATTAATGCAGTTCTCAAAAAGAAGGGTAAGTGCATAAAATAAAAGAGCACGACCATTATCCATCTCAATGGATATACCTCCAACTTACAAATCCCAACAATACATAAAAAATACATGATGTTATTAGGTGGTGGAAGCTGGCAATATACTGTCCATAACTTATTTATATAGGACTGTGAGAAGCAGTGTTTACCTCTGCTGCCTAGGCAGACAGGGACCTGAGTCGTTTATGGAGAGTCAGAAGGTAACTGACACACTCCTTGAAAACAGATGAAAGGGGGGACATCTTAACATCTCTGCCATTGTCTTCTGGACCACTCCTCAGTTTTCCTCTAAGCTTCTGCTGATCTCACAAAACCAGGGTCATCTCATTGTTTTGTCTAAACTTTGTACTCAGTTGTTTACATCATTAGTGGATGTATTAAACCAATAAGTGTCATGAAAAGTAGGAACTGGTGGTTGTCGTCAATCACGGAGTTATTTAAAAGGAATGCCTCTCTGTCTCCAGTTAAACACTGGAGCCTGGTGCCTGGTATGGGCTGTTTGGGATACCAGGGGTCATTAGTGCGGGAGGTCCCCAGTAATAGTTTGTATGCCCTTTAGGGAGCTTCCTTGGTATTGATAAGAAATATCATGGGAATAAGGTTCAGCCACAGGAAAAGAACTCCTGAGTCTGGATGTTCAGGGATCCTGGGCCTTTGACACAGAAAGCACGTGGCCAGGCTGGGGCCACTCATGGGAGAAGCATTCATAGGTAGTTATGACAGTTTGTGGTGATAGCTACTATTTTCTGTATCTCCATTCTGAAAGTTTTATTGCCATGACTACCTGTAAAGTGTGTCTATATACAAACGACTTTTACCTTTTTAAAAAAAGAAAATGTATTGCTTTTAAAATAAAGATTTTAATCAAAAAGTGACATTAATTTTAATTCAAGTAGTCAAAGCGATGAGTCAGTAAGGCCAAAATAGTGCTTATAAAAATTGCTAAATATGTCTGTCTGTAGAGTACAAATTCAGAGCTGGTGTTCAGGATCCATCCTGATACTCTTTCTTTTCGTGGAGACTCAAAGTTTCCCATTAGGACATAACAGGCTGTCATCCAACTTCATTGGTGAAAGTGCTCTTCCAATTTCTTTGGTAGGGAGAGCACATGTCTTTTAAGCTCACCCATTGATAAGGAAGTTAGATCATCTTTTTTCCTGGGGTACTACACAATTGATTTCTCAAAGGTCACCAATGAACTATTTCCAGTGAATTTAATTTAAAGATTTAGTTTAGCCTTAAAGGGCATTGCAGTTCAATGGTCTAAATCAGGGATTCACAATTAAAATCCTAAGCCCGGTTTTTCTGGCATATTGGTGAGGTGACAGGAGCGATTTCATAGATGTGCATTTTCCTAGCATGTGGGATCTATTTGTTTCTTTATAAAAATATAACTATTATCTTAAGAGTTTTAAGCTGATTGGATTTCATAACTTAGAACAACTTATTCTCATCCGTTAATTAGAATGCTGTTTTCCTGCTGAGCTCAGTTGTACCAGGGCGGGCTCCTGTGAACCATTAACTCATGAATCAAATGGTGCAGACCCCATCCAGAGATACTCTGATTTGATAGTTCATGGCTAGAACCCTGGAAAGTATATTTTGTCAAAGTCCCCTGGTGATTATAACAAAACAAACAATAGCAATACACTCACTGACATGTACACGTGTATGTATATATACTTACACACATATATAAAAGCATATGATTTGCTTAACAATATGTACAGAAGTCTTACAGCATCAATACACTTTGTCAGCTCATTCCTTTTGATGGCTTTACTGACTCATTAACTGGATGAACAGTTTATTTAAGAGCAAGTTTCTTTACTTCTCTGTGCCTCAGTTTTTTCAGCTGTAAAGTGGAGATGCTGACAGAACCTAACTCATAGTTTTGTGAGGTAAAGTGCTCAGAAATATGTGGGGAAGCTACTAGGCATTAAAAAGGGGCTTGCTCTTGTTAAAATACCATTATTATCTTTAACTACAATTTGACAGCATTCCAATGAGATATTAAAATGTGTACCCAT
This sequence comes from Rhinolophus hipposideros, assembly GCF_964194185.1. Classification (NCBI taxonomy): domain Eukaryota; kingdom Metazoa; phylum Chordata; class Mammalia; order Chiroptera; family Rhinolophidae; genus Rhinolophus; species Rhinolophus hipposideros. The sequence goes on along the minus strand of NC_138049.1, from coordinate 10,732,431 downwards.
AGTTTCTTGTGATTTCAGGTGGTGCCAATTGTATGAGAGCTGGATAATTATTTTTCAAACTTTTGTGTGAGATGCCGTTTTGTAATTTAATTTTAAACAGACTAGAGAATGAACTAGGCTGAGGGTGAGAGGATCACAAGCTTTCTGTGAGGGAGTAGAACTTGATTCTCATTTCACTCTGCTCCTGGAAGTGTGTGTCTTTGGACAAGTCATAGAGACATTGTGGGACTCAAGCTTTCCATGGCTAAAATGAGCATGTTGGAGGAAATGGTCTCTAAGTTTTCACCAGCTTTAACTGTGATTTGGTATTGTGGAAACAAAGAGAAGTTACATGTAATATAAAGTTTCCCCTAGAGCATAAACTTTACGAAGGAAGAGAGTGTGCCTTTTGCTCATAGTAGGCACTCAATAAAATTCTGTTGAAAGGATGTTAAATAAGAACCTTCAAAATGCAAAGTGAATACCAGGCACACAATGGATATTTATACTTTTCATTATTATTTTTTTTTAATTGGGGAATATTGGGGAACAGTGTGTTTCTCCAGGGCCTATCAGCTCCACGTCGTTGTCCGACAATCTAGTTGTGGAGGGCGCAGCTCACTGGTCCTTGTGGGAATCGAACCAGCAACCCTGTTGTTCAGAGCTCGTGCTCTAACTAACTCAGCCATCTGGCCGCCCTATTTATACCTATTTTTTAAAAACTGATCATCTGAGTTTCTCTATAGGAACCTCTCTAGGAGTTTGACCAGCATACCTGTTTTATCTTTCAACATCAGAAAAAAAATTAAATAGATGTAATTTTATTCTTAGCACATCAACACATATCTATGTCTATTGCCATGTTGAAAAACTCCAATTGAACCACTTTAACAGTTGCAAAACACTCTGGTAAACTAAAGAAATGGAAGATGCCTGAAAAAAATTCCATTTGCACTTAATGTGTAGACAGTGAACATCATTTGAAAGTCTAGTTACTCTTAGGGAAAGGATTTAAATATAGTAGTGCAATTGGAAGGAGCTGGTGGACTATAAATTAGAGTGATCCTTTTCACGTTGATGAATGAGAAGGAATTTTTATACAACACAAGTTTGTATGCAGTTACATTATGCTTTGATAACGTTAGCATTTGTTATGTGATTGGAGAAGAGCCCAGAGCAGCTGAAAGGTGAAAGGCTGAGCCCCCTGAATCTGTAGTCTTACTTTCTTTGATGATTTGAAATCACCATTTCCAGAAGTTTTGCGGCATGTATATATCTTTGTGCTCAGAGGCCACTGAAATAGAATTACATTTTTCATGCCGGAGTATGGATTTTTAAAATGCCAAGATACATTTAATTAAACAATAAAACCAAACCACACTTCTTCTTAATCAGAAATATTGTGGGGGAAAGTTTGGAAAAACCAATGAATTATAATACACAATAGTAAGTTTTAATATAAAAACTCACTGAAAGAGGCAACAGGTCAACCAATCTATGAACCTCTGGAGGGTAACAAGACAGTAAACTTGACATTGCACAGTATTTGACATACTGTGGTATTTGACATACAGTGAATCATTATTTACATTTTATCCAAAAACATTTACCTGAGAAAAGGTCACAACGTTAAATTTGGAGACATTTACAGCAATTGCCGAATGTTTACTATCTACATGAATGTCATGCTTCTCAGTCAAAAGCAGGTTGATGTGCTAAATGTCAATTATTTCAACTTGTTTGATGGGAGCACAGATTGCCACGCAACATAAAAAGAGGTTTAATAAATATTATATACACTGCTCACCATTAATCTTGCCTAGTGGAGGCTGGAGTTTTACATAGAGAGGATTTATGACTGGCAACAGCTCAGGACATTAAAACTCAATTATTGCAGTCCTGCATGGCGGCACCAGCATTCGCTTCTGGAAGCTGCACCTTATTTCCTCTGCTTCTGCTGTCACTTTGGAGGAGGCATCAAGGAGAATGGAATTATTTCAGGAAATAGCACTTCAATGTTTTCTGTGTATTTTCTGGTCCTTTTCAGAGTCAGCAGCAAAGGAGGATTACCCAGAGTTATGTTGTTGGGAAATGCAATTGTTCCATTTTCCTTAATGATTATAAGACATAATGATATTCTGCAAGAACTCCAACGACTGTAAGAGCACAGCAGGGAAAAGTTAAGAAGGATGCAGGAGCACCAATGGAATAAAACGTGAGGGAGCCAGCAAGGAATGAAATGCGAAATAGTTTCCAGGTTGGTTTATCAGTGGTAAAACTTGAGGAAAGCCAGTTATGAAGCAAGTTATGAAAAACAAGCGCTTTTCCCCCCCATTTTCTGCTACTAGCAAAATATGCATACAACAATGGACTCAGCAATATAATCACAAGAATGCTGTGGATCAAGTGCCCAAGGTCGATATCCTAATAAAGTGGCCGTGGGCCTAAAATGAACACACATAAATGCCATTTATATGTCTATCCCTTCCTGATTTTCTTTTTATTGGTGTTTGAGTTTATGAGTAAAGTGAAGTTATGGCTTAGGTTTGCGCCTTCTGATAAGCCCTTCAATGAGCCTTGTGGGGTCTGAAGCACAGCGCTGAACTCCGGCACAATTGATTATTGTAGTCAGGTGGGAAGATGCTTAAAATAGTACAAGTTACAGAATTGTACACCTGAAATTATGTAATTTCATTAACAATTGTCACCCCAATAAATAAATTTAAATAAAATAGTACAAGTTAGATTATGTGAATACCCCCAAAAAGGAAGAAAACCAATCCGCCAAGGGTTTAGAAGGAGAAATTATGAGCAGGATCGGGGAACTCTCCCGGGGAAGCATGAATGTTCAATGAGCAGGCAGAGCACACCCCTCGGAAACAAGGAGCAGAGAGCACTCCAGGCAGAAAGGATATCAAGAGCTGATGTGACCACGTTTGTGTGCGTGGGAGGTGGGTCCAATGGTTAGCTTTGCCTAACTCAGAGGATTTACAAAGGGAATGCGGGAGATCAGCCCAGAAGGGTAGGCGTCTGATAGCCGATGAAGAATCTGGATTGCTGGATTAGACTTTGGGTTTTTTTTTCTGGAAGCAAATGGAACCACTGGAGTTTTTTGAGCAGGTCAGAGCTGGCTTGGCAAAGATTAATGTGGCAGTGCCAGGACGGTGAAAATGCCATTATGGGAAGAATAGAAAAGGGCAGGGAGACTCAGAAGGTTTGGGAATCAGGGTGACAATGGCAGGGAGACATCTTATTTAAATGCCACATAGGCAAAGGTAACCACAGGATGTGTGACATTTCCATCCTAGGAGACCTTTAACTTTCCATCAGTCAGGGAAGGTTTAGGAGTTCTCCCTTGACAGACAGCTGAGCTAACGGGTTTCTCGGTCCTTAGAATGAAGGGCTTTCTAGAAATGAGGGTAAAGAATTAGTAAAGAGTTTTCTTCCCTTGAATCTATGAGTAACCACCGGTGAATGCTTATGGTAAGCTTCTTACTTCCCACATGCAAATGCAATTCAGCCGAGCTGATTTGCAGCTTATGTCAGAAGTGTATGGTCATCTCCCAAAACAAGTGACATAAGCAATTATTTCAGCATTGAAACGTAGGTTTAGTCTAGAATCTGAGATTTATTCCTATTATTCTTCAGCACTGGGCCCTATGCGAGACAAAGTTTATTTTAAAAAGTGTCAAAGACACTTGCTAGATCTCAAGATCTCATGCCGTTTAAACAACTAGGTCATGTGATTTGCAACATCACATACCTATATTCATGTTAAATATGGATGATCTCTGATGAAATAAATGATGTTATCAGAAGAGGCTAAGTAATTTTTTCATATTCACTTATTAGTCTCGAATTCACATGGTAGATTTTTGACAGTCACCTAGTAGGAACTCAAGAGAAATATTATAGGCAAATAAAGAGAAAAAATGGAAGGGCTGTCCTGGCAGAACAAACTGGGCAGTGACAGAAAGAAGGCATGGAGAGAGAGGAAATTCAGGAAACCGTACTTTGATGCTTTCTTTGTGTTTTCTGGTAAAAATGATGAGTCGGTAGGTAAACAAACTGCTTACTTCATAGTTAAACCTAATGTATACCCTTCATACCTGACCTTTGCTAGAGTCTTGGGAACTTCAATGATCTTACAAGTTATTTTCAGTACTTGATTGGCTGCATGTGTGTAAGGTAGATTTCTGCCTGGCTTTCGGAGAATGGAATCATAGTTGGAAGCCACCGATGTTTTTCCCGTCAGAACAACAACAAAAATCACACAAAACATTATATCTCCACTGTCCAAATAAATGGTTGACTCACAAAGTATTGAGTTACCTGAGAGCTGAGTAGCCACTTGGGGTCTTATTATTTGGTCTGCTGGGTGAATGGGATTTAGATATCAACTGGGTGGCTGGACTAATGTGATCTTTAAAATTCCTCCCAACTTTGAGATTTTTTGCCAGAGAGTACTGGGGATGATAAAGAGATCATGCAAGGACTTAAGCCCGAAAAAGGTGGCTACAGTAACTCACTATGCTTTATATGTCTCAGCTACGTGATGAATTGGAGAGATGCAGTAACTCTCCACTACCATCTGAAGGGTAGTGCCAAGAGGAAGCCCAATAACAAATTACGGCATGAAATTTACAAAAGGAAACTGTAGCATCTGAATTAGAAACATATTTTTCAAATTAGAGTTCAAAATCTAATGTTTTGGGCACTGTCCCCCAAGGGCAGCCATGAAGCCCCTTCGAAGAGCTCTGCATAGCCTTCGTTGGAACAATTCAAGCATCATACACTTTAAAAAAAATAAAAAGCCTGTTTTGGAGAACAGGGAGGGAAGGAGTGTACAATTTCTTTTCAACACAAAGTATTCTGATGTGAGGATTTCTCCTTAGGTTTATCCTTGACAGGCCATTTCTTCTGTAAACAGGCTGCAGGCAGACCCCAGTTTACTCATGCGTGACACACATAGGCTGCATAGTGAGAAACCTCGGCTGGGGACACTGAAACACCTCTCCAAGTCTGCTCCCCTCTGGTCATGGAAGCAGCTACCTCTTAGGATAAACTTATGCATTCCATCTTTCCTCTTGGAGAATGGTTTTGGGGAGGACTGGCAGCTCTGCTTATCTTCTCCCTCATCTTTCCCCCTCCAGCTAGTACTTCAGACTTTGTCTGGTGACCATCAGCCTTTATCTTCTACTCCTTCTCTTAAGACCGAACCTGCTTATCACTCCTTAGAGCAGTCCATTCTCCATCCTCACCTCCTTTTTCTCAATCAGATATGCCACATCTTCATTTTCACTTAAAATAAGGAGGCAGCAGCTTAGAATATGCGAGCAATATCAGGAGCCAATAACCCCAAGTCTGAGTAGCAGCCCTAGATCTTTCTGGTTGTGTAAGGTAGTTGTATAATCTTAGGCAAATCATTAAAACTCTCTAAAGCTCAGCTTCTTCATGTGTAAGTTGGGGATATCCTATTTTCCTCACAGGCTACCATAGGAATCAAAAACAAAGCAATATATTGGGTGATAAAGGGCTGTGCTAATGTGAATGAATGTTATTAACAATAAAATGGACAAATCTTTCTTTGGTCCAATGACCTCTCCTAATGTGACTATGTCTTTCCTAATAAGATATAAGTTTTGAAAGAAGGAAAGTATGTTTATTACACACTACTTGAAACCTATAAAATTTTCCAGATGATATGAGCATGCTTTATGGGGTAGAGAAATAAGGGGGAAGCTGAGAGGTTGTATCTGTTTTTTGGTAAACCAGCATGGGAAGAAACCCAGATTCTACATAGCTAGTATTGGCCATGGAAAGAAAGTGGACAGTGTAGGTCCAGGGGAGGTGAAGCAAAATGAAAAAAAAAGAACTTATGGGCTGTTTTTAGATTTAATTGTTTCTGGGTTTCCTCTGAGAAAAAGTGTTATGGGCTGAATTGTGTCCATTCTAAATTCATATGTTGAAGTCCTGCCCCATAGTACCTCAGATGGGACTGTATTTGGAGTCTTTAAAAAAGTGATTAAATTAAAAGGGGTCTTTAGGATGTGCCCTAATTAAATATGACTGTTGTCTTTATAAGAAGAGGAAATTTGGACACAGACACACAGAGGGGTATAACCAAGTGAAGCCATGGGGAGAAGAAGACCATTTACAAGCCATGGAGAGAGGTCTCAGAAGAAACCAACCCTGCTATGAATAATACCTTGATCTTGAACTTTTAGTCTCCAGAATTGTGAAAAACTAATTGTTTGTTGCTTAAGCCCCATAGTCTGTGGCATATTGTTACAGCAGTCCTAGCAGACTAATCCAGAAGGTTTGGGCCATTGTAGCTCCTTATTCTCTGGCTGCATAAACCCCTCCCTCCTCAGGTGTCAGTCATCGCCAGAGGTATGGAGTTGCCAGAGTTTGTCTTCCTCTTGGTCAGCTCAATGCCTGGTGGTGATGTGCTTCTGACACTCTAGGTTGTCATAATGAAGACATGTTTTTGGAAACATCCCCATTGCCCAGGTCTGTGAGGACAGCGTTGTGTTCCAGGTCCATCACGATAGACCAGGGGTTGGCTAATTACAGCTGGGTGCCCAAATCTGAGTTTTATTTGACCACAGGTACAGTCCTTTGTTTATGTATTGCCTATACCTGCTTTTGTGCTACAATGGCAAAATTAAGGAATTATAATAGAGAACAGTGTGGGGACAGAGCCAGGAGTGCAGTTTCCAGGCTCTCAGCCTCGCTTGGGGGAGTGCTGGCTTGGGTGGTGGTTGGCTATTGGCTGGAGCCAGTTGTCCAATTGGCTGCTGATATAACTGCCGTGGCTACGTTGGTTGGTTGGTTTGTTGGTTGGCAGGCAGAAAGGTGGACGGCAGATTGCGGATCGTGTGGATCCTACTTCGTGTGTCTCGCCCGGCCGCCAGTGAGAATATAGTGGTCTGACTCCCCTATCTATGGCTCCGTTGGTGTTCCTTTTTGGCCTAGCCATATCCTGTATTCTTATGTGGGGAGCGGGAGCTGAGACCCTACGTGACACCCTGCATGACAAATAGATAGCCCACAAAGTCTAAAATATTAGCTGCTTTTTTACAGAAACGAAATGCTAACTGCTGTTGACTGAAGTGGCTTCTTGTACTTAAACTCCGAGTCTTATGGATGTACAGGTTTCTGGAAGGGAAAAAGACATTGATAAACTGTAGAATTTGCTATACAGCCAAAGGTCAGGGATTACATACTTTAAGTCTTCAGGAATGACTCCAGGGCTGACTTTCCCCAGTATCTCTTAGCATATTGTCTTAATTACCATGTTCATGGTCATTTAGTTCCTACAATTTATAACAAATTAATCCTCAGTAAAAACAAATCACTCAGAACTTTCAAATTAACTTCCTATAGAGTACCCTATACTTTAAGTAAGTACTATGGGGGATTCGGTCAACAGAGAAGAGAATTCGTGTCTTTAAGTAACTTCTATACATAACAATTCAAACTGCCTGGTCAATAAGCGCAATGACAATTCACGGAACTGATCATTTAAAAGGTTATTACAGGAAATAATAAACATCTTTAAAATGATTAGAGAAATTAAAGTCAAATAAATTAACAAAAATGTACAAAGCTCGTGCCCTGAAAAACAACAAAATATTGTTGAAAGAAATGACAGAAGACCTACATGAATGAAAACAAACCCCAATCTTCAGCAGATAAGTTATATATGAAGATAAATATTGGGCAAATCCTCTGATGAGATGAGTTGCCATAGGACACTGTGAAATTACTGGAGGACTTTTTCAAATAGGAAAAGTTTTTACCCCCTCGAGATGGTTTTGATGTCCTTAAGGCCACTGTTTACCGATGTCCAGGTAAAATTTTAAAAATCAACGTTGACGCAATAGAAAAACGTTCCCCTAAATTTCTCTGATATTCTCTTTTGGAGTCCGTATGTTGTAAGTGAGAAGCCAGGTGCTGTTATTATCACCGCAGAAGTTCTACTGGCAGGGCTGCAGTGCTCTCCCAAGTTCTGCCACGGCAGGACGTTTGCTACGGAGCTACCAGCACATTCTTCTATTCTAGTTGGATTGTTGTTGACGTTAAAAGACGGCAAATAGGCAGAATCTCCTGCTTCTGAAATATTTACATTTGGAAGGAGGTAATTGGTAATTTGTTCTTATTAGCCACTGTACCTTAATATGAAACCAAAGACTGTGGAGAAGCCAGGTGAAGAGTTAAGACTTCATTAATGATCTGAAATGCATTCTCTCCTCTGGAGTATTGACTCCGAGTTACCAAATAAATAAACATGTTCTTCCCAAATTACTCACTACGCCCTAGAGAGACCCCTCCTCTCTCTGCAGTTTTTTACTTCTATTCTTGTGTTTGTTACTAAAGATAATCTTGCTGTGAATTAACTAATGATCAGTTATATTATTATCTCCCGAAAGCACAGATTATAATACTCCAAATCTGCTTTTTAGCTTGTCAAAGAATTTTATTCTCAAAGAAAAGTTAAATTCCTTTGTTCAAAGTAACAGGAAAGATCCTCAAAGGAGGATTAGGTCATTTGCTGGACAAGCTGCAAATACTATGTGCTTCACTAACCTCTTGTTCAACGCCTAAAAGAGTAATGCAAAGGACATTTCCAGTCTTCACCGTCAGCGTGGTAGCTTTGACATTGTGGTCACAGTGTAAGAGTTAAATAAATTCAGGAGAGAAATATTTATTTAAACTCCATGGCCATGATACTCTTATTTTCTTTTGTTATTGAATAATTGAAAAGGTATCAAATAGCAAAGTCTCAATTATTCATCAAGTTATTTCATTTACGAGACAAATGTCCTGTAGGCAAATAAATGACATTTGAATTAAAAACTGGCAACATCTCCCTAGGTTTGCTTATTGGGTTATCACTGCTTCAATCCTCAAATATGAAAGCTTCATACAAATTGCCCATTCATACTTATAGAGAGGCTTTAGTATCTGTGTTAGCTTTTGTTTCTGCAATAGCAGATTCCCACCGATTTAGCACTTAAAACAGTGCCCAGTTCTATAGGTTGGACAGATGTCCAGATACGTCTTAGCTTCTCTGGGTCTTCTGCTTAGACTATCATAAGGCAGAAATCAATGTGAGGGCAGGGTTACCCCCTTTCTGGAGTCTCTGGGGATGAATCCACTCCTAAGTTCATTTAATTTGTTGATGAATTCAGTTCCATGTGGTTGCAGGACTGAGATCTCCATTTCCTAGCTAACTGTCAGCAAGGATTTTGCTGCTAGAGTGGCCCACACTATGTTCTCATACATTCCATGTGGTGTCCCTTCAGCAACAATGGGCTGAATCCCTCTTATACTTTAAATCTCCCTGACTTTCTTTCTGCTGCTTGTTTCATGCCTCTAGTTGCGGGGGTGGGGGGTTGGGGGGGGTGGAGGATTTGTCTGCTTTTAGGGGCTCCAGAAATAAGATTGGTCCACCCAAATAAATGCAGAATCATCTTGAAATCTTAAAGTTTGTAACCTTAGTTACATCTGCAAAGTCTCTTTTGTATATATTTGCCATATGTTTCAGCTTAGTTACAGATTCTGGAGATTAAGACATGGATATTTTGTGGGGCTATTATTCGGCCTATCACAGTATTGAATAGCAAGACACAGAATTTCAGTATCTCAAACCTTGGGGTTTGGAGGTTTTGTCCTACAAAATAAAATAAAATGATATAGGACTACCCTGTTAGGTGGTAACCACAAGTGTAGACAGTGCACTCTCATTTCTCTAATTCCAGAACATTTGTTTTTCTGGAATTTTGTACTTTGAATTTGTACCTATGACTTATCTTTCTCATCCCTCCTTCCATTCTAGAAGTGCACCCATGCAATGTAGATTCTGATCATGCCAGCGCCATCAAAATAAAGATGTACTATGTTTTATACTACACAGATCCATAGAATATACTTGTCCTGATTCTGGCTTCCTGCCACCCTCTTCTATTTGTAAGCCCTATAAACTGTGTAGCACATATACCTGGACCATGAAAACAAAACCACTGTGTTCTGAAATTCTGCCTCTATCATAGTTTCTCACTTTGTCGTTGTGTCTTGCATTGGCAGTCCCCGGGAAACTTTGCATTTGGTTCTTCCAACCAGATTAAGCATCCATCCTTCTTCCCCATCTCGTGTCATTCAATCCTCCATTGATATCTTCAAACCTTTCCTGTCCTTACATGGGAAAATATTCACTTGAAAAGGTCACCTCAGTGTACTATAAAACTACATTGAGGCCAAGAACTATAAAAAGCTGAGATTTTATTCTCTTTGCAAGTTAATAAGTTAGCTTGTCGGTTTCATGGATAAATACAAAAGATGCAAGACTCCTGGATCAGAAACAATGATGTCATTATTCATGGCACAGCAGGAAGCATGAACTTCATGTTCACAATGTTTTCCTCGTACCCCAAGACCCATGGCTGTGATGTAGAGCAATGCAGGGGACACTCCCATGCAATGGGTTTGTTTCATGGCTGAGAAGCCCTGAGCTTTTAAAGGCTGCTCAGGAACCAGGTTTTTAAAGGAAGCTCTATTGAAGGGCGCTGCTAACAAACCTGCCCAATGTTTGTCTGGAGACTTTGGCCCAGAGGGAGACTCTTTATGTTCTAAGGCTCTTTGCTATACCAAATGTCCTTCACAAGACAGTGCTGACAAAAGCTGCCAATGCCAGTGGTCATAAGATGTGCAGAAATGCTAGAAACCCATGGAAAATTGTCTTCAAACAACTATGCCTTGTTTAAAAACTGTCTCTTTGCAGATAAGGGGGTATGCTTATCTGATAGGAAGCAGACTAGTTTTGCTTAGCTTGAGAGAATAAGTTAGAGCCATTCATAATTAGTTAAATTATATACATACACTTTATAATTATTTACTTATTGAAAACAAATTGCATAAATATATACATGTATACAAATAAACACTTTCCAAGAGATATTAAAAAAAGCAAACAACAAAATAATTACCTGTGAGCATATTTCTGACATTTACTAAGAAGAACAAATGAAGCAACATTCCTATTAAAAAATTAAGTGAGATATGGTTTAGACAACTGTGCTCACATATTTAAGAAAGGTATTCTCTGGCAAAATACCACTTGAACACAACTTCGCCAAAGTTTGTTTTTTAAACACGAATTCTAACAGCTGATCCTTGAAAACATGGTCAAATAATTTGTAGGATGTGTATATTTCTGCAATCACAAGACAGCCTACAATATCGAAGGTTCTAAGAAGTCCTTATCTGAGGAAATTGGTTATTTTGTGTAACTCAATATTATTCTAATCAATTTGTTAGGGAAGTCATAGTGTGTGTGTGTGTGTGTGTGTGTGTGTGTGTCCAAAACTTACACCTTCTGCAAAACACACTCAAAATGTTGTCAATTTAAGGTGATCAAGATTTATTTACCAGGTTACTCTTTTCTCATTCAGCAAGGCTATTTAAAGTCTTGAAATGTACCTTTGAATTTGATTCATTCTGCACATTGCACATTCAAACACTACATTTTTATTGGGCTTGATTATTTGGAAATGTCATTAAAGTATTCTCAATGTCCTTCTGCTTTCTCTGATCTATTTATAAGGTCAGTTCCTGAAGTTCAATTTTCATATTAATGAGGAAATGTGCTTAATGTTACAGGATTGATTACAATGAATTTGAAAGCCAAGTAGGGAAAATCTATTCCCATCAATGAATTTGTTTTTCAAATTTTGACAACATAGTCTAGAAGTGAAAATTGCAAAAGGGTAAACATGACATTATCCCCATGTTATTTTTATTATAATTGTATATAAAAAGCAATGACTTACTGATTACAAAAATTGGATGCTCTAAATGAAACTATAATTCAAATGAAGTACTGAAAGTAATAAATATTGACATGTGTAGATACATAAAACTGCTTAATAAATCACAATGAAGATAAGCACCCATGAGTACTCTTTGCACTTCTAAAATATATCTTAAAACTATCAATTAGTTACGACAAAGTACTCTAATTTTAATATTAATTTATTTATACCATTTGAAGATCTTTCCACATAGTAAACTTCAGTTTTAAATGGCTTGATTTTTTCCACTGCTCAAAAAAGATTAAAATACACATATGACACATAATAATAGGAAAAAACAACAATGTCTTTTAATGCCGATTTTAAAATAAATAATGGTAGTTTCTTTTGATTATGTTTCCTTTCAATCTATTTTTTAAACAAAATTTATTGATGTATAATTATACATTAAATCAATGAAGTTTAGTGTATAGTTCTGACAAATGTGTGCAGCTAAGTCAGCATCACCACAGTCAAAATAGAAAGCGTTTTTATCAGCCCTAAACATTTGTATTCAGTCAATGTTTGTATTCAGTCACTCTGTGACTGACCCTTTGTATTCAGTCACTCCTTTGCCCTGGCCCCTGGCAACTACTGATTTTTCCATGATTATAGCTTTGTCTCTGTCACATAATATGTAGTTCTCTCTGTCCGGTTTCTTTCACTTGCATAATTCCTTTAGGAATCATCTATGCTTTGGATCAATCAGTGGTGCATTTCTTTTTATGACTAAGAAGCAATTTTGTGTGTGGCTACACCCTGTGTTTATTCATTCACGACTTGAGGCATGTTTGGTTTGTTTCCAGTTTGGCACTATTATGAATAAAACTGCTTTAAACCTTCAGATATGTCTTTGCATGACATATATTTTCATTTTTTCTTAAGTAAATATATAGGACTGGGATTTCTGGATAGTATGGTAAGTGTACTTTCATTATAAAAAAATTGTTTTGCAAAGTGGCTATAGTAATTTTTATTTTATTTATACATTGAAACAATGTATAAAAGTGAAATTAATACATATTGTCTCCAGCACTTGGTAGAATTTGTCTTTTTAATTTTAGCCAATTTAATGGGTATGTAGTAGGATTTGTATTTCCTTAATGACTAATGCTATTGAGTACCTATTTATGTGCTTCTGTGCCATTGGTATATCGTCTTTTAAGAAGTGTCCACATGTTTTGCCCCATTTTTATTCAGTTGTTCTTCTTCATATTATCAAATTATGAGTTCTTTGGATATTTTAAGTACAAGCCCATTATCAGATATATATGTGTGTGTGTGTGTGTGTGTGTGTGTGTGTGTGTGTGTTTAACATTTCCTCCAAGTCTGTGGCTTACTTTTTTACTTTTTAATTTTCTTAACAGTGTTTTTTTTTGAAGAGCAATACTTTTTTAACATTATGAAGTCCAATTTATAACTTTTTTCTTATGGTTTGTGTTTCCTGTGTCCTAAGAAATCTTTGCCTAGCCCAAGGTCACAAAGATTTTCTTTTGCGCTTACTTCCAGAGGTACATATAGGCTTGTGATTCATTTTGAGGTAATTTTTGTGTATGGTGTAAGGTAGAATAGTTTTTTTGGGGGGAGGCATATGATTATCCAATTGTAGCATCATATGTTGAAAAGTGTATCATTTCCTTATTGAATTACCTTGGCACTTACGTTGAAAAGCAACTGAATATATATATATATATATATATATATATATATATATATACACCATACTGTCTTGAACTGAAGATTTATAGCAATTTTGAAATCAGTAAGTTCTCTAAGTTTGTTATTCTTCTCAAAATTCATTTGACTTTTTTAAGGATATTGCAATTCTATATAAATTTTAGAAGCGGCTTATCAATTTCCACCTAAAACTCTTCTGGTATTTTGATTGGTATGTGTTGAAGCTGTGGATCAATCTCAATAATATTGAGTCTCTTAATCTTTTAACACGACATACCTTTTCCATCATCTAAAATCTCTTTTAATTTCTCTCAGCAACGTTTTGGAGTTTGCAGTGTATAGGTACATATATTACGTTAAATTTATCCTTAGGTATTTTAATTTTAATGTTATTATAAGTGATGTTGTTTCTTTTGAAAATTAATTTTGAACTCTGCATCTGGTAGATTGCTTGTCTCCATTTTGTTTAGTACTTTTCTTGGAACTTTGTTCTATTCTTTCATTTAGGACATGTTTCTTTGTCTCCTCATTTTGGCTGCTCCCCTGTGTTTGTTTCCATGTATTAGGTAGGGCTGCTATGCCTCCGGGTCTTAGTAGAGTGGCCTTATGTAGTAGGTGTCCTGTAGGGCCCAGTGGTGCAGACTCCCTGGTCACCAGAGTCAGGTGCTGCAGGTGTGCCCTTTGTATGGGTTGTGTGTGCCCTCCTTTTGTAATTGAGCCTTGTTTGCTGTTTGCATGTCAATGGGAGGGATTGACCCTCAGGCTGATTGGTTGTGAGGACTGGCCATGACTACAGTGGAGGAGCTGTTGTTCAGTGGCTGACCCTCCAGAGCAGGATTCACTTTAGCAAGGCTCTGATGTCTGCCCAGTCTGCCATTTGGGTGTGTTGTCCTTGGGGTGACTGGGTGATGTTCCAGCTCAGTCCAAAGCTGGTCACTGAATGTACCAACCCTGGGACCTCCTGGGAGGGGTCCTGCCACAGGCCAACTTCAGCTGCAGCTGTGCCCAGCTTGGGGCCACCTAGCATGAGTCACATAGCAATCTATAAATGGCTGCCACCTGTGCTGGACTTGAAGGTGCCTCGAGAGGCCAAGCTGCAAAGCAATGCTGACTCTCGCTAGTGCTGAGCTTAGGGCTGCTCAGCCAAAGGTACAGGACATGCTGAAGACAGATGCTTCTTTTTTGGGCTTTGTGAACCTTTGCGAGATTTTAGGAAAGTTTGTAGCATGAGCTAAGACAGGCCAAATGTAAGGAAAAGCCACTGGAAGCAGCTTGTGCCTGAAAGTTAGGTGGGGCAGGGTCTCAGGGAATCATCAGGGCAGGACAAACAATCTCATCTAAGTTGCTGAAGACTCAGAGATGCCAGCCGCCTACGTCTGCAGTCTGAGAAGGGAGAGGGCTCAACAAGGAACAATGGGTTCTGCCAACACTTCTCTCTGGGAGAAAGCTGCTCCTTCAGCCCTCACCCTGAAGCCAACAGTTTAGTTCTTCTCCAGGTGATCCTGGTGCCTTTCAACCTGCTGCTCTGGTGCTGGAGCTCAGAGCCAGTGAATCCATCAGTAGGTACATGCACGGGCCCTATAAGAGGAGCACCTGGGAGTGCAGCTGCCCTTGTCTCATTCAGCCACAATCTCCACTGGCTTTCACGCCAGAAGTTGTGGAGACTTCTTTCCCCGGCACTGAAACCCTGGCCTATGGAGCCTGATGTGGGTCTGGGACCCCTTGCTCCTCTGGTGGGAAACCTCTGCAGCCTAGATGTCCCTCCTGATTATTGATGGTCACACATGGGTGTGGAACCAGCCCATTCCATGTCTCTGTACTCCTACAAGTGTCAAGGTGGCTTGCTCTGTATATCTTTAGTTGCAGGACTTTGGTCAGTTAGATTTCAGGCTATTCTCAATAATGATTGTTCTGAAATTTAGTTGTAATTTTGATGTGGTCATGAGAAAAATGCAAGCACAGCGTTTACCTACTCTGCCATCTTGACCGGAAATTGGATTGACTCTTTTATCTCGATGAAATGTCTCATTTAATCCCTGATAATAGTCCTTGTTCTGAAGTCTGGTTTATCTAATGTTAATATAGCCATTCCAGTTTTCTCCTGATTAATTTTTTTGCTATATATTCCCCCTTTTAACATTTACTATATTTGAGTATTATATTTAAATTTGGTTTCCTAGAGACTGCATATATCTAGGTTTTGCTTCTTATTAAATATGACAATTTCTGCCTATAATTAGTTGTTAGGCAATTTATATAAATGTAATTATTGATATATTTTGGGTTAAAACGACCATCTTCCTAGTTATCCGTTTGTCACATCTGCTTTTAATCTCCCGCTTTTCCTGCCTTCTCTTAGGTTAGTTTTTCATCCTACTGCTTTCTGGTTCTTTCTCCAGCATTCTGAAGTTTTATGTGCAGAACAGTATTCCAGCAATGACTTCAGTGGACACTTCTACAGATCTCTGGAGCTGTCTCTGTGTAGTTCCCTCATATCCACTATTCTGTCCTGCAAGTTTTAGACATCCTGGCTTCTCTGAACTCCAAACGTGATCTCTCCAACTCAAGGAGAACTTCAGCATCTCTCTGTTTTCTGCTTCACTGCTTTTGGTCCTAGCAATTGCCCGCAGGCAGTAAACTAGGGTAATTGTAGGACGTAATTCACTTTTTGTCCGTCTGTCAGGAAGGACTGACCTATATCACTTGTCCACTGTCTGACAACGTTTATTTCATATATTTTGTCTGATTTTCTAGTTGTGTACAGCAGGTGGGAATTCCCATTGTAGTTAATATTTCATGGGTGGAATCTTTGATAATTTTTTTATTCTGCAAATATAGAAGTAGTGCACACAGATTTTAAGAACCATTTTGTATGTGAGTGAATGATGTTCACCTTAGAAAGTAGTCCCTACTGTGCGAAAATGGCCTCTTTCTTCCCTTCTGCAACTTTATTCTTTAAACCTTAATTATTTCTCATGAAATAATTTTTGGGCTATAGAGTTAAATTTATATTTTTCTTAGCTGCAGCTGTTTAAGAAAATAAAGAAGGTTTTCTGAAATCTTATAAACTTATTCTTTATTAAGTTGGTTTTAGTATCTAATGGAATTTTAATTTTATGTTCCTGTCAATTTTAGAGGAGACTCTAAAACCAATTTTCCCCCATTTACAAAAGTAGTTTTAAAATGCTCTTTTGATCCTTTGTTGGCACTGAAAAATATATACAAAAGAGTGGAAATGTGAAATGGGAGAAATTGTCCAATTATCAAAATACCCGTGGATATATGCAGCTTACTCTTCTACTTGGCCTTGAAAACAAACCTGTGACATGTTTTAAGAAAGGGAAGGGGCAATTCAAATAGAAACAGGAAGATAAAAATCACTGCTAGAGAAATCTAGAACAGAAACAGAGGGTCTGTTGTCATGTGTGGAAGAGGACAGAAACCATGGGTAAAACAACCAATGTGCCGCCGGAGTCAAAGCCAACACCAGCATTGGGAAGAGTGGAGAGTTTACCAGTCTTCTCATGTTTGTGCAGCTCAACCCTCAGCAGACTAGCTTTGTGTAATTTTCTAGATTTTTTCTCTCTGATGTGGTAGAAGGAAGGCTCAAGAGAACTGAGTTCTCTTTTCTTTTCACTTACTGGGGAAAACCTCACTCATGGGAGAAAATTGGTTTCCTGCATGGCTATGCAAGCCCAACATGTTGGAGAAGCATTTTCTCTAGAAAAAATAACCAGTTGGTATGATTAGATTCCTGCCTTGCATAGTATAAATAACCTTTTCAAAGGTGTTTCTACAACTCCTTGCACTTTATAAATCAAAATTGCAGTTTTGCTTGAGGAAACAAGATGCTTAAACAGGCCCATTTTAGAAAATCTTTTCTGAGACTCTCTCTTCTCACTCAATCATTTCAAGGATGAAACCTAGTGATTTTGGCATCAAAGGTTTTTATTCAATTTCTTTTCATCCTATTCTATAAGAAATGAGAGTAATCGTGCTCATTTTCCCATTTATTCTAGGTGATAAACTGTTCCCATTTCAACATCTCACAGAGATGCACTGAGACTGCCTTTAGGTATTGCTGTGTCGAGCTGCACTAGCTTCTCTGTTAAAACCTTCTGTTTTGGCTTTCTCTTCCATCGCTGGAGAACCAAACAGTTTTAGGAGCTGCTGCCAAGGAGTTAGCTATGCTTTCCAGGGCCTCACGGGGGAAACATAATGTGGGCAGATATTAGTTATTAGAAATAGAAAGCTAACATAGTCAAATGCCTGGTCACTATTTAGTTTAACTAGTAAACATGTGTTGATAGAACTTCTCTGTGACATGCCCTATTGCTTGAAGACACAAAGATGAGTAATACACAGCTACTACTCCCTCTAGTCACGTGATATTCAAATATTATCAAAACAGTGGGTGATTGCCAGGACAGAGGCAGAGGGAACTGCTAAAGCGCCAGGAGAAGCGTCACTTCACCCAGCAAGGGGATAGCTACACAATAGCCATAAAAATAACTCACGTTCCTGGCATCTCTGCAACCGAGTGAACGCTGTAAAATTCAGGAATAGGACGTATCGCCTATTTCTGCAATCCACCAGTGCAGGGATTGTGCTGTTTAAAGGAGGCCTGCAGTGATGGATCTGCTGTCACACTGTTACTGCACAGTAAAGGTAGACAAATATCAGTTTCACAGGAGAGTCTCTGAAGGATATTGGATCAGATCTTTGTAAACCAAGTTTTTAAAAGGAATGATACTCATATTTTTTCTTTAAAGTTATCAAATGACTAGTATTCATTAGATTTGATACAAATATACTTAAACACTTTTCCTTGATTTTTATATCAAATATAAGGAATGGTTCTACTTGTGAATCCCATTATAACTGATTACATCAAGTTATTTGTGAGAACAGACAACTTTCTTGTGATAAAAACGCCTGCAAGGTTTCGCAGAGTAATAAAATAAGTTTGAGCAGTCACATTTACAAGTGACCCTTCTCAAGGCCTGGGATCTATAGTAATTTGTCATTTTTCTTAAAAAAGCAGTGGGAAACCCCTGTGCCAGGAGACTGCTCTGCAGGGCACATAATCTAATCAGGCAGCGATTTCCAAGTAACTTTCTTTGAAGAGGTTGAAGAAGTGATTTGAGTTTATTTTCCAGATATGACTCACTTCATTGTGTAGAAGAATTTATAAGCTATAGTACAGGGTATTAATTTGTAGATACGCAAAGCTCTTGGGATTTACTTCTCCCTGAATGTCAAGAGCTACCATATTACTTAGGACAAGTTGGTTTCTCAGCATCAGTTGTTTGAATTTTTGTCTCCTCTTAACGTGATTTCCCCCCACACTTTAAGTTCCCTGAGGAGTGTTTGCACCAACCCTGTACAAGTGGGAAACGGTGCTTCGAGCATGAGGGATGCACTGAAATTACAGAGACCATGGATATGCAATATTTTGAATGCCTGTTGAGTGGAGCACTGGCTGGAAGCTGGTCAAGCAAGGCTTCAGAATAGATGAGTAAATCCCAGAGAAATGTCCACTGGAAAACTTGGCTGATCTGGATAATCTTGTGGAACAGTCTAAAAATTCATATGATTGGAAAACATTATCCCCAGTTTTTCTCAGTCTAGGCATGTTATTGAGATGCTGCTGATCATGCCACAAAGAACGGAAGCACAGTTTTCTCCCAGGGCAGTTATATTGCTAATGGGGCTCTTTCCTATTCTTTTAATTCTTTTATGTCCCTTTAGGTCTCAGACTATGGATCAAGGCTCCTTTATTCCTGTTTGTGAAATAGTGAGAATTTCTGATAGGGAAGGAGAGATTGTTCTTAGAGTGCTTTGTTTTTATGTGTATATAACGATGTCTAAACCACCAAAATGGAGCATAAATTTGAAATTTAGTTTCTTGATGTAAGGTGTTCTTCCTCTTTAAGATGTTGACAAGGTTGATTGAAAACAACTCACTCCTACACGTGAATTTTGACATTCCCACAGATGCTCAGCTACCCTGGAGTATGGCGTTATGGAAATCGAATGTGCCAGCCAGTAGTCACTTGCATCTCCCAGAAGTTAATGACTTTAGTAGGAACTGTTTTTGCTATTAGAGATAACTTTAAGTGATAGGACCAGACTTCACACTTCAGTGTCTAATCTATCTTGCAGTTAAGTTTATAGCAACAAGATGGTACTGCCTAGCTATGTATGCTAAATTCCTTGCATAGGTGGTATTACAGTTCTACTCTAAATAAAGCAATCAATCAATATTTCTCCTCTGCTTACACTCCAATCTTCAGAACTGCTCGTTACGCTAGCTAGATGGATTTACTTAGAGCAGTGAAAGACATTCAACAAGTCCATCCAATTTCTTGATTTATTTGCTATTGATGCATAAAATAAGCTTGTCTGTGAAATAGCCAGGTTGAAATTGCTGTTCTCATGCATTTTCATTGTTATTATTTGGCTAGACTGACTCTTGAGGGTCAAATTAAAACTCATTCATCCAGAGCTACATGAGTGACAATAGATAGCTTCTTCAGTGAAAATCAGTAGTAGTACTGTATTTGAATAAAACTGTTGAAGAATCATAGATAATATTTGGGTTTACCAAATAATCTAAAAGCTAAGGAGAAAGAACATTCACATGAATTGTTCATCTTAGAATTTTGCTTAGAATTTAACATCTAGACTTTGTTGTCACCAAAAATAAAAAGGAATAAGCCATAAAACCAACAATTTGATGGCAGCATACGTGGAATTTTCAAGTACTAACAATAATTATGGTGATATTTGAATTTCGTATTGCCTTACAGTTGGTAAAATAAATTTTTTTTTTGGTAAAATAATTTCACAAGTATCAAGTCTTATGATACTATATCTCAAGGGATTTTAAAAATAATTGTCAGCTTGTTTGAAGACTTGGATAATTTTGAAAACATTCAGAGAGACAGTCATTATTCAGAAACACCTAAAGGCCTGCCTGCCTTTCCAATCATTAATAATGCAAAATCCTTTTAAAAAATCACAAATGTCTTATTTTTTATAAAAGTTATTTTTGCAAAATACCAAATGTAAAAAAAAAGACATTTTCAAAGGAAACAATATTTAGTCAATGTATTACTTTTTTCAAAATATATATTTAAAAATTGTTGACTCCTATACTTAAAACATATATTTCCTATTGTGCAGTGCTTAGAAATAATTCTAGTCCAAGACTTTCATTGTATAGATGAGAAAATTAAGTCATATAAAGTTAAATGTGTTGCCCAAGGTCACACATTTAGTGTCAGCAGACACTATAAACTTCATCTTATTACTCTTAGTCTACTGTTTGTTTTCATAACACTAAATCTCCTTAATATAGTGTATAGTTTCTAAACAAGATTATATATTGCACAGCCAGTCTTATAAGATAAAATATTCTCATGCTAAATATTCCATGTAAATCATCACTTCCTTTCTCCAATAGTGATTCTTGTTTCCTTCTCTTCCTCTGTTTTTCTCTTTCTAATCTTTAGCATCACTAAACATTTTGTTACACTATACAGTTACATATTCCTTGAAGACAGGGAAAATATTTAGAGGAGTCAGCTGAATTAGGCTTTGAATATATAAAAAATGCTGGTAAAGAACCTAAACCTTTCCTAATAATGCTGTAGAATTAAAAGTGTTTTTATTATGAGCTGGTCTCCTGAAATCTTTTAGACTTAGTTTCTCTAACTTTGAGTGTATCCCTCCCATATTCCACATAGTACTGTAGTGGAAGCCAAAAAAACAAAAAAACAACAACAAAAAAAACCTTGATTGATTTTAGCAAACAGAAATTTGGATCTTCAAAACATATATCTTTAGGGCGTTTTGTTCTTCTTGATTCAAACAATGTGATCCACAAGAGTTGAAATATCCCCGATTGCCTCCTGTATCGATTTTGGTACAGAAATTGAAATATGGGATAAGAAGAGGGCTGTCACTCAAGATAAATTGCAGCATTAGGCAATGAGTTTTGGCTTCTCTGGTTCAGAGCCAAGTGGAAAGTTGTATTCTTGGCTTTAAGAATACGCAGTGGATCCTAAGATCCATAAGGATTCTGGCAAGTGATAATACAAGATCTGGTCTGCTTTTTCTTACTGTTAGACATGTACAGGCTAACAGACTTAGTCCAGGATGAAATATTGATTTGGCAATTAAATGGGTCATTTGATTCTACAGAAAACCCCTTTCCATCTCAATGTGCTGACTAATGCACCTTAGTTATCCATAGGAATCAAATGAGCTTCACTTAATAGTGAGGGAAATAGAATTCCAATATGGTGGCCATTACAGTAATTTATTCACTATTGTGCCCCTTTTAAGGCCACTAAACAGAAGAGACCAGGTTACGAGAATAGCCAAGGGATTCCATAAGATTTACTCCTCTTTGGGGGTTTTTCTTGTCATTTCTTCCATTTAATCTATTCTTCCTATACCTCCAAATACCACACTCCTTAGCTGATCTGCATTACCCTTAAAAGTGTATTTTCTTGTACTGTTGTATTTTTTTCTAGGGAAAAAAGAATTAGTCTTTTTATTAAAGAATTTTGGACACATTATTTTTTATCTAGAAAAAAATCTTTTGATTTGAGAGTCTTGATCAGGAACTTGAAACATTCCATATTATCTGTTACCTTTGGCAATAAAATTAAGTCTGGAGTGAAAGAATTGAGTAACCTACAGCACATCCATTTGCCAATATAACATCCTGCATAGCGCACTTTAAACTTTTAAGCATATACATTTTTAAAAGATTTCCCTATAAATAGCTAATGGGAAAAATCTTAATGTATGAAAGCTCCAAGTCATCTGTCTCTCTCACACTGCCACTGTCATGAGAGAGGGAACAGAATTTGTCATTGAGGGTTCGGCTCATGGGGCATCCCCTTTCTGAATCTGAAAATGGCTGTAGATGTTTTGCAAAGATGGTGTAGGTGCTTTGAGTAATTTGTATCTAAGGAGCATGATTCCTTTATTATGATTAGAAATCATACTTCAATTATTAAAATAATAAATCTCATCAATGGACATTATCATTGAAAAATATTGAGAACTCTGGATGTGTAATTTTTGGTTAAACGATTTAACCCTGTCTTTCCACAAGTAGACACAAGTGGCAATAGACCAAGATGTGCTGTGATCACGTAGTGGTCAGCTAAGGAACTCAGTTCTTTGAGATGGAAATGAAATGAGCTTGAACAAGTACACAGGGCCCTGTAAGAGTCCAATGCCTTCATCAAGATTTCTGTAACTCTCAAGATTTCTGGTGTGTGGAGGTGGGAAGGTGAGGGGGATTTATATTTTCACCGTCAACTTTGGCTCTCGTTTGCCTCTGCTGAGATATTGTTCTTCATTCTTTACATCTCTTTTCATCTTCATTCTTTTCATCTCTTTCTGAGATGTGGGTATTCCTACATCTCAGTCCTGGTGTTGATTCCAAGAGGAAAGACGGATCTTTTTCCTTGATTCTTCTTCCACTCCAGAGCTGCATTAATGCCGACTGACCACACAAAGTGGGGCTTTGACTAATGATTTATGGTTTGCCTCGGTGAGCGGGCCCATCATCTTACTATTACAGTAAATAAGATGACATTGTACATTAGATAGTCCTGATCTTTTACTAACCAAAGTTTCTTTCTTCGGTTTATTGTTATATAAACTTAAAAAAAACTACTTAAAAATATTCAGTACATGTGTTAAAATTTTAAAATAACGTGGAAGGGTATACAGTGAAAAATATTCTCATACTAGATCCCTAATGGCCCTCATCAGAAGTCACTACTGTTAATGTTTTTTTTCTAATTGTCTACAACATTTTTATACAAATACAAGCTTATATATTATCTCAATCCCTTTTTATAATTAAAAAGGGATGTATCTTTTTTTTCATCCTCTCCTTTCAACCTACTTATACCTTTGAATTTGATGTAAAGTTCTTATAAACAGCATGTAGTTAGGTCATTTTTTAAAAAATTCAGTCTGCCAATTTCTGCCCTTAGTAGGCATGTTTAATCATTTACCCTGAAAGTAATTGTTGATACGTTAGAAATTAAGTCTGACATTACGTTATTTGATTTTTGTTTATTTACTCTGCTTCTTCTTCTTCCATTTTTCTTTTCTTGCCTTCCTGTGGGTTACTTGAACATTTTTAAGGATTCCACCTTGGTGTATTTATGGTAGTTTTGAGTGTATCACTTTGTATATTTCTCTTAGTGGTTACTCTGGGTATTACAATATACCTACATGCTTTATCGCACATACTGTTTTAGCACTTCAAGTTCAATATGGAAACCTCACTTCCACTTATCCTTTACCTTCCCCGCTTTTAAATATCATGGTCTTAAGTATTAGATGGCATTATAATTTTAATTTCAATCAAAGCACGTATTTTAGAAAACTCATGAGGAAAGGGATAGTCTATTGCATTTCTTTCCTCACTTTTTCTTTCTTCTTCATGGCATGGATATCTTCTTTTTTCATTTCATTTCTATTTGAAGAACTTCCCTGAGCCATTCTTTGAGGTGAACCATAAGGTTCTGACAGGTCCCTGCTGGTACTGCTTACAGGAGTGGAAGGAACGTTACCCAGTGTGTCACCTCACGTGAGCCTTTGGGTGAAGGAATGGAGTCTCTGGCCTGTGGTGACAGAGAGAGCTTCATGGGTAGGTGCTTGTTGTGGTGGGATCCTCTTTGCATGCCCCCACTCTGCGTGGAAGAGGGGACTCCCAGGATTGTCAAGGAAGGAGAGTGTTTCTGCAGAAGGCTTATTCTCACTGGGGCTTCTGGCCTTTCCCTGTGGTGTTTCTGTGTGCAGGACTCCCATTCGATCCCATTGTCATTAGGACTACCTGAGCCACCTTCTGTCATTAGTTTTGGAGGTGGGAAGTGCCAGGCCTGGGTTGCCTCCTTCTGTTGGGCAGGAGGTTGTAAGATGTCCTGACATCATGTTATTTCTTCAGGCCTGGCTCCCCAATCAGTGTGCCTTCCTTTCACCATGTCTCAGAGTTCTCCTTTGATTTCCTCCTGTGTTATTTCTAGGATTTATCATTGTGTTTAGCAGGGATAAGCAGGGAAAGATAAGCTATACCTTTTATCTTATTTTGACAGAGTCTCTCTTGTTAGATTTTTAAAAGTTAAATTGTTAGGATCTTAGATTCCCTTTAGTCACCACAAGGGGTTTGAGAACAAGGAGTTTCTCACTGGCCCTGTTGCCCCATGTAATACTCGGACTCTTACCTTCACTATTCTATCTCCAGTGTGTCCCTGTTTTCACCTCACCTCGGGTTTTCTAGACAATCACAAATTCTCACTCAATTATGTAGAGAACTTTGTTCTTTCCAGCCCCTAACCTATAACTCTTTTCTAAGTCCCTTTGTCTATCTTAAATCCCTCGGTGGGCTTAGTAGAACAAAAGAGTCTTCTGCTAGCTTGGCCAGCTCAAAAGACGGGCAGAGACCCAGGGCAAGAGATCTTTCCTTTCACAGTAGCTTTTGTCCTTTAAAGACCTATTCACTGTTTAAAATAGCATCTTCCATCACCCCTGTGCGTTAACACTTATGTACATGGAGCATGTCTGCTCCACCTTTTGACCAAAGCCTGTGATCTCCTTAAAGGTGGGGATTACGTCCCTGGCACCAAGGACAGTGCCAAGCACAGAGGGTCTGTAATAAACGTATGTTAAGTGTAGGAATAAAAGGCAGGTTGTTAGAGTCTTTCTTCCACTGTGTGAATAGGTTCAGCATGACAATAATAGGTCTGGAGGGACCCTGAGAGGTCAATTAGTTCATCTTCCTGCTTCTGTCCAAGAATACATACCAGATAACTAGGTAGCTAGTCTGAATTTAAGTACTTTAAAAGAAAAGATAATTACAGTTTCTTCTACTAACCCATTCCAGTGTTTTACGACTCCCATTGTCAGCAAGATTTTTTTAAATATCTAACCTAAATCTCCAACATTGCATTCTTAAACCTTAGCAGGTAGAAATGTGCAGCTAGGATTTGAATGGTCTTTATTTCTTTAATTACTTTTGAGCAAGTATTTATAAGCTAAATATTTTCTTTCCATGCATCAGTTGCCAACCTACTGTTTATCAGAAAGCATATGCACTTGTAATTTAGCTCCAACTACCAGTGCCTCGATATTGGCTACTTATTGTGGGATATTGATTGCATTAATGGTTCCAATTTGTACCATCCTCTTTGATTCTGCCCTCCTGCGCTGGCTCTGGGCTTAACCACATGACTGGCATTGGCCAATGGGATGGTAGAAAAGTAGATGGGAGCAAAGGCTTGAAAAAGCGCTTGCAGAACCTCTTTTGTTGTACCTCACCATGAGCACATGCTCCGGCTTACCTGGTGGAGAGATAAGAGAGCCACCTGGAGAAGAGCTCAGTCATCCAGGATGAGGCCATCCAAGACCAACCAGCCTCCCGCTAATACCCCAGCTGACCACGGACACGTGAGGCAGCTCAACCAAGATCAGCTGAGCCTGGCTCAATGATCAGAAATAAGTGATCAAAGGACCCATACACTCATGATAAATGTGAGTATTGTCTTAAATCTTTAATTTCTAAAGTGGTTTGTTTGCAACAAAAACTGATACTCCGCTTAGGAAGAACTTCCTGGCTCTCATGGAACTTGATCTTATAACTGGTTCTTCTTGGTGCTCGTGAAGCATGTAAGCTTCTCTAACTCTTATTGTCTTACCTTCTTGCCTGTACATTTTCTTCGTTACTGTGCTGTAAGTGATGAACCAGCACAAATCACCTTGAACTACTGGCTTTTGACCCTTAGCTCTTTGTTGACCAGAGTTCTGATTGTTTACCTCTGTACATGTTTGTTATACATGAATGCCTCCCATGTTTTTATTCCCTGATCCTGTCTCCTTGCTTTATCTTTGAAATCTTGCTAGAGCATAACCCATTCCAACAACACTGATATAGTATCATGACGTTGTATTCTAATTTATAACTAAAATTACTTCAGAGTAATAATGCCTCCTGTGAGCTAAGACATTTTGAATATAATGCTGAGTATAAATTTGTAGACTTAGTCTACATATAGGCCATTAGCTTTACACAAAAGAAATAATACCTGTTTCATTTACATTATATTCTTAAACAGGTCAACAATTACATGAATGCACACTCCATCATGAAGAATTCTAGGCAAAAGAGAGTGGATTGCCTAAGACCAATGATAGCCAGTATTGGCACTCACATACAAGCACACCTTTTGGTGATTATGAAGGAGGGACAAATCTTTATATGAAAATACTAGAAGCACATACAAATTACTTGTGAAGAAAAACCAATTCTGTATAGAACTGGTAATCAGAGAGAGTCCATTTGGCATAACTATGTCTCATAAAATAATCAATAGAATAATTTTTTTGTTATTTTGTATAATACTGTTTTTAAATATATTAAATATTTAAAAAATGATAACACATTTCTTTGGTGAATTCACCTAGACTTTCCTATAAAGTGGACTGATTACCAAATAGATCAAACGATTGAATTCGGGTCTCTGTTAAGAATTCTAGCTAAATGTGTATGGAGATATGCTTGAAGTACAAATGGAGGACTGGGTCTTAAAGCAAGAGATTTGGCAGTCTTTAATCTGTCACCAGTTGGCTATGTAATGCCAGGAAAATTAAAGGATCTTTTGTGTTTTTCTTTCTTTGAACAATGGAGAAGAGGGAAGCGAGTAGGTGAGAACTATGAGTGATAATTACAGTATTGCATATTCAGTGAGGCAAGGAATGGGCTCTTTGACTGGAGTAGAACATATCCAAGTCCTTTTTCCTGCCATGTTTCCTTCCATGTTTATTGAGCAGAGATACGCACGGAAAGATAAAGATGATAAATTCATTTAGAAAGATTTTTCTATAAAAATCATTTTCTAAAGATGTGCCCCAAGGGAGGACACAAATAACTTCAAGGAATCAAAGAAATGTGCAGTGTTTTCTTTTACAAAGTGAATTTTAAGATCATTTTAATACTAACTTTACCGGTACCTGTGTTTCTACTCACTAGTCTTTATATACCTCTCATGTTAATTTCTCAATTGTTTCAGAAAAAAACCTCACTATCCTATAGCTCCAGTACCACTTACCCCTCTCAGAAGTAATAATGCTACCACCTTCTATGACTACAAAAGTGAAGCTCTTTTGGTATCGATCCCTTCCACGTTGTGTGAACATAAATGTGTTCTCTCCATCCTGCTCTCAAAACCCTTAATTTTGTTATTCTTTTAATCTTCTTTTATGCAAAGTTAATTTTCCCCATTTCCCTGCCAATACTTCATCCTTTAAAGTTTAACCCTTGCTAATCTCATTGTCATTGACTAATTAAGCTACATACTTAAGGTAAAAAAACAAAAAAATGACCTGCTACACGTGAAATCCAATCGCCTTGTGTCAGTGCTCATATGTTTTGAGCTTTCTTGAATATTTAACACCATTAGACACCTCTGTCCTTTCTGGAGCCAGTCTCTTATCTTTGGCTTCTGCGTCCATACATAAGACTCTGATCACTCCTTTCATGGCTCTTCTCTGTTCACCCATCCCTAAGTGTGAAATTTCCTTACAGTCTAGTCCTTGGCTCTCTGTCTTTTTTTCTTTATACTCTCTTTCCTAACTACATTCTTTAGGCCCTCAGTGTCTCCCGATCATTTCATTCCAATACCCATAGGGCTCAACCTACTACAGTGTCCTACCCTGCCCACAGAACATATGCTTTAACTTTCAGGCAAACCATACTGACCTTGACAACTGTTGAATAAAGAACAAGTCATTTTTTCTCCTTAGTATTCAATTTGATGTGTCATAGCCAGTCATTTTGTGTAGAACTGTGATATTATGACACACATAAATTATGTTTTGTTACTGAAACAAGCAAGCCAAACCTTGAAACTGTCAAAATCAAAGGTCTATGCATCTTTTCTTTACTGTAGACGGATGAATTTGTGTTTATGGATATACTCACGTTTATTCCAACTTATATTTCTGTTCAGTTAGGAAAATGATTCTCTGACTTTCCTTTGTTTCGCTCTTGATGTAACACAACAGGGCATGCCAGAGAGCTCTGTGGGGAAGGCTCAAAAGTAAATGAATTTTATTCAAGTACTGAATTTTCAGCAAGTTGAAGAACTTCTTTTTGAGTGGTTTTATTTGGTATTTCCACCTGGTTCTTTCACTTAATGCCTCTTTTCTTTTGTTCTGTGTTGTTAAATGCATAGCCTCTGATTTTGAATGTGCCCTGGGGAGACTTGAATGCTCACAATGACCCAGTAGGGTTCTTGGCACGGGTACTCAGAGGAGGCAGGGGGACCCCAGAGTCTGCGGAGGCAAGTCAGCAGTAAGCTGCGGGCCTCCAAGGGGTGCCGAGCGCGTTCAGGTCTTCCAACGTGCCTCATCACAATTCAGGGCTTTCCCTAAAGTTTGAGGCTGAGTGGGTAAATCCTACTCACAGACAAACTTATCACAGAACTTTTATTCTTTCAGTGGGTCTCAGCTTCTCCAATTTATGTCAATCACTCTGACCACTAAGTTTTATACTGTGTTGCTGTATATGATTGTGTTTCCTTTTCCTATAAATGGGGAAAGTGTTTAAGACACTTGTTTAAGTGTCCTCTAAGTTATTTAAGTTTCCTATAAAATGGAAAGTATTTAAGAGCTACAGTGTTTCGCCCTGTAGCTCTTGAATTCAAGCAATAAAGAGTCAACTAAGCATCAATAGTCCACATTTGTGAGATGAAGGGAGTTTGAATGATAGCACACTAATAAAATAATGATTCCTTCTCAAACTGCAATCATGGTGCCATCAACGGATTAGCAATGATCCAAAGGCCCTAAGGTCACCCTTGGCATGGACCTACATTGTGTGGATGCTTCTTTCTCAATTTGGGTAGTTAGGCCTTTGACAGCATGTTGCTATCCATAAAGAGTAACCAGGGACTCATAATGAAGAACTTCATTCTAATCCAAACCTACTGAAGGAAAACTTGCATTTTAAACAAGTTCCTTAGGTAATATCTACGCACATTCAGTTTTGAAAACAACATTCTAAGGCATTAAGTCCATATTCTACATTTTATTCATTGATACTTCAATCTAGTAACCCTTTTACTCTTCTTATATGTGTTTTTTTTTTCATTCTGAGTCTTATAGAGAATAAATTTCTTTAAAAACACCCAACCACATACATTTTAAGATGACCCAACCACATACATTTAGTAATTCAGGACTTCTTGGTCATAATGATCAGAGTTAATATCGGTCAGATCCTGTTTAAATTATCTGAATGCAAACCAGTGAGAATCTATTTCTAATTCCTGACTTGCCTATTTAATAAGCCAGTTTTGAGCTCTCTGTCTCTCTTTGCTTCTCTCGTTCTCTCTCTCTCTCTCTCTCTCTCTCTCTCTCTCTCTCTCTCTCTCTTTCTCTCTCTCTCTCTCTCTCTCTCACACACACACATACACACACACACACACACACATTGCCATGGGGCATGCAAAAGTCCAGTTTTCTAGCTCCAAGTCGAGAGTCAGTTAAACATTATGTTTCAGGCACTTTTTAATTGACCCAGCAATTTTAGGATCCCCAAATGTCAATAGTAGAAGTGGTTCTAATACAATTCTATTGCTACATTACTTGATTTAGGAAATTTTTTTTTTGCCAGTAGGCCATTATTCTTGCAATTATATCTTATCCAAAGAGAGAAATATTTGATCAAACTCACAACTACAACTCAATATCGTTACGTGAAACCCCCGTATTCGGGTAACCATATTTGCATAGAAGGAGCAAAACATTCTTGTAATTGACTATTGATCTTAGCCTTGTTTGTCTCCATCTGTAAGAGGAGCCTCTTGGAATTGAAAATACATTGTGTCCTAGACTTGCTCATTCCCCAACACTAATGCCCTGAGTTTTTACATTGACTTGGAAGCTGAGCTGGATGGAGTGAGTTCTCTTGTCCAAGAAAGGAGTTAAAAAGAATTTACAATGTTCAGGCCCAGCAGTCTTTTGGGAGAGAACATCAATACCAATTATAGATCCAAACATCAGAAAGGAAGGGACAACTTCCATCACCAGGGATTGACTGGTCTCCTGCCTCCGCTTCATAGACTTGGTTAGAAGTCAAGCAAAGCCTGGAAAAATAAGTAGAACATTTAAGCAGAACCTAGGGATACTGTATGGAAATTCTTTCAACTTGACTACTTTATTTCTTTCTTTACTCATGTATGTATTTACTCAACAAGTGGATATTAAGAGTTTATTACCTGTTAGGCAATATTCTATGTACTTTGTTTATAGTAATGATCAAAATAAAGATACCTGCCATCTAGGCTTAACAACTTTCTAGTAGGAAGCCAGTGGGGCATTTTGAGTGGAGGTGTGATATGATATAGCTTGTGGTTTAGGAAGATCTCTCTGGCTGCTCCATTGAAAATGGATTGATAGCATTTATTAAGTAGAATGGACTAGTGGACTATCAAAGACATCAGTGTGAGGCCTTCTCTATGTCCATCCAGGTTCATGAATATAGGTTCTCAGATCCAGCTGCTTAAGACTCCAGAATAATTCATTCATCATAGCACTTTTGATTTACTATCTTATATTAAAGTTAAAGACAAGAAAATGCTTCTCCAGAAAGCATTACTTGAATCTTATTTTGGGTAGTAGACTCCATTTTACGTAGGGCAGCTTCAGGTTGAATGTCTGGTATAGATTACTATAAAAAAAAACCTTCCTAAATATTACAGTAGCTGCTGACTGTCTCCTGAAACTTCCTATCAGACTTTCATTAAAAATTCAGGTCTTGATCTCTCAATATATCACCTTGAATGAGAAATGGATTTGGGGATTAAGGGAAAAGAAGTTAACATTTGTTGATAGAATATTATGTGCCAGACACTTTACGTACATCTTTTCATTTAATCTTTGTGCCAATAATGTGCAGTGAGGTTGATATTCTTATTCCTAATTCACAAATGTGGGAAATGATCTCAGAGTAGTTAAGCATTTTCCCATGTTTCACAACTCGGTAGTGGCAGGAACAGGATTAGGAAACCCAGGCTCTCTTCTTCTGACAGCGTTATGCTGCATCAACAATGACAACCACATCAACAAAAACTACTTACTGGTAGACTTCTCACCATTATTGCACCATTTCGAGTTAATTAAATGTGTAAATTTAAGACTGTTGCAACTGTTACAATTCTCTTATTATCCTGTAAGTCAGATCATCTGTGTGACCCCCATCTTGAATTGCTTGCAGTACAATATTCCTATAAAAGGCCTGGCTTGGCACAGTTGATATTTGACAGGATGACATAGAAGTAATCATTGCCCACCAGGATGGCCACTATCAAAAAACAAGTCTTGATGAGTATGCAGAGAAATTAAAACCCTTATGCATTGTTGGTAGAAATGTAAAATGGTGCAGCCACTATGGAAAATAGTATGGAGGGTCTTCAAAAAATTAAAAGTAAAACTACCATGTGATTCAGCTTCCCAATATCCCAATTGAAGATATATATTCAAAAGAGTTCAAAGGATTTTAAAGAGATATTCACATACTCATGCCGATTACAGTATTACTCATAATAACTAAGAGGGGGAAGCAACTCAAATGTCTGCTCATAGAGAAATAAATAAGAAAATATGGTATATACATTCAATGGAATATTACCGAGTCTTTAAGAAGAAGGAAATCCTATCACGTGCTACATCATGGATGAAATTTCAGGACTTATGTTACGTGAAACAAGCTAGTCGCAAAAGGACAAATACCGTATGATCCCATTCACATAAATTATCTAAAGTAGTCAAAACTGTAAAAACAGAAAGTAGAAAGATGGCTGCCATGAGCTGGGGGGAGGGAAGAGAGGGAATTAGTGTTTAATGAGTATAGTTTGCGTTTTGCAAGATGAAACAGTTCTAGAGATCTGTTGCACAACAACGTGAATACACTGAGTACTACTGAACAGTACACTTTAAATGGTTAAGATGGTGAATTAGTGTTATGTGTATGTGGGTTTTTTTTACCACAATAAAAAAAACTTTTTTATTTATTTATTTTCTTTACCACTATGATAAAAACTATTTTATTTTGTGTTTTTTTTTTACCAAAATAAAAAAAAAAAAGGAAAACAGTTATCTATTTATCAGTATATAATCACTATTACCATTTGAAAATCTAAGACAGGAATTCTTCCCAGTCCCAGTTTACAACAGGCTCTTGGATAAATAATATTGTTTGTTTTTTTTCCTTTCAGGGAAACAAAACATCTCTATAAGTGTTTCTCTTGTATGGTCTGTGTTTTAAATAGCTGATATTTAAGGGCATGTCTGAACTCACTCCTTTTAGAATAATATGGCTTTCTTGTGGAATTAGTGGTATTTTTTATATGCAAAGTTAACAATAATGCACTTACCATTAATAAAAAAAAATGATCATTGAAGGCATTCATTTCTCCATATTCTCTAAGATCTGCCCTTGTGTGAAGTTAGGTTACCCAAATGCTACATACCTGGAACATAATTGTTTTTAACTTTCTGTAAAAGTGGTTTGAAAATTTCCAATACAGCAGCGTGTTTTTCACCTTTATCCAGGGTGGACCTAAGAAATGACTATAAAGAGTACTTCTCCATCATTTGTAAAATTGCTATTAAATACAATGTTATATAATCCTGGTGTTCCTTGTAAAAACACTGCTGTAGTCTAGCCCTTTGATTTTTCTGAATTTGAATGTTTGTCTACTTTCCTTATACAATATTATTCTTTATTACAAAACAAAAATAATAACACTCATTCTATTGACTTTTTGTCTAGCTTTCAGGAAACTCACAGTCTATGTTTTTATAAAAATTAGTAATTATTTAAACCAGATTTACAATTATAATTTATAATTACCACCATCATTACATTTAAGCATTACATTTTTACTTTGTATTTTATGGTGAACTAAATTTTATCTTCTTATGGTTTTAACAAAATGAAATTTTTGGACTTGTAGACCTTATCAAATCATGGTCGACTTCCCAAACTTGTCTTTGGAAGGCTTTCATGCATGTGCAGTTGCCTATTGAAGCATTTCTCAAAAGTATAAAAACTGTCCTTAAAGGAGAAACAATGAATGAGAACTCTTGTTAGGATTTAGAAGTATATCCCAAATAGCCCACTACAGGCACAATATTCCTTCGTCGCTTCATGTTTTATCTCCTCTATAACTTATACACATTTTTAAAGACAAAAGCATAATTTTAAAATCATTTACCAGTGAAAGTACTTAACTCTTCCTCCTCAAATCCTTGAATAAAATTAATACTCAAGGTAAATGTACTGTCTTTTATCCTGTGACTTTGAAACCCCTTTAATTCCTAGTACTAAATGTGATACTACAGAGAAATTGAAAACTGAATGTAAACTTGCATATAACCTTTCCCAATCCTTCATTTTCCATGTAATGAAAGTTAGGTACGGAAAAGTTCCATCAAGATCATCCAGGAAAGAATTTGTTTCTGGTCTCCTGCACTAAGGGACTGCCTATTACAAGACTTGCTTCATTCTGTGGTCCTCTCTTGAAGAACCACAAATGAGGATGGATCCCGTAATCTCTAGGTTTTTTTCCAAATCTACTATTTTATTTCTCTGTTTCTAAAAGCCATGACCATGCTGGTCTTCAGTAATACAAGTAGAGTTTAGAAAATGAATGGCAATGACGGCTCTGAAGATGTCCAAACTTATGCTCTCTAAACACATGGCCCAGATGGGAATATTTTAAAGCATGCCACAGTGTTCCTAGAGCATGTTATACACAAAGGTGTGTGAAAGTTTACATTTTAATTTCAACTTTCTCTTCACCTTTATTTTCATTTCAAAATGTGTCACAAGGAAAGTTATCAACAGGGGGATACCATTTGTACATATGAGTCCCTAGAAATACATTCAGGTCTTTGAGCCATTATTCCTCAGATAGCGCTGTGCAAAGAACTTTCTGTAGTGATGAAAGTACTCTGAATCTGCCCTTTGCAATGTGGCAACCACTAGCCTCATGTGACTACTGAGCACATAAAATCGGCTAGTGCAATTAAAAAAATTAAATTTTAAATTTTATTTAACTTTACTTAATTTAAATTTAAATTGCACATGTAGCTACTGGTGACTACATTGGAGTGCAATCTCATTCTTATAGCAGAAAAGAGAGATAGAAATTTGAGGAATGAGATGATCAACTTTCAAAACACTGATGCAAAGAATAAAGTGTAGGCAAGTAATCTTTTTTATTTGCAGTTTTCCAAAAATGTCAATTTAATCATTGTTAATTATATTAGGAAATATCTCAAAAGAGAAAGTATCTTTATCTTTTTCTTAAAAAAAAGACAAATGACTTCCTTAAAAAGAAAAAAAAATAGTGAACACTAATGCCACCTTGTGGATTCTGGATGCTGGGACATGTTCCCGCTCTGCGGATGTGTGCTCTTTGACAAGCTATGAAGGTAAGGCAGTGTTCACAATAGCCTTTTAAATATATCTTTTGAATGTGGTAGGATGACTTATAGTCACAGGGCCTCAAGAAATATACACAGGATACAAATCAATGTTAGAAAAAATATCTTTTATTGAATGACTGATACAGTATGCAGCTATCTGAGTTTGGTAACAATGAGCTTTTGAACAAAATAATAATTGATTTCTATTTTGCTTAAATTTCCACAATAAGCCATTTAAAAAATTTTGCCTACGTCCCCCTTTACCTCCTTAAAGTATCATGGAAAAGGAAAAAAAAAGATAGAATACAGTATTTAAAAGTTTTCAGCGTTCTTGAATCAAAATAAAAGTATCTTTTATGTACATTCTTATTTTAAATTTCTGAACATGTTGCTGATTGTCATTTGTGGTTGTATTTGTTTAAAAACACGTGTGCACATACACACACATACACACCCCTGCAGTAATTCATTTTCCTTTCTCTCATCCCACATTTGTCTCGTTAAAAGAATTTTAGGACCCTCTAGGGCAGGAGTTCTGCCCTTGGTAGCATGGTGCTGGTCAAATATTAATAATAATTTACACTTATTAATTGATTTGTCTT
The DNA here is from genome assembly GCF_964194185.1 of Rhinolophus hipposideros. Classification (NCBI taxonomy): domain Eukaryota; kingdom Metazoa; phylum Chordata; class Mammalia; order Chiroptera; family Rhinolophidae; genus Rhinolophus; species Rhinolophus hipposideros. The sequence goes on along the minus strand of NC_138049.1, from coordinate 10,696,787 downwards.
CTGGATCTCCTTCTACTAAAACTTTCAAAGATACTCCCCTGGTACAACTAAGGATATGATAATTACTTTTAGTCCAGACAAGGCTTATCTGCTAACGTAAAAAAGATAATAAAATAATTTTGCACATATAATGAGAACAAGGAGGAATATTCCTGAATATATAATTATGATAAGGTATGGGGAGGAAGAGATGATTATATATTTTTTATTCTTTCCTATTTGACTCTGGGAGCTGATGATTAGTATGGAAGGCATTTTTCTAACTACAGTACTAATAAATAGCTTAAAAATTTTTTTTATTTGACAGTATCAAACTAACCATCAAAGAGGGTATTCTGTAAGCTTGAATTTGAGGGAAAGGGAAAAAGAGGGAAAGGAGAAAGTTGCAATTGATGGAAAACCTTGAATTCTATAAATTTAATGTAGAAAATAAGAATCATGCACTTGGTGCACAAAGAGGTGGTAGAGATTGAAGAGAAGAGAGTAAAGACAGTAGGGACATCAGGAACTCTGGCATCAGAGGATTCTTTGTTTCCAAAAAAAGAATTTATTGGTACCATAAACTGGAATAAGGCAACACACTTACTATTCTAAAGAAAGAAATAGCAGGATTTGGAACATATCATGATGAACAAAAAAGGCAATATGTGCTGTAAAAGATAAATATCAAGTGAGGCAGCAAGTCCAGTAGAAATGGATTAGAAACAATAGCTAAAGCTATAATAAGAGACCTAGTAATTTAGGTACACTAGTGGGAATCAGGAGAGGAAAAGAGCTTCCTCGATCATTGACTTACAAGAGAATAAAAGGACCAAATTTTAGTGGGGTAGATAAGAATAAAATATAAACGTACCGAAAAAGCTGTCTGAGAAACAAGAGGCAAATCAAGTATAATTCCCAATAAATAGAAAAGACAACAATATCAAAGCTGACAATAATATAGATTAACATATGTAAAAGCCAAGAGCAATTCAAATGAAAGACCATAGTGCTTCCCTTGCCTAAATTTCCTTTTTCAAGAATAAATTTATTGGCCAAATGTAGGTCAATGAAATAACAGTAGTAGATTTTGAAGATTTATACATCAGGAACTTCAGAGGAGTATAACTTATCCTAGGAGATATTCATGAAAGAAGACTAAAATTGTAGTGTGCATAAATTCATTTTTTTTCCCTTCTGCTGGAATTTAAGTAAAAATGTTGAAAGGCAATGAGGAAAATTTATGTCATATAAGTTTAAAAGAGAAAAACAAAATTAGTGTTGCCATTTCTGGTAATATGGCAGTCTAGATGATCTGAAGACTCACCTGCAACTAACAGCTAGAAATACAAGACAAAATATAATAAAACTTCTTTGAAATATGGAGCTAAACTACAAAGGGAGAATGCTAAAAAGGAAGAAATAAAAACCAGTGTTGTAAGTGTGTGAGCTGAAACTGTAAAACCCTGGAGCGTTTGACACACAGAAACAATCTAGAGACATAAGAGAAATTGAAGTTTTGCAAGGAAGAGAGGTGGAACTGATATACGTATAGGTTCAAAAGCTATAGGTTCTCAAAGGGCTATGTGCTTAGTGAAAGAAAATCTTAGGAAATTTCTGCATATTAGCTGGGGAAGATGACAAAGATGATTGTGTGTCTCAGTGTGGGCTCTGAATTGATCAGCATAGGCATCACGTCACCTTAATTTGGGGACTGAATTTATGTTGTCTCCGTTGTCTAGAAATCTTTAAACTGAGAGATTAACTTAAAATGGTCCTAGGCTGGTGATAGATCTGGGGCTCCTAGCTGAGGACAAATTATAACCCATATCATAAGGGTTCATTGATAAAGGCCCACATCTGCCAAATAATGATCTCACAATATTTCAAAACTCAAGGTCAAACAGTCCATCATGGGTAAAAGTCAGAATATTAAATAAATAAGAATACTGAAATTAAAAAATTTGAGATAATAGGATTGCGATATAAGCTATAATATAAAATAAATGTTTTGTATGTATAAAGAATTGTCCTGTTAGAAGAGGAAAATGGTAACTTATTAAAAATAAATCTTTGAAATGAAAAACCTAGTAGACAGATTAGTTATGTCCAGCACGATGAGGGTTGTGGGGAGGGAGACAGGCGGCGCAGTGTTAAGAAAAGACAGTAGACATGACTAGAGTGCAAGCCACGGGGCCAAGGGGAACAACCTCAGGGACTGAACCCTGAGTCGGGCAAATGAATAGTTTTTATTGGTAAACTTCTAAAGAGGTAAAAGTTTGTTAATCTCAAGATCTGTGTGTTAGTAACCTGCTGGCTGTATTTCCAAAAGTTCCCATTGTGTTCCAGCTGAACTTTGCCTTCACACACAAGCACATCTTCAAGGAATCCATTGAAGGGGAGGGACCAATATAATTCCATCGAGTCTCAGTTTGCTGAGACTTCCCCTCAAAGGAGCTTTTCCCTCCATCAGGCCTCGGTTTGCTGAGGCACTCCCTTGTGAAATCCTGGGAAGAGCATGGGGGAACAAACAGTTTGGCAGCTGTAAAGCAACACAGATTAAGCACCTGAACATAAAATTAATGAACTATAAAATACAATGCAGGAATTGTGCAATGTTGAGCACAAAGAGATAATGAAATGGAAAATATGAAAAAGAAGTTAAGAGACATGGAGGACAGAAGGACAAGTTTCAGCATAGGAAGTAGCAGATACAGTAAGAGAAACTAGTGAGAATGGGATAGAGGCAAAATTCAAATGCACCAGGCTAAGGATTTTCCAAAATTGATGAAAGACATGCATTTTCAGATTCAAGGAGCACAATGAATTCATAGCAGGATAAAGAAAATTTCAGGTCTAGAAATATTTAGGGACCAAAGCAGTACAGCAAGAAATAAATATAATTTAATAACAATTAGGTTGTCTGCACACCTCCCAGTTGCAACAAAAGCAAGTAGGAAACAAAAAATAACATTTCAAAGAGCTTTGATAAGTAATTTTAAATTAGATTTCTATACCCAGCTCAACTGTAATTTCAACATGAGGGTTAAAGACATTTTCATACAAAAAATATTGGGAGATTTTACTACTCATAAAATAATACTGAGAGCAGAATTAATAGATGAAATACAGGAGAAAGAGTTGTGAGGTCACTCTTGTATGAGATAAAAAACAGTGATATGCCAGCAAATTGTAAACACATGGGAAATCTAAATATGATGATGACGTGATGATGATGATGATGATGATGATGACATGATGATAATTGATTTAGAAGATATAAACACAAAGTTTAACTAAAATGCAGAACAGCAATAACATGTAAGATCACAAAAATAGGATAAGTATTAAAGCATTCTGTAGGGCCTTACATTGTTTGCAGAGTGTAGAGAAAATGATAAACTTTAGGCTTTATTATGTTTATTTAACACATTTTATTGTGTATATTAAATTTTTAAGGGCTAAAAATAAGAGAAAAGGAAAGTGTGCATTTGCATAAAATAACCATTTTTCCTTAAAGAATTGAGAGCTACTCCTATAATAGAACAAATGGATATCACAGAAAAATAAAGACATGATGGATATACTGCATTTTGTTTATGTAACCATTATTTTATTTTTTCTAATTCAGATTGCTTCTTTAAAAAATGAGAACATTTACCTATGTATCCAAAAATAACATCACATATAGTAATAATTCCTTAATATCTCTTGGTACTCATGTTGTTTACTTGTTATAAAAAATCCTTTTGAACTTACAATTTTCCCCTAAATAGAATCCAATGTTGTTTTTCCATTGTGACTGTTAGTGCTTGTTTGGCATTAAAAGGATATTCAGCTCCCCATTAACCATTTACTTAATGTTAACAACAATTGATAATCTTTTCCTGAATCAATTAAGGTTGTAAAGTGATGATTTTCAAATTCTATCATTTCTTATAAATATATCATCTGTCATTCTTCTATAGTGCTTTTTATTTCATCAACTAAGACTACTTGGTTATCCTAAAATAAAGTTCTTTCTTGAAAGGCAGGAAAAATGCTTATTTTCTTCCTTTTACTTAACATTTTTTTGGTATAAGGAGTTGCTTTAAAAGTGGCCTCAATTGATAACAAATGATTTTTTTTCCTTCTTTTTTTTTAGTGTCATTATAGACAATGGATTTTCATAGATGTCAAGTGGTCCAATTAACTACAATCATTATTATTATTTTGATGCTCCAACTGACATAATTCTGGCCATAGAAGAGCCCCTTCGAAAGGCTCCCGTGTCCTCTTAACAGACCCTATCAATATTGAAATGTTCTTGATTTTTAGCAGAATGAGATATTCCAAGATAGTGTACCTTCTTTTCAGAAGCTTGCACTTAGCCATTTCCTCAAGGACCCTTGTTTCTTTTAGTCATGAATTATATTAAAGATGCGAATCTGAGCAATAAGGAAAGTCACGACTGCTGTGGCTACTGTCCTTTTAAACCGTTGGAGTGGACAGTCTGAGGCAGTCAGCAAGCTTATTTTAACTTTTCTCTTTCATCCCCCCTTTTCTCCTATTTTTCTCTTACGGTGCTATTTCTGCTTGTCATATAAAATTTATGTTCTTTAGCCATCCATATCTCTTACTGTATCACTGATCATCAGTAAATATAAGGAGACAAAATTTGCCAGTTAGAACACAGAGATTCTCTCAAAACGTCACAGATATAGTGTTTACAAGCAGCACATGAAAACATCATTACAAAGAATGAGAGTAAAGGAGGTTAGATTATTTGTGCATGGAAAGCACTAACCAGAAGAAAGGTAGCGTAGCTATGTTTGTGTTTATAGTATTAGACCAAAACAGACTTTAAAGCAAAAGCTTGATTAGGAATAATGACGACTTTTCTATAATGGTAAGAGAATTAATTCTTGTGCAAAATATAATGATTCTGTGACTATATGTAGCTAGCTCCATAGCTTCAAATTTTATGATGTAAATTTCTCAGAATTTCTGGGGGAAATTTATAAATCCACAATCATACTGTATCATACATGTATCTGAGATGTCTTAGCATGTAAGGCAAATACTCCAATAAGCCATGGAAGTTGAAACAAAGTCGCTGCACAGGTTTCCTCTAATGGACACGTATAGAAGCTCGTAGCCCCGAGTTACCGGATGAACTTCCAGACCTACATGGAGCAAACGTGGAAACGTCACTGACTGGGCCTTCGAACAGTATCATCAAACACCAAAGCATCAATATCAGGATCACCTCCTCTAACCAATACACTTGGAAAGCAAAATCAAAATGACAAGATACTAAAACATGTCCCTCTAAATAATTCATAAAACAAAAAAATTATGAAAATGTTACAGATCAAAACTTGTGGAATGCAAATCAATCAGCTCTTGGAAGGAAAAGGTACAACTTCCAAATACATCTATTAGAAAAATTGGAAATTAAAGAACCAAGCAGGTGGACATGTCATTAACAAATTAAGAACTAAAATTACTTTTTTTTTTTTTAAAAAAAAACAGAAGAACCCCGCAGGCAACTCTAGAATTTAGAAAAAGGAACAGCCAGTTACATGCCAAGAAAGCAGGAGGAAAAAAAATAATAAAGTCCAAATTTAATAAAATAGGAAAAAAAAAAGTAAATTGATAGAAATTGATGGAGGTTAAAACAGCTCCTGTGAAAAGATTAACAACAGAGTGGAAACCCTGGCAAATATTATCAAGAGAAAATAAAAGAAAGGCAAAAAACAAAACTGAAAATATATCGGGAATGACAAAGGACATGTAACTATAGCTTTAATAGAAGGTAAACTCCGTGTGTCTTGCTCAGGGCTGCATTTTTCACAAGTAGTGAAGTCCCCGGCAGAATGGGCACTACAGTAATATTTAGTGAAAACCTGCATGGACAAAAACTGCATGCACACACATCTTCGACAGTTGTGACTATTAATCACTATTAATACATGGAATGAGTTAATGTATCAAATTGTTTTTTCATGACAAGAAAAAGCTGAGGGAGAGAGGAATTTTCTGAAGAATAAGGTGGTGGTTTGGGAGATCCTTGTCAAAGGAATAAAGAGGCGATGAAGAAAAAAATATAGTATAGTGTAATTTAACCTCTGAATGTGCTATTCATGAGAACTCACTTTTTTTTTTTTTTTTTTTGAGAAAAGAATCCCACCTCAAAATGGGGATGTTAAAGAGCTTTCAGAGGTTCAATCATGCTTTTAGGCAGTAGATCTACAGTTTTCTTTAAAAATAATTTACCGAATTGAGAACAAACAGGGATATTCTAAACGACAAAGGTGTCCATGAACATGGAAATGCATTTCTCTGCAGGAGTAGGTGCTTTGAGCTTTGTGTCCTGCAAAGGTTTTAAGAAGGGAAAACCATGTTACCGAATTTGCATGCACCTTCAAACAAAATATTATTGAAGGATTTTTCCTAAAGATATATTTTTTTCTTTCTCTAATTGTTTGAAATGTTGCCAATATCTGGCAAAAACAAACCAAAAAAAAAAAAAAACACCCCAAAAATGGAAAACAGCAAACAAACATGAAAGGGAAACACTGAATAACACACACAATATACATATATATAACACCTTCATATATCTATTGAAGAGCCCACTCGTTTTGGATGCTGACATATTAAAACTCATTGCCTCCATTTGGTGTTTATTGCTAGGAAGAAATGTGATATTGAATGAGTATTGATTTGGATATGATCTTCCTGTCCGTGGTGAATTTTGTATTAAAAAGTCAAGCTGTTTTTGATTGTTTTCTGAGGAGGCTGATCCTTACCAGGGTTTGATTAAGACAAATCTGGTTACATGGCTGTTGCCAAGCGATCCTTTCGGTAAACTTAGTATGAATCATACCCTGGCTTATTTCTTAAACCCAAGAGATAGTACAGAATAGAAAAAAAATATGCATATCACAAACTAGTAAAAAAAAACAAAACAATACCAGGATTTCATACATTGAAAGTATTTATGCTCTTGATGTCTTGATAATTGCCAAGTGATTAAGTCCTGGTGTTATAAGAATTGAGAAAAGGAAATTGAAAGATATTGTTGCACTAAACTCTCTCACAAGATGGATCTGGAGGTGGAATTCTGTGGTGGGAGAACCGCAGCGAAGGCCAACAATTAAAATTTCACAGACTTTCTTTCAGTTAAACAAAATTTGCATCTTGCACAAATTAATTGGAATTTTATAACAGATGGAGCCAGATCGAGGGTTAACAGAAAGTTTTCAGTTGATTGATGAGACTTGATGAAAATTTCCTACCTCCTGTATATAGTAAAAGAACTTTACAGAGATACTTCGGGTACATCAGTGTAGCTTGGGCTTTAACAATGGCTACAGGCATCAAGGTAAAAATATAGTTAGGCCACTTCGGTGTCTTTTCAGCACATCTGACACTTCTCTCGTAGGAAGGTGTTTTTCTTTTTCTCTCAGTTGTGTTGGCTAAGTGATAACACAATGGAGGTAAATTTCTCTGTGTCTCACTAACCATAGCTGATGCATTGCATCATTTAAGGGTATTTATTTAATCTTTTTGAAATAAGAAGCTCAGAGTGGCATCTGTGAATAGACTTTGTTGATTTGTATTAAAAGAACCCATTATACCAAAGCAACCAACCACCACATTAGGTAGTATAAAAATCTTGTCTTTGCCATATGAATGGGTTAAATTTGTATAAAGTTTTGATAGAAATGCCTTAAGCAATCTCAATATTTCTTTTTAAAGGACATTGGTTTTTTTGCTTTTTTTTTTTATGTGGCTTGAAAACAACAACTTTACATGCTTCTAAAAGATTGAAAAGATTGAAGGTAGAGGCAATTGCAGACACCTATGGAGATGTTTTTCTGAACATTTCTCTGACATACCTACTCAGTTTGTTGTCCTTTGGTGACCTGTATTGTGCACTGCTGCTCACAGCAGTGGTTGAATATACATTTGTCATTGAAGGGACTGAAAATCCCCAAAGTGTTACTGGCCTGGGTGTAATAAAACAGACAGCTGAACTCGAACTGATTGAAATGCAGTCTAGCCTACAGCTACAGGCAAAGTTAAAGACGCAGGCATGGCAATGCTTATAAATTGACTGAGCTTTTAACACTGATTCCATGCAGGGTCTGCCATCCTTCCGTGTATGTGGCTTGCTGGATTTGAGGTTGTGCTGGGAATGATATTCACCAGAAAGAGCTTAACAACCAAAAAGATCACCAACATGAACTATGCCTTTATGCACATTCTCTGTGTGTGTGTGTGTGTGTGTGTGTGTGCACATGTGTACACACAAAGACTTGATGGCTGTGGGAAAATGATGTCCAAGGGCGAAAAATGAATAGCGTGTAGTTATATTTATTGACTCATGTCACACAGAATGTTTTTTCAAGTTCCAGTGTGTGGAAGGCATATGTAATTTCAGATGAGGGTTAGATCTCTATATTTGCATCTGAGACTGGAAATTGGCTTTGCCAAGAACACATCGGACATCTTCAGTTTCCCATCTTGAAAGTATATCGGGAACGCTAATGATCTCTCCAATGCCATCTTTCCTGACTCCCTTATGGCAGGGCATTACCCTAAGAAACAGGCAAGGGAGTTGCTGTTATTTTAACAGGAGATTTCCAAGTGCATGACGCATGTTTCCCAGTGTCATTTATAGCTGTGGCTACAAAGTAATGCAATTAGCTGCCAGTTTGATCTCAGAAAGGATCTTCTCATCATAGATCTTCCTCCAACACCATATGGACAACCCTCCATCATTCCAAGTACCTTGCATTTATAGTCATATAAAAGAAGCACTGACAATCAAATACGAAATGCACGTGGGTGTCAGGCCCAGGCAAGGTACTGCTCCTACCTGTCCGGGGTTGAAAAGTGGGGAGGGGTACATTGAAAGCAGATAGAGCCCGAAAGGTAAGTTAGCAAATAACTGACTGGAGTGCTCAGCTCCAGGTTAATTTAAGACACTTTTCACGGTACCTTATTGGCTAGCTTACAAACTGTCCTTATCCTTGTTCAAAAGAATCATAAGGGCCGAGACCATGACTAATGTCAGAGAAGAGACACTGGAGGGAAAGGAAGACCTCCACCTTGTAAGATAAAAGTATGTGCCTCCGGTCAGCCTTTTCGCAGAGTGACATTTCAAATCTAAAATAACATTTCTAGCACATTCATCAGCCTGAATGATAATTGATGCAGATAATTAAAAACTAAATAAAAGTCCTACATAATTCTATCTTGAAATATGGTTTCTGAAGATGTTTTCAAATAAGAATGTATGTTTTTTCTTTGTGCCACTGGTTCTTTTCTCCTTATCTCTGTCTTAAATTAGAAGAAGGGAGGGAGTGGGTTTGTTTTATTTATTATTTTTTGCAACATTAAGCATTGTTTACTCTGTGGTTACCTTTCTAATTAGACATTAGTACAGTTTACATGCAAATAAAGCAACTATACAGGTTTATGTGTGAATCTGCTTGTACTTGTTTCTGTAAGTGATTACAGCTAATTTTGGTAAATAATTTATATTGCACTTGGAGGCATAAGATGAATTTACAAACAAGAAAAATTAAAACAATTGTTTCACACCCTCCGACATTTCTCCACATTTTGAATCTGAAGGATTTTATCTCCCTGGTTGGCCTTAATTATTCTTATGTTGTAGTAATTCTTTCAGAAGTAATTATCAGAAAGTCATCTTGACTTTTTTTCATCATATTGATGACACCAGAAACATTTTTTACTAATATGCTTTTATAGGCTACGCTATAAAAGGTGCTTTTGAAAATATCTTGTTATTGCACATGCAACTTGATAATAGAATTTAACGTTAGCAAGTATAATTAGCCATTTGTTTCAATTTGTTAAAATTTTATTAAATTTATTGAGGTGACATTGGTTAACAAAATTGCATGTTTCAAGTATACATTTCTATATACATCATGTGTATATTGCATTGTGTGTTCACCATCCTAAGTCAAATCTTCTTTCATCAGGTATTGGACTCTTTTTATCCTTTCCTACCACTTCCCTCCACCCTCCTTTTCCTCTGACTGTTGTCTGAGTTTTCGTTTGTTTTGTTCGTTTGTTGCGTTTAGTTTTATATCACACCTATGAGTGAAATCATATGGTGCTTGACTTTTTCTTGTTTTTAATTTAAATTTAAGTTTATTAGGGTAACAATTGTTAGTAAAGTTACATAGTTTTCAGATGTATAACTCTGTAATACATCATCTATTTCCATCTGACTGACTTCGCTTAGCATGATAATCTCAAGACTCATCCATGTTGTCGCAAATGGCAGTATTTCATCTTTTCTTATAGCCGAGTAGTGTTTCATTGTATTGACAATACGTATCACATCTTCTTTATCCAATCATCAATTCTGAGCAAACAAATACTCTGTTTTTCTCAATTACACCATGTGAAATGCAACTCCTTTAGTATATGTAGGTATCTTTCCTGGGCTCTTAACTTAGAGATCCAAACACAGGCTTTACTTATGAAAACTGATTGATTAATTAATGATTCAACAATTACTTAGAGAATGTCTCTTATGTACAGAGTCCAAGCAAGTTCTTGGAGATATTCATATGGGTAAGAGTCCTACTTATAGGGACCTCAAAGTTTCGAGGGAAAACCCAAATGTAAACAAATACATAATATACAATTGGATGCCTGCTGTAATAGAAATAATCATAAGAGGCCCTGGCAATGGAACGAAAAAGTAACTAAACATACAGCTAAGCAGACAGGCTAAGAGCAAGGACTCTGCAGCCAGCCTGCTGGGCTTTTCATCCTAGTTGTACCATTTGCTAGCTACATGACAGTTTTCCTATCTATAAATAAGATGTGGATAATAACACATGACTTGTAGAGTTGTTATTGTAAGTAGAAAGTGATATAATGTTTGAAAAACACTTGGAATAGAAACCCCAAAGCCCTGGTGGTAGTACGTGCTTTTAAAGTGTCTGTTTAATTAATTCTGCTAGGGAGCTGGGGTTATATAGGGATGTGTTCATTGAATCTTGAAGGATGGGTGGGGATTTGTCATTGCAGATAAGGGGCTTGATCAGATGGGCAGCCTTTGAGGGTGCCACTCTATCTGGGGTGCTAACACATCACTTGACAATTAAAAGTTGGTGAAATTGTATTTATTAGAACTCCTCCCAGGGAGAACACTGATTGTAGTTGTAAGGAATGCTATGAAAGGCTGATTGGAGTAGAGGGGAGGGACTCCCAAGGGCTGCGCTCGTGTAATGACAGATGGTCACTAAGTGGCTTCCTGGAGATGAGTCTGCTTAACTGCTAGATGGTTATCTGGATGAGCTCTTACCCCACAAAGTGTTCAGTCTTTTCTCTAGATTGGTACTAAGTAGATACGGTGCCAATTGCTAGCTTGCCTTGAAGCGAGATTATATGGCTATCCCGGACCGAGCAGGGCCTGTTCACAGCCAAGGAGACACAAGCAAGTGTGGTGGAATAATTCTGTGCGGGGCACAGAAAGCTCCTGAAAGAGTGGCAGGAGGTGATAATGGGAAGATAGATGGGGCCACGGTGAAGGGCCTCAACACGTGTTAAAGAGTTGGGGCTAATCCTTTTGGCAATGAACAGCCATTGATAGAATATAAACGGGACGACATAAATAGATTTAAATTTTAGTAAGATGGCTCTGGCTATGAGGGGGCTGGAAGCCAGGAAATGCTGGAGGAGGACTTTGAAACAGTCTAGGTGCTGGAGGATGGATATCTATCATAGGTCAGTGGTTGTGGATGAAGGATTGAACCCAAGGATGGAGAGGGGGCAGCAGCTGTGGAACTTGGTGACCAAACAGATGCAGGAGGTAGCCATTTTATTATTTATTGATTGTGAAAAAGTGAAAACTCATAAGCATGCTACAAAACTTTGCCAAATCAAATCTGAACAGGTGAACTGGGACCAGGGGGAGCTTTGGGCACGTCAGGGCAGTCTGGGCACGTGGGCGTTCCGAGGGACACAGATTTTCTGAAAGAATTCATAGCGACTATGAACTATTGTCATTCCGAAATGTAATTATTTATAACTACTCAAACCCAAACATAATGATTAAATATTGATATATGTGTGCATGTTTTTAAGAAGAAACATTCAATGCAACTTCCTTCAGCATAAAAGATAAGTCAATGTACAAACACTCAAAAATTATACACAATCCTATTACTCTTTTGGTTTTTTTTTTTGCTTCAGTTATGTTAAAGTTTCCTTGCCAATTTTATTTATGTCTGTCACTCTCTATGAGTACTGGTAAGTTCTGTTGCCTTTTCTGAAAGGAATTGGACAGATGTCTACGTATCCTTTGAACTTTAAAACCCTTGGCTTTCCAGTAGCATAATTAAGGATTCTTTAGCTTAACTAGGTTATATATATCTTTGTTCCTTGCTAATTGCCCTCTGAGCCAGGTCTCTGAGCATTTCTTGACTAACATTTCTGACATATTTTTCATTGCCGTTTCATTGTGGGAATGACTGGAACATCTTTGTCACTTAACATAAATTACATAATCCCATGCGCAATGGAAATTTTATTAAACTCAAAACAGTTAAAGAAAACATGTAGAGGGCTGTGATTAGAGCATTGAAATAATGTCAGCCCTAAAACCCTGTGTGAAGAGGGGCCTTCTTGATACAAGTTTTCCACATGCTGGGAGAAGCAGCCTCTGTAAGCTGAACTCTTAACTTGCTGCTCAGGAGTGAGTTTCACTGCACAAACTGGCCAGGGTGGAAACACTGCCTCCAGCAGCCCCTGTGTTTCAGTAAATCTTGGGGAAAGAAGCATCCTGTCTCAGATTGAAAACAACACATTTCATTAGAAAAGAAATCAAGGGAGAAAGGCAAATCATACTTATTCAGCAGCACCTACTGTGTGTGATGTACTTGACATACATGATAATCTATGTAATTCGCAACACAATGCAAACCTGTGAAGTAAATGTTATTCTTCCCATTTTACAGTTGAGGAAATTGAAATTCGCAGGCATTAATGTGCTCAAGCTCACCAGCTGATAAGCAGTGCAGTCAGGCAAAAACCAAGTTCCTTCTACTGGCCTATGCTGTCTCGTCAATTTTATTTTGCTTTGATTTTTTTTGAATTTCATATGCAAATCCAATTTCAAAATGTGGAAATGGTACTGGGTAATATCCACATTTTAATGTCTTTCCCCCTGAAAACCGTTTCGTTATAAGTTGATTGCATGGAACTTAAAGCAGGTTTTGCAAAGTAACTAAAATGGGGTTAGAATAACCCTCTTTTAACCTCTAGCTTGGGGTCCTAAAATCACGAGGCCAGCTAGGAGAGGACAAAGTACATGGGGAAAAGGAGGGGAATTGAGTTCCCTTCTTATTTGCTGGGGTTAAGGTTGAGTTCCATGTAAACTGTTTCAGTTGGTAAGTTTTTTGTTGACATCTTTTTGTTTTCTTCTTTCACCTTTGGCCAGTCTCCTGGTGTCTTGTCTCAAAAGACCTTTGTATCAATCTGGGTCTAGTTAGGAGACAGATACCATACAGTAATTTAAAGAGTGGAAATTTAATATAAAGTATTATTAAGCTGTGATAGGAGAGTACTTAACGAAGATGTAAAGAGAACTCTAAAATGTACCCTATGAATGAAAGAGAGTACCTAAGAAAGAACAAACTTGGAAGGGGATGTCCCCTCCTCCAGGCTGGGTTTCAGTCCTTGTTGGAGAAGGCGTGATTATAGCCACTGGATGGTGGGGAAGCTTTCTGGGTTGCCCAGAGCAGAGCTAGTCCAGTCAATGGGAAACCAGGAAGCACCCTCTGGGGGGATAGGTACATCAAAGGTGCTCTGACTCTAGGAGGTGTAGAGGAGCCAGGGCTGGTGAGCAGGTGTACGGAGGGAGTTGGAGTGCTGCTGGGGAAATGGTGCCAGGAGTATGTGGTGTTTGCACTGGGCGGACTGCAGGAACTGGCCATTGGACCCAGCCTAGGGCTATGAAGTCCCCAAGAGACTGTGAGCTCTAAGGCAGAGCAGCACCAGATGTATCACACCTACCGGCAACACTCTAGAAGCAACAAAAATAATAACAACAGCAATAAACATGCACCCAGACCGGGATAGGGAGCCCCTTTTTCCTCTAGTATCACTTAAGTGCCTCCTCCTGACTAAGCTTCACATCAGGCTCCCTGTACAGCAGAAGTGTTTAGAGTCCAGTCCATCATCACAGCTCAGGTGAGGTGAAAGGTGAATTTAGAGCTCAGAGGCAATGCGTTGCAAACTAGCCCACTTCTAACCAGGGTAGGACAATCGCGTTGCCACACCACCTACTTTCCTCTTTATCCTTACATACCGTGAAGATTGTTTCACACGAATGCCAACAAAGAAAAAGCAAACCACTTTAAGTAATTTTCATTAATTGTGAACCATTATCCCCAAATGTGTCTGTTGTTGTTTTAATGCTACATTGCCAGTTATTAGCACAGCACCTGGCGTCTTGTAGGTTTTGATCCATATTCATTGAATGAATGAATCCCAGACTATTTACATTTATAAAAACGAGGTATTGACTAATACTTACATTCTGGAAGTGATAGAATTTTAGATAGGGAAAATAAGTGAGATGAGAAAGGACAGATAGCAAGACATCCAACACTGGTAAGAAGAGTGGTTTCTGGACAAATAAAGAGTTTGTTTCATTGGTGGGTGGAGGCTTAGTGCTGATATTTCAATCGATTCCCTACCTCGCCTCTGTCTTCAAAGCTTCTTCACTTTGTCATTTTTGAAATTATAGATTCACTAGACCCTCCAAATAATTTCACTAAAGTGTTTCTGAATAGAGAGAGAAGATGGATGGATCCCCTGGGCTTGGAGTTATAAGGAGAAGCAGTAGAGATATTTTCTTGATTAGGATTAATTTTAATTGGGGAACTGTCTTCATTAGCAGAAACGAGTAAGTGCCTTATTGAGAATGTGTTAAAATCTGTTTCATATCTATAGTTTTGCTTTCTTTCTTTGTCACCTAAATATGATTTAAATTTTGTTAGTGCCAAGGGAATCAGCAAGCCTCAGATTTATAATCTATTTATGTGTCTGACTATTTATTAATTTATTTATGATACTCTGCCTTTTTCAAAAAGTGATTTAAAGCAAACATAATTAAACCACATCAAAGATTAATAAAAAGGCCAGGAAGAAGGATTAGAAACACATAAAAGAAGGGGAAAAATCTATACCCCAAATTAGAATAATATGGTTACTGTGGAGAATGAAATTGTTGGGTGCCATATGTTGGGTGCCTAAAATATTTGTTTAGTTAGAAAAGCTATCATTTGAGTTCCAAATATCTAGAAGCAGGCTCTTTCCCTGCTACATGCTAGCTGGGTGGCCTTTGAAATCACTTTTCTGGAGTCTCAATGTTCTCATCCATAAAATAGAGGTAGTACTAACCTGTTACTGTGAGGAGTAAGAGAGCTTTCGTATGTGTACGTGTTTTGTAAAGACCCTATGCACACCTGAGATGTCACTATGAGGGAAGTAATATTCATATACTCTTTCATGTTAAATATGTGGGTAACAAATTGGCATTATGAAGAGATTAACTCGTATTTTCCCCTCAACAATATGGTAATCCAGTTACTTCCAGGTAGACTGAAGGGTGCCTACGCTTAGGGATCAGATGTTCTCAAAAGGAAAATTCCTGGTAAAATACTTGCCTGAGTCCCAGAGCTCAGTACCACAGAATATGAAAGAGGCAAAGTGGCCTAGACATTTTTAGGAGACGATATTACCAATCATTTCCCTCAGCCAAAAGAACCCCCCACAGAATGGTAAGCACTAAATAATCCTGCCTCCTGATAAATTAGTTACAAAATATACCTTGCAGTACTTTGCAACTTCATAGCCACAATACGGGTACCTTATTATTCAGAACGGCCTTTAAGGATATTTGTCCCAAACAGAACTTCATATTTGGGATGGACGGTGAGATTAACCTTCATAAATGGATCTTGCAGG
Organism: Rhinolophus hipposideros; assembly: GCF_964194185.1. Lineage (NCBI taxonomy): Eukaryota > Metazoa > Chordata > Mammalia > Chiroptera > Rhinolophidae > Rhinolophus > Rhinolophus hipposideros. The sequence goes on along the minus strand of NC_138049.1, from coordinate 10,680,794 downwards.
GCACACTGTTTTTCATTTAGGGGTTTTGAGCATGTGCCCTAGGGCCTCGTATGGTGTCTGGAACAAACGAAGGTGTTGAACGAATACATTAACTAATTCTGGCTCCATAGTCTGAGAATCCCAGGAAAGCCACCTGAGGAAGCCAACGCCTCCTGCGCTGACAGGCCCATTTTCTTTCCTATAGCTCCACTTGTCCAGAACAGAGATGGCCTGTGTAGATACTGGTCCCTCGGGATTCTGTCTGGATTCTCGCCCTGGGTGTGATTGAGTCGGCTCATTTGGCATCAGTCAGTCTCCATGCTCAAGACTCTGGGCCTCTCTCTGGAATCCCACTCTAAGCAGCCAACTGCCCACCACAGCCAGCTAAGGCAGTTCCCCTTGCACATGCGCTAGGCATCGCACATGCAACATTTATGGAACTCATTATTTTATCTCCAAACTGTCTCTCCAACACAACTGACCTTAGTAGTTAAATCCAGAAACCTGGGGCTTATTCATGATACGTCCCTTTTCCTCACTATTTCCCAATTTTCAGTCACTCAAGTGCTGTTTCACCTCTGCTCTCCCCTGAACATCTGTCATTTCAATGCCTTCTCCCATTCTCTCTGCTGCTACTATACATCAAGTCGCCATCATTCGTTTACTTGAGTCAACTTACGAGGTCATCTGGCTACCAACCTAAGCTTCCTCGTTTCTATTCAACCTGGAGGCCACTATTCAACCAGAAGGATTAGTCTAAACCCCACATCTGATTACATTATTTCTCTGAGGCAGTGCCTGCTATCCATCCTCCAGTCTCAGTTTAGCGGTCACTAACTTTAAGAAGACTTGTCTGATTCCCTGTGGATTAGATACGCGAAGTGTGAATTATACATAGAAAGTGGGTTTTTTGTTTTTTTTTCCATGAAAATGTGGATCATAGATAGGAAGGATACAGTGCTGAAGCCCTTTATATGTTAGGCCTGTTGAATGAACAAATGGAACTTATCAGAGTTAGTATGAGTTATTGAACATCTGACAAAATAAACATCCCTGAAACCACAGGGTAATCACGATGATTTTTTTTTAGCACTGCAGTCTGATTCATCTCCACCTTTCTAAGTCCATCTGCTTTCACCGTTTCCACTTAGAACCATCAAATCATTTGCCATCATCACCACGGTAGAATCCCTTGACCACTGGCAAATTGTTACTAGATTATTCTATCTTCTTCCTTGCTGCTTTTGGAGTGCAGTTTTGTTTTTTTTTTCAAGTTATTTTGCACTGTGCGATTAATCTCTATTTCAGGCCTGATGCCTTGATTATATCTCTCTGTTTTTCCCCATTCTGTCAGAGAGTCCCACTGTCTTCTGAATCAAATTCAATCTTCTAATAATAGCCTTGAAAGTTTTCCATCACACAGGCTCTTCTCCCGCCAGCTCTCAGAGTGATAAATCAGCTGTGGCTGTCTCTCTCTCCACGGTTCTCCTTTTCTTTTCAATAAGCCCTCCACATACAAAAAGCAACCTTAGATCAGCAGTGCTAGACTTCTTCCATCTCAGAAGTGTTTGTGGTCTTACCTACTCAAAGGAAATTCTTCCTACTAAATATTTTTCTTTTGCCACCTACAGTAATGTTCCCCAACACCCTCTTAGCTCATTTTGAAGTCATGATATGTATTTGAACACACTATTCATTTTGATCATGTATTTCCCTGTCTTCTAAAAACTTTTTATGGAAGGAACAATTTCTCTATACTGTGTAATCCAAAGTATAGAAATGGTACTGTTCGCTCCACAGGTCAATAAATGTTTGCCGATTGAGTAATCAATCTGTGTGTTTATAACTGTATTGAGGATTCCATGTGGGAAAAACGAGGAGCAGAGATTCTGCCCTATGTGCTAATTGTTGTTCAGGACTGGGTTGCAAATATAATTGAATTTGTATTACAAAGATTTTGAATATACTCAACTCCTTGGAAACAACATCTTATAAAACCTAATGAAAAGGGAATTAAGAGATAAACTACCATCTAAGAAATAGTTATTAGTTATGGCTGAATATGTACAGTTGAAATCTTTAAGGAGTAGCTCATATATTAGAAATATAAAGAGATATTTGGAACTTTTTCATCATTGATCATACCAAATTTTTATATAGCTACAGACTTTAATTATGATAATTGTCTCATGATGGCCTTTGAAAATTATAAATACTTTGCTTCAGTTGTGATTATGATTGATTAGCCAAACATCCTAGGTTACTCACTTGTGATGCATTGTAGAAATTTAATGGCTTTTATCACTCCAATTTTTTAAAGTTCTGGTCACTACCTAAAGACAGACTGTGGTGGGCAGAATTCTGAAGATTCTGAAGTTCCCCCAGGATTCCCATTCCTGGATATTCAAATACTGAGTCGGTCCTGCTGCAGATGGAATGAAGGTTACTAATTAGCTGACCTCAAGATAGAGGATCCTGGAGTCTCCACATGGGTCCTGTGTACACACATGGGACTTTGAAAGCACAGGAGGAAGGCAGAGGAAGAGTGAGCTAGAGAGATAAGGCAAGAGTAAACCAGAGAGAGTAAACGACAAGGAGGATTCTATCTGCTATTTCTGCCTCTGAGATATAGGGAGCAACAGGCAGTGGCTGAAGGAGGCCTCTGGGAACTGGGAGTGACTCCCAGCTGACCATCAGCAAGGAAGCAGGAATTTCAGTCCTACAACCGGAAGGAACTGGGTTCTGCCTACAATCTGAATCAGCATGCAAGCAGATTCCTTCTAGAGTATCCTAATAAGAGCCTGGCCCATAGACACCTCGGTTTTCTCCTTGTGAAACCTGGGGTAAAGAAACCAGTCATGCCAACCCGAGCTTCTGACTACAGAACCTTAAGACACTAACTGGGTGTAATTCTAAGCTGCTAAATGTGTGGTAATTTGTTACAGTGGCAATAGAATATCAAAGACAATAAGGTTTGTTTTACTCTTTCCTTTCTGTAGGGGAAATACTAACTCATGTCATGTTGGGCCCTTCCAGTCGCCATCCTGAAATTCACAGTGACCTATGGGTGAATAGTATGCATTCTGTTTACTATGCTTTGTTATAGAGCAAAATTTGGTGTATAATTCAAGTCAGTTTTCAATGCCGTTTAGGAAGATACGTGTAAACGAAAACTGATGAGACCTCAGTTTGATAGACATCTTACAGGTAGAATGTTCTTTGTAATGCAATATGCGTACAATGGCTTTTGAGATGGTGATATTCAGAGCCAACCTCAGCAGTCAGATGGCTGAGTAAGATGGTTCTGGCTGAGGGTTAAAATACCAGGGGTACCAAAAAAATGTATACAACTGGACACTTTGGTCAACATTGCTCAAGCAGTAGTTTGCCATAATCAGAAGTGTCTGCATGCCGATGGGAACCACTTTGATCACCTCTTGTAATTACAGAAATCAAACATGACTTATAGCCATCTTTTGTTATTGGTGTATATTGAGTATTGCAATTTTAGTAGTTTTTCCCTTTCTCAAAATGTGTATCCTTTTTTTGGCACCCTCTGTATTTATGTGGTATGATATGAGTCAACTGGAATTTTCCTCTTCATGCCAAAACATTTCTTTCATTAGCCTGGATGGAATTTTTACCTTTATAGACGAAGTATGAAATGGAGTTGTTACAATGTTACCTTGGAGAAGTAACAATCACAATGTTTTTGTAGAGCTGGTTATAGTTTCCAAAGCATTTTTACATACATCACTTGATTCCCTCATCACAGTAATTCAGTGAAATAGATGGGGCGAGTTGGGTGGAATTTTTTTCCCCTTTTTGCCTCACAGAACTTTTAAAGCGCTATCTCATTATCAGCACTTTTATTTCTTCATGGGGAGTTGCCTCCTCCCTATTGGATACTCTGCATTAGAACCCTGCATCTGGTGCACCATTCTCTGCTAGCTGAGTACTTGTGTGATGCCCCCAGACCAGCTGTGCTCCTTCCTTGGAACATGGCTGACTGAAAGCGTTTGGCACAGGTGTTCATTCAGGCAAAGACCTGCCACAATTGGGTGCCCTGAGAAGGGGCTGACCTGGAATTCTCCTTCCCCATTCTTGTTCTCAAGCTTGGCTCCCCAATATTCCTGTCAATTCTACGAGCTCTTAATATCCTTTTAATAATCCCGTTTTGCTCACGTTATCCAGAGATGGTTCAGCTAATGGCTTTTTTCTACTATGTAATGCTTTCTCCCTACCATTTAGAATGATTCTGGAGGCAATTTGGTGTTGTCCCAAGAGCACTAGACTGGAAGTTAGGAGATTCAGGTTCTAGCTTTGGCTTACCATTTAATTAGCTGTAGATGAATTTGTTTCTGGAAGAAAAAAAACACAAACGAAAAACACCAAAAAGGAAAACAGTGGAAAAATTCAGACTAAATGTACCTTCTCACTTTTTTACAGGCTGGGATAATCGGGCTGTTGGGAGCACTAATAGTAAGGAAAAGAAATTCTGCTGAATTAAACCCAATAAACATTTATTTAAGACCAATTAAAAAAACATTTAGAAAGACGAGATAAGGAGAGGAAAAGACTTTGTAAGAAAACAGGATATATTGTTTGATAAAAAAGGTTCAGCTCTGGAAACAAAAGCAGGGTTTCGGACCCTGGAGGTTGCAAACTGGGTGGAGGAAGCTACAGGATTAATGTGTTAAGTTTTCTCTGTTGTTCTTTATATTACAGTTTTTTGGAGACTTTTTTTTAGTAGTTTAGATAACTAATTTTATATTAAAATAGATATAATAAGTTAAATAATACAAAATGTGATGAATGTTAAGTAAAATATGAGGCCCAAAGATATTTTGTCATTGTGGTGAAGTCTTAGAAACTTACACTGTCTCTTGGGGATGCCTGGTTACTGGACACCTTGGAGGGACAATTTGAATATTACTATATATAGAGAACAAAGGCGAAAAATAATTATCAAATATGGGTACAACTTAGGCAACATCAGCTATTTGGCCAGTTTAAGGTGGAAAGAGAATGGATAAGAGGAGAAGAAAAAAAGAAATGGATAAATACAGCTCTGATTTTCAAAAAGGGGTAGAAGTACATGCCATAAATATACACCAATGGTTTTATAATCAAAGTTACTAAAATTTGTTTGTTTGTTTGTTTCCTTCTGCTTTGGATTCCTTAGTTTCCATTTTTGACATCACCCAATGCTTTGTTTTTAAATAAAAAAATCAGTTTTTTGCATTTGTAAGAAACACATAACAGTAAAACAATTCAATCAATCTGAAGTGTTGAAAGTAGATATTTCTTCCCACTGCTCCAATTTTACCCCTCAGTGAGAAGATGTTTATTTGGCGATGAGTGTTTTCAGTTGTCTGTATTATTAAACTCTTGATTCTAATTGTTTGACAGTTGATTTTATAAAATTTTCATATCATTGTCAAACCATGACATTTGTTCTTCCGTTCTGGTATTTATGCCTTTAGGTTGTTTTTCTTATAGAAACTAATATACTGCTGAATAGTAGCAGTGACTGGGCATCTCAGCCTTTTCTTTGATATAATGGGAGTCCTAATGTTTTATGAGGCAGAACATTTATGGTAGGAGAGTTATTGATGTGGGAAGTTGTCCATATTTTTCTTTGATTTAGAAAAGATAGAATAAGATGGGAAATTTTTGTTCCTTGAAAATTGGTTAGAATTCTACCAAAAAGCTAATCATGCCTTGTAGTTCCAGGGGTTGTATCTTCTGTGGTTTTAATTCCTTAAGTAGAGATTGTCTACCCAAGGTTTCATTCCTGAGCCATTTGTGAGAAACATTAATTTAACGTGTGCACACGTTTGTTAATATACATTTTTTCTTCTAGTTTTAAAAAAATCTCCCTTATATAGTTCCCCTTTTCACACAATGTTTTCTTTGTGTTTTAAAAAAATATTTTGTCTTCTTTGTGCTTTCCAGTTTTTCCAAAAAGCAGTTTTATATAACTTTTTACTGGGGAAAAATTTCACATATATATGAATGTAAATACAATAGTTAATGAATATAATGTATCTATCATGCAGTTTCAACAATTATCAATATGGATGGTCTTGTTTCAGTTCTACCTCTACCCATGTCCCCCTTACCCTACTCCCCAGATTATTTGAAGCAAATTCTAGACATCATATTATTTTAAATATAAATATTATAAATATTTTAGTATATATTTCTAAACAATTGTTATATTAAAAATACCTAGCAACAATACTATCACATCTAAATATTAATAAGAATTTATTACTATAAAATATTAACAGTGTTCATGTTTGCAGATTATCTCACATGTATGTGCATGCACACACACACACACACACACACACGCACTCACACACACACACTCAGTTTAAATTAGGATCCAAATAAATCCAGCATTGCAATTGCTTGACACGTATTTAAATCTTGAATCCATGAGTTCTCTCTCTCCTTCCCTCTTTTTCTCCGTAATATATCCATTAAACAGTCTACATGATTTGTACTGTAGAGTTTCTCACATTTTGGATTTTGCTAATTACATTTCCATTTTAGCATTTCTCATGTCCCTTTTATATCCTGTCAATTATAGTAAGATCTAGGGGCTTGATCAGACTCAGTTTTATTTTTATTTTTCATTTTGGCACGCCTGTGTCAGAGTGGTGTTTTCTTCCATCAGTGCTGGCTCTTCCCTTTATATGATATTACCAGCTGGTGATATGCTTGGTGATCCCATATGAATGCCCTGAGGTTAGATCCTCTAGGAAAGTCAGGATAAATATTTGATGCTTTCTCTTTATTTACCAGTTTTCAAAATAATGAGTTTATGAATAGGAACAGTGAGTTTTTAAGAATATTATAAGTTTATAGATTTAAACATAGTTGACATGTTTCAATTGATTGCAATTTTTATTATTATTAATATTACTGCTCTAATTGTCCCACCTTTAGCCAGAAGGAGCTTATCCAAGTTGGATTATAAATCTTTTTGACATGACCTTTGTGGCCTTTGATAACTTTCCTCTTTCTAGTAGACACGAATCTCTCATCTTGTACATTTCCTGCCCCTGACCTGGAATCAGCTGTTTGTCTAAGGAACCCTGGTTCTTCTTAGCAAAAAATAAATTTAGAGGCACAGTCTTGGTATTAGGGATGATCTTTGCAAAAGTTGGTCATTCTTTCTAGGCCTTTACAGTGGAAAGATCTAGAAAATGTGGGATTTAAAAAAAATTAATTTATCATGAATTTGTAATGATACTTTCAAGTTAAAATTTATGTATTCACTGGCTTTCAAAGTAAAAACTAACCATTTTTGGTGGTTTCCCTGGATTCTTAGAAGTTTAATTCACTTATTTAAATTTGTCCTATATTTCTAAAAAATGCTTTTAAAACTGTTTTTCTCTCTGAGTATTACTTTGGTCATATTCCTTAGATTTTGATATCTAGTGTTCTTGTTTTGTCATTTTAGTTCAGTACTATTTTGTTTTTCAATTTATTTCATTGTGAATAATAAATGTTGTCTATATAATAGCAAACTTGAAATTTGTTGTATTTTTTCTATGACTTAGTATATGATAAGTTTTTGTGACTGCTCTATTGGTATTTTAAAAATGTATATTCTCTTTATATTAAAAATGAAGTTCTCTATAAACTTTTAGATCAGTCCTGTTAATTGTATAATTTAAATTTTTTTGTATCTGTCTTTTGAATTATACATTTTTTTTTAAATTTATTTATTGGGGTGACAATTGTTAATGAAATTACATAATTTCAGGTGTACAATTCCGTATTACATCATCAATAATTCCCATTGTGCGTTCAGATGAGGGTAAGGGGGATCAAATATATGGTGATGGAATTATACATTTCTAAAAGAGGTGTGATAAAATAATGCATCATATATGTGGTTGTGATTATGTCAGTTTCTCCTTTATAGTTCTATCAGGTTTGCTTTGTATATATTAATATATTTTATTATTTTATATATTTCATGTTATATTATATTATTACACATATATACTTGCCGTATATGGATTCATGGAGTTTGTCATTTTCTTAGCAAATTTTCCTTTTGTCAATTGAAATAATCCCTCTGTCTCTTATTGACTTTTGCTGTTATTAACTCTTTTCACACTTGCCTTCTTTTTCTTTCATTCTTTCTTTTATTCTTATGTATTACATGTTTGGACTTATTCTAATCATCTTACTTTATATTTCTCCTTTCCATTCTTTCTAGATTCAGTTGGGATTGATTGTATTTTCTTTGTTACATTGTGTATTTTTTATTTCTTTATGAGTTTGAAAATTATACATTATTCTCCTAGTTATCTTTAAATGTTTTTCCTCTTGTTTTGAAATTAAGTTGGTATCACCCTCTCCTTCACCCATATAATTATTATATATCATATCTGCCTCCTGGAAAAATTCTTTTCTAGAATATATCACCAAAGGATTATTTTAGAATGTATCAAATATATATTTTACAAGTCCTTGAAAACCTGAGAATATCATTATTTACCTTCACACCTGATTAATAGATTGTTTGTGTGCAGATTCCTAGATTCTAAGTTATTTTTTCTAAAAGTTTCAACACATATTTATTTTTTTCATATTGATGATAAGACATTGTCAATCTGAAAATTTTTTTTGTTTGTAATTTTTGTCTTTCTTAAAGCACTTAAGATTTTCTATTCATTTATAATAACTGGAAATTCAGTGGTAATATGTCTAGGGTATGCATGTGTGTGTCTGTGTTAAAATGAATTTATATCAAGACTAGATGAAGTACTCTTATCTGAGGATTTATTTTCTTCCATCAGTACTGGGAAAATTTTCTCCATTATTTCTTAGAATATTTATCTTCCATTCTTTCTATTCTTCCCTTTTGGAAATCCTATGAGATATGGATTTGGCCTTCTAGACCTATCTTCCATGTCTCTTGCCTCTTTCTTTATAATTTTAACCTCTTAATCCTTTTATTTGATATTCTGAAATAACTTTTTGGTCCAGTCTTCCTACTCATATTTTTCTCTTCCACTAATCATTTAACTACTAATCCCAATTGAATTTTATCTTTTCATGATCAAGTGTTGAATTTAATTCACTTTACTTGATTTTTAAAAAATAGTCTCTCAAATATGAGGCTCTTCACGGTGTATTTTCTAAAGGCCTGTTTTGTTTGCCTAACAAAATGTTTTCTTGGATGTACTTTTTCGTTTTCTTGAAATTGATATCTCTTGTATTGGTGCTGGTTTTTATAAATTGTTAGATTCTTGCTACTTGCTCATCTTTTAGTTGGAGATTCCCTGTCAGACCCTTGCTTTATCTCTTTTACACACTGCTCTGTGACAGAGCAGACTATATGAAACTTATTAAAACATCTTCAGAAATAGGAAGAAAGACCTGCCTTACTGGGTGTCTTGATGGCTAGTCTCCTGGTCTCTGTTTCTTGTGGATGTTACCATCACTGAGGATACTGATGGTGTCTCCAACACTTGCTCCTGGGTCAGAGGCAGAGGACTTCATTATTCACAGCACAGTGCAAAGCATGAGCTTCCTGTTCACATCAGTCCTCCTTTCCCCGCCATGACCCCCAGGGGACACCTGGCATGGCCCAGGTGGATGCTGCACACACAGTAGTTTTGCATCACAGAGGAGCAACCTGGAGCTTAGGGAACCCAAATTTTTATAACAGCAAGCAAACCTACCTGAACTGTGCTCTGGGAGAGATATTATTTTTATTTTACTCAACGGTAAGCAAACCTGCTCTCTGCTCCAAAGAGAGATACCATCTTTGTCTTCCAAGGCTGTTTGCTGTATGCACATCCTTCAAAAGGTAGCCTTGAACAAAAATTGTCAGTGCCTCTGATTGTAAGACATGCAGAAACATGAGAACCATGAAGACCTGTCTCCAAATACCGTCTTATTAACCATCTCACTAATATTAATAGTTTTCAGTCTTTCAGATTTTCTAGATACATAGTCTTAGCTGCAAATAATGATGATTTCTTTTCCCTAGCTGTTCTATGTTCATAAGACTTCTTTTTCTTGTCTTATTGAATTAGCTAACAACCCTAAAACAATGTTAAATAATAATGTTGTTTAAAGGGTATCCCTGTCTCGATTTCTGATTTCACAGCAGTGTACTTCTTTTAATACATTTGCTACTAGTTACTGGAAAATATTCTTTACTCTGTTTATAAAGAATTCTTTGATTTTTATTTCACTTTTATTAAAAATTAAGAATGGGCTGCTGAATTTTATTGAACACATTTTCTTCATATGGTTATAATCATATTAGTTTTTCTTCAAAGTTTTGAATGCAGTAAAATAACCTCAAATGCTGGTGTTGAATCATCTTGGAATAAAACCTTTTTAGTTATATTACATTATTGCTATGTAATTCTGGATTAAATTTGCTAATAATTTATTTCAAATTTGTATTTATAGTCATAACTGAACTTTTCTATAATTATCTTTTGGAGGTTTTGGTATCAGGATGAATTAAAAAGCGTACTGTATTTTCTTACTGTGTTTGAAATAGTTCAAATAACATAGTTGAAAAAAATAGTTGAAATAGCTCAAATAACAAAAGAAAGCTTTGTTCAAGTAAGTTATGTATAACTCCCCAATAAAACCATCTAGTAAAACTCCCTTTACCTCTTTCAAAATATTGGTTAAAACTTTTCATCTTTTATTTTATAATAACTATTATATTAACATATTTTAAGAGTCAAACAATACTGAATGGTCAATAACCAAAAACAGGCATTATTTGCCACAATTCTTTAAGCTTGTTCCCCGAGGCAACTACTTTCAGTTTTTCTGTTTGTCTTAATACTTCAAAATAGTGTGTTTAAACTGCCACTTTTACTCATTCATTTAGTTGCTACCTGTTGATTGCTCTCAATCAATAGGTAATGAGGAGTTAACTCTCTCCCTTCCCCTCATTTTCTCATTGCTTACCTGACCAATGTAGTTACATCATTTTTTTAAATTTAAATCAATGTTTAGTGCTTGTATTATGATTATTTAAATATTTATCACTTTTGATCCAGGTGCTACAGTATGATAATTTTCCCTTTTCAAGTTTTTTTTTCTTGGGAGGACAGAAGGGGGATATGATGATTGCCTCATTAAAGGAGAAGGTTTTGCTCAGTTTTCTATTTATCTATTGCCAATTATTCTTCAATGCTCCATGATCAACACATCAGAAAAAATTATCTCTTGAATTTCCTTTCTCTGGCTGCTTCTCCTATCCTCCTATTCCAATCAGGACCGTAGCATAGCCTAGACCTGTTATATAGCTATCATTTTGACACTTCACTTTTCTGTCATTTTGGAAAATCCCTTAACTTCCTCCTATGTTGATCCAGTTTCTTGGATTCTGAGTCTTTCTCTTTTTTGCTTCATTACTTAATTTTTGTGAAGCACATCCTTCTGAATTTTTCTAAGTGAGGATACATGGAAAGTAATTTTTGAGGCTTTCCATATTTTCTATTCATTGTTTTAATGGATATAGAATTCTAGGTTGAACATTGCTTACCTCCAGGATTTTGGATACATTAGTCTATCTTCATTTTCAGTGATGCTGTCGAGAAGTTCAATGCAGTTCCTAGTTTGTGTTGTTCATTTTTTTAAAAAAAACAAATGCTCCTATATCATCTTTCCTTAACGCCGAATAGTATTCCATTGTGTATATGTACCACAACTTCTTTATCCATTCATCTATCGAAGGACATTTTGGTTGTTTCCATGTCTTGGCCACCGTAAACAAAGCTGCAATGAACATTGGAGTACACGTGTCTCTATAGAGAAATGCTTTTATATTTTTGGGGTAGATACCCAGGAGAGCGATTGCTGGGTCATATGGTAATTCTATTCGTAATTTCTTGAGGAACCTCCACACTGCCTTCCATAGCGGCTGCACCAGTCTGCATTCCCACCAACAGTGTATGAGAGTTCCTTTTTCTCCACAGCCTCTCCAACACTTGTTACTATTTGTTTTGTTGATGAAAGCCATTCTGACTGGGGTGAGGTGATATCTCATTGTGGTTTTCATTTGCATTTCTCTGATGATTAGCAATGTTGAGCATTTTTTCATATGTCTATTTGCCATTTGTATATCCTCTTTGGAGAAATGTCTCCTCAGGTCCTCTGTCCATTTTTCAATTGGGTTGTTTGTTTTTTTGTTGTTGAGTTTCATGAGTTCCTTGTATATTTTGGATATTAGCCCCTTATCAGAGGAACTGTTTGCGAAAATCTTCTCCCATTCGGTTAGTTGCCTCATTATTTTGTCAATAGTTTCTTTTGCTGTGCAGAAGCTTTTCAGTTTCATATAATCCCATTTGTTTATTTTAGTTTTTACTTCCATTGCCTTTGGAGTCAAATTCATAAAACCAAAATGTCCTTCGATAGATGAATGGATAAAGAAGTTGTGGTACATATACACAATGGAATACTATTCGGCGTTAAGGAAAGATGATATAGGAGCATTTGTGACAACATGGATGGATCTCGAGAGAATAATGCTAAGTGAAATAAGTCAGACAGAAAAAGCAGAGAACCCTATGATTTCACTGATATGTGGTATATAAACCAAAAAGAACAAGACAAACAAATGAGAAACAAAAACTCATAGACACAGACAATAATTTAGTGGTTACCAGAAGGTAAGGGGGTGGGGGGTGGGTGATGAGGGTAAAGGGGATCAAATATATGGTGATGGAAGGAGAACTGACTCTGGGTGGTGAACACGCAATGGGATTTATAGACGATGTAATACAGAATTGTACACCTGAAATCTATGTAAATTTACTAACAATTGTCACCCCAATAAAATTAATTTAAAAAAAAACAAAAACAAAGCTTACTTGTATTACTTGTATTGAGATACTTGTGTATCCTATATGGAGTACACAAATCTTAAATGTAGAACTTTATGAATTTTTACAAATGGAAAGAGCCACCTAATGAGCTCAAGCTTACACAAAACATTTCCCACCACCTGGAGAAGGCTTCCTATGTCCTTCACAGTAAGTCATTCTTGACCCCTAAAACTGAAGGCTATTCTGACTTTTGCCAGTTTTGAACATAATATAAATGGGATCATATAATATACAATCTTTTGTATTTGGCTTATTCTCAACTTTATATGTCTGGGATCCATTTATGTTATTGCATGCAACAGTAGCTCAATTTTTTATTTACTGGATTTAATACTATTGTTAGAGGACATAATGGACATTTGGACTATTTCCAGTTTCTTTGCTTTCATGAATAAAGGTGCTATGGACATTCTTGTGGAAATTTTTAAATTATTGATTTGTTGTGTGTGTTTCTCTCTCTGGAAACATTTAGGATATTTGCTTTTTCCTTCAGTGTTATACAATTTTATCGTTGTGGATCTCAAGTGTGGGCTTCTTATTTATTTGTTTCTTTCAATCTTGAGGTCCTAGCAAACTTTCTTGTATTGTTCCTTTAAGTGTTTCTTTCCATGCTTTTTCTCTACTGTTTATTTTCAGAACTTCTACCAATCAAATTTTGGACGCCTTGGTCTGATCCTCTAATTTTCAGCTTTTCTATTCTATTATACATACATACCTCTTTGCTTTCCTTTATGACAGATTTTCAAAACTATATTTTTTTATCCTATCAAAAATGATTTTTAATATATTTTCAATTTCCAAGTACTCCTTGTTATTGTCTTATTTCTTGGAATAGTGTGGGAGACAGGGATTAAGTTTCTATTGTCTCATATTCAAAATTTCGCTTAGTCCTCCTATTTTACTCTCCACTCCTCACCCCTGTTTTTTCCTGTGCCTGGCACTTAAGAATCTGTTTTCTTCAGGTTTTATTTCTCCATTGAATTGAATTTTAGTCTCCTCTGTTTCCATGTGCATGTGAGGGCAAGAGGCTTATACCTGGTTATTCGGGATGAAAAGATACTGAGAGTCTAACTATTCCATATATACACATTTAACAAATGCCCCTAATTTAACAGAAAGGCATTAGCTTTACCTTGTACAATTCCTGGTTCTTCCACATCCTGAGCTTTTCCAGGTTCCTATGGGATATATTAGCACACTTCTCATTGATATTCTATTCTGTAAACTCTTGGGTTATAGATTCCTAGATTTTACTAAGTCATCTGCTTTTCATCTTCCAAATGATAGTTTTATTTACTGTAGTGTATTCTCTTGTTGTCTTGGTTCTTGTAGTTTTATAGCTTTTTATGCCTTTAACTGTCATTTTATTGAGTTTCTGTGTGGGAAAAGAGATGAAAGTATGTGGTCCCAGACATATTTCAAAATATGTGTGTGTTAGTTTTCTAGTCTCTCATCAATTGCTTTGGTATCATCGTTTTTTCTATTTTCTATTTTCAAATTTATTTTTGTGAATTTGTACATTGTATTTTGTGGTAATATATTTGGTTGGTGATTATATATGGGCAAGATTTCACATTCAAAGTAACTAAGAGGATTAATTGTGAGAACCTAGACAAGGAAAGAGTGATCTCTAATAACCAGCATGTACTTACTAAATACAATGGGTATCAAACCAGTTTCATTGCTTTTATTCTTTTTTGACAGGTCTATACCTATGCCAGTGTTTTTGTTTCTACTAAAATTGCACTGCTGCATTTATTAGAAGTGTTGAATATGAGAAGTGGGATCTCCTTAATTTTAACTTTGCATTCTGTACATTTAGCATGAAAACTATTTTGAATCAGATAAACAGAATAGGTTTTGCTATGACAGCAAAGAAGAGACCATTTATACTTTATACTTTTACATTTACACGTTATTGACACAGAGTTCAGTACCCATCTATATAAGAGCTACAGACTTTGTAATAAATATGTTCCTATGGAGTTCAATTTTCTCATATCAATTTGATAATTAGAGAAGAATCTCAGTGGAAGACAATAGATTTGGTATTCATTCAACAGTATTCATTCACTAATATGTCTTCTTAAGAATTCATATTACAATGGCTGAGAGGTACCTTTTTTACTGGGAACAGGGGAGTATTCTTTCCACGTAAGTGTCCTCTGAATTTTTGAGGATTTCAGTTGAGTCTTCAGAGATTTCAAAGAAAATGTTAAAAAACTATTCCAGATGAACAGTGGACTAAATACACCAAATACGTAAGTGAACCTTTGCAGACAAACATCAAATTTGAACATCATGGAATTTCCTGCTATGAAGAGGAGCTAGACAGTGCTTTATAACTATATATATAACAAACTTACCTCTCAGTTCAGTAGTATTTTTCTATCTTAATTATGATATTAAATAAACTTTTGAAATATCTTTATTCTACATTTATTCAGTAATCAAACCAATATTAGTAAAAATGTTTATTGACCAGGTTATATGTGCTTTTCTTAATTCATTTTTTCTTAAATAAATGAAAAAACCTTACAATTCTCTTACAAAATAATTTAGAAGAAAATCTACTTACATTGGATTTCATGAGGCTTTAAAATTAATTTATTAGCTGTTTTAATAACTCATAACTCTTCACACAGATAGATCTGGCTTACATTTTCAGAACCTGGAACTGGTCACTCTAGATCTAAACCTTGGGTTCTCATCTGAAAAATTGGAAGGTGTTGGGTTGAAATGAATCACTGTAAGCAGAATAGTTAGCTCAGTATCTAGAACACAGTGATGTTATTATCTTTCTAATTATTATGACTTCATAAGACCGAATAAAGCTTGGAAATACATTATTACTAGAATGTGAAAAATACTCTGCTTCTAATTTAAAAAATGAGAAGTGTTACTTAGAAGCATACAGTGATGGAATTAGAATACTTTGAGTATTCTGTAAGACTTCTCAGAATTCCCAATTTTAGGAGTAAAATGAGTTAAGACTAACTTCATGTTCTTATACAGATTTATTAGCTAGCAATATACAGACTATTATAAAAATACCCATGTAAAATGACTTTTATGCCATCCATTATTTACTTTTCAGAGACATTTAAAAACATACATAATAAGTTTCTTGCAGTTTTATTATCTAATGGATATTTAAATAGATTAACAAATTATGGCCTGATAGATAACATGGGAGAATTGCTTGAAAATTCGTTTTATGAGTCATAAAATGTTCATATTAAGCAAGTTTATTTTCACCAGTTCTTATACATTTCTTTCATCAGGTGAGTGACAAGTAATTCTCAGTTCTGCTGCCTTTGGCTGCAAATAACAGGAAACCTGGATGAAAATGAAAAACAGAAAGACATTCTTTTCTTACATAAGAAACCATGTAGTAGGGTAGTTCCAGGATTGCTGAATTTTTCAAGTTGGATCTGTCAAAGTCCAAACTATGTTTAGGCGAGAAGGGGTGACTCCCGCGTTAAGATTTTCTTTAAGAGCATTACCTACTTTTACAGGAGCCATGGTTCTGACACAGGCTCTGCTTAAACTATTCAGGAACAAAGAAACATAATTACAACAATTGGTTTAGACTATTCAAAATTTCCTGCCTGAGTCTTGGGAGTGGCCCATGAAATCCAAGGCTAGCAGATACTGGAACAAAACCGACTTTATTGGAAAGAGGAGACAATACTTTGGATTCTACCATAAAATCATGTAAAAACACTTAGTAGTGAACCTTGAACATCTGGTGCTTAAAATCTTTCCATTTCCTGGACCAGAGTCTTCTCCTTGTCTCTGTATTTCTTGCCATGCCCAGCCTCCCTGCCTACATACCATTGACTGCTTTCTCCTCCTCCTCCTCCTTTCTCTGCTTCTTCTCTACCATTCCCTCCCAGAGGCAAAAATAATCTTTTTTCATGGAAAGCAGTTTGCCCATGACTCCTTGCTTTGATGTTTACCTATAGGCCTTACTTTTTACCTTTAGCAATTCATCAAGGTATTTTCCCAAACAAAAACAGAATGCTTCCTAAAAGATGTACGAAGTTGAGCTGATACAGCAATTTACTTTTCTCATTCTTTACACAGTGGGTTAACATAAAAACAGAATGAGAAGTTGCATTAGAAAATTTCATTAGAAATCTTTATAACTGTATTAGTCAAGGTCCTCCGTAGAAATACACCACATACATATAAGGACTTGGCTCACATAATTACAGAGGGTTGCTAGTTCCAAGATGTGCAGGGTGATTTGACAAGGTGGGAACCCAGGATAGCTGATGAGGTAAGTCCCAGGGCGAGTCTGAAGACCAGAGAATGGGGAGAACTGATGATGTAGTTCTAGGTCAAGGGCCAGCAGGCTTGAGACACAGGAAGAGCTTGTGTTTCAGGTCAAGTCTGAAGTCAGGAAGACTCTGATGTCGCAGTTCCAAGGCTGTCAGGAAGAATTGTCTTACTTCAGAAGGGTCAGCCTTTTTGGTCTATTCAGCCCGTTAGCTAATTGATGAGACCCACCCACCTTAGGGAGAGCATTCTTCTTTACTCAGTCTACTGTTTTAAATGTTGATCCCATCCAAAAACACCCTCACAGAAACACCCAGAATAACCAAATATCTGGGCACTCCATGGCCCAGGCTGGGCACATGACACTAACCATCACAATAACCGATTCAGTATAATGATTCAGGAAAATAAAAAGAAAAAGATAAAAGTGCTAATATCCTTATCTTAAATATTACTATTGGAGAAGGAATTGCTGCCTGAGTGATGGTTAAGGTTTCTGGGGTTTGGAAAGCCCGCCAGCCTACCCAGAATCTGCCTTTCTTCGGCATTCACCCAGTAACCTACTTTTCCTTCATTCGTCTTCTCTCAGGGATGTCTTCTCCAACTTCCCAGATCAGGTCACTCTCCTAATTATTCTAACAGCATCACATGCACATCCTTTATTGCATACTTCACAGTTAGAAGCTTTTATTCACTTTAAACACACTCCAGACTTTAATACTCACAAAGAAATGACAAAAAGGACCATGCCTAGTACATGGTAAACACTGTACAGATATCTGCTGAATGAAATGATGAATAAACCAAGTTGTCTAAAGTAGCTAAGCTTGAAAAGGTAAAGTATTCTTCTGAAAAAATAGTGGTGAGCCAAGGCTGGCATCCATTGGTTGAGTGGGACAAAAATCATCCATTAGGATATAAGATTAAACTAAAATATTGGCAAGGCAGAAGTTCAATGAGGTATCGTTGCTTTTATATCAAGTTGGAGGGCTGGTAGAATATTTAGGTGCAGTTGGGGTTATAATAAATAATTTCAGTAAAAGAAGTCAGAGATAGAGATTTGAACAAACTCATGGTCATCTGGGAGAATATGGAAAAAGATAAGTGTAGAAGCTAGGAATAAATGTCTATGCTATGAGAATAAGGAGATGAAGATATATCAGTGAAAGAGGGTGAGGAAGTATAACTGGAGACCTAGTGGGAGTACCAGGAATTCTAAAAGCAAGAAAGGAAAGGTAAAGAAAGTATGAACAAAGAGGAGTAGAGCTATCAAATAAAATGCTACAAAGAAGTTGAGGATGTATCCTGAGAAAAGGCTGCTGGGAATGGATTTCATCTCTGTGGTTACTGAGAATATAGTGGTAGTAAAGGTTTGATCACAAAGGGTAAGGAAGGGTTAGGTGAGGAGCAAGCAGACACAAGTGTACCTGTCTCATTTGAAAATGGTGGTGATAAACAAAGTGAAATATTGCGTGAAAGCCAAGAGAATCTTCTTGCAGAGGGAAGACATTTGCAGAATAGAAAAGGTGAGCATGACTTTGTGTGGAAGGGATGGAGGCCGTATATAGAGAGAACTAATGATAGCTCCTATAAATAAAAGCAGTATCATGTGTTAAGAATTTTGCTTTTGTAGTTCTTAATTGTGTTTTATGGAAAATGACTGGCAATACCTGAATAATTGTCATTTTTTATCTCCGCTGCCTCAGTTGTAAGAAATCAACCTATATCAGTTCAGCTTGTAAAATGTTTCCCCTTACCTCAGAATTGATGGCCTTGAAATAATTTCAATTGAGTTTTTCTTTAACCTCATGTTATTTATATTAGAATTGTTCTCTGTTCATTCTCGAACTTCCTTCTTTTGTAAATGCTAGCAACTAATGTATACCATAGAAAGGATGATATAATGAGTCACTGTGCTCAGAAAGGGAGATATCCCACAGCCAGCACCATTTTCTTTTTTTCCTCTCATTCCATTTGGCTCACTCTGCTGCAACACTGGTGTTGTCCCTTTATCACATTGCTCTTTCCAATCCTCTAACCCAATTAAGAGTGACCATTGTGGTAACTAACCCAGGTCTTTGATCATGAGACACACTAGTTAGTACAGACAGAACTCTGAGATACGAAGTGTGATCAAAATATACGTGAATGTTTAAATTAAAAAACATTATTATAGTAAGAGACACATTGCCATTAATCCCCCTCAAAAAACTCCCCCTCGCTTCAAACACAATTATCCCATCATTCTTGCCACTTCCTGAAGCAGTCTGGCAGTCCTCTTTTATGAGTGTCCTTAGTTGCACTGTCATGGCTGCCTTGATGTCCTGAATCGATTCAAAACGTTTTCCTTTCATGGTCATTTTGACTTTGGAGAAGAGCCAGAAGTCACATGGTGCCAGATCTGGTCAATAAGGTAGATGAGGACACACTGTAATGTTTTTATTTGACAGAAATTGCTGTACTAGAAGCGATGTGTGACACAGAACCTTTCTGTTGTGATCACAAAATATGGTGAATGCTGCTGCCAAGTGCCATCAACGGAAAGGCAGGGATCTTCAATACGGGAAGTGGTGTGACGGACCTTAGCAACAGTGTGTAACAAGTTTCAACTTGTTTGTTGCAGTCAATCAGGTGTGAGCTAGGTTTCAGAGAGCATGTATTTTAAGGAGTGCTGCAAATCATCCTCCATCATGACAATGCTCTGTTTCACACATTGCTTCTGGTATACGGCCATTTCTGTCAAATGAAAAAAACATTACGGTGTGTTCTCATCCACCTTATTCACCGGATCTGACATATGTGACTTCTGCCTCTTCCCCAAAGTCAAAATGATTCAAGACATTGAGGCAGCCACGATAACTCATCTAAAGACGCTCAGGAAAGAGGACTTCCAGAATTACTTTAGAAAGTGGCAAGAATGATGGTATAAGTGTGTTCAAAGTGAGGGGGAGTATTTTAAGGGGAATTAATGGCAACGTGTCTTTTACTGTAATTTTTTAATTTAAGTATTCACTCTATTATTTGATCACACCTCGTATTGTTCGGATCCAGACCACCGCAATAAATGGAGTCGTCGTCATCTTTTTGCCAGTGGAGGGTCTTGCCTTCAATTTCAGTTTGTAAAAACACATCTGTGGAGCACAATAGGTGAAGCACAAAATTTGGTATGCCTGTAGTTGCCTAACATGGTAAAACTTAATTTACTCTTAAGAAATTTGTGGGACAAGTGGAGAATTTTGGAACCTTTTGTGTCTTTATCTCCTCAAGATCTATATTTGGAAAGTTCTAGTCATGTGGTGTTTTGTAGTGCTCTGACTTCCTTCTTAGAAACAAGTAAGTTGATTGTATTTTTCCTTTTCTTCCACATGTTTCTCATTTGTAAATAAAATTCTTTTTGCCTTTCTTTATGCACCACTGATTCAAGTCTTTCTCAAAACTTAAAACTATCCTTGGGGGATTCAGTGAATGGCCTTTGAAGTAGTTCGGTAATTCCAGTATTTCCGTATTTTGTGGAAGTAGACTTTATTTAAATAAAAATGGTTTGCTATTCTTTATTGTGTTTCTGAAAAAGTGATTAGACTTAAAATGTGATGGATCCATTCAATAACCTGCCTAAGGCCTGAATTTCCTTCACTTGGTATTTCTAAAATGAATTACAGGAATAAGTTGTCTGTCAGCCTCTTCTTTCGTTCTGGGTAGGTAAAGCAGTTACCTGAGCTATTTTGATTTTCATTGAATGTTAAGCTAAAGACAAAGTAAAGCTGTCTAGGGAGTATTGAATGTTTCAAATATGAATATTTTAAACAATGAACTATCACAAAACTATGAATAGATTGCAAGAAAGTCAGTCTCCTGGTGAAAAAAGTTGGCTCTAAAGCTATTGGTGGGAGCAAGAGAGAATAAATGAACAAGCATACATGCCTATTCTCCAGAAACATTTTTCCCCCTTACAATGTATATTGAATATGACACATGGTATGGATACATGGGTTGTCCAGTGCCATTAAAATTTTGGCCTAGTTGATGTTGATAAATTATGTTGTTCATTTTTTGTCCATTTGAATATTTCCTGTTTTCTTATGACATGAAGTGATTTTATTAGGATTGTATACCCTTGTTATTATTTTTATATAAACACTTCTAGTTGTCTGACTTTTCCTACAACAGATATAAAAGATAATCCTAATTATTATTATAAAAATATTTCCTGAACTATTTGTCATAGCCTTATTCATAAACCTTTGAGATTGAAGTGACCAGTAAAAGTCAGGTCCACTTCTCCAAAAGGCTTGTAGGATTATGTATCTATGCATAGTGAAGAGAATACTATAGATATATATCAATACGCAGAATCAAACATAACTGAATAGTACTTTGGTAGAAGAGCAACTAGTTAGAGATCACAAGATTTTTCTCTAGTTTAACAACAACCAGAGAAGAGTATGAGAGTTTTTATTTCTGACATCACACATTTTGCTGATTTACAGTTAAGTGCAGGTGAAAATGAAAGATAGCTATTCATGTTAGTGTTATGGGTGGGATTGTATCCTCCACAATAAGATAGGTTGCTGTCCTAACCCCTAACCCCAGAAACCCAGAATATGACCTTATTTGGAGGTAGGGTGTCGTGCAGGAAGTCATCAGGTGGGGTCACTTGTCCCGCTCCCCATATAAGAATGCAGGATGTGGTAAGGCCAGAAAGGAACACCCACGAAGCCATAGGTAGGGGAGTCATATCACTATAGTCTCGCTGGAGGCTGGGTTGGAGACACAGGAAACAGGAGCCACGCTATCTGCAAACTGTTGTCCACTTCTCTGCAATCTGTAACCCGCAGCCCGCCATCCTAGCTGCAATCCGCTCTTGCTAGCTCAGCCACCATCTTCTTGCTAGCCCGCATTTTCTGCTAGCGAAGCCATGGCAGTTATATTAGTGCTCAATGGCTGACTGGTTACAGCTGACGGCCAACTAGCCACAGCTGATGGCCAGCCAATCACAGTCGATGGCCATTTAATACCTGAGCCAGCACTTTTCTATGTGAGGCCGAGAGCCTGGAAACTGCTCTCTGGGACTCTGTCCCCACATAGGGACTCTAGAGAAGCAGTCACGTTAAAATGAGGTCATTAGGGTGGGCCCTAATCCAATATGCTGGTGTCCTTGTGAAAGGGCAAACTTTGGGCACACAGCATTGTGAAGCAGCATTGTGAAGCCAAGGAACTAACTACCAGTAG
The DNA here is from genome assembly GCF_964194185.1 of Rhinolophus hipposideros. Classification (NCBI taxonomy): domain Eukaryota; kingdom Metazoa; phylum Chordata; class Mammalia; order Chiroptera; family Rhinolophidae; genus Rhinolophus; species Rhinolophus hipposideros. The sequence goes on along the minus strand of NC_138049.1, from coordinate 10,658,406 downwards.
ATGAGAGACAGGCCTGGAACAGATCCTTCCCTAGGTTCTTTGGAGGGAGTAAGGCCCTGCCAGCACCTTGATCTCAAAGTTCTAGCCTCCAGGACTGTAAGAAAATATATTTCTATTGTAAGCCACTTAGTGTGTGGTACTTTGTTACAGCAAGACTAGGAAATAAATACGAGTCGTTAGGGTGGGTAATGTCAGATGATGTAATAAACAAGTATCCCAATCTCAGTGCATAAACACGATGAAAAGCTGTGTCTTGCTCATGTAGATGCCCATGACTTTGATTGGCAGACAGCCCTCCACACAGTCATTTGGAAGTCCAGATTCTTCTGATCCTGTGGCTTCATTGATCCCTACGGCTTTAGTCTTTTGTTGGGTCCTTTGTATCCACACAGCTATGAGCTGCGGCGGGGATGGAGGGAGGAAAGTTTTATTTGATGAAGGACAGAAAAACAGGATCTCGTGAGGTTAATTCTTCCCTTGGAACTCAGATATGTACAGGTACGTCAATGTAATCATCATCCAATAATGTGGAAACATTTTAAAGCACTTTATACCAGACACTTCGAAAGCACTTTACAGCTTTTTTTTTACACACTTTATTTGTCCTATGTAGGTGTTAATAGTTGCTACTATTATTAACTTCACTTATAATGAGGAAACTGAGGATCAGAGAGGTTAGGAAACGACTTAGATCACACAGATGTACATGGTGGAGCCATGATTCAAACGCTGCCAGTCTGACTGCAGAATCTGTGGTTTGAGCTCCTACACCATGTTGCCTCCATAAGATACACAGATGTACTTACACGCATTTACAGTAGCCCACAGTCATGTACACCTGTGGCCATCATTCAGACTAACTGGAATGAAGGCAGCCTCATGTACAACAGCCTGCACACAGCCTATGAGAAAGGAGATTACTTAAAGCCCCCTCAGGAGGGAAGGAAGGGGCACAAAAAGGCTGTGTGCTCAGAGCTACCCCTTGTCTCAACATACTCTAAGAGCCCAGAAATTTGTTTTTAGAATTTCTACCTTTCCTTTCACACTCCCTCTCTCTCCTTGTCATTCCCAATGGTTGTTAAAGTGCCCGATGCCTGTCTTCTCATGTCCTCTCCCACCCAAAAGAGTAAAAATATTTACTGTGCTATTTTCTGAAACTTATTCCTACCAGTCTATGAACCCATTTGAGTAGTAACGCTTTTAGGCTTTTTATTATTTAGAATTAGATTTGGTTGCAAATAAGAGTAATCCCTGAAATGAAAAACAAATAAGTAGTTTATTTCTCTTCTCTATAAAGACCAGATGTAGGCATGTAGGGCTGCTTTACTGGCTCTGCTCCATGAAAGCCTCTGATACCGAGGCTCCTTCTTTGTAATTCCTGTGTGGTGTGTGGCCATTGCCAAGGGTACGTTCTGTGCAAGACAACTGGTCCAGATCAGGCTATTAGACACGCACTCCAGACAGCAGGAAAGAAGAAAGGGCAGGAGAAGGACACACCTCTCTCTCTCTCTCTCTCTCTCTCTCTCTCTCTCTCTCTCTCTCTCCCTCTTAAAGTTTATTGGGGTGACAATGGTTAGTAAAGTTACATAGCTTTCAGGTGTACAATTCTGTATTACATCATCTATATATCACATTTGTGTTCACCACCCAGAGTCAGTTCTCCTTCCATCACCGTGTATTTGATCCCTTTACCCTCATCTACCACCCCTCTCCACTTACCCTCTAGTAACCGCACAACTATTGTCTGTGTCTACGAATTTTTGTTTCTTTATTTGTTTGTCTTGTTCCTTTGTTGCTTTCAGTTTTATACGTGGGAGTTTTATATCCCACGTATCAATGAAATCATATGGTTCTCAACTTTTTTCTGTCTGACTTATTTCACTTAGCATAATAATCTCAAGATCCACATTTTCTTTCAGGACCTTCCTGTAAGTTACACACACCACTTCACAACTACCCCAATGCCCAGAGCTTGGTCAATGGCCACACCTAACTGCAAGGGAGGTTCCCAGCTAAAATCCAAGGATTCCATTATAGTATTAGGTTGGTGCAAAAATAACTGCTATTTAAAAGGTTAGAAATAATTGCAAAAACCGCAATTACTTTTTCACCAATCTAATAGATGAAGAAAATCAGACATGGGGGATAAATAGCAATCTCTGTCACATGCATAAGAATTCTAACTGTGGAATAAAAACTAACTGCTCCTGATAAGGAAATTCCAGATATCAAGCACTTTAGAAGAACGCATTTTCCGTAAATGCCTTATTTTTCGTTCAGAATCGTTGTACCAAACTGGACTATAGGACTATCTTCTCAGGCTGGTTAGGGCAGGGTTTAGGTGGAACTGATTTTTCTTTGTTCTCTGCATTTCTGTGTTACTCTCACATCTGTGCGGTATTTCTCAGATTTGGATGATGTGGACTCCTTTCATATTTTATCTTCTCCATATCTGTGCCACAACTTCAGACTGCCATTTCAGCACCTACTGTCACTGCCTGGCACATCTGTTGCTTTGATTTCATTCCACCAATCTTGTAATGCAGCCTTTACTCAAATGACAAAGTCAGATTAAAACATCTCTAAGCCATATCTGGGAGGTCCATGGTGATTATTAGCAGATGACATTAGAGGTAGAAAGGCAGATAACAGCCTCAGATCCACAACAAAACAGTCTACTATGTCATACACACTGTCACAATATTTTTGTTACTTTATTCTCAATCTTTAAGCTTTTTCTGTCCTCTTCACTAACAAGATATATATACCACACTAGGTGTGAATAATATGCATTAAAGTCAATTAGCATATCACTATAAAGTAATTTGTTTGTCTGACTAGTGAATACTGAATCTTAACTGATATGGAAATTAGAAAATCTTTGTTTCTGCCTTTTCCAGAACAATACAGATTAAAATAAATTTCAACTTGCTTGATCCTTGGCCACTGTTTTCTCAGGTGGCCCCTTGTCATCATTAACGAGTTACAACATTTCATATAAATGTATTTTGTTTATGTAAATAATTCTGTATATCTGTAAGGCAAAAAGAAAATTTTGAAAATTATTTTTAAAAGAAACCAAAGGGAGCTGGCATTTGCCATTGTAATTTTTATTTTATTATAGATTTTCAATACATTTAATTGTCAGGTTGCAAGTATAAAATAGGTCATTTATTAGAGCTGAAGTATTGCCCACAGAATGTGAAGAGGGAGGAGGATATTTTCCGTTTCATAAAGTTAACATCTGTACCCTAAATAGAAGTGCTGTTTTTGTCAGAAAATTTTTTTTCCTGAAGGAAAATGATGCCAAGTCCCTTAGCTTTACTACCGTCGCACTGAGGATGCTAATTGGAATGAGTCATGGTCGCAGTGTTCCTATTGGAAACAGAGACTCAATGGACCTTCTGAGTAAAGGCTGAGCCAAAACAGTAAACCATTGATGTAAATGATTTAGCCATGTGGCTTTATTTTGTTTGCATAGCTGAGAAAGGTAGAATACCTCCCATTTACAATGATCCGTTTGGGTTATTTTTTCAGAGTCTTTAGTATATATTTTTGTAATCTTGGTTATACTGGATGATTTTTCATCCAGGACAAGGTAGATGACAGGTGCTTCCCAACTTAATTGAAGGATAATTTACACACAATGAACTGCACATATTTAAACTGTATGAATTCCAGTTGCTCTCCATGCCTGCTTTCACTTTGCATTGTCAATCTTTTTTAGTTTTGAGCATGGAATGGGGCTACAGTGGTATCACATTTTGATTTTAATTTAAATTTCTCTGATGACTAATGATGGTGAATATTTCTTTCGTGTGTTTCTTGGCCATTCCTATGTTGTCTTTGGGGAAATGTCTTCTTTTCAAATCTTTTGCTCATTTTTTTTAATCAGGGGGTTTGACTTACTATTGAATATAAATGCTCTTTACATATAGTGTTCTAAATGCTAGTCCTTTGTTTTACGTGTTTTCTAAATATTTTCTCTAAGACTGTGGCTTGTATTTTTATTTTCTTGATAGTGTCATTCAGTCAAAGATCAAAAGCTTTTAATTTAGATGAAATCCAACTTTTAAAAAATTTTTCAGGGATTGTGAATTTTGTGACCTAAAAAATTTTTATATCCCAAAGTCACAGAGATCTTCTCCCATGTTCCTTGTAGAAGTTTCATACTATTAGGTTTTACACTTAAGTCTACAATCTATTTTGAATTTATTTGTATGCATTGTGGGAAGGAGAGGTTAACGTTCATTAAAAAATATAGATTATCTAGTTGTTCCAGCACCATTTAATTAAAAGACTCTCCTTTCTCAATTGAATTGCTTTGACACCTTTACCAAAAATTAATTGACAATATATGGATATACTTATGTACTCTTTACTGCTTTTTGTTATCTCTGTGTTTATCTGTTTACTGCTTCCAATCTGTCCCGATTATTGTAGCTTTATAAAAATCATCTTTATCATATAGGGTAAGCTCTCCAACTTTGTTCTTCTTTTAAATAATTTTCTAGGCCATTCTAGTTTCTTCTATTTCAATATGTATTTTAAAATTAGCTCAACAACTTCCACAACAATAAAACATTGATTGAAATTGGATGAAATTCACAGATCTGTTTAGTTATAACTAACATCTTAGTGATACTGAGTTTTCTAATCCATGAAATGTTGTCTCTCTTCACTTAGGTCGATAGGGTTTTGTAGATTCATTTCAATTTTTTTCAAATAGAGAACTTTGCTTCCTTTCTGATCACTATGCTTTGTTATTTCTATTTCTCACCTCGCTAAGACTTCAATTATAATGTTGACTAGAAGTGGTAAATATGAGCATTATTACCTTGTTAATGATTTTAGGGAGAAATGTTCAATATTTTGCCACTAAGTACAATGTTAGCTATATATACCGTGTTTCCCCGAAAATAAGACCTACCCTGAAAGTAAGCCCCAGTTAAGATCGTCAGCCAGATGGAGGCATTTAGTCCGTTATGATGGTGTTCCAGAAGAAGATGACATGACTGTATTTGAATAAATGTATTGTTGAATAAATTGATTGTTGTACATGAAAATATATGACATCCCCTGAAAATAAGCCCTAATGAGCCTTTTGGAGCAAAAATTAATATAAGACCCAGTCTTATTTTGGGGGAAACACAGTATAATATATATGTGTGTGTGTGTGTATGTGTGTGTGTATATAAGATCTATATTATATACTTAATCTATATTATATATAGATTATATATATATAATTATATAACATATATAAGTATATATATTATATACGTATATAATATACATATATACTTATATATATATATTAATCAGGTTGATGACATACTTTTCTTAGTTTGGTAAAATTTTAAATTATGAATATATATTAAACTTCCAACTGCTTTTTCTGAATCTACTGGAATAATGATATGCATTTTCCCCTGTGTTATTTTAATATGGAAAATTATATATGATTTAAAGAAAGGTTCTGTGTCTCGAATTCCTGACACCAAATCTACTTGGTAAAGATGTGTTACGTGTTTTATATGTGGCTGCATTGTGTTTGCTAATATTTTACAAAGAATTCTTTGTGTTTATGCTCGTGACGGATACTAGTCTGTAATATTTTCGGTTTATGTCCCTGGAAACTAGGTTTATCAGCGTATCTTCCTTTTGATTCTTGAAAATGTGCAAGATTTGTATTATTTTTCATGTGAATGCTTGATAGGATTCACTGGTAAAACTATTTTGTCTGCTTTTTCTTTTGTTGAAATACTTTTTTTAAACAAAAAAATGAAGTTCTTTAATTGGTATAGGGATACTCAGATTTTCTATTCTTTTTTTGTCGTTCTTATAAATGGCATTTTTCAAGGCATTTGTCGACTTCAACTGTTTTCAAATTTATTGACGTTAAAATATTTGATCTTTTTAATATATGTAATCTCTAAATTGATCCCTTATACTAGTAATTTTTCTTCTCTCTTCATCTTTCTTAATCAGTCCAAGGGTTTCTCAATTTTGTTGATCTTTTCAGAAACCAGTTTTTTCTTTGTTCTTTTCCTCTGTTGCCTGTTTTTATTGTACTGCTTTTAATCTTATCTTTTTTTGTTCTTAGTACTTATTTTGATTTGTGTTCTTTTTTTCTAAACTATTTTTTAGAAATTTAGCTAACTGATTTAGGTCTTTTTTTCCCTAATAATAAACAGTGAAAGCAGTAAGTTTCCCTGTAAATATTGCTTCAGTTGTATCTCAGGTATTTTGGTATGCTGTATTTTTTGTTATTCAGCTCAACATGTATATTAAGATTTCATTTACGATTTCTTCTTAAGCCATGAACTTTTTAGGTACATGAATTCTGGTTTTCAAATATTTGAGGTTTATGTAGGTATCTTAGTTATTTTCTAATTTAATTTCTCTGTGTTCAGAGAATATCCATTATATCATCTGAATTATTTAAAATTTATTGAGAATTTTTTTATGGTTAATCTTGGTAAAAATGCTGTGTTCACTTGAAAAGATTGTATTCTGCAGTTGTTGGATATAGAATTCTACTCTATAAATGTCAGTTAGGTCAATATAGTTGATATGGTTGTTTAAATCTTTTATGTCTTTGCTGTTTCTTTTAAAAATATTCCATCAATTATTGCACGAGAAGTGTTAAAATCTCTTGTTGTGATTGTGGAATTAACTAGTTTTCCCTGTCATTTTCCCCCTACCTGTATATTGATTCTTTGCTTGGTGCCTACCTATTTCTGTTTATTATCTCATCCTGAAGAATTGTTCCACTTACTATCATGAAATATCTGTATTTATAGCTGGTAATACTTTTTGTCAGTTTTATAGAGTATGCATATTGTCCCTCTAATTTTTCTTTGCTTACTATTTGTATCATTTTCCATTCATTTTTTTTCAATCAGTTTTTGTTTCCCGTTTAAAATGCATCTCTTAGAGGCAGTGTTTTATGGTGGTTTTGCTTTTTTATCCACTGTGACAATCTCTGACTTTGAATTAGATTATTTATGATTAATATTTAATGTAATTATTTATATGCTTGGATTTATGTCATCCATTTTATTTTCTGTTTTTCTCCTCTGTTTGTTTGTTTGTTTTGTTTGTTTTTGTGTCTTCTTTCATTTCCTGACATTTTTAGGTTACTAGAATACATTTTTGCATTCTATTTTAATTTATATGTTGCTATACTTCATTGTCATTTTAGCTATATCTCATTGCAATTTTTAAAATGTTTTCCTCCCACTGCGGACAACAGTATATATCCCTAATTTTTGCCAGACTACTTAGATTTAATATTGTACCATTTTATGTAAAATTGGAGAACTTGCAATCATGTAGCTCTTTAATTTCTATTTTACCACATATATGTTTTTATATATATAGTACAACTGCATGCATTAAAAACCTGACAAGACAATGTTATAATTTGTATTTTAGAGTCATAAGTATTTTACGGAACTTGAGAAAAAATATTTATGCAGATATTTACTGTTTCCAATGCATTTCATTTGTTCCTGAAGAACCAGATTTTTCTCTGGAAACGTTTCTCTTTAGCCTGAAGAAATATATTAAACATTTCTTATAGTAAAGGTCTGCTGGTGACATATTTTGTTCATGTTTTTTGTCTTGAAATTTCTTTATATCACCTTCATTTCTAACGATATTTTCCACGTGGCATAGAATGCTACATTGACAGCTTTTCTAATTTCAGTACTTTAAATATATCATTCCACTGTCTCTGGCCTACATGGTTTCTAATGAGAAATCTGTGATTATTTGCATTGTGATTCTACTGTATCTATTGCATCTTTTGTTTTTCGGATTGCTTTCAAATTTTTCTCCTTACCTTCCGCATTTTGCCATTGGAACTATGATATGGATAGGCACCTGAGTTTCTTTGCATTTTCCTTTTTCTGATCTGCTTGAATATGTAAACTTAGGACATTAACATAGCTTAAGTTTGTGGCCATTTTAAATTGAAACGTTTTTCCTGCCCTACTTTCTCTCTCTTTTCTTCTGAAATGGAACTGGTATGTAGAACTGCCCTCTCTTGCTATTCATGGTGGGCAGAATGGGTCATTATAGGAAATATAGGAAATATTTTTTGGTGCATCATTTGGCCTAGTGTAGGTTTTGTCAGAGCTTGTTCTTTCATTCCGCATCGGTCAGGTTTTTACATTTTCCAAATACAAGTTTCAGAAATAAAGGAAAATGTGGAAATTTTAAAGAGAATTTAGAATTACCAGTGACGACAGAAAAGCTAGGAAAAAAAAAAGGTGCTGCTTGTAAATTAGAAGCAGTGGGCACATTTAGCCTGGACAGGGAACTGCCCCTGATGGAAACAAAGCAATACTGTCTGACCTAGAGGATAGCCTCTCGGGTGTGTTCTCAGTCTCCTCTGAAAGGGCAACTAAAAGGTGTACTGGAAGGATTTACTCATGCTAAGCGCATTCATTCCTGGACTGGATCATGAAAGGAGGTTGTAAACACAATGTCCTTGCTAAGATTTGGGAAATAAAATAGTTTTTGTGGGTTTAGGATACTTTATATGTGGTCCCTACAGAGGCTGTAGGTGCTGACTCTGTTGATCTCTCAAGGTCCTTTCAAACCCTATCATTCTATGATTCTATAATTAATAAATGAATGAGAGGATCATTTAATTAATGTTACAATTAAATATGCCCGAGGTATGCTTATATCCCTGGCATTTCTGAAAAAGCCATAGATGTGGTTTCCTTGAAAAGACCCTTTTGGGAAGTAGTTAGAGGTCGTCTTGCTGAGTTATCAAAGAATTGTCTGCCTTTTGGCATCACTGAAGGACTGTTTTGTTTATCATATGCTTGATAGAAAATTAGTAACCATACACAATAGCATGGCAAGAGATCAACTGTTTTGCTTTTGGCAAGAGCTAATGATTTTTTTTTTTTTTGCAAGAGCAGCATAATGCATGATTTTTGCCTTCCATTTTTCACAAAATAAAAAATTTGCATATGTTTCTGCAAGAGTGAGCCATGGTATTGAAGAAAAACTAAGAATCATCTAAATCAATAGCTTAGCATAGAGAAAAAGATTGGATGTAACACAGCACAACAAAAGATAATACTAGACCTGCCTCATTGCACTGAATTTCTGCAGAGCATAAAACTTTCATCAGAAAACAAAACAGCGGAAATAATAAATGGATACTATAAATTAAAACTGGTACAATTACAAGGTAGCATCCCCCAAAATAATTCCTCTATATACAATGCGGTCTAGTTATATTAGAAGTTCTCTCTCTCTCTCTCTCTCTCTCTCTCTCTCTCTCTCTCTCTCTCTCTCTCTCTCTTTCTATCTCTTATTTTGCAAAACAAATTTTACTCCCCAAATTAAGGAATATCTTTTTGATGTCATGATTATAATAGGCTGTTGAATTAAGACTCTAAGGCTTTTGCAAAATAGAGAATCTGACACAATCTAATACAATAAAGCTGAATTTCTTCTATAATACAAAGCTTTCTTTTTCTACATTCAAATGATTTCCCAGTGATGCACTTAAACCCAGACTCATTATAACATATATATTATTCCTATTTCTATTACTGTGGTTAGAAAGTATAGTTGTATTTCATAAAAGGGAAGGATGTAATAGCCATTGTTAAAAAGAAGTCAGAGGGGTATGAAACAACTGTTTTAGTTATCCAAAGAAAAAAGCATCAGTTCTTTTAATCTAAATCATTTGGATTTAACCTATGTTACTTACTCTAATTTTCATGGATGACTAATACTGTACATATTCTTCCAGTGATGAAAACTTATCTTTTCTGAGCTTTACTGCTGAATTATTCACCCACAGGGGAGTTTGCTTCAGAAGTGTTAGAATCTCTCTCTGGGGAAACAGAACAAAACTTTTACAATCACCATTAAAAAAAAGAAAACAAAAAACAGAGTAAATAAGCATGTTCACATTTCTTATTGTCAAGTTCTGCTTTCCAATCCAAATTTGCTATTGACTCTGCTGAAATGTGAATACAAAAAATATCTCCCTCCTACTTACAAATGATTTGGGATGTGTAGTGGGTTATTAAATGATGGCTTCAATCTATCATCCATAGTGGGGTTGTTGACTCTCTACAGAGTCTGTTTTATTTGGGCTAAGATGTTATGTGACCTCTAAAACAGATGATTCTGTGGTCCTCTCTCAGCAGCCCTGTCACACATATTTTCTGGATCATCAGCTACCATCATGACTGCTTCCCTCTCAGTCACCATTTATTGGCTTAATAAAATTGTGAGGTTTGTCATTGGCTCAAAAAAAAAAAATAAAAGGCAGGAAGAAAATAAGGAATAAATAAAGAATAGTTTAAGCATGTGTCTTTGTTATTGTTATGTAGTCCCCTTAAACCTAGCCTTCACGACTGACTTTGCATGGTGGTAATTTTCCTTGTAATACTTTACATTTGAAAGAACTAGTTAAAATCATTCTGATTTTTGTTATATGTTTCGAACAGTAAGAACTCAGCTACTGGAAAATCAACATGAGTTTTTGTGATATGTGATGACTTTTTTTTTTTTTTTAAGAAAAAAGGCTAAGGAAAGCTAGTAAATGTATGTATAAAAGCATTGTATAGGGTGGATTATGGGAAAAGCACAAATTCAGGCTGACTTTCATCTACTCAGCCTTTCCACCAATTTGGTTATGATGTAGTAGGAGATCTGGTCAGCTGTTGCTTCGTTTTCCAGGTGACTTTCACTACCTTGCCAAGACCTGGCGTACAGCTGATCGCTGTAACTTGGTCATTCAACACCTGGAAGAAGGAACAGTAGCTCCACTTTCATTGCCTGTAACTCCAGAGTCAGCATGAGGGAAATACATAGAATCTGAACCTTCCCAGAAATAAAAATTAGTTCTTTGTAAAATATTGGGAAACTTGTTTGAAATGTTCTACAAGGAGCTATAATAAAATGATGACCTTGAGATACTATACTATAAGTCTATTACTTTTTTGCATTTCACAAGGAATGTTCTCTTTTTAAAAAATAGAATATAAAGACTTTTAGAAGATGTATGAGTTCGAGTTTCACCAAAAGAAGATCCTTAAAGAATGTGGAAGTAAATACCGTATTTCTCTGAAAATAAGATTAGTTCTTATGTTAATTTTTGCTCCAAAAGACATATTAGGGCTTATTTTCAGGGGATGTCTTATTTTTTTCATGTACAACAATCTACATTTATTCATGTACAAAAATCTACATTTATTCAAATACAGTCATGTCATCTTCTGGAACATTGTCATAACTCTCCAAATCCCGAATTCCGGCTTGAATTTCTTGCGACTCCATTTCCTGTAGAAGCATTGGTCCCAATCTCTCATGTCCAGCAATAGAGCTCTCCTTAAATGAGTACTTCTTGTCCATGTAGCCTGCTTGTAATGCACTGGCAACACAGCTGTCAGTGATTTTATCCCATGATTTCTTCACCCAAGTCACGACCTCTTGAAGGCTAGGCTTCACAAAGTTTCCACACTGATTTCTCTCTATTCTATTTTCAATGTAGTCATTGATTTCCATGAGCAAGTGGTCCTTGAATGGCTTGTTTATTGCAATATCAAGAGCCTGGAGATAGGCAGTCATTGCTGCGGGAATCATTATTTGATCTGTTCTTCTCTCTACAAGGAAGTTCTTCATGTCCTTAGCGTGGTGAGTGCTGGCTGAATCCCAGACTAGCAGACCTCTTTGGCCACCTCGCAAAACAAGTGGCAGCATTAAATCGACCCACTTCCTTATAACTGCTTGTGTGCACCAGGCTTTTGTGTTTTCAAGAACATAAATGTCTGGAACATGTTCAACCTTATCTTTCTTGCCCTTAGTGATGATTAGAGGTGCGTTTCTTTCCATCCAGATGAATTGCCAAAATACAGGTAACATGTGCACTTTAGTAACCAGTGGAGGGAATGTAGATTGATGAGACACCCCTGTGATCAATTGTCATTTGAGACCCTTGGCCCATAAACATTGCAGTTTCATCCATAGCAATCATGTTGGGGAGTTGGTATTTAGAAAAGTCGATGCCATCAACAAAGGACTTGAATGTAAGTGCACGTTTAATAACTTCAGTATCTTCCAGCTTGAACAGTGTTGTCGATCTTAGAGACAGTTCATATTGCTGAAGGAAGCCATCCAGCCAGTGCTGTGATGCTTTGAATTCTTCTGGGGATATTTCTAACTGTGGTGCCATTGCAAGGGCAAATGCTTGAATGAATATCAGCCCTGAGCACAACTAAAGTCTTTGCTCTCCTGTCAGCAATCCATTCACAGATGATGTCTTCCAGCTCAGGAAGTAATGGTTACTGACCTGATTCCCACTTGCACTTCCTAGCATTTCCCTCATCCACCTGTTGACTAAGGTTATTGTACTCTGCTCACCATGTTCGGACCATTCGGAGATCCAACTTCTTCTCTTTGCAGAAAGCCGTAAGATTCTCGCCCTGGGAGTCCTCCAGATTCCTTTCTTGTACTCAGTGGAATAGCTCTTTCTTTTTGCAATCATCTTGTCAGGGGGTCAAAATATCATTCCCTTTACATCTACCATTATATCAAGAGTTAATTGAAGACTTACGAGACAGGAGTGGCAACAAAAATGATGACAGTTAAGAATGATGGTCCACATAAAAGCGACTAACAAGTGCAGGCACCAAAACTCAGAAAATGTTTCTTTATTTCACACGAGTACAATAAGTACATCCATTACAACACACACATATTGACTTATGAAGGTTCATATTAGACACAAGCATGTCCATTCGTTGTCAAGTGTGCACATTATTCGTGCATTGTGTCCGTACTCGGATTGATCCTTCGGAAATAAGTCTTGAGTTCATCTGTTTACATAGGCGTTTACCTATCTGTCATCAAAGGCGCCCTTTTGGTTATTTACAAATACTTAATTATAATTTATATTATCATTTATTTTAAGTATTAATTAATTATATATTAATTATATATTATATTTTATATATATATTATATATTATAATTATATATATATAATAATTAATTATAATATTAAGTAATAATATTATTTATTTATATATGATTATATATTAATATTACTATTATATAATTCAATATGTCCCTTGAATGTCGCAACGGACATACTAAATGCGGCCATCTGGCTGACCATCTTAATTGGGGATTATTTTCGACGTAAGGATTATATTATGAGCATCCTGAAAAATCATGCTAGGGCTTGTTTTCCAGTTAGGTCTTATTTTGGGGGAAATATGGTAGTTTGGAAGGTGATCAAAAAGTGCTGTGCAGTAGTGGAGAAGTGAGGGAGGGACTGGGAAAAAGGCCAATAAAATGTGTTTTAATGAGCACTTTATTGCATTGGGCCACTGGGGCTTAAGCCCAGTGGGAGCTCTCATAAGCCCTGGGAAACACATCTCAGAATTGCCTTGCAGTAGGGTGAGGAAGCTGGAGGAGTTTTCAACCAATTCCCATCTCTATTTGTTTCAGGGTTACTCCTGTCACACTAACTTCCTAATACTTCTGCCCTCCCCCAGGTGTGAGCCAAGCACACTCCTGAGAAAAACAAAAATTCATTATGGTAAATGGATGCGTGGAGCCATGGTACATACAAGATCTGCATGCAGGTTAGCTGTACGTAATGAGAGAGGGGATATGGGCCAGCCAACAACAAATCCGTATGGCTGTGTATTAAAGGGAAATAACACCTATGAAGTCATAATCTTATCCATTGTGTCAGGTAGGGCTCAATCAGGAAGACAGAACCAAATGCTAGAGAATAGGAAAATGTTGGCAAAGATTATGGAAGACTGTTGCTTCTGTGTGTAGTAGAGGACCTCAGTTGGCTGCAGGTTAGCAGGGACAGTAGTCAGGAAGAAAAGCTAGGTGTGAAACAGGGACAAGGCAGAACCTTCAAGGACACTTTGGAACCCGTGAAAAAAAACCCGGAAGCTACGTATGTTTCTCACGCCGTCTGACTTCAACAATAAAAGCGACCTACAGGAGAAGATGGTGCTTTTTGCCAAAAATCAGCACATGTATCTGACCCCAGACTAGAGGAGATGCAGCAGGAGTTCAAAGATGTGTGGGCACAGCTGCTGAGTCCTGCCGATGGGGTGGAACAGAAAATCAGCAACGATGTGTGTAAAATCCAACTGTGCCCAGTGCCCTATGTCAGCCTTCAAAACATACTGGCTACTTCTTATCTTCTGACTTTGCCATCTCACACAAGTCCCTCCTTACCCCCAAACAACAAAGAGAAGGGATTTCAGGGCACTCCACCACATTTACATGGTACAAAACAGTTACATCCATGTTATACTGGCTACATTCTGTCTCATAGAAAAGACTAGGAAAATGGACGTCCACAAAGTCTAGGAGATAAACAAAATTGATAGTTCACAATATTATTTTAGCTCTAAAATGAAAAGCTTTTTAGATGTGTAGAGATACTTGAGTAATAAAATCCTCTGAATTAACCTTTTTTAACAAAATTTATTTTTTTCATGGTATTAGATAATCCAGGTTTTATTTGATTAGAAGCATGTTGTGTGTGTATAAGGTAAGGGGATGTCTATCTGTGTAATTCATTAAGGCATGAACTTCATAGTTCCCCCAAATTTTCTCCTCCACCAAAAAAATAAAAATCAGATTCTCTCATTGTCTGAGCATGAACTAGTCTCCACAGAAAGCAAATGGAAGAGTTTTATGAACCATGTTGGTCCTTTTAGGGCACTTATTTAATCCGTCATTATACCTGTACTTTTAATGGTTGAGTTTTAAAGGTTTAACATGGCTTGGAGTAATGGTTCAAAGATGTTCTTGTGGGTTGAAAAACTTCTTAGGATATTGGATGTCAAAGAACTCAGAGTAAATGTATGTTTTCCTTCTGACTCAGGCTGGCAAAACATTATGAAATTCTTGTACTCACAAGAAACCTATAGGTCAGGAATAGTTATTTTGGTTCCTCGAATACTTAACTCAGAGGGGACCCAGGGGAATGGTAAAGGCCTCTGAAGGTAAGATGTAAATCAGAGTGAAGGTGAAGGTGCAATGCTGGCGGAGGACTGAAGGAAAGCTCAGGATACGTACAGTCAGACATCGGAACTGGCTTGAACTTGCTTACAGGAGCTGAACTTGAGCAACTTTCCCAGCTCCCAGTTTAGTGGCATCACACTGGTAGCTTGAAAACGGCCCTGGTGGAAGTATTTACACCACAGAACTTGGAAGATACTGCGGACCAGGGCTTCCTCCACCCTTCCCACTCCCACCAGCCCAAGAGCTGATTATTAAGCTTTTCCCAGCACACTGCTGGCTAATCTCATTTGAAATAACCTAGTTGCTTCTCTTCTTTCTTATTTTGGGCAGACCTTCCTATGCACAGGGTACTACTGACTGGTTGATGAAGATATGCTTCAGTCTATGATTTTAAAAAAAAATCATTTGTAACTCTCCTTCTGAGATTTGAATTCAGGCAGCTTGCAGAACTTTGTTTATCATTAATATTCATTCTGCACAAGGGTACAATACTGTGTTTCACGAAAATAAGACCTAGCCGGACCATCAACTCTAATGTGTCTTTTGGAGCAAAAATTAATATAAGACCCAGTATTATATTATATTATATTATATTATATTATATTATATTATATTATTATATTACAGTAAAGACCCGGTCTTATTTTACTATAATAAAATTTTACTATAGTAAAATAAAACGGGGTCTCCTATTAATTTTTGCTCCAAAAGACGCATTAGAGCTGATGGTCTGGCTAGGTCTTATTTTGGGGGAAACACAGTATAATATGACTGGGTCTTATATTAATTTTTGCCCCAAAAGATGCATTAGAGCTTCTTGTCCAGCTAGGTCTTATTTTTGGGGAAACATGCTTAGTAATTATGATCAACATGGCCCCTTGTCGTCATAGGGTTTACATCTCCAGAGGCTCCCAATCTTGATGCTACTGTCATTTTGGATGCGTGGTTCTTTGTTGTGGATGTTTAATAGCATTCCTAGCCTCCATCCACTAGATGTCAGCAGCAACTACCCCCCATTGTGAAAATCAAAAATGTCTCCAGACATTGCCAAATGTCCCCCAGGAAACACAATTTCCCTGGTTGAGAATCTTTGTGATAAACAACTGTTATATAATAGAAGCTGGTGGTGTGAGAGAAGCTGCCACTTCAACAAGTACAATTGTTATCTCCTTTTTACAGGAGGAGAAACTGAGGCACTCAGAGAGTAAGAAATTGCTCAGGAAAACACCTTTTAAGTCGTCAGAATAAGATTATAACTCATGTACCCCCAATTTCACAAATAATTCTTCAAAGTGCACAAATAGGAAAAAAATGAGCTAGGTAGTTAGAAATGGTATAAACTTTGGGAGAAAAAAATTAATAGCCAAGACCAATAGTGGTCACAGATTTTAGGATGGTAATTTTAAATATGTATTAAAAATACGGGTATTTTACGGCCAAAGAACACATATGAGAACATAAAGCTCAGGCTTTAACTATAAACTAAATTTTAAGAATACAGTTGCAAAAGATCCTGATGAAAACAGAGAGGGGGATTGTTGAAACCCCTTCATGTGACCGTGTGGCTTCTCTGAGCTATCTGATGAGCTTATGTTGGAAAGGACTCATATAGGACGTGAAGGAGTTGAACCGGAATAATGATGAATGGTGCAAATTTACAAAAATGATTTCTGGGCCGGGGGGGAGGTGATGCCCAGATTGAGCTGAGGCTTGCAAAAAATGCTAGACAACAAAAAGACCCTTTAAAGCTATGTTTGGAGCAAGAAAGAAACTGAGAGGCCCTCTGCTTGGAGCAGATGGTACAATGCTAACAGATGAGGGAGGGAAAGCACAGCTCTTCATCTTCAGTTCTGCTGTTCCATAAAGGAAAATCGTGTTTCAAAGGGAAAGATATTTTAGAGCAAATATTTTGAAAGAAATCAAAGCCCAAGAAATTGAAGATGTCATAAAGCACCTGTTTTAAATATATGAAAATTGCTTCATCTATTTGTTCATTCATCCATTCATCAAATGTTTTCTGAGTGTCTACCACATGCCATACACTGGGCTGAGCAAGGGGGAAATGATCATTCTCAGTTCCTCCATTCAAGGACTTCATTCTTTAGTGGAAATAAGCAAATGAAATTCAGTGGGATACTCCATACATCTAGTGTTCCATGTACCATGTTGGGGACTTACTTTGGTGTGAAGAAGGGAGGATGTTAGGTTACAGACTTCTCAGGGTCCTAAAAATTAGGAGGATTTGGCAAGGTGGAAAAGTTAAGAGTAAGGATGGAGCAGTATGTTGCTGGTAGAGGAAAATGAATGCTCAAGGGCCAATGATTACGTTATGGGTTCCTGAGGGAATCTGCCTATCGGACCAACCATGGTGAATGGACACGGTTCCAGAATACTGGAGGTAATAAAAACTTGATTTTCAAAATTAGGGTCATGCAGAACAACTGTTCCTGCCTTTCTGAATCATAACTGTTTCACTCACCCATAAAGATCCAATTTAATATTCTTTGCACCAGACACTTACAAAGTAAAAAAGAGAGTCCTATTTAACATGTGGGTGTTGTTAATAAAGAATGGAGAGGTTCCAATTATGCGTCCCCTCATTCTCCCACATTTGGTTCCGTATATGATGTTTTTAGGTTCAGAAACGTGTTTTCTTTTTTCTTTTTCTTTTTTTTTTTTCTGGATGGATGGAATTACATTATGGCACTTTTTGATTTGCGTGGGATATGCTTAGAGGTTTGTGAGCTGGGTGATTGAGGCCAACCCCTATGGCAAAGTGTGCCCAACTCCAGAGGGCGCCAGTCACAGGGAGCTCAGATCCCCCAGGTGGCATGGTTAGGGTCAGAGACAGTGGGCTGTGGAACAATTTAGAATAATGTTTATAAACGTATTATTACCACTTTCTGGCAGGAGGTTTTCAGTGAAGTATGTTGCGTTCTTAGTTCTTTCCTCGGCAGCATTATTTTAGCATTGAAATGCAGTGACCAAGCCTGCAGATGGTAAATAACTGGGAGCTATAGCTTGTAAATGGGATGAAAGAGCCAAAATTAAACAATTGCCAGTTTGCAATGAAAGACCAAAACAAAGAATGTGAAATTTATCACAGATTAAAGATAAGGCCCTGAATTTTGTTTGAGAAAAATCAATTTTATGAGTACAGGTTGGAGGAGACAAACGATTTATGTAAAAGCAGGCTTATAAAGTTTAATTAATCATGAGCTCAATGGAAACCAGTAATGTGATGTGGCTGCTGAGGAAACAAAGGTGATCTTTCTTTTCTCTGGAAAGTTTTCTTCCTTGATGCTTTTCAAATTACAAAACTAATGAACGCTTGTTTTAAAAAGTGAAACAAAAATACAATTTTAAAAGGATATAAAAAGGAAATGCTAATCCGCTCCTCCTTTCTAGTTCTTGACCCTCTCACAACAAAGAATTATCCACCCAAAATCTCAACAGTGATGATATTACGAAACCCTCAGCATGGCGCATTCGATTTATTTCTCTGCATGCCATGCGTTCTAGAAATTACCACCAAGTAAAATTTTCATGCCAGAGTTTCCCCTTCTTTAAAATGAGGATAATCATAGCACCCACTTCAAGAGTTGTTATGAATATTAGGTTAAATAAAACATGTTGAGAATTGAAAGAGGTGTGCAAGAAAATCCAGCACAGCAATGTGAAGCATAAGCCTTCATTCAAAAGGTCATGGTAAGAGGAGGCGCTGAAGGAATGTTCTGGGGAAAAAGGGTGAGATTTTTATAGAACTTGAGCAAAGAGAGGTCAGCTGAAGTTCAGCTAGTTGTGGAACTAGTTGCTCAGTAAGGGTTCTTGCAGGTGGGGTGAGGAGTTTCACTTTTGGTCTAGCCATTGTTGGCTGGGCAACTCGGGTTTTATTAAGAGGAAAAGGGGGGCTAGGGTCACCAAGGGGTCTGGATGGAAATTATTAATTCTTCAGGGCTTCTTACAATAGCACATAGAATGTGCTCACTAAATGCTGATGATTGATGCTTTTCTGGTCTCCCCCAACCCTGGGCAGACTCTCTAAAACCTGTCACTTCTGGGAGCCAGTAGGAGACAAGGCAGAGGTCCTCTGTGCCCTTGGGTCTCACAACTTGACCCTGAGGTTCAAGTGCACCCCTCCAGGGAGGTGATGGGCTCCACCTTAGGAATGTGGGCTCCTTGTGGTGGAAATCAGTAAAGACCAACCAAATGAGAAAAGCAAAGGCTATTTATTCTGAACTTGGTATAGCAAGAGTCAGCCACTGTCACTTGCCTTTGGCAAAGACTCAAAGGCAGACAGAAAGGTGGGAGAGATTTCAGTGGCGAAAAGGGGAGGTTTAGGTGTGCGCTGAGAGAGGCTGCTGGCTCAGAGGAGCGGTAGGTGGCTACATGGAAGAAGGGCATTCAAGTGACCAGTTAAGGGTGGCTTTCTCTGGTTGGTCCCAGGTTGGAAGGGGTCACAAAAATTAGGGAGGCTGTCAGTTATTACTCAAGTCCTGGCCATTTTGGGTCAATGTTATAGACATTTTTGTATAGCTTCCTGGATTGCTACAAAAGATAGCAATATGGCTTCCTGCAAGTCCGATTTATAAGTAGGCTGACTTCCTGGGTGAATTCTTATAGGTAAGGGGTTGATTTCCTGGGCAGGTTGTTATAGGTTGTGGGTCAAAGTTGTGTTTTTATACCTAGTCTGGCCATTATCCACTTGTATCTTTAGATTCAGTCTCTCATTTTCCTTTCCCTGATTATTTCTTCCTGTCTAGGCTTCTGTTTATGTTATTTGGTCTGGGGGCAGAATACAAACAAACAAACAAACAAACAAACAAAAAACACACAACAAAAAACTGGCTTTAATTGATCTCATGTTCATTCAAGTTTATTTTCTAGCATAAATTTTATGATGTAAAGGGCTAAAGATTTTGATGCTCGGTCTCTGAGACTCGACCCTTAACATTCCAAAGCTAAGAATTACAAGGGTTTGTTCTGCTTAGTCCATCTTCCCAGAGGCAAAACAAGAAATCAGGAAAAGGCAATGTGTGAAAGGATATTTAAAAACTAAATAGCCCATAACACATATTGCATAAACATTATATGAGCATTATGTGATATCAAGTTACTCTCCCTGGAATTTCCAAACAAACCTAGAATGATTTTTTTGGAAGGATTGCTGAAAAATGAGGTTTTAGAGGCAGGATTTGGGTCAAAGTCTAGTATGAGGCCTAGTGATAAACGGGGTTAGAGATTGGCTATCATTTTTTTCTATTTAAAAAATATACATTAATTGCTGAATTAAGTTTACAGAACTTAGTTTTATATCCTTTCTAAGCATACTTGTCAGTATGTACAGGTCAGTTTTCCAACAGCTTGTGGTATCTGTTATAGTTCTTTGAGTGCATAAATTAATTAAGGCCAGTGTCTGTATCCTGAAACTGAAAAATAGTTCAAATGAATTTACTTGAATGTTGGCCATGTACCCTCTGTAATATCTCATCAGGGTGATTAGTCTAAGGTTAATTTCTGCTTGCAATTCTCACAGAGCACTGGCATTTTCATTTTGGCATCAGGTTCACTGTTTGTAATGAAAGTGCCTAAGGATGGTTATAGCATATTTCCTCAATCTTCCTGTTTTAAGACCATTAGTAAATAAAATACAGATTTCTGTAGATGGAATATAGTTCCAGTAAGTTGCAACTTTAGTCATATTTATTCCTTTTGACTTTGAATTGAGCAGTATTTCCTAAAATATTTATAAACTATCTTTTGGATGATGCAAATTAAAACATTTCAAGGTAAGGATATTAATATCATAACTACATGAAAAAAAGAAACCATGGGGAGTAGCTTTTAAGATATCCATATCATGCCAACACTAATGAGATATTTTTGCAATAAATACATTTAGTGTATGACATTGAAAGCAGTTGATTAAAGGAAAGCAAAGATTGAAAGTTAGCAGGAGTACAAATGAGATTTTTATTTGGTACTTTTTCTCTTTTCTCTTTATGACTGCATTAGTGAGGTACCAACGAGAGGCCTACACGAAGCCTTGGTTGGACCCTGCTGGGATACTCACCGTTAAAAGATTGCTGAGTTCTGTTTCCTCCGTCCTAATGTCTCTTCCTTGCAAAGCTCAGGGCATATGAGAGGCGTTTTTATTGGTTTGTATGAGTGCAGTTGCTTTCGGAAGACTTATAATTTGACTAAAGGGGGTATCTGTGAAAAAGACATGGTCAGGTATGTCCTGCTGCACTGAATACTAATATGCTTTTGGTAGAGGCACATTATGCTTTTATTTCTGATTCTACATTGAATTATTTACACCTTCAAGGCAGCTGATTGAACTGCAGCATCAGTCAATTAGCAAATCAAAAATTTATATGATTCCAATTTAGCATGGAGTCCTTCTCTCTCTCTCTCTTTTTTTTCTTTTTAGATTTTCACCCTGACAGTGACAAATTACTCCTCTGCTGGCTGAGATTGGAAATTAAAAGCATTTAGAGTTGCTCATGCATTTATGCTAATGAGAACTTCTGATATGATTTGCATGCAAAAGAGGACAATCTGAAAGCTCATCAGTTTTTCATGCTTCCGCATTTTGATGTAGCAGAATTTTTTTCTGTTTTTCTGTGGAGCAAAAATTTTTTTCTCTCCAGGAAACAATACAGAATGTGAACAAAAAGAGTTCTTTTAAGTCAGAAAGTTCTTCGTTTTTGTACCCTCCAGAATCTTGTCAAACCGTGTGCTTGCTTTTTCAAAACGGCAGCCCACATTCATTAGCATTTTAGATGTTTATCAAAGGAAAGATCCAGTATCTGCCACACAAGATTATAGCTCAGCTTCATTTTCAATTCAGCAAGGGGGGAATAAAAACAAAGACATGGGGACAGACTAGAAGAGGGACTTGCACCCTGACAACCTTTTTCATACACCACCTGAATTAATCCCATTTAGAGCAAGTTTGATTAGTCACCAAAGGTGGCAGTTTTAACTTTCATAGATGGCACTGACAAATTTTAGCAGAATCTTAGTATAACACTTCTCCACTGATATTTGTATAGAAGAGGGAAAAAAAATGTTACAAATGAATACAGAATACCCGCGGGACAAACGAATGAGGAAGAAATGTGCTATCCAGAAATTTTTGAAAGGAATTTAATTATTTCCATAAACATGCATTTATTAAACCATTAAGATGGCAAAGAGGGAATTAAAAGGATGGGAAATGTTTCATTTTTATAATTTTTATTTTTCTTAGAAATGAGTCCCTCTCTTGGGAGTGCTCTAATTTGGTGAAAGTTAAATGTTATATTATCAAAATGTAGTTGATACTGTGGAAATTTTATTTTGCCAAAATGAATAGGCTTTGTTATTGCTTTAACTGTTATCATTCGAGGTCTTTATTTATATTTAATGCAGTTCAGAGCAATGTTGCACCAACTATGTGAGAGACAATGTACTTTTGGTCCCCTCAACGGGAGAAGTCAGGAGCTTTCTTCTGCTTTAAATGCACAGAATCTAATTTATGTAAGATGTTTGAAAGATGATTCCATAGAATAGCCTTTTGGTACTGGAGTTTAACGTAACGGTTATCTATTTGCCTGCTTGTACCTGGTGCCCTTAAGCTGTCCTAACGTAGAGAAATGTGTACAGTTCTAGCTGAGGGTATTGGCTGGCTTTGGAATCCATTCGAATCACTTTGTATATTATCTTTTAAATTTGTGTGGTTCCCTGCACACAAACCCCTTCCCCAACCACCACCAATACCTTTCTCAGGAGCCTTGGACTTCCATTCTATATTGTAACTTGATTGATTGAAAGTGTGTGTTTCCAGTGTCCCTGGATTTTCTCCAATTGTGGTGGATACCCTAAGCCAGGCATTCATTTTGGATCCCATCTAATATTGACTGGCGGACAGTTAAACTTCAAGTGAGGGACTCCTAGCTCTGGATCTTCTCACTTCTCTTGTTATAGCCAAATGACCAGCTGGGTCAGTTCATAGCTCAGCTGGCTTCCTTACCTGCCACAAAATGGAATTAAACCCAATGGGGTAATTTTGTATTTTGGGTAAGGGAATGCTATGGACTGAATTGTCCTTCCCAAAATGCATAATTGAATCCTTAACCTCCAAGGTAACTGTATCTGGAGTTAGGGTCTAAAAGGAGTTAATTAAGGTTCAGAAAGGTCATAAGGTGGGACCCTGATCCAATAGGACTAGAGTACTTATAAGAAGAAAAGCCTGAGCTTACTCTCATCCTCTCTCTCCCTTCTTCTCTCTCCCACCCCAAACAGAGGACACAGTAAGAAGGGGGCCATCTGCAAGCAAGCCAGGAAGTGGGTTCTCGCCAGAAACCTAATCAAATGGCACCTGGATCTCAGACTTCCCAGCCTCCGGAATGGTGAGAAAACAAGTTTCTGTTGTTTAACCCACCATTCGATGATATTTTTTTTATGGCGGCCCAAGCAGACTAATACAGGGAGAGAGGTAAGAAACATATTATTTCTAGACTTAAAACTTAATCATTTGTTGTGGTCTACCTTATGCTTCCTGAACATGGCATGACTGTCTTATGAAATAAGCTTTCAATGTTATCCTCTATGACCATTTAATTTAATCAGCCATCTTGTGTGGAATTATAAAAATGAATATTCAGTGACAGAACAGTCTGTTCACTGCAGGTAGAGGCGTGTGCAATATAGAAAGTAACCATTTAGCAGAATTATGGCAATAAGTTTACTGCTAGAATCCATGGGGCATCTATAAACCCCTCCCACCTACCCAGCATTGCAGAGAGAAGTCCTTTCTGCACAGATGGAATAGACTGGTTTGTCCTCTAGGAGGAGAGTTATATAATCTCAAGCTCAGGATTGATAGGTCTTCACTCAATGGTTTAAAGGCAAGAACAAGCCAAAAACAGAGCTGTAGACTCTAAGTTTGAGAAGTTGTATAAAAAGAGACTGAAGATGCTCTGTAATGGGAATGTCAGACCTCTTCTGAGAATTGCATTGAAGCTTTCCTGAAAGAATTACTGTTTTCCTTTTTATAAGGTTATATATGCAAAGGAAAGAATTAACATCATTTCCTGTATAGTATTTTTCTCTCAAATACTCAAAGAAGAACAAAATGACATCTTGGTGCTACCATCTTGATCCCGGGTGATTATTTTATCTTTTGATATCTAGAGAAGTTTTGACACATGGCACTGCGAAGGTGCTGGAATGGGAGTGGTGACAGCCAGGAGGGAAGAGAGTGGCAGGGACCCCAGGCAGATACGTGGTGAAACAATGACCCTGTCTTATGACAAGGTACAGAGAGCTGAATTACTTATCCCACTTTGCATTGCTGGCAGAAACTCTCTTTTTACTATATTCCTGTTATTAGTATCTCCTTCTCTGCCTTATAAGATATGTGTTCTTTTATTTTTATGATATTTTTGTTTTTCATTAGAAATGACCACCAATTCTTTCAAGGGTTGTCAATAAATCTAACAACCACTGATATGTATTGAAAGCATACCAAGTGCTGACTGTTGAGGTACTTCGTATGTTACGGTCCTATGAGGCAGGTACTAGCATTCTACACATGAAGGGGTGCCACCTAGAAAGGGTGC
Source organism: Rhinolophus hipposideros (assembly GCF_964194185.1). NCBI lineage: Eukaryota > Metazoa > Chordata > Mammalia > Chiroptera > Rhinolophidae > Rhinolophus > Rhinolophus hipposideros. The sequence goes on along the minus strand of NC_138049.1, from coordinate 10,633,751 downwards.
GTAGCTCGCCAAGGCCCCAAGTTTCTGTACGTGGCAGAGCCAGGGCTGACACCTAGGTTCATGTCTCACTGAAGTGGACAGCACAATGATGTTAGTGCCAGAGTGCTGCTGCTATCTGGGACCTCCTGACGTACTCACTGAAAATGCTCAACTCCAAAGAGAGATGAGCAATCTAATTTCCTGGAATCAGGTCCCTTTGGTGGATTCTGTGAACTTACCTAGAAATGCACAGAGCGGTGTTTACTTCAGTGCACTGACTTGCTGTTATTTGACTGTTGCTTGTGGTGCTCAGTTCCAAGGAAAGGTTCAAGTTAATGATGCCCCTGATGTTCCTTCACCCTTGACGTATCCTCGCAGATTTCCAGCCGGAGTTAAGACAACCCTCAAGGTTGCGCATTGACGTTACTTCAGGGAACGTGTCTCTTGCATAGCAAGAGCCCTACCCATTTTCCATTCTAGTGGATTCTCCTACAGTATAACACCATAAGCTCAGATTTACCCCAAACCATTATCAGTGTCCAGCCGATCATTCATTTGCTGAAGGCTTTTGGATGTGCTTGTGCTAGAGAAGGCAGGCAGACAATACTCTCCCTTTCTTTAGAACGCATGCTTTTGTGGCACAATTCTTACTTTGACAAATTACAATGATGGTCTTGCCAGATGGAATATGGACTCCCCAAGGAACTGTGAGGACTGCTAAGGATTCTGCAAAGGCAGCAAAAACTTGCTCTACTTGGAACTGGAGGTGATAGTCAGAAGTCAAATGGGGGTTGTACCAACAACCATTTACACTTATAAAGCCCCCTTTACAAAGGAGTCCCAAGGCACAGTGCATTTAGACTTTAAAATGTCAGTGGGTGAGGACAACCGAGAGCAGCAGCAGACATAACCTTTAGTGTCGCCCTGAATACCGACAGAGTAAGAGGCTGTGCACTTTTTATAGGCACTGTATTATATTCTCCACATTGTCTTGAACCCACTATTGTTCCAAATGTGAAACTTCTATTGGATCTCAATGGAGTTTGTGTTGCTGTGTGATGACAGCAGGATCTGATCCTAACTCAGCTAGCACTTCTAAGATTTTCTCTACATGAAACGAAAATGTTACAAGGCAGCTCATACATTGTATGGCTCATCACTGTTCTTTCCAAATAAGATACAGCCTAAGTATCTACAGTTGCACTGTAGTAATCTTTCTAAAATTTGAGCATGCTTTACTATTTCCATTCTTTGTCAAATACATTGTTTGTTTGTTTTTATTCCCAGCTGATGGTACTGATAATTAACAATGCCCATGTGGGTGCCCGAGAGACTTTCCTGCACTGTGTATGTAAAAAACTTTGTCTATCTTTTACAGACACAATAGCGCAATGCATTGGAGATCAGTGTTGTTAGAATTCTAAAATTTCAGATTCACAATCTGCTTTATAGTTTCCTTAAGGAAAAGCTGCCATTTTCTAAACAATGCAATCCCTGAAATTTGACAGTTTATTGAATAAATTTATACTTTTATATTACATTTTTATTCATTTAACTAGTTCTACTAAGTCACTGTAGGATACAAAATATTTTCTCTGTATACTTTCCTAATCTCCCAAAGACTGAGATAAGGAAATAGTCAGTAGGCAGTTCTAAGTAAGCTATTCATTGCTTCATGTTATCAATTCCTTCACAAATGTTACTCCCCCTCCCGCACTTTTTTTGTGGTGATAGTAAAATGAATGAAGAGCTCAGATACTTTTGGGGTGATTTCATCCTCAGCTTTCACATTTTATCTTAGAGGATTTTCTTTGATCAGTGCATTTCAGTTTTGGAGTTTCCAGAATTATAAAAGTGGATTTATCTTATCTCTAAACATGAATCAGAACTAATTGACAATAGTTTCTAAATTAATCCAAATCCATCATGAGTCTGACTCTTGAAATGTGAACATTCTATTGATGGATTATAGATCTTCAAATTTTATCATAACGTACATGAAATTTAGCAAAGGGAGGAGTATGCTAAATTCTCTATCTTAAGTCCTGATAATCCACATGTGATCTTTGTGGCTCTGGAGCTAAAATCATAGATATTCATATTTTCTTTCTTTCCTTCAGTTGGCGGGGGGGACTCTGCTACAGGCTGCAGGTCTGCAAGGTGGCTAGGAAAGTGCCATGGTGTAATTCTGGTTTAGGTATGCTTCACATGGAAGCTCACGTGGAAAGAAACTTGGCTACCTGGTGTATGTTCTCATAGAAATGGCAGAAGCCAAATAGAGAAACCCTATAAGTATAATCACATTTTAAGACTTTGCTTCTGTCATGTCACTAACTTCTGATTTGCCAAAGCAAGTCAAATGGCTAAGACCAAAGTCATGGAGTAGGAAAGTACACACTGCCCTCCATGACATTGTAGCAAATGTGTGGCTGTATAATGCCAATACAGGAGAGTGACAATTGAGACCGATTAACCCATTTCTACTTAAATCAGCTCTTATGGATTATGTTATCTACAAGTGGTATTATCATAAGCCTCAATGAGGTATATTGTATTATTACCATCATTTTACAAAGGGAGATGCTGGGACAGAGAGGAAATTAGTTACTTGGTAAAGGTCACATAGCTAATAAATGGCAGAGCTTGAATTCAAACCAGACTCCAGAGTTCTGACTAACTTCCCCTATGGGTATGACAACTTGATGCACCAATTTCTATCATGGGTATTGTATAAAAGCAAAAGATTATTAATCATAGTAAGTGACAATAATAATAATACTTCTATAAACTAGAAGATAGAATATTATGTTGCACTATACTCTATTATGTTACAATATATTAAAATGCACAAAGGTTACCAAAAGTAAACTAGCACTGAAATCATAGGAGTGAAGTGGTTCTGAAATCAAGTTGGAGAAAGTAACATGTGAGATAATCCAAAGGTGGCAGACCTCAAAAAAATAAACACAAAAAGCCAATCAGGAAAAATATATTTCTTGTAAGTGAGTAGAGGCATCACTCTAAAATAACAAGCTAATATCATTTGCATACAAGAAAAGCTGCACAAGCTAGAAAGAATCACAATGAGACGGAGCAGCAGGTGCATGGCAGAGAAAGTTCAGAGTGTAATGAGATGGCAGGTCTCAGAAAATTCTAGCATAAAGCTGTGTTGAGATTTATGAAAAGGAGTTGTCATAGCATAGCTTCACAAATACCGTGGTGAAGCAGGTGGATAAGGACCACGCAACATATCCCTGAGAAACTCTCACTAGAAAATATTGCCATGAGCCAGATTAAAATACTGAGATTTTATCATAGAAAACAAATAAAAACACACCACAAAGCAGAAACACAATAACTCAAAGAAAAGATGATGAGAAAATAGAGAGAGTTGAAACATGACCTGGAAGAACTTAGGAAAAAAACAACAGAATAAAAATAACTGGTAGAAATACAGACAAGAAATAGTAAAAAGCCCAAAGGAGGACATACACCGTAGTAACTACAGACAGAGACCTAAAGGCTAGACCAAGAATAATGATAAAAATGAAATGAAAAGCTATGAAAAGATTTGGGAAAAATTCTAAATATAAGGCAAAGGGGGCCAACATGATACATAATTGGAGTCTGAAAATGAAAAGCAAGAGCAGTGGAGTGGAGCAAATATTTAAAGATATACAAGTAATTCACAAAAGAATAGATTTTGAAAAACAAAAGTATATATATCTGGACACCTCCCATGTCAAGGGAAAGAACAGCAGAATGGTCAACACTGAGATATAGCTTAATCAAGTTACTGATCTTCAAAGAAGAGGAAAGAAGCTGCTGAACATATAAGGGAAAAATATCACCGGGCTTCAGATTTTTCCACAGGAACGTCTGATCCTAGCTTTGAGTAGCAGTACAAAATCATAAAAGTGTATTATAATGCCTCAGTTATTAAATAATATAGAATAGAAAGAAGAGTAGAATAGTCTAGAAATAGACACCAAATGCATAGGAAATGGAGGAAATAAGATAAAATGGCACACTGCAAACCAGTGAAGATACATAGATTCTTCAAATAAGATATTGTGACCACTGGGGAAAAACTGAAATTGAATCCAAAGCAGAAACATAGTTTTTCACTGGGATAAATTTTAAATAAATAATTAAATGAGAAAAATAAAACCATGAAAGTTCTAAACGGAAACAGAATAATTCTTTGAAAATGGAGTGAGGAAATTTTTCTAACCATAACTCAAAATTCAGAAAGTATAACAGAAAAGATTGGTAAACTTGCACAAAAATAAAAGATGTTGTATATAGTTAAAAAGAATATAAGTAAAGTCAAAAGACAAATGGCCACCAGAGAAAATATATTTTCAAATTATATAACACATAAAGATCATATATAAAAACTCTCATGAATCAATAGAAAAAAAGGAAAATACGTAGGAGCAGACAGTTTACAAAAAAGGCTTATCACCATATGACAAGCTGTCAGTCTCTACCTTAATAAGGAAATACAAAACAAACCACACTAAATTGTTATTTTTTCCCTATTAGAGTAATTCAAATATCTAAGTTTGATAATATATTCTACTACTGAGACGGTTAGGAATCAGACATCTCATTCATTGCTGGGGAAAGTATAAATTTGTATTACTTCAAAAGGCCCTCATCCCATCTTAAAAATATTTACAGTTTTATTCTTCTTTTCCCTTCTGTAGACCTTATTTCTGAATTGTGTTTTATTATGATTTCATCATAAGCAAATGTTTTGTCAAATATTTTCTCAGCCTCTATTAAGATCATCATGACTTACCCCAAGAGTGAGTTAGCAAATAAATTCATAGAAACTGCCTCATTAAACCATTCTTTTTGTATCAATCAGGGTAGAGTCGGGAAAATGGATACCATGCCTGCTAGTTCCAAAGTGAGAATTTAAATAGGGAACCAGATACAAATGTGTTGGAAGAGCTGAAAGGGATGGCTGTGGGTGGAGAGCAGAACAAGAAAGGACAGGAACGTATCTGAGAGCCAGTAGGAAAACAATCTATACACGTATGTCCTGAGATCAATCGTACTGCTATCCTGTAATATTCTTTCAATACATTGCTGGAGATAATTTGTTTATAATTTTGATTTCTGTATTATATAAAGCCAAGTGAGAATGGCTTCTTTATACTTGTGTGTGTATATGTGTGACTGCTGTCTCTACTGAGTTTTGCTAATAGGGTTATTCTCTAAAGGATGAGGAGAGTAAGTTGAAGAAGCGGCACATGTTTCTATGCTCTGGAATGTGGGCACTAACTTTCTCTTGATCCATTTTATTATTTTACATCTTAGTTTTTATAAAGTTCATTATTGAGTTTTAATTTGAAAAAAAATATATTTCTATCCCTGCACTAATTTCTCAGTATTTTAATTACTATAGCTTTATACTAGGTCTTGACATATAGTATAAAAAATCGTTCGTTTATGTTCTTGAAAACTTTCCTGGGTATTCGAATAAATTTGTTCTTTCATATGGATTTTGAGATCGGCTTACATGAAAAATATTTTTAGAGATTTGATTGGAATTCTTTTCATTTATAGATTAATCTTGGGAGAATTTTACAATATTGATTCTTCCCACATTTTTACTTATGTTTTCTATTGTGACTTTCTAGAAAGTTTCATAACTTTCACCACGAGAGTATTGTTTCTCTTCTGTTATATTTATTCCTAAGTATTTTATTTTTGTTGTTGTTGTTGTTGCTGTCCAGGATATTTGTTAGGAAATTACAGTGTTTAAGTATCAGCTGAGGGAAAGAGGAGAGTAAAGCATTCCGGGTACAGGAGGAAATGCAGAGTGACACTAGATGAAACCTTTTCAAGTAAGATGGCTATAGAACTATTACAGTGTTTAAATCAGCAAAGTGGCATGAGACTTGCTTGCCAGCATATATTTGTCTTCAGATGACCAGCACCTAGTTGGAGAACTAAGATAACTCAGATGTATCCACTAGGGTTGGTATTTGTCACCTCATCTGAATGAAGCTTGCTGGTACATGTTGTGAGCAATAGCTAAAATGGGGAACACAGTGACCAACCCATGACAGAGAAAAAACACTGACTAGTCATAACACCATAGCAATGGCTCTCATTTTTCCAAGGTGGTTAGAGATTGACTTTTATGTGTACCATACATATATGACCTTGGACCTCAAACCTCAAAAGCCAAGCTCCACACTGACAGACTAAGCTCTTACAGAAAGGAAGGTGGCTTCGTGCGACGATTTGGGGAAGAGGAAACAGGATTTTGACATGCTCGACATCCTTATTTCTCAGATGCATAGGAAGTTCCTGAGCTTCTGTGCTTCAAAGGACTTTTACAAATTTGCTTTCATGCTCCTTTCTTCCAATTTAAAGTAAAATCCTTATATTTCACACTGTTGACTCAGGCTTTCGTGATACTCATTTTCAGGCAGTTATTCCACTGTGGCATACCTACAAAATTAGGAAACTAAAAGTCTGTTCAAGTAACTGTAGCACAATTGACCATGAAATGAAGGAAATTCTGATACCCAACAATCTAAGTGCGTGCGCGAGCGCGCACACACACACACACACACACACACACACACTCTTCCATATCATATCAGCTTTCCTTTTTTAAAAACACTCATATAGAGGTTTTAATATTCCATTATAGAGTCCTTTAGAAAGCCATTTTATGAATATTTATGGGGACTGTTTGCCAGTTAACCTAGTCTTCCCTTTGGATTACCAGTTCCCAGAGGGCCAAACATCCATCTTCCCTATGGTATACAAACTCACATCAGACCTACTGCAGTACAGTACATGAAGCAGAATCTTAATGCCACTCGAGCTCAAAGTCCGTAATCAGTAGAGAAAGTTCTAGTGTTTATAAAAGCTTCAGATAGCAACCGCGTTATGTTGCATTTTAACCTACGTGTTCTACATCAGGCAACAGCCAGGCTGAAATATAGGGTTGACATGAGCTCATTGCTGAACTTGTGAAAATTCAAACACAAACATTGAACCAAAAGCAGAATTTTCAAGAACTGCAGTTTCCTTCACTATAGAAATGTTTACATAATTTTAATTTTCCCACCTTCAGCAAATGCCACTGTAATGTTTGTGATATAGATTCCTTTTTTTTTTCTCAGTAGAAGTGTTTTGGGACCTATATGGTGCAAACAAGAGCTAATGAGTGAGAAGGTAAACGTCAAAGTCTAGAGCAGGCAATGGCCTGAGGGAGATTCTTTTTTTTTTCCTTAAAATTTATTGGGATGACAATGGTTAGTGAAATTACATAGGTTACATGTACGTTTCTGTCATATATCATCTATACGGTATGTTACATTGTGTATTCACCACCCAGAGTCAGTTTTCCTTCCATCACCATATATTTTACCCCCCCATATTTTAAGCAAAAACAATGTATAAGCAGTGATGTGGGGTCAGGAGGCAAAGAAAGAGAATGGATGTAACAGTGTTATCATGTAATAAAAGCTCAATAAACTGACACTGATGGAGAGAAGTCAGGTGTGCAAAAGCAATACCGTAGCAAAGACTTCAGAAAATGCTTTGAAGGTGACGACTCTTTACTCAGATGTCAAATTGGTGCTCCTGAGTTTTACATTTCATTTATTTTTAAATTTCACATACAGTAAAATTCATTCTTTGTAGTTTGGCTCTCCTAAATTTCAATCTATGCTAACAGCATTTACAGATCACTATAGTTCCCTGCCTAAATGAAGTCAACAGTGAAGGAACACAAACACACATACACATACATACCCGGCAACCTTCACAAAATGTCATGGGATTTTTCTGGCCCCTACACACAAAAGACCAGAACATTCATTGAAAAGAGGACAATTGTGTTCTTGTTAACATTCTAGAGATCTCCAAGGGCATAGTAAGATTGTCTTGCCCTAGAGACTTTTCCTATTGTCCCAGAGACAGAAATTTATATGCCTGTAGTGTGAAAACTCTGTGCCTGGTTTTGTTTGAATCATTTTTTGATGACTTAAAAGGTGGCTGGGGCTACTTGTCACTAAGATTTGTACCACTGAAATACATATTAGAGAGTTAAACTTCTCTGCTTCTTTGATTAACTCCCTTATGATGAAAGAATATCCTACTAAACTGGAAAAGGGCTATCTCCAAAAGCCTTTGGAGGGGATTTCTGTAATGATATTGGATTGAAAGCTTGTGTTATGTCATTATTTTTTATAGAACCCTGCACAGTCATAAGCAAAAATATTGTGATGATCTCATCAGAAATTCCACAGTTAAATTGTTTCCAGATAAATAATGTAAAAGATGACAAGCTCCCTTTTCATCCATGAAGATATGATCTTCTTAGAGAAAGAATTAAATGACTTTGAAAAGTATAGGGGAAATTCTGCCCATTTATACTCAGAACAAGGCTCTTAGGCACCATATAATGTACAGTGGAAAAGAGAAAAATATGTCCCATTGGCATTTATCCATTTTGTTCTGGATAAAATGATAATTTTATATGACTTGAAATGGTGTGTATTTTGGTATTTTATTCCCTTTCTAATGCCAAGACACAATGCAGTAGAGTGGTGGTGGGACTTCTTGTAGCAATTAATCCAGAAATTGAAACTCTGATTGGTAAGGATGCCACTCTTACCATGCAGCACTGAAAACTGTGTCTGGGTCAATACAGATGAAATCATTTCAGCAACATCACTATTCAACTTTGAGATGTGGTATTATTTTCCTGAGTGCTATAATAAGATGTTTTTGAAGAGATGGGTTATTTGTTTTTATTTTCCAAATAATGTTTTATTTTATTTTGGCATATTAATATGTAGAGTAGGGATTTCCTACTCTACCCTGTGACTACACACCTTCCTAAAACTTGGCTGGGATCAGCCAAGGGGATGAGGTCTGTCCCCTCGTTGTCCATACTTTACAGGGAGAAGAAGAGTCACCAATAGCAGCAGCATGTCCGGGAACATTTTCGTAGAGTGAAACTCTTCCCTGTCTGCAACCCCCTTGTAATACTCCCAACAACTTACATTTGCATGGCAAGAAGCTGATTTTTCCTGTATTGGGAAAAAGAGACTCCTGCAGTCTGGATTCACCAGCTGTTAAACATATAGATTAGAATTAGATCTGAGTGAAGATTCTTGTGCAAGCCAACATTTTTTATACAGCTCTAATGAGCCCCAATTGTATTGGTAAGCCTTGACCTTTAACACTCTCACGTTTACCCTGGTGTAGGAGACATCCAGGAAATTGTAAATTCAGGTTAACTCTCCTGTAAACACAAGTGAACTATAGGAGCAACCTCAGCTAAATCTAGGAAAGTAACTAGAGAATTCTGTGGTTCTAAGTACCGTCTTATGTCAGATAATATCTCAGAGATAGTTTCTGGGAATGCATTCAGTCAGATTTTTTACCCCGTTTTATATGAATAGGGCCTGTGTTATATGTTTGAATAAGATTTTGATTTCAAACTCTCTTGGGGGGCAATACAGTCATGTTATACTTTCTATAACATTCTATGGTAAATATTATGGCGAAATAATTGGATTCATGATTAATAGTTCATACATGTCCACTTAGCACAGGATGATGGTTTCAAGGAAGTGCCTGTTGTCTATTGAGAGCTGAGTTTAGGTCAGACATCACTGAACATAGCCAGGAAACTATATTTTTCTATAGCCAAGACGAAACATAATATACGAGGTCTGACACTTAAGTTTGTGAACTTGTTGCAACAATTTGCTAACCTTTTTTGATATCAGAGGGATTATTCATTACGTATTTGTACCAACTGGACAAACAGTTAACCAAGTTTACTATTTGGAAGTGCTGAAAAAGCTGCGTGAAAAACTTAAGATGACCTGAACTTTTCGCCAACAATTCGTGGCTCTTGCATCACTACAAAGCACCAGCTCAAACGGCACTGTCTGTGAGGGAGTTTTTAGCCAGAAAACAAATAACTGTATTGGAACACCCTCCCTACTCACCTGATCTGGCCCCCAATGACTTCTTTCTTTACCCAAAGATAAAGGAAATATTGAAAAGAAGACATTTCGATGACATTCAGGGCATCAAGGGTAATACGACGACAGCTCTGATGGCCATTCCAGAAAAAGAGTTCCAAAATAGCTTTGAAGGGTGGACGAGGCACTTGCATCAAGCCTACCTTCCCAAGGGGAGTACTTCAAAGGTGACCATAGTGATATTCAGCAATGAGGGATGTAGCACTTTTTCTAGGATGAGTTCCCGCACTGAATTGTCTGACCTCGTAGTTTCAAAGTATTGAGTAATCAACAATAAACCTATTCCCGATTTCCTTTGCTTTTTTAGGAATTTCACCTTTATCGACATGAAAAATATCTGTTAGTGACTGACAAGATGGTCTACATTTAACTTCAGTCCTTTATATCTCTCAGATAGAAATTCATCAATGTCATCAGATGGACTGTTAAGTCCATGAGGTTAGATTTATCCAGTGCACATACACTGCCTGGCATAGTCACCCAAGGTCTGACGAGTGAATGAGTGAATAAATTAGTAATTTTGGAATTTCGTAAGAAGTTTACCAGATTTCAAACTAAGCCTACTTTAGCTGGTACATAACCATTGGATGAGAGTAAGGGGAAAAGTCCAATATCACTGGTTTACAGCCATTGACAGTAAACAAAGCCAAGTGATTCCCAGGCCACAGTGGCCTTATGTGTCTTGTGTGATGTTTATGTTTCTGAAATGAACTTTAGGGATTAGGACATAAACTTGGCAAATAAGTGTGAGATTCTGGTTCTAGCCTCAACTCACTATTTCTCTTTTCTATTTCATTTCAAAGAAAGCTATCACTGGTCAATTAAATCATTTCAAGATCGAGTTTTGACTCATGAGTCATGCTCAAGGGTCTACAAGTCTGGACTACACCTGGATGTAGTAACCTCACAACCACGGCAGTAAATACATAGGAAGTTGAAGCTACATTTGCTTTGGTTTAATGTAGAAAGTTAGAAAAGATAACAGTCTAAAACACGTACAACTAACTATTGATATGTCAACAGAGGTTGGAAAAAATCCTAATCCTATATGAACCTATATAGTGTATAGTAGTGTATAGAGCACTACTCTACAACTTGAAGATGTTCAAACTTTTTCCTTTTTTTCATCCAATCCAATTAGAAGGAAGATTAGCTAGCAAACACCACTGTCTGAAAATGTAATAATTAATGGACTTTTGAAAAGATTGCACAATAAGTGTAGAGTATCCTGAATGCATCTAAAAGTAGGTAAATGCCACCTACATTCTCTTTAAAGGTAAGATGATGCGCTATTCAATAAAAATTCCTCCGCAGGGATTAGAAGATTGCATGTTGATATCAAAAGCCAAAAGGCTGATGACAGCAAGACCCAAATCTGCAAGTTAATATTAAAACCATTGTGAATTTAGAACTAAGAATTAGGGGTTTCAAGAACAACACAAATCATGTGGCTGGAGATAACTGATGAATGGGCCACTGAAGAATATTGAGGCAGATGATCGATGATGAAGGATATATAAACTAAAGTATTCCCTCTTTCAACATACTACAGGACAAGGAGAAGTACTGCTTCCCATACTTTGCTCTGATCTTTGCCATCCATGTATTTTTATTTGAAAAAACTGAAGTGTTCCACTTTGATGGCCATAGGAGATTGCTACTTAAAGTTAAAAATACTATATGCACTATTTTTCATATTATCTGTAAAAATCATATATTAATTAAATGTGCTAGTCAGTCCTGGTGGCTCTGAGACATCCAACATTGGGTTTTTTTGTTGTTGTTGTTGCTGTTTTTATGTGCCTTCTCTAAACAGAAAAATATTAATTTTTAATATCATTGAGTGTTTCAATCTTTGCTGTCATGGTTGTTATGGTTTGTGCTGGTTGTAATGGCTTAAAAAATCTTTTTCTACTTATTCCAAGGTTGTAAATATATTTTCTTATATCATCTTGTGAAAATACTACAGTTTGAGCTTCACATTAAATCTTTAATCCTCCTAGAATTTATTTGTGTGTATGGTTTGAGGAAGGGATCCATTTAAAACTTTTCCATGTGTTGAGTCTTTGCTCCCGCACAATCTACTAAGTAGCCTCTCCACTGATCTACATTTCTGCTGTATTTTTCTGGCGTATTCTGGAGTTCCATATACATTTATATATATTCATATATCTACTTCTGGGTGCTGTGTTCTGCTCCTCTTGTCTTTTTGTTCATGCATCCTCCAATTCCTCATAGTTTACTTTTTAACCTCATAACCAGTCTTGATATCTGCAGGACACATTGCATTTCCTCGCCTTGGCCTTTTCCACTCTTTCATATAAATTCATAAATCATCTTATCAAATTCCAAAACAAGCAGTAAACCCCAAACCTATAGGAATTTTAATTAAAATTGCTTGAGACTTTAGCACGTTAGGAAAAAAAATGGACTCTTTACAACAACTCTTCCTATCTGTGAACAATGTGTTTCTCTCTATTTATGTTGTCTTTATGTTTTCTGTTTTCTGCATAAAGGTCTTGGTCCGATTTATTCTTAGGTGGCTTGTATTATTTTGTTGGTACTATCAATTTTATCAGTTTTTAGGTGGCCTTTTTTGTTTGCTGCTCATGTCTATTGATCTTATATTTGGCAAACTTACCAAACTTTCTTATTAATAGTATTATATAGGCTATTTGGGATCTTGTCCATAGGTAATCATACTATCTACAGTTAATCCTTTCAATTTTTCAGAATTGCTTTTACACTTAATATTTGTTTTATAATTGTTTACAATATATACATGAGTCCGAGATCAACTCTTCAAAACAAAGAATATTTAGAGAAATCTAATGTTCTTCTGTTCATATATATGGCTTTTGCATTATCTTTCTATTTTAAAAACTCCCTCTAATGTTCTGAAATAAATGATAGCACTTTTCAACACCTTGCTCTTTTTCAACACTTTTCAACACTATACTCACTTTTCAACACTGCACTTTTTCTTAACAAAATATCCCGGAGATCACTATAACAGCACATAAAGATGCTCCTCCTTCTTTTAAACATCTGTGCTACATTCCACTGCATGCGCACACCTTAGTTTATTAACTAGTCTCCTATGGATGGATAGTTCAGTTTCCTTTTTCTATTATAATTAATGTTTTAATGAATAGCCGTGTGTAAACCCTTTCAATATTTTTGTAAATGTATCTTTGAGGACTTTCTCTTAGACTAAGTTTGCTAAATCAAAGAACATGTGCATATGTAATTTTGTTTGATATGAACACATTTCCTTCCACAGAGTTTATATTATTTTGTTTCGTCATCAGCACTACATGAGAAGGCCTGTTTCTCCAACCTCCCTAGCTGAGTATTTTGTCTAACTTTTGGTTTTTGCTAATCAGATAGATGAGAAATATTATCTCAGATAATTGCATTTTGTATTTCTTTGGGCATGAGTAATGGTTTAATATTTTTTTTCCTTTGGCTTTGGTGTTCTCTATTTCATGAATGTATTTCTAGGTGCAGTTTTCCTTTTATTCATTTTGTTTGTATTTCACTAATTTGGGAGTTGTCTTTCACCAATTCTGGAATATTCTTGACCACTGTATCTTTGATTTTGCCCTCCCATCATTTTCATTATTTTTTTCCTCTTGGAAAGAATAAACTATTTTTCACTTTCTTAAACTATCCGTATTGCATAAGCTTTCTTTCATAGTTTCTAACACTTTGACTTTGTGCTGCATTCTAGATATTTCTCCCTCTTCTAGTTCATCAAGTTCTCTCATCAGCTGAGTCTAATGTGCTATGTATTTCATTCATTGAGTATCTAATTTCAATAATCACACACACAAATACACACACACATATATATAATTTCTAGGTGGTCTATTTGTTTCTTTGTAATATCTCCCTAGTCAAGTTTGATCTCTTATTTCTTAATTGTATATCAAGCCCTTTTTTAATTGTTTAAAATATATTAATGTATCCATATTCTGTTTCTGATAATCTCAACATCTTTTGTCTGTGTGGATCTGATTCTACAGGATGCTTTTCTGCTGACTGTTAGCCATGGTGATTTGTCTCCTCATCTATTTATCTTTTGGTTGAGAGATTATGGTCATTGGAACTTCATCTGTTGAATTTTTTTGAAAACTGAATTTAACAAGTGTTGCACTAGAAATGATTTACATTTGCTCTGTCAGGTGCCTGGCGACCACTTTAAAATACATTTTGACTAGGATTTCTCAGGCCACAAAGGCAGTGTGAATTATAGCCCGAAACACAAGCATACAATTAGGAATTCTTAGGGGACATGTGTTCATTTCTTTTCCTTTATCCTGAGCTAAAGGGAGATTGGCAGGCCTACTTCCAGGATTGATTTTTACCCTAGTTCATCCACTGAGGATATCACTTTGCATGGGATGCTGGATTTGTGTAGTTTCTGATCAAGACCTCACACCCTAATCAGGCCTCAGGCTTTGTCTCTTGTCTCCTGTGCTAAGAGGAACTTTTAAAACCCAGACTCTAGGTCACCAGGGATGGACAGATGTTTTAGGGCATCTCCAGACTCTGGTAGAATTTTTCTTACTCATTATTTCTGGCTTCCATTTGTCTACTTTACTCTATTACAGCTTAACCTTGCTTTCAGAGTCATTTTAAAAGTTTAATTTAAAATCTTTTTATTGAAGAATAACAGGCATACAAAAAAGTGTACAAGTTGTAAGTGTACAAGTTGTAAGTGTACAGCATGATGCAGTTTTAAAACTGAACACATCCTTGTCACCAGTGGATTAAGAGACCATTACCCATTTTCCAGAAGCTCTCCCCGTACCTCTTTCCAGTCCCCTGGGATGTGACATAACAATGAGTGTAAGTGACGGTAAGCATGCACAACAATGTGGATGATCTCATAATATTCAGTGAAAGAGGCCTCATGTGGGAGAGTGCATGCTGCCTCATTCCATTTATGAAAGCTCACAGTAGACCAGCCAAAGCAGTTACGTCTGGAAGTAACACTCCAGGTGTTACGCTGTGAGATACAAAGGTTTTAAATTTTCCATAGTAATATCTACTGATTTTTCTATGTCATTTATCCCATTTTCGTTTGAATAAAATCCGATAGCTGTGTCTCTATAATGCATTCTATATTTTTTATTGTAAATGCATTTTCTGAGATTTATTTTGGTTTTATTCATGTACCGTGATTTTCAGTTAATTGATTATTCCATAATAATTTATTGATGTGGTATTTCTGGATTGTAGTATTATCTCCATTTTGTTGTTTGTTCAAGCATCAGTGCATTACTCTGTCTATAGTTATTTAAGTTTGATTATCTTATCACAACTTTATATGATGGACTTTTTATATGTTAAGGCACGTTCCACCTTATTATTCTGTTTTTCTTTCAAAAATTTCCTCAGTTATTCGTAGTATTCAATTTTTTTAGGCAAACATTAGAACTAAAGGCCCTCCCCCCATATTCCATTAGGATATTCAATAGAAGTGCCTAACTTCTATAATTATATTTGAATAGGTTTAAAACATTCAGCTATCCAGTAAAAGAATATAGATCATTTTTCCATTTATTCAAATATTCTCTTAATGTCCATCAGTAATGTTGACGCACCTCATTATAATGTGTGTTCACTGTGTATTTACTATTATAAATTGGCTCTATTTTAACATTTTATTTTCTACCATGTTAACATGCTAGCATATAGGACAATTACTGATTTTTCAATATATTTGTTTTGTCTCAGCTGCCCAACTGAATTATTTTATGTTGATTCTAATAGTTTTCATTTGATTCTCTTTTATTTTTCTGAGTAAAAACGATGTGATATATATAATGATAACTCTACTCTTTTTCTGATGGGGTATCTACTATTTGTCTCTTATGTCCAATAGCATTGGATGCAGATGAAAAATAATCATAAAGCTAGTAGATGTCTTTGTCTTCTATTCATTTGAATAAGAATGTATCTAGTATTCTCACCATTATGTGCAATGTTGGCTGTTGGTCAAAATAGTTATTTTGAACCATGTTAAGAAAGACTTTGCAAGAAGTCTATTTTACTTGGTTTGTTTGTTTTAGGTTAGGAATGGATGTTAACATGATCTAAGACATTTTAAGATGATATTTTAAAAATCATTTTATTCATTGGATGTAGTTACTTATAATATGTTCCAACTAGGTTGTATACATATGGCTTTAAAATCTATATCTATAGGATATATATATATGAGATATGTAATCTATAGATATATACAGAGAAAGGATATATATATACACAAATATCTATATCTATATCTATATCTATATCTATATCTATATCTATGTACATATCCTCCAGATACTTTCTAAATAGTCTGTAATTGCAGTTTTGTTTTTTCTCCCCTAATTTACAAAATTATTTTAGGAGATTTATAAAATATCCAAATGTTTATTTTTACTTTTTCAATTCATTATATTGTGTCAGAGAATAAGGTAGATTCTCTTCTCTTTTGTACATTATACAAGCTCTTTGTATATATTTTATGGATCTTTGAAAAAAGACATGCTCTGTAAGGTATACACATAATATTCATCTATTAATTCAACTTTATTAATGAAATTATTTAGATTCTTTATATTCCTGTTAAATTTATTTTCTATTTTGCTTCTATTAGTTTTTCAAGAACTTTTTGGTTCAAATAGTTTCATGAAATGGTATTTTGTACATAAATGTTCACTATTATATCCTCATTGTTTATTTCATATTTTATCAATATAAAATTTTCTTTTACACACTTGTCTTTTTTTAAACCTTGAATTTCTTTTAGTCTGAAATTAATATTGTCAACCATTCTTATCTCATATATACATTTTGCTTACAGATATTTATACAATCACATTTTAAAAAGTTGATGTACTCTTCTTCTTTTTGTCATATGGAAAATATTGAAATATTCTTTGATTCTGTTTCATAGCCTTATCTGAGTCTTTGTTGTTTAATAGGAAGCTTAAATCATTTATCTTACAAAAACTTGTATGTTATCTGTCATTTTTTCCTGCTTTCTGTTTTTTATGTTTCTTTAATGTTAGCTTTGTTTTCTATATGTTGATGTATGGATTTTTATTTTTGCACTTATTCATTTCAGCTTTTAATTACACTAAGAGTTAACATTTAACTTTTTCTCAAAGTACTTTTCTCTATGAAATTTAAGAATAAATGGGAATCTTTAGAGTCCCTTCTCCATATAGGAATTTTGCACATGTATATAAAAGCTCACATAAAAAGCTCCTTCCCAAATTTTTGCATTTTTTACTTTATTTATGAACCTAGTTATACAAATGTATTTGTTTACTAAATTATTTATTTTCAAGCATAATTCTTGTCATGTGAATTCTGTTTTATAACCTAATTAGCTCCAATTTTCTAGATGGAAATCTGTATTTAACTTGTTAACGTCTTTCCTACAGAATGTATAATAACTTTCCTATTTTTGTATGTTGAATCTTGGCCAGATGGAAAACACTTTTTTTTTCCTAGAGGGATAAATGAGTGACATTTCATGAGCCATATATATCTGAGTTGTATTTGTAATGCCTTTACATGCAGACACACAAATCAAAACCTTGACTGGGCATAACATTTTGAATCTTCATATTTTTCTTCAAAATTCTATAATTATTCTTCCATTTTTCTATAGTATTGCAGAGATGATTGAAGCATGACTAATTTTAGATAATCTTGGGTACAGTGAATTCTTTCAACCTGTGTGCTGATGTATTTATTGGGCTAATGAATTATATATTTATTTGTTTATTAAATTTGTTGCGGTGACATTCGTTAATAAAATTATATAGGTTTCAAGTGAACAATTCTATAACGTATCATCTATATACTGCATTTGTGTTCACCACCCAAAGTTAAATCTCCTTCCGTCACCACATATTTGACTCCCTTTATCCTCTTGTACCATTGCCTCTCCCCACCCCACTCTCCTTACCCTCTGGTAACCACTAAACTATTGTCTGTGTCTATGAGTTTTTGTTTGTTTGTCTCATTTGTTTGTTGATTTCAGTTTTATATTCCACATATGAGTAAAATCATATGGTTCTTGTCTTTTTCTGTCTGACTTATTTCACTTAGCATGATAATCTCAAGATCCATCCATATTATAACAAATGACAGTATTTCATCTTTTCTTATGCCTGAGTATTATTCCATTGTATATATATACCACATCTTCTTTATCCAATCATCTATTGAAGGTTGTTTCCATGTCTTGGCCACTGTGAATAATGCTGCAATGAACATATATCTTTACAGATATATGTATATAGATTTTTTTGGTACACACCCAGAAGAGGGATTGCTGAGTTGTATGGTAATTCTATTCTTAATTTTTTGAGGAACCTCCATACTGTTTTCCAGAGTGGCTGTACCAATTTACATTCCTTCCAAAAGTGTATAAAGGTTCGTTTTTCTCCACAACCTCTCCAACACTTGTTATTACTTGTTTTGTTGATAATAGCCATTCTAACAAGTGTGAAGTGGTATGCAATTGTGGGTTTGATTTGCATTTCCCTAATAGCTAGTGAAGTTGAGCATTTTTTCATATATCTGTTGGCTGTTTGTCTTTTGGGAGAATTGTCTGTTCCGGTCCTCTGCCCATTTTTAAATTGGATTGTTTGGAGGTTTTGTTGTTGTTGAGTTGTATGAGTTCTTTATATATTTTGGATATTAGCCTCTTATCAGAGGTGTTGTTTGCAAATATTTTCTCCCATTTGGTTGGTTGCTTCTTTGTTTTGTTGATGGTTTCTTTTTTTCTCCTGTTCTGATTATTCTGTGTTCCTGAGAAACAACTAAAATTCTAAGATTTAATTTTGATCTTATGCAATTTTATTAATTTTTCTGTCATCTTTTCTCTCCTTGTCTTTTCCTCTGTTTGAAATCTGGGAGACTTTTGGATTTTATTCAACATCACTAATTCAGATTTCTGTAAATTAATCTTTCCCTTTTTTGCCTATAATATTAATATAAGTACTTTAAACCCACAACTTCTCTCCATAATAATGGCAATGAACCCTTCCTCTATACGGCTTAATTCTCTAGAGGGGCAGTTAAAGTTCTTATGTTTTGGGGATGACAGGAAGGTAAGGCCAACAAATGAACACTAAGCTTATTGGGAAGCATGGAGGAAGAGAGATAGTTTCTTGTTCTCAGGATTATTTCAGTTCAATTTTGCTGAATTGGGAAGATAAAACAATATCATCCACCTAGGGAACTCCTGGGAATGCTGCCACTGTCCTGGAAATCAGCTAGCTACAGAACCCAGAGGTGTTCCGATTAATATTTAAAAGGAGTGGACAGCTACAGGACCCAGAATTGTTCCTATTGATGTCTAAGTGGGGTGGATAGACTTTATCAGGTGGTGCCAAACAGCGGTCAAGAGCAATGTCGATTTATATTGTGTAGTTTGATTTTGTAATTACCTAACTCTGCATTTTATGTAATTGAATTTTTGGGGTCTTACTGTATTACTATGCATCATTAGTTTCATTGAAATCCATCCTCAGCTCATTCTTCTTTGTTTTCATCATCATTTCCTTTCTCTTTATGGTATTCTGCTCCCCGTGCCTCAAAGCCATGTCTTTTTACATCTCAGCATTTCTCTAAAATCTTCTTAACTAAAAGAATCCATGGTAACCACACCATCCTACATATTCTTCTCACAGGGTTCTTCCTAACTTGACAGATCCCTGCCACTTACCCAACCCATATACTTTGGGTTCTAAATAACCCAAGACATAACAACTCATTATTAACTCCCCTTCATCATCCCCACTTACTGTATTGTTTCTGGGAGTAGCTGAATGATGTAGAAAGATGATCATGGTTAGGTGGGAAGGAGACCTCAGTGAAAGCACAGAGGTCTGTAAAGTGTCACTATGCAGCTGATATACAGCTACCCTTTTTATTGATACTTTCTGATAATTACTGAAGTATTTGTCTAGGAGTCATAATAGTTTCCTGAAGTGCACATATATTCAGTATTTCAATCGCTGATTGTACCTTTGCCTACAGCACCTATCGCATTTCCCCGAAAATAAGACCTCGTCAATCAGCTCTAATGTGTCTTTTGGAGCAAAATTAATATTACTCAGTATTATATTATATTATATATTATATTACATTACATTACATTACATTGTATTATATTATAATTTAAGACCCGGTCTTATAGTAAAATAAGACCGGGTCTTATATTAATTTTTGCTCCAAAAGACGCATTAGAGTTGATTATCCAGCTAGGTCTTATTTTCGGGGAAACACGGTATGTCATCAGCAGTGCAGAGCAGTGGTATTTATCTCCTGGGAATGTGACCTCAAAAAGAGCAACTGCTTTTGCAATTTGAAGGACACTGAAATTTTTCTATTTGTATGGATGCTAGTCCAACTCCAATCCTTTCCATTTCTCCGGAAACTCTGGAACGTGCCTGTCCTCCCTGTGAAGTCCAATTTCCCCTTTTCTACTAGAGCTATACTCCATGTGGATGCTAAGACAAGTATGGCTACTCATTAGACTGAGGTTTGTGAATGAGTCTGTTTCATAAATACTTCTAAAGAGGAGCCAGCTGATCATCACTTACTAATATCCTGTTCTGTGCCAGATACTAGGTAAGCACTCATTATTCAATGTAATTCTCATGCCCACGTGATGGGGGTGATGTGGATATTAGTCTCCTTTGACACATCAAGAGAGTTAGACACACTAGAGGACCAGAGAAGGCATATCACTTCTCCAGGTTATACCACTCATAAACGGGACAAGAGAGCCTCAAACCCATCTCTGCCTGACCTGCGAGTCCATGGCCTTTCTTTGTCTTGTCCTGTATTCTCCTAAGAGCAGCACCAGCCTTGCTTGGTCCATAAGAATGGGGTTAATTTGTGGGAGCAGATGTCTAGGCAACATGTCAGAAAAAGTTAGTAAAATTAGGCAATGGAATGACACTCCTGAACTTCATTGGTAATTACATTGGTTGAAGACATAGTCAAATATACACTGATGAACTTCCATGTTCAAGTGAAAAAAGAAATCTTTGTTTATAAGCAGGTTACATCAACCTGTATAATGAAATATCATATTTTCTATAAACAGCTATCTTCAGTTATACAACTTGTTTCCCCATCTCTAGACTTCTAGGTTCTAATGAACTCACTTTTTTAAAAAATTGGACAGACTGCAGGAGAGAGGAAATAAAGAATTTGATATAGTGTTATTAATGTATCATACTACTTTGCTAAATGGTAGCTCAACCCTACCAGCATCTCTCACATTTTCCTGGCCTTAGACTTATAGAGGCATCTGCACTCTGACGCTTTCTACCCATCCTTTCTTAATAATGCTAAATAATATTTGTCAGACTTTGATATCAGAAAAGAGAACAAGACAGTTAAGGTATAACGTTTCATGTGATATTCACTTTAAAACACATCTAACTCTTAAAAATTAACTTATGTATGCATTTTGTCATCTTCTGAACATGTATTGTGATTTATTTAAAAGTTATTAGTCTATTTGCTTTTAAAATTAATCATCAAATCTCTAATATATTAGATGTAAGAGGAATCCTGGAGAGGCCTCTTGGAAAGTGGGAAGTGAATTTCACAAGCTTTCTAAGAAATGCAAAGTCCCCAGCTGAGACATAGAGAGAGGCTTCTGCCTTGTAGTAAAGGGCTGCAATCAAAGCAGGTTTTAGTACTCTGCTCCATGTCTTCTCTCTCTTGAATTCCACCCAGATTGTCACTGATCTTTCAGGAAGCTCCTTAACATGTTAATGGCAGGGGAGGGAGGAGAGAAAACAATGTGAAACAATTTAACCAGAAGCGAAAGAACCCAACAAAGGTCTGCTTAGGAAATCAGTTTCAAACTCTATATGTCTTCCATTCAAACCATCAGTCCTCATCCTTGTTTCCCTGAAATCCAAGTGACACTTCAGACTCACCCTTCCTTGGAAGTGAAGAGGTCAGTTGTAGAACAGGGAGGAGAATGGGTGAGAAGTGAGGCAGCAGAGAGCAACCCTTGGAGCAGGGCATGTGGCTACTGTACAAATGGGGACCCTGAGTGTCTGAACAGGCAATAGTACAGAGGGGGAAAGTACATTTTGTCCTTCCTTGGTGGGCTGCTTTGTTTCGTGTGGTGAAACATAGGTCACTGATCAATTCTCTTCATCCGGCCCCATTCGCTCTCCTGTCATTGGAAATTCCTCCCAGATTCTGGAAACAGATTTTCCTTTGGTCTTATGTTCTGTGGCACTGTGAGTTCACTGGAACTTTTCAGCATATTTGCAGCTATTTTAGGGTGAGGTCAGAGAAAGTTGCTAGGCAGGTGTCTCTTTTTTACTTTAAAAGTAAACATTTTAGATGACTAAATAAACAAAGGAGAAATTCTGAAGGAACCACTTCTAACTTCTTTACCTAAAGCCCATCTCTAACAGGATATACTTAATTCATTGGTATCCAATAAAAATAGAAAGTGGCTGATTTTCAAGTCACAGTAGATTATCTGCGTTTCTCCAAACAAATACACTATGTAGAAATAGAAATGCCTAGGGGTGTGTGTGTGTCTGTGTGTGCCCTTGGAAACTCTAACTCTAAGGCTTATAATAAATGATTCTATTCTTCTTCCATAATTTGGTCAGTTCGGTAGTTTTGGCCTCCCTCCACAATATTTTTTGCTGATAATTTTCTTTCTTTTTTTTTTTTCAGTTTCTTATTACTCTACAGATTTCAACTCCTGAAATTTTATACCTGAAGCCTTGCCATGAAATATTCAAAAGATGCTATATTTCATACTGCTGAATAAGCAGTTTGTTTATTCTCCCTTGGCAAGTATGCTGCATAACACTGTTTCTAGGAAAGGGGTTTATGTGGGATGATTAAAAATTTTATTTTCCTAGCATGTCTATGATAGACTGCCCATTCAGCCCCCCATATTTGTAGAAAACAAATTGTAATTATAACAAAACACTTCAGCCAGTGGCTTTCTCCATTGTCTTTCAAAGTGCCTCTTTTTACATATCTACTTTTTTCTTTTTTCCTTCTCTGCCTTTTCAGAGAGGAAGAACAAACATTTCTCTTTTCTGAAACCATGTCACTCCATCTGGGACTCGGGTTCCAGCATTCACCATCTCTACTTTACCCTTGTTCTCTTTATTCCCTCCCCAGTATTTTTAGTCTCTCTCTCTTTCAAACTGCCTGTTTCTTCTCTTTCTTAAGATATATATACACTGGCTTCCATCTAGGAATAACATTTCTTTTTTTCTTTACTTGACTCTTCTTATTCCAGCTGCTCCAAATAAGCTGTGTTAGCTATTTTACAACCATCAAATTCAGATCTAATCCCGTACAATTTAGTCTAACCTTTCTGATGATATTGAATATGCAGTCAAGTTTACAAATAACCTCCTAATTGCCAATTCTGATATTTTTCTCATTCCTCTTTTTCTTTACCATTGGAAACTACTGGCTATTTCTTCGTAAACATGTTACCTTTGAATTTCATATTACTTTCCATGGATTTCCTTCTCAGTTTTTAATCTGCCCATTTTCTTTTCCCTATTCCTTCTCTAGACCCTTATATGTCACTTTTTGTACTATTAATTTCTTAACACTAATGCCTCTTCTTTTTTTCTCTTCTTTCTTTCAATTCTTTCCCTTAGAGATTTCACCCATTTCCAGGACTTCATGTTTTTAGAATTCACTCACCATTCTGGGTATGACATAAATTACTATATATATTTTTACAGTATCTCCTGATCGTCAATCCAAATTTGCTTCTTGTTGAATTATTTTTTCTGAAGGGCCTGTTCAAAAAGCAAAACAAAACAACAACAAAACCAAATAAAGACAAACAAGCACACAAAACTCAAGGCAGAGCCAAACAAAAACAAAAAAAGCAACCCTCCCCCCAAAACTCCACAGAATGTATTATCCTTCCTTTAAAATGAATATCTCCACTTTGGGTTAACATATGTTGATAATTCCTTCAGTCTCTTTAACTCAGTGGTAGTTATTTTTGGCTCCTCCTTCTCACCTCCTCCTCTGGTCCAGTGGCCTCTGGGCCCCATGGGAAGGCAGAGGACGCCTGGACTGACATCAGGCTAACTGGGGCAGAGTTCTCATAATGAAGGCTTCATGCATGACTGCAACCCTACAGGTCAGGAAGAGCTTTAGAATTTCTAGGGTCCAGTGAAAAATGAAAATGCAGTGTTCCTTGTTCAAAAGCTGTTAAGAAAAGCATTTTTTTTTTAAGGTAGCAACAGCAGAGTATTAAACTAAATGTGGGACTCTGTGTGGCTTCACAAGTCATAAGCCCATGACACTGGACTTGCTATATATCTTCCTGGGCCAAGGATTCCTTAGCAGTTAAATGAAGAGGTTGATTTGAGTGATCACGATGGTTGCTACCCATGTTGTTCTAGAATTCAGTAATCCTAAGCCGCCTTTCTCTGCAACAGCTCCTGCTTCACCACTTTTATTTCTCTCCCACCTCGCTGGTGCAGTAGTGCCTGCATACTTCATGGTAATTTTTTTCTTACCTGTCTCCAGTCTTTCTTCAATCCACCTTGCTTAGATTATTATCTTCAAACATTGTTCATGGACCGAAGGCTCAAGTTCATACTTTACTTAGGAATCCACATGGCTTTCCAACCTATATTTCACCGTAATTGTTTGCTAAGCCTGCCATAATACAATATCACAGACGGGGTGGCTTGAACAACAGATATTTATTTTCTCATAATCTAGAAGCTAGAAGTCCAAGACCACAGTGCCGGCAGGGCTGGTTTCTACTAAGGCCTCTCTTCTTGGCTTGCAGGCGGCCACCTTCTCACTGTGTCCTCACAGGGACTTTCTGTGTGCACATGCATTCCTGGTGTCCACTTCTAAGGACACCACTCCTCTTGGAGCAGGACCCCACCCTTATTTCCTCATTTTACCTTAATTCCCTCTTTAAAGGCCTATGGTCAACATGTGAGGTTTTTACTGGACGGGGGTGCAATTCAGTCTGTACCATTCACTCTTCATTTTCACGAATCTATGTGTATTGAGAGAAAGCTCTGTGCAAGACCAACACATTAAAGACATTACACACCCCAAAGTGTTCACGAGTGAGTGAAAGCTCCCTTTCTGTCCGACTCCCAGCTCCCCAGACAGGTCTTTCCTGTTCTCCTCTGTGCCTTTGCTTCTGTTGGGCCCCATGTCTGAAGCCAGCTTACTTCTCTCTGGCAATGTCCTCTCCCCTTGACCTCAGGCTTGCCAAATCTCCCCCGCTTTATGCTTTCACACTGAGGATCACCTCTGGAGGCAGGTGCAACATCTTGTCATTGACTGTGATCTCTCTTTCTTCTGAACCTCAAAAACATTTAAGGTCTTCACCCCCTGCGTGCTGTCCTATAAGGCCTTACATCCTGCTCTAACTTTGGCCTCACATTCCTTGCCATCCCATTGAGTCTATGAGCTCCTCCAGGAAAGAGACTGTGTCCTAGCTCAGTGCTTCTCAAATTTAATGTGTGTGAGCTCCCCCCGGGGCACTCATTAAATCCAGATTCTGATTCCGTAGCTCTGAGATGGGGCCCTGGAGTCTGCATTTCTCACAAACTCCCAGGTCATCTCGGTGCCGCTGTCCTATGAGTTTCATTCAAGTAGCCAGGTGCTAGACTTCTGGGTGGAACTCACCCCCTTTTCTCACTCACCTTTCCCTCACAAACAAGAATCCATCATAATGGATTGTTCTCTGTTGAGTAACCACCTCTTAACCTTCATGGATTAATTCAGCTTTGACCCAGGATACTGGGCAGGTGTAAAGCTGTGATCTCTGGTGTTTAAGTCTGGAAAGGTAACATTTACTTAAACATTTATGTGGCTATGTATTCTTTGTCATGGGAACACAGGCTAAAGTGTATAATAAAGCAGCCATTCCAATCAGATGAAGTTCAATTTTCCTGTACAACATAAAACTTTGTAGGACTGTATTTCCAAGAGGAGGCTAAACATACACTGCTGTGGGTTGAGTAGAGCAAGAATGGAGCTCATTGTGTTTATTCTGTGAACATGCAGTGCATTTACTTCATGTGAAATTATTTATCTCTTCAAATTTACTTTATTCTGGAAGAAAAATATAAACGTCTTTAGGGGATTTTGTTTTGTGAAGCCTATTCTTTTACTCCTGTCCTTCTCACTTTAGACATAAAATAACTTCTGATGCATTAAATTCTAATGAATAAGAACACATTTTAAAGCCCTTTCTTTGTATTTTATTCAGTAGCTGACTTCAGTTTCCTACAAAATGCTTTCTAAATTCAGTTTCTTATCGTGAGTTCCATCCAGAATAAAACACACACTGCCCCGGGAGCACACAAGCTGTTTACGTACCAGGCCAATCTATCTCAGGGAGAGGTCTGCATGATGCATAGGCTATAATTTTAAAAAATAAAAATAAAAACCCAATGCCACATCAAGCACTTAGAGCTGCTCAGTGGGAAGAAAAAGCAGAAAAGGAGGAAAAAAAAGGCAGCTTATTAATTAGCTCCTTTTGCTTTGAACTCTAAACTTATATGCTATTTTCAAGCTACCTATTTTCACATGTAATACTTCAGAGCTCATTCTGCCAGGTCTTAAAGTCAATGGAAGAAAGAGAGGATGTGAAATATGGAGTGGTGTGTGTTTTTTTTTTAATTAAATTATGTTACAACATTTTCAGTAAGTTATCAAGAACATGTTGCTAAGTTATCACCTTTTCAAAGAATTTGAGGGTGGAGCCATGCATCACGGCCTGGAAGCCGTTGTTTGGAAAGGGGGACTCTTTCTAGGGGTGCTGCCATCAGGGAATTCTCACAGGTCAAGTTTCTCCGTGCCTTTAGCAAACAGCTGATAGTGTGACAGGTGCTAACTGCATAACCTGTTTCCCCGAAAATAAGACCTAGCTGGACAATCAGTTCTAATGCGTCTTTTGGAGCAAAAATTAATATAAGACCCAGTATTATATTATATCATATCATATCATATCATATCATATTATTTGAGACTCGGTGTTATATTATAGTAACATAAGACCGGGTCTTATATTAATTTTTGCTCCAAAAGGCGCATTAGAGCTGATTGTCCAGCTAGGTCTTATTTTGGGGGAACACGGTAGCAGCTCTTAGATTGCTGTCAGGCATCTTGGCATCCATCCAGTCAAGTACCCTGCAAACACGAGGTCCCAAATCTGCTAGGTGGTGGGAGTCCAGGAACAAAGGGCTCTTGCAACCCACGGAGAGTTTCATGTTAAGCAGCTTAAAGACACTGATGGTGGAGCCAAGTGTAATGTGCCCTACAGACCTGTGTCAATGCCACAATGAAGACAGGACGTAACCACCAGACGGTAGCTCTTTCTTGAGCTTAAACTTTTCAGTAACACTCTCTTTGCCAAACTCTTGAAGGACACAGTGGGCTTGTTTATTCAGTTCTTAACATTGCCAATTGCTGGAGAAAGCCAACTCTGTTAATTATTGGCAGGAATAGAGTCCAGCAACAGCTTTCCCAATCTCATTGCCAATGTAGATAGTCAGCTCAGTATAAAGTTTCCCTGGGGCATGATGTTATATTATGCATGATGTGTCTTCTTCAGGTTTATTATTAGTCTCTTGTACTATATTTCAACTAATCTCAAGTATCCTGAGGACTCAGTTCTCAGCATATGGAAGTACCTGTTTAAAAGCCTGATGTTTGATTGATCTATTGTTCCATCCACCCATCCATCCATCTATCCATCATCCATTCACCCATCCACCCATCCATCCATCCATCCATCCATCCATCCATCCATCCATCCATCCATCCATCCATCCATCCATCCATCCAAGGCTTATCGAATACTTACTGTCTGATAGAAATATGCATAGCACTTATATTCAAGAGGCTCTCAGTTGAGAGAGGGAGATAGACCAGTTAGGTAAAGACTACAATACAGTGTGACAAGAGGAGAAAGAAAATAACAGAGAGCTGGAGACCCCCTACGTCAGTATGCAAGAGTGGTGGCTCTGTTCACATAGCAGGGTGAGGGAATGACACTTTCTGAAGATGTTTAGTGCAGTCTACTCAGCCTAGAAAGGGGTAAGGGAAACTGGGTTTGTGGAATAAGTTGATGCTAGCCATGCCCCCAATGGGTTCGGTATGATGCCAGGAAGATTGTGTCTGTGACTGTAGATGTGGGCTTGTGGTGAAGATAGGAAAAAAAAATGATTGTAAGGTTAGAAGAGACGAGAATCTAGGTGTCTTGTCTGCCAGGCCAAAGGCGTTTCAATTTCATTGCTATGAAAAAATAACTGCAGGATTTTCAGCAGGAAAGAGCCTTGTTTCCTGGTGTCACACAGACATGGAGTGGCGTTGTGCCCCTAGTGTCATTTAAAGGAGACTTCAAAACAACCGCAAAGCTGTGCTGCCCGTTCCTGGCCCCCTGAGAGGATAGGAGACCTAAAGAGGAAATGCTGACTTCCCTCGGGCACTTCAGTTTTACTTGTGGCTGGCCCCTGTCAGTAGCTTAGTGGCTTTTAGTGATGTTCATGGACTGTGAGGTTGGAAGTTTCTCAAAAGGGTCCGAGAGTTTTCTCACCAGCTATTGCATCTCTTGCTGTGTCCTTAAGCAGAGCTTTATAAAACTCTGACCTAACCAGCCTCACCATCAGAAAGAAGCTTTATTGAAATTCTCTGGGAAGCTAACCTTGCTAAAAAGCGCCAGGAGCCCAAACTACTGATGATAGACATGATTCTGAAGGACTGATGAATACAAGAACGGATCTTGATGTTTTTCCTGTGTTTCTACTCTATGTGAGATGTAGCAGAGTTGTAGCGAGGGTCATAAAGCTCTATAAGAAAGAGCTGGCTTTGTAGGTTGTCCTAAACAAGCCATCCTGGTATTGCTGGAGCCTGAGTACTTGCACCCCTGATGATCACCCCCAGTGAACAGGAAATCTCATTTAGGATCTGTACACAATTTTCAAATCATGGTCAGACAAACTGTGTGAGAACTACCAGGGGTGTCTTGTAAAACACAGATTCATGGTTGTTGTCTCTAATCTGCTGGACCAGAATATCTGTTAGGAACCCTAGGAATCCGTATTTTCACAAGCTCTGTTGTCTAGGTAATTTTTACAGTCGTAAAATGTAGAGATCTAAAGAAGAAAAGTTATATGCTCCCCAAATTCAATGCTGAGTCAGGCATAGGATAACAGTTATAAACATTGTGGTTCAATAAAGGAGAAAGTGGAAGGAAAATGGAAGTCACCAGTCCCAAGCAATTTAGAAGTCTAGCTGGACAAACTCCATGAGGTTTCAAGGTTTGCAAGTAATCCTGAGAGTCAGGTCTCCACTCTCTGGAATCATGGCTCCACATTTGAGGTTCTTGATTCTCCTCTCAGACATATGTGTGTTAGTAAATTTCCTCTTACTTGCGTCTTTTCTATATTTTATTTCGGTACTTATTTCTAATTTCATTCCAATGTGCTGGGAAAATTTACAGATAGATATTTCTCTATTCCTGCCTTTTTTGTCTTAATCAGTTTCTTGTGTACCATTTTTATCTCCTTTCTTTATGATATTGTCTTCAGTTATTTTCTAAGTTGTTATTAAAGGATCATAATTAACTCCTTAATTTAAAACAATCTAATTTGGATTGATAACAAGCTTTGTTTCAGTAGTATACAGAAATTTTGTTGCTTTATACCTCTGTTTCCTCCCTGCCTCCTTTGTGCTCTTATTGTCATACAGATTACATATTTATACATTATGTATCCATCAACACAGGTTCGGGATTATTGTTTTATCCAGTTGTCTTTTAAGTTAGGTAGATAAAAAGAGTTGCATGCAAAAATACATCTTTACTGTCTTTACATTCACCTATATAGTTATTTTATTGATATTCTCTCTTTGAATGGATTCTAATTACTGTCTAATGTTTTTTTCTTTTTTTTTTTCATTTCAGCTCGAAGGACTCTGTTTAATATGTCTTGTAGTACAGGTCTGCTAGTGATGAATTCTCTCAGCTTTTGTTTACTTGAGACTAATTTAATTTCTCCTTCATTTTTGAAAGATAGTTTTGCTTAGTTAACACTCAGTGCTTTGAATATTTCATCCCCACTGCCATCTGGTCACCATTATTTTGATGAGAAGTCTCTTGTATGTGATGGATCTTTTTCTCTTCCTGCTTTAAGATTCTCTCTTTCTCTTTTGACAATTTTACTATGAGACATATAACTATGGATCTATTTGAGTTTATCCTACTTTGAGTATGTTGAGCTTTTTTCAGATGCCCAGATTAAAGTTTTTCATGAAATTTGGGGAGTTATTTGCCTTTATCTCTTCCAATGTTCTTTCTCCTCTATTCACCTCTCCTTATGGAGCTCTCATTATGCATATGATGGTATGTTTTATATTGTCTCTCAAGTCTCTGAGGCTCTGTTCGTTTTTCTTCATTCTTTTTTTTTTCCTTTCTGTTCCTCAGACTGCATAATCTCAACTGAAATACAGTCAAGTTGGCTAGTCCATTCTTCTGATGTTTCAATCTGCTGTTAACACATCTGGTGATTTTTTTTCCCCAGTTATTATACTTTCCACTTCCATAATTTCTATTTGATTATAATTTCTAGCTGTTTAATGATACTGTCTCTTTGGTGAGACAGAATTCTTGTACTTTCCTTTAATTTTCTTAACACATAGATTTCTTTAATTCTTTAATCATATTTTTAGTAGCTGGTTTAAAGTCTTTGTATAGTAAATTCAACATCGGGAATTCCTCAGGGACATTTTCTATTGACTGCTCATTTTTTTCTAATTTTATGTCATACTTTCCTGTTTCTTTTCAGATCTCATATTTTTTTTGATGAAAACGGAATATTTTAAATAATATAATATGGCAAGTTTAGAAATCTGATCTCTGTCCCTATTCCATGAGGTGTTTTTGTTTGCTTAGTGACTGTTTCTTTGTCTAGTAACTTTGCTGGACTAATTCTATATAATCTGTATTCTTTATCATTTGTGGCCACTGATGTCTCTGCTTGGTTAGCCTAGAAGTCAGCCGATGAACAGAACCCATAAGTCTCCCAAGCTTTGCAGAGGGGCTCTTTGTGTGTGGGTTGAGGCACACCTTCCATGCTCTTGCAGACAGTTGACAACTCTGCCTTAGCTTTCACTTCCTGCTTGCACAGAACCTTATGGTCAGTCAGGGATAAGAGATCAGGGTCTTCTCAGGCCTTTCCTGGGTGTATGCATAGTCTTGCACATATGCCTTGCCTTCTAGATATCTAGGACTATATTGGAAGTTTTAAAACACTCTATCAACATCTCAGTTCCCAGTGTTTTTCTTTTAAATGTTTTGGTCAGCTTGTTAGCTCTAACTGGAATCACTGCCTCAGGCAGCTGTGATATTAAACAACTGTTGCTGATTGTTTTCAGCAAAATGCCTGCACAGTGAGCTCTGAGCTGCAAACCCATTGTGCCCACACTCAGTGGCTGTAAGGCTGCTGTTGTTCACAGTATAGCTGTTGTGAGGCTGTTGCCTTCCAAGGCTGCCCCAGAGCTGGGGAGAGGTGGTTGCAGATAGACCAAATTAAAACACTACAACACCTTTTGTTTTTACCATGATTCAGCAGTTTTTCTTGAATAATCATCCCTAGGTTGTTGGAAGTCTGGTTAATTTCTATAGTTCTGAGAAAGTAACTTTTGACTATTTTTGCAAGTGTTCCTGTTGCTTTAATGGAGGAGTGGATTTTCAGAGGTCCTTATTCCACCATTCCAGGAGGGTTTCTCCTTTTGCCTTACTAAATTTTACTTATCATTTCAGACACAGGTTAGATGTCAATTCTATTAGGAAATCTCTGTGCTCATAAGATTTGTGTCTCTCCTGTATCTCCCGGAATGCTTTTTACATACATTTTCAATTGCCTGTTTCTTATCTGTCTCTTCCATAAACTTCTAGATGCAATGATCATGTGCTTGCTTAAAAAGTGCTTGGCATTTTAGAGCCCATTAACTATTTTTGAATGAATCAATCTATCTGACTAATTTTATAAATGCATTAGCTGAAATAACCAATTTAATAGTGACAAATATAATTTTGCTGGTTTTTTTCAAAGTTTTTGGTCTTTAGGATTTTTGTTTTAGACACAGTTTATATTTTTAAAGGCTAAAAATGTCCTTGATGACAGCGTGGACATTTGCCTATCTTCCTATGCTTTATAAAAAATTCACTTGACCCTAAGTATTTTCCATTTTTTTCTTTCTTCTGTCCTTTCCCTTCTGTCCATCCTCTTGCAAGGATTAACAAGTTCAGACATAAAAGGGGAAAATAACATAAGGACATCTTAGCAGTGCATGTGAAAGAGAAAAGGAATAATCATACTTTTTCTCTTGGTGATGAAGGGATGGTGCTTATAGGCTGATTACATGAATATGAGTTTTTTGCTTTTTTTTTTTTTTTTTTAATTCTAGCGCCAGCAGCAGGGTTCCTTCAGCAGAAATCCTTGATTGAGGAGCTGAAGGCAATGAGAAATAAGTGTGGCTGCTAATTAGACACTCTGAATGAGCAGAGTGGGAAAACGTGCCATAAAGAACAGCAGGGACTGCCTAGACCCTTTTGATATCTGACAATCCAAATTTTAAGACATCAGAGGCAGTAGACACACTGTTAATTGTCTCTGGATAGTTTTCATTTGAGAGTCTTGTTGAACCAATGAAACTATTGGGTAAATCAAGTCAAAGATGACTCACCTAAACAACACCCGACTCTTTAGTTTGCTTTCCAAAAGGTACTGACAAAAATACCTGGATGTTGAGTCTGATATGTTGCGTATATCCTATTGTTATATGTAACAGATTTATAAACAGAATGGTATTGACATTTTACTTGGTTGCTTTCTTTTTCTTTCATGTTTTTCTTTGTCATTGAAATGATAGCCAACTATGAACAGCCTGAGCGCACGGTAACATATTCTGATTCAGCATAACACAGTCACATAGGACGTGGCATGCGAGTGACCTGGTGATCTGTGTTCTATATGACTCCGCCACAACCTCAGCAGACTTGCATTTGTGCCTGATGCACTTAAACTTCTCTGGTTTGTCCTATCACCAGAACATTAGTAATCAAGTCAAACATGAAAAGGTAAAAGTACATGCATATTCTCTTCTGCAAGTCGTCCATCCAGAAAATAACCTGTAAAACTTGAACAACACCAGCACATGCAGTAAGCTTCAAATCAAGGTTTCAAATACAGGGTGTCAAACATTTCATAAATTTCAAGTCATTTCTTCAGACTTGTTTTTCTAAATCTGCCTGATGAATCTTCAGATGTCTTTACTGTTTTTCGTTTGTTTTTGTGGTTTTGATGTATTGTAAGGATGTTCATTACATTGGCATGTTCATTACATTGAATGTGCATTACATTAGCATCTTAAAGAATATAGACCAATTTCTTTTTATTTGACCCATAAATTACAAATATTAATAATGAGAACTTAGCTTTCTCTTATAGTGTACCTTTGATTTATACAATTTAACTTTCAGGCCTATTCATGTAATCATGTTAGGAAACTTATTTTCTAAATCATCCTCTATATTTCTTCTTAATATTAATTGACGAGTTTGCTCTAAGTTATTTATTTGCTCATTCAGGGACATGTTTATTCTAGTAACATCATTGTTCAGACTTGCCATAGATTTTGCCAGACATATTTCCTGAAAAGACAGAAAAATGCAAATTTCATTGCAAAGTTTCCTATAACTTGGGTATGAGGGACAACAAATGATCCTTCCAAATAAATTTTAGTTGTTTTCAATCTAGTGGAACAATGTTCCATTGTGTTCCAAAAGTGGGTTGGCATGCATGTTTGCTGAACAAGAACAGCAGGAAAATATATGGAGAAAAATTCTACTATTCTTCTGTTTACAAGGACAAATGAAGTCTTTGTCTCCACGTGTTCCAGCTCAGCTGTCAAGTTTAGAGCTTGCACATTGACTAAGGACTTTGAGAGAAACCACTGTAACAGGCATCTGGTTTCACATTATCTACACCCCTGTGAAGGTGCCTGTCCATCACCGTCCTGCGCTACCATTCCTGTAGTACTACCTTCTCAGTAATAGTGACTGCTGCACAGTGTAGGAAATGGCATTGATGAATGCTGACCCGGAAGTTACAAAATGCTGACTCAGGCCGTAAACCAATAGCCACTGACAAGACTTTGAAAGACTTGTTCTACAAAATCAGAAAGTGGAACAATGAAAGCTAATTAAACTCTTTTTGAGCTCTCTGGTTGAGGTGTTGACTCCAATCAGAAGTTGGTTACTTCTTATTAAAAGGGGATTCAGGAACTGAACAAATTTCCTTTCTTTTTGTTTTACAAGATAAAGAAGCTAAAAATGCCTTCCAAGCAATGATACATCATTTGTAAACATAGCTCTTAAACTTGAAGTCATGGTAAAACATACCTAACCCAAAGTCATCATTCTAAAATGACCTTTTCCATGTGCTGTGTGGAATCCTAAAATTAAAAACAAAAAACAAAAAACAAAACAAACTTTGTAGAAAGAGAATTCATCACTCAGAATTTAATTCACTTTCTATAATATAGATTCCAATTTTCACAGCAAGTTATGTATTTAATAAAAACTGGGCCATGTATATATTCCATTCATTAAACTGTTTAAGAATTAAATTGAGGTTTCAGCGTTGTATTTATTATTGTCTTTAAAAGTTGCAAGCATTAATATTGTATTGTACAATTTGTAATTTTACTCATGGATTTATTAAATAAAAGGCTTATAAAAGTAAATTACTCAATGTTTATAACCATCAATTATCTTATATGATCAAAGCTTCTGATCTTATAAATTAGTGTGACTATCATACTTTTTTTTAACAATTGATCATTTCTTTTGAAAACATTGGAATTTAGACTGTGAGGATTTCTGATTTCAAAATAGAGATATGAATTTTTAATAGCCTGAAAGAATTTATATGTCTCCCTCAGCAACTTAATTCCAGGGCAGGACACAAACTCTGGAGGATTAAAAGAACTCCGTGTATGAATAGATAGAGATGAGATAAAATGGAAGACTCATGTAAACTTCAGACAGTCTAAGGCACAACTTTAGAAAAAATGCTTCATCTAAAAATTTCAAAATATCAGATATGAGGGAGAATTTTTCAAGGAGGAAATAAACATGAAATTAAATAGATTAAGAAATCTTATGAATTAAAAGGGCCTTAGGAACTTGGGTAGGTGGGGCTTATGGGGAGAAACTCATTTCCTGTGTTACACTCAGATTTCTTTATTCATGTTTCCCTCCCCCATGTCCCTCTCTCTTTCTCTCCACCTGCTTCCTCTCTCTCCTGTGTTCTCTCTCTCTCTCTCTCTCTCTCTCTCTCTCTCTCTCTCTGCGTCTCTCTCTCCCATTCAGCAGTTTGGCCATGCTTTGTTGAGGTGAGAGTAGAGTGCCAAATATGTAATAAGTATATATTGACCGCTTGGTTTAATGGAATAAAAAAACTGGACTTGAAATAAGAAGAATGGTATTTAGTTCCAGTTCTGCAGCTTGACAAACTGTGTGACTTCAGAAAGGTCACCCAACCCCTTGGATGCTAAATCTGCTGTGCAGAATGTTGTGAAGTACAAATAAAATGATACATGTTGAAGTGTTTCATACACTGCAAGTGAACATTATCCAAACAGAGCTATAATAGTAACTATTTTATTATGTTATGAGGTGTGCCTCATAACATAATTGCTTCTGTAGTTTTCCCTCCTATGAGAATGTTGCGACTTCTTGGGGGTAATCACTGTTTCTTATTCATCACTGAACTACAGTTTGTGCAGAGTACAGCAATGATTTTCTTAAAATTGAAATGACTATATTAAATAATAATAAAACAAATTCAGTTCACATAGGTTTTTGTCTAATGAAATTTATGTTCACACAGGAAGCCAAAGCAATCCAAGGGCAGTTCCAGGAGCCCCAGCTACAGGGAGGGCTCATATTCCTAGCTTTAGATCCTGCCTTAAGGTTCCTGCCTCCACAGCCAGACGATTTCAGCATCCCCTTCCCTCTTAGACCTCCCCACTTTGTCTTCAAGTGCTGACATTTCTGGAGTATCCGTATCTGGATTCTCTTTTACAAATGATGCCTCGTCAGAATTTCAGAATACTATGCATGCATTAGTATTGATTTCTGTTCCTTTTTAAGTTCCAAACATTATACTCTGCTTATGCCATTTTTAAGAAGAAATACACCACTATTTCTGACATATCTGACTTCTTTGGAAATATATCTATCTCCATTTTGTTCCGTGAAACAAAATACAGACTTTGTATTTCTTGTTACTAATTTATTGAATTATCGTTTGTATACATTTTGATGTTCAATACAGGAATTTCCATGAACAGTTTCAAAGACAAACAAATTAGAGAGAAGAAAATCTGCTGCTGCTTTTAACCCAAGTAACCATACATAACGGAATGAATTTATGCTACTAGGGCTCAAAACACCCCAGCTTTCAACACATAAAATTCTAATCTCATAGGGTGATGCAACTTGCGTGC
This sequence comes from Rhinolophus hipposideros, assembly GCF_964194185.1. Lineage (NCBI taxonomy): Eukaryota > Metazoa > Chordata > Mammalia > Chiroptera > Rhinolophidae > Rhinolophus > Rhinolophus hipposideros. The sequence continues at coordinate 10,597,122 of NC_138049.1, read as the reverse complement.
AGTGAGCAGTCAAGGGGTTAAGCTAGCTTTCTATTTTATGGGCCCTTAAATCCTAAGTGATGTTCTGTGTTTCACATTATGAGGGCAGCCATGAAAGGAGATATATATATAACGTTTTTTTATTTATAAATTCTTCACATAACCTGAGTAAGATTTTGAAAGCTTGGTAACATCCCAGGAGCAAGAAAAGCATAAAAGCATTCACCAGCCACAGAAGGCAGAGAAGATGCATTAAGATTAGTCACCACTTTGGAAAATATATGTGCATGCACATTCACGCACGCACGTGCACACTCAAAGGAAACAATTTCAGAAAGGCTTCAGTTTTGCTTTTATAAAGAAAGTGAGCTCTAGAACACTTGAAAGAGTTCTTTAAAATATCAAGGTTCCTCTATAGCATGGGAACATTATCAAACGTGGAAATACCTATTTAAGTTATATTTCTAAAAATATCGTGTAGTCATTTTTTCTTGGTTCCTATTACTTTTTATGGGTATGGAATGTCCTTATGGTTTTGCTTTAAAAATAAAGTCTTAAATTTCAAACCTTGATAAATTTCTCAAGATTTTATATTTTGAAGCTTTATGAGTATTGGTTTTATTGCTTATCCTTTGTAATTCATGTTAACATATCACTGTTGAAGTAATAATCTATGTAAAATACATTTATATTCTGCATTTGAAAGCATTCACTTTATGCACTGAGAGATGATAGTAGGATACAAGTGTAGGGAAATGAAATTCATACATATATTTGTGCATAATTCAAAGTGTCTCCTTTTTTGTTTTGCAAAAGGGAATCAACAACCTGCTGAGCAGAAATGTTTAAAGTATAAGAATAGCAAGCGCCTCCATCTTTTAATGTAAGACAATAGACACGTATATGAACCATACACACGTGAGCTTTTCTTCATAATTAGTAACAGTTTTAAAATGGACCTATATATAGCTAATGAAAAAAAATCTTGGTGTTAGTTACTCTATTAAATGTAACGAAAGCAAACTATTTTAATTAAGTGATTTGAATTATTCTTCGTCATTGTGCAAGAGCAATATTGTTTCAAATTCCGGTGTGAAAATGGAGACAGAAATAGTGGACTGTAAAATACAGATCATAATAATTGCATAACTTAAGATTGTTATGAGGAGTAAAAAATATTTCAAATTACTTAGCACAATACAAGCACTTAATAAAGCTGGCTATTTTTACTTTTAGTTATTTTTGGTTTACTTATTGATAAAATGAGGCTAATATTTATGTAATATGTTTCATTGGTCTCAGTAGGATTAGTGATATGCTTTTCCTGCATTTATTAAAATAGGGTTTTTTTCACCTTTAGTCTGTTAAAGTAGGGAATTGCATTAATCAATAGATTTACTAATAGTAACTCATCCTTGTATAAGTTCAGTTTGGGTTCTTTGGTTTAAAGTATAAGAATAGCAAACACCTCCATCTTTTAAATGTAAGACAATAAACACGTATATGAACACGTATATTAGTAGATTTAGTTTGTATTTTGTTTAGATTAGAATCCTTCCAGCTCTATTGATAAATGAATTTAGCCTTTTACTTTTGCCTTTCATATTGTATGGTTGTTTTGGTATTTAATAACTTAAAATATATTGGGTAGTTTTATATTTTTGTATATTACTATATGGAAGAGTTTATTTAAAAATAGACTAATTTGTTTCTTGATTTTATGGTAAATAAATTTTAACTAATTCTTTAACTTAGTTATGATGTTTGGGACTTCCTAATTTCTTCTTGAGACTGTTTTGCTAAATGATGTTTCTTTAGGAGTTTATTAATTGTGTCTTGGTTTTAAAAAGTATTGGCATAAACCTATTTTTAAAAAGATAGTCATAATAAAAGCCCATCGCAAGGAGTTGCCACAAGGATGAAATTAAGTAATAAGCATATAAAAGCCCACTTAGAACAAACCTAATGCATATCAGACATTCAATAAAGTTTAGCTAATTATCATTACTATTATTATTACCTTTAACATATCTGTTCTATTTGTAGTTACATCTCATTCTACATTCCTAATATTCATTTGTCCCATTTCTTTTTCTTGTTCAACCTACCAGAGCTTTGTTGATTTTATCAGTCTTCTAAAAGAACAAGTTAAAAAAGAACAGTTGATTCTTTCTACTGTATTTTCTTTTTCGAGTTCATTAATTTTTGCTTAGATTTTTTAAATGTTCTTCCTTTCTACTCTGCTTTCCCTCCACCCCGTTTTTTTTCCCCTGTCCTCTTATGCAGTATGCCTAGTTCATTAAATTTTAGTTTTTGTCTTTTCTAAACATATGTTTCTGAGGATAAATTTACATGTACATTTCTCTGTAAGAACTCCATTAGTTACATTCAAGTTTCTTTTTTCTTTTTGATTGAGGATAAGCACACATGTAGTAAAGCGAGTAATGCACTGAACTTAAACATGCAGTTAAGGAGAATGCATACGTGTTTCTACACCCGTGACTAACATTTCAAGCACTCTGAACTCCCCTCTGCCTCAACCCAGTCAACAACATTCCAAACGTCCTACTTATACTGACATCTGTCATTCTGGATTAGTTTTTCTCTTTCTTTACTTTCCGATGGATGATACAATGTGTTTTCTTTTGTGTCGGCCCCAACGTTTGTGATATTTAGTTTTGTTATACGTTATCAGAGATACATTATGTTTTATTGGTATGAATATACCAAACTTTATTTATTCTAATGTTACCGGGCATTTGGTTCTTTCCAAGATTTGTGTGTCATGAACAAAACTGGTAAGAAATTCTTATCTGTGTCGTTTGATAGACATACAACCCACAAGTTTCGCTATGTAGCATTTTCATTATAATTCAGGTTCAGTGTTTTAAAATGTGCATTAGAATTTTTTTTTTAAACATGGTATATATTTGCAAACATTTGTTGGTTTTGGTTATCTGTTTTGTTGTTCATCTCGAAACTAATTGTGTTGCAGACAGAAAACAATTTAAATAATATCAATTCTTTGAAATTTGTGGAGATTTGCTATATGATTAGTTCATGTAAATGGCTAAAGTATATTTGAAAAAAATGTGTATCCTCAATTTGTTTGAATGTGCAATTTGACAAATATCTTTTGCATCAAGTTTGGTTTTTATATCATTCAAATTTTTTATATTTGTTTCAGCTTAATGACAATGAGAGAAGTATACTGAAATCTCACAATGATGGTGAGTTTTTCAATTTCTTCTAATTTTGTTAATTTTTGCTTTTAGTAGTCTGAAACCCTTCTATTAGGTTCTATAAGTTCAAAAATTATTATATTGCCTTGATGAATTGAATTTTTATTGGATTATCTGTGACTCAGTTTTCTCTTCTGTGAAATGGGGATTATAATGTGCTTCATCAAGTTGACATGAGGACTGAAGTAGTTAATGTTTGCAAAACACTTAGAATATCACTCTAGTGTGTGTGTGTGTGTGTGTGTGTGTGTGTGTGTGTATTCTGCTTTGAAATATATTTTGTTTGATAGTAACATTGTAAATAGGACTTCTTTTTGTTATTATCTGCCTGGTATAAATTATTCCATCCTAATACTTTTACCTTTTCAGTGTCTCAATGTTTTAAGTGTGCACCTTGTAAACAGGATATAGCTAGACATCTATGTTTATATTTCTATCTATATCTATTTCTATACCTTTTTGAGTTTAACAACCAAGCTCGCATCGCATTAGTGCTATATTTGTATTCGTTCCTAGAACGTTATTTTTTGCTTTATAGTTGTGTTTCTCATTCATTTCTCTCCTTCCTCATTCCTTTGTGATTGATTAAGTTTCTTGTAATAATCATATTATTACTCTTCACTTGTTTCAATTTCTATTATTTCATGATTACTCTTGAAATTTTATAACCCATACCTAACCTAACAAAAGCTGAAGTTTATCAGTATATTTTTACCAGTCTCTTAGAATAATACATGAACCTTAGAATGTTTTAAATTTCCCACTTCACTATTAGTATGTTTAGTTTCCCATAAGATATCTGTGTATTGTTTTTATAACTCCACAAATTAGACATATTTTATATAATGAATATATATTTGAATTAGCATACATGTTTGCCAATATATTTGCTAATCATATTTTTGTGTATAAGACCTTCTTTCTGGAATCATTTTCTTACTGCATTTATTATAGAATGTTCTGTAATGAAAGCCTTTGTTTTGTTGCTAAACTTGTTTTTTATTTCAACTTTGCTCTTTGCGGAAGTTTTACAGTTTAAGTTGACAGTTGTTTTTCTTTCACATTTTGAAGATATTATCCTATTGCCTATGGCTTCCATTGATTCTGTTTAGAAACGGGATATTTGTCATTCTAGACAATCTATTCTTTCTGATTACTCTTAAGATCTTCTCTTTGTCTTTTGTCTCCTTCCACTTTATTAAGCTGTGGCTAGGTTGGATTTATTTATCCTGCTTGGTATTTATTGTGCTTACTGAATAATACACTTTATGTATTTTATTAATTACAGAAAATTCTCAGTAATATTTCTTTGAATATCGTCTTTCCTCCTGTGCTTTTTCTGTAACTCTAAGTAAACATGTTTTAGACTTCCATTCTTCATGACTCTTAACCTTCCTTTCCTATTTTCCATCTTGGTGGTCTATGCTGAAATATTCTGAGTAATTCCTTCAGGTCTATCTTCCTTCACTAATTATTTCTTTAGCAGGATCTAGCATAGTTTAACAATTAGTGTACCTTTGAATTTTAAATTCTATATTCATATTACAGAAAAAAGGCATATCATTATATTCTTTTATTTTTATTTCTGTTATATTCATTTCTGTTATAGTTCCACTTTACTATATTATTTTTATTTATATTTTATTTCTACAAAAATTATTTGGTTATTTAAAAAACCTCATTGGGTAAGTTTATAGCCTCTTTTGCCACATTTTAAATTCTGTCTTATATTTATTAAAATATATTATACATGTGTTTTATGTTCTGTGCCTGTTAATTCCAATATCTTATGTTTCTTCAGGTTTAATTCTGCTGTTGAGTTGTTTCTCCTGACTCTTAGTTATATGCCTTTGCCTTTTATGTGTGTTGTAATTTTTTAATAATAAACTGTTTTAATTAGAACTTTATTCATGAAAATTATTTGAGGCATGGTTGGGGGGATGCATTCTTCCCAACAGGCATTGTATTAGTTTCTGCAAGGTGCCTGGGACACCATCGGCCCTGGGCTACCTTACACTACCTGTAAACTCCAGATTTTTAAAATCTCATTAGCAAGTTCAGGTTGGTTAATGCCTTCTGGAGGTCACCGAACTAACTTGGAGATGAAGAGGATTGGGGAAGGGGACCGTTGGGTCCTTATCAAAGTCCCAGCTATGCCATGACCAAATAGTTTGCAAAAAGCATTAGATTTAAATTATTATTTTTATTGCAACAGTTGTAGTGCTATCCAGACAATTTCTCTATCTTCTATTTTTCTTTTTTCTATCCACTTCCAAAATTAATCTGTACTCTAAGATAATATAACATCAGGATGTTGTAGAAAAACAACTAGAAAGATATTTAGAAATCTAGTTGTAGAAAAACAACTAGAAAGCCTTTCCTCATATGTACTCTTTTGGGAAATCTCCTTTATCATCCTAGATTGTACCACACGCTTTCCTCCTCCAATGTCAATACTGCTAATTACTCTTACAACTAATAATGTACTTTCTCCAGCTCTATTAGATTACTGTTTATTTTTATGATGTACCTATACATATTCTGTTTTATACAAGTAAACTTTAACATTTCACAGCCAGGGACCATATCTTTTTAGTTGTATATGCTTTATTATCTTTACAATATGCTGGATAAAGTCAGCATTTAGGGAAAGTTTGCTGATTGATTGGTGGTCCGTCTCTGCCAAACCTTGGGTCATGCTGTGAGCATTCTCATTAATGCTTACTTTATGTTGTGTAATTCTTCTGTTTGGCTTGTTAACTTTATCTTTCTTCCTGTAGGCTGCTTCTGCTTCTTCCCTGATCCCAATTCCTACTTTTCTAACTAATGTCTACCACATCTTCAACTTCATCCCTTTCAAAACAACAAGGATTTGGGGGCAGCAGGTATCTCAGTTACAGATATCCAGCAAATTTAACCTAAAAGCAGACTACATGTCTTTTATTCCAAATGTCTGACTTTTATTACTCTGGATTTTATTTCTTGGAGTCACCCAGTAGATGAACCAATGTGTTCCTTTTAATAGAAATTCAGTGAAAGAAGATAGGAAGGGCCTTCATAAAAGCAGGTACCAACCTGGTTTGCTAATAACCTGTTTTCATTTGTACTCCAGCAGCCTCTGGTATCACTCACTCCCAACTGCATGTTTTCTACTTCGCCAAAACCAAGGATCAACCCTGTCTCTAAGTGTTGGCAAATATAGGGCTCTAATCAGTACTCCATTGGCATAGCTGCAAAGACATGTTTGTTCCCCAGTCTCTTTTAGGTGTTGCTTTGCTTCCTAATTTTAGCAACTGAAGTATTTTCTTTTTTTCTCATGCCTGTGTCCCTGACTTAGCACGTAGATGGCCTGGTTCCCCTCCTTTTCCATAAGTTGGGTTTTGTGCTTGTGGGGTCCTGTGGGGGTCCTTTTGTTGATTTTCTCTGATGTTGCCTATCTTCCTTGCATTCCCCTTTTGTGAGGAGTTTTGAACTCTCCTGATAGTTTGTTCCTCACCTGAATATCTATCTGTTGTCTGAGTGTACCTGTCTCTGTGGTTCTCAGAGTATTTTTATGGGTTGTTGCTTATGGAAGACCACTTATCACCAAGCTGGTTACTAAAACTTTTGGAATAATCAAGGAAAGGAAATAAAGATGCAATAGTTATTAACAGAAAAACAGACACACAGACCAATGGGATAGAATTGAGAACCCAGAAATAAACCCACATAATATATGGGCAGATATAAAAAAAAACAAAAACAAAAACACAATGGAGAAAAGAAAGCCTTTTCAATAAATGGTATTGGGAAAATTGGAAAGCTACATGCAAAAGAATGAAACTAGACTACTGTCTGTCACCATATACAAAAATTAACTCAAAATGGATCAAAGATTTAAACATAAGGTCTGCAACAATAAATTGCATAGAAGAAAGTAAAGGTACTAAATGTATGGGCCTTGTGTTCAGAGAGGATTTTATGAATTTGACCTCAAAGGCAAGGGAAGTAAAAGCAAAAATAAATGAATGGGACTATATCAAACTAATAAAGCTTCTGCACAGCAAAAACAACTACCAAGAAAACAAAGAGGCAACCAACTGAATGGGAGAAGATATATGCAAACAACACCTCCAATAAGGGGCTAATATCCAAAATATATAAGGAACTTGTACAACTCAACAACAACAAAAAATCCAATTTAAAAATGGGCAGAGGACCTAAACAGAATCTTTCCCTAAGAAGACAAACAAATGACCAATAGATATATGAAAATATGCTCAACTCTATTAGCCATTAGGGAGACGCAAATCAAAAACACAATTGCATATCACCTCAAACCTGTTAGAATGGCTATTATCAACAAGACAAGTAATAACAAGTGTTGGAGAGGTTGTGGAGAAAAAGGAACTAGCGTACACTGCTGGTGGGAACATAAATTTGTATAGTCTCTGTGGAAAACAGTATGGAGGTTCCTCAAAAAAATTAAGAATAGAATTACCATACAGTTCAGCAATCCCTCCTCTGGAATTTTTCTACCCCAAAAATCTGAAAATATTTATCTATAAAGATATATGTACCCCTGTGTTCATTGCATCATTGTTTACAGTGCCCAAGACATGGAAACAACCAAAGTGTTCTTTGATAAATGATTGGATAAAAAAGATGTGGTACATATATACAATGAAATATTCCTCGGGCATAAGAAAAGATAAAATACTGCCATTTGCAACAACATGGATGGATCTTGAGATTATGATGCTAAATCAGACAGAAAAAGTCAAGACCTTATGACTTTACTCATATGTAGATATAAAACTGAAAGCAACAAATAAACAAGACAAACAAACAAAAACTCATAGACACAGACAACAGTTTAGTGGTTACCAGAGGGAATGGGGAGAGAGGGGTGGTAGAAGAGGGCAAAGGGGTTCAAATACATGGTGATGGAAGGAGAACTAACTCTGGATATTGAATACACAATTCAATGTATAGATGATGTATTACAGAATTGTACACTTGATACCTATATAAATTTTACTAATCAATGTCATCTCGATAAATTTAATAAAAAGTTTTTAAAAAGATGCATTAGTAACAATAATTGAAGACTTCTAACTCGTATCTCTGCTTCTAAATCTTGAGTTCAGGGAGTCAATATCTCTATGTTTAGCGCAACAGATATGAATGTATCTGGTAAAGAGTGATATGACTGTTACAGGTGTGGCTATAATTAGAAGCATCAACCTTTATTTATTTATTTACTTATTTCTATATTTAATTTATATATCTTAGATACATGATAGTGTCATTAAACAGAAATATCAAATAAACCCCAACATCTCATAAGCTTAATATACCTCTACTGGATTAACTCATTCTATTTGCCCAAGTTGTTTGTAGACTACAATAAACTGTACAATGTGAAAACAGTGCTAATAACGGCACTAGAATTGGTCTTCCTGCAGTGTCATGATTGGATATCAAGTCATCAAAATCATAATTTTTATCCTCAGATCTCTGAAGAAAGCCAAACAGCCCAGTTTCCACCTCTTCTCAGACTTGCGGGATGCCTGGAACCACCATCTCTGAAGTCTTGCTCTTTAATAGGATGGGGTCACTGAAGACGGAACAAAAATTGATAGAAATATACTTTCTACAGATAAGTGTTTGTGGGAGTGTAGCACAATCAATATGAAGCCTCTAGTTTAATACTGACTATTACACATGAAAACACAATACCAAACTTTTTAGCAGCAAAGAAACATATTAAAATCAATATTAAGCACAAGGATGCATTGGTCCAAAAAAAAAGTCAGATGAAAAACCTGTGGAGATCAATATTATGGGACCAAAAACTTCATATATTTTCTTTGTGAGATTGTTGCTAAATGAAGAAATTCGGATTATTGATATTGACAATGTATAAGATTCTTTCATTAAAGCAAGTCCTGCCTAATAAGTACGTGCGACTGTGTTGGGTTTATTCCAAACTCTCTCCCCCATTCTTGGCATTCGCTCGTGCAGGCAATTCTGATACACTTGGTGAGTATGACTTGTGTGACTTTCTCCTGGGTGTGGGGACCGTAAAAGGCATGAGTTGGCAATGGTGACAGCCTTGACAGAGAGAAGAGGGACGTTGGCAGGCTTGGGTATATATATTTATTAGTGACATTTCTAGTGTGTCATTGAGGGAAACAAAAGTTGAGAAACATAACTTTATCCTACAGGATTTATTTCCCCCTGAATAACAGGATTAATGCATTTCCCCTAAATATCTTTTAGAAGTGTCATCCCATCTCCCTATCTCCCATCCAGAAATGGCCTTGTGTATCTGAACACAAACATTAAGTTTGATAACAAATTCAGTTGAAGTCCATTTATTTTGGGTTGAGGGTCCATCAGGGAACAATTTTGCATTGAGACATGTTTGCAAATTTCAGCAAAATTTTGTATATCACTACACAGCATTTCTTAACACCTCTTTGCACAATGATGATTAGGCTCATGAAGTGGGCACTCCATCAGCTCAGGCTCCTCTGTTCCCTGCTTTGCTGCTTTGGCAAAACGTTAACGTCAACAGTGAATGTCATGTGGATAACTGCTTTATGTAATTACCCATCTTTTTAGAGGTTTCAGAGAAGCATCTGTACCACTTACTGGCCACAACATCAAGACAGGTCACTCAACCTCATGGACTCTGTTTCCTAATTTGTAGGATGTATATAATAACTGAGCTGCATGCTTCACGAGCTGTGACAATGAAATAAAATGATAGGTGTAAAAGTGCTTTTGAAAACTGCAAAGCTCTATAGAAATGTGAGTTGTCATTAAGTATGTGATGTTGGTAGCAGAGGTAGGAGAATACCATGTCAAGACCCAGGTCTATTTAGGGGCTACAAAGCAACAGTGTAGACAGCTGTCCAGGAAGAGTTTTATTTGTCTTAGATCTGCCTTGTTCTTTCACTGTATTTTGTGAGTCCTTGACCTCATGTATCTGAAAACTGCTCTTGTTGGGGAGTGGTTAAAAAGAGGCTGTGACCCTCTGACTCTCAGCATTGTATGGTGAGTATATCTGGAATAGCCACTTTAATCTATCAAAAGATAAATGTGATATCATTCAACTATGCAAAATTAGAAAGAAATTGTTAAACACATTTTCAAATCATGTTGAAAGAGATTCATAATTTGACAAGGACATGTGAATTTAGGTTCTGATGTTCAGAAGTATAAATAAAGCAATTTGCAGCCCACATTGTAAAAACTAGAGCTCTGCATCCCCCATTAGAAAACTGTCCTTTGTCTTTCCCCATCACCATAATTAACTAGTTCCTATTCATTAAACAATGAAACAGACAATTAAATAGTAATAATAGTACTTTAATTATGAAGGTATTGTTATCTGCGTAGATTGTGGAAAGGGAGATCAGTTTAGCTGCATTTAAAACGTTTGCTTGTCTGCTTTTTACATGCTGAAGAGGAAAGTGTTCCTATTTTCAGAGCCTCTAGGAGGAAATAGGATAGAGTCTATACCCTCATAAGGCCATTTCTGATAAACAGGACTCTCATTTATTAATGGAGTGAGCATTGATTAAGATACGTGAATTCTTAATAAGCATCCTTAGTATTTTTTCAAGAGGCGTTTGTAATAGTTGTAAGAATCATCAGCAAATATTTTTAGACACAAAGATGCATGAGTGAGATGAAAGTCCTGTGCATGATGACTTTCAGAGTTTGTTAAGCACCACAATACTGGGGTTCAATCCGATTTAGATTCATTTTTAACTTACCTTCTCTTTTTCTCTTTGGATTGAGTTTGATTTTAAGAGTATTATTATTTTCTGTTTCAATACGATTGAATAAATTCTCATATCTCCAGTTATATGAAACCAAGCTGAATCTCCAAAATATGTTTTGTCACTAAAATTGGTAATACTTCCTCATGTTTGGGATTTTATTTCTCAGGAAAGAGTTTCAGATATAAATAGTTTTCTCATTTATCATAGTCACCTTTCACTCAGTGGAATCTTAGGGCAGGGGCAGCTTTGGTAATTAGAAAGGAGAGCTTCCTTTCTATTTCATCATGGAATATAAACTTAGTGTTTATTAAATGTTACATATTCACTTGCATGTGAGGTCACATTGTGTGACCATTTCATCTGGATTAGAATCTATGCTTTGACACTTAGTAGCTCTGTGGCTTTGGGCAAATAATTCCTCTGAGCCTCTGTTTCTTCATCTGTAAAACAGAGCTGCATAATGTGCAACAAGGTTAAATGGTCATTATATATAAAGCACTTTGCATGGAGCCAAGCTTAATAACCTCACTTGTTATTATCATACTTAGTACATGTCTCAGACTTTTGGCATGCTCCTTGGTACAATGAACCACTGAAACCTCCTAGAAAATATAAAGAAACAATTAATTCTTTTGTTGCTGTTGTTATTTAATCAAACAGACATTGGCTTTGGAATACTACTGAAATAATGCCATTTTCTCCAACACAATCTAAGCGCTCTCAAGGGGGCTTAATAAGACCTTCCCTGTAGTCACTTCTTCTGTCTATTTAGCTTTATATCCAGGTGTCCTGACTGCTGGTGTTTCCGTTTCCAAAACACAGGGCCCCTTTTTTACCTTTTCTACACTGAAGCTTATTTACTTTTACCAGTCAGACATTAAAAGATCATTTAAGGCTAGAGTATCAAAGGTTCAGGTTTAGGCAACTGCCGATTCCCTTGGAAGTTCATGTCTGTTTCAGATTTTTCTACAGGTAATAATGACATTCTGGTTAGGCTCCGTAGCCTTTCCCTATCAATAGGAAGTTGGTAGCAGGATATCAGTTGTCAAATAGTTAAAAACCTGAACCATGGAATATTCAGTATAAATCCAAATATCAGAACATTTTAACTGGGATGTGTGAAATTTTAATTTACAAGGCCAACTGCAAGAAACGTAAAACCACACAGCTGAATGTATATTCAGAACTGTGGATTATATGTTTTGCTCTTTGAGTATCCAGTGCATCTGCCTTTAAATGGTCCCTCAGGTTAATGCTGGATGTAAGGCTCTCATGTAACCTGAAGTAAAGAAATAATTCTCTGTCTTTTTAAGTAAAAACCATGTTTCTTATTGTGTGTCAAGCTATCCAATCAGTGTCACTTTCTTCTGGCAAGAAGAACATAAACCCAAGAAAAGATACCAGTTGTGACCCCAGAATTGCAGGAGGGATGCCCTTAGGTTGAGGAACGAAGCATTTCCTGCTTGACAGTATCCGTCAAGCTCCTCATTGGATCTGAGAAACGTATCGATCTTTCAAGTGCCATGTGGCCATTTGAAGCTGTGCAATCTACTTGTGGCTCTTTTCTGAGTGTCACCAAGGAAGAACTGTTTTGATCAATTTAATGGTCAATTTTTTGCCAAGGTCCTATTGTATTTCATTAATTTACTGTTTAGTATCTTCCTTTGTTAATTAGTGAGCTCATGAAATCAGGAAGAATTAATATCCTTTCCTTTATTCACACTAGACTCCTGAGTGATTTTGAATGTTATAATCCGCAGCTATTCAATTCTATTTTCAACTCATACTTTGAGTTCATGTAAATACCAGTTTGGATTTGCTTCTAATCTCATTCTCATTTCAGTCCATTTGAACAAATGTTTTTTGAGTATCTGCTGTGAGGCCATTTTCAGGGAAGTTCCCACCATGAATAAAACACACACCTGCCTTCAGTTAGTTGCTTGATTATCCACTCAGTGATGTCAAGGCATATTGCCTTTTAAGGAAGGTAGCACAAAATAGAATTAAAAAGGTAGAATATAAAAATAGCCACCTGGCAGATTCTGTGCCAAATGTCTTACATGCACATCACCTCATTTAATCCCACCACTATTCTATGTGCTCAGCGTGATCATCCCCGTTTTCCATGTAAGGAAACTGAGGTGGATGATGCTAAATAACTTGCCGAGGGTCATACAGCTGGGCAGTGACAGGAATGAGACTGAAGTCACTCTACTTACTGAAATATATTGACCCTGTCTATACATAGCACATGCAGACACAGGTTATAATCTGAGAAAAAAAGATAACAAATGTCATAAGGGAGAAGTGAATCATTTATGACGAGACTTCAGAGGAGGGCAAGATTACTTGGGACCACAAATAATTAGGGAAATTTCACTGAAGTGGTGGCATTTGATCAGAATTTTGAAGGCCAGGTAAGTTTGAGCCAGGCTGTCAAAAAGGCATTCTAGGTGGATGGGATAACTTAAGTGAGGACAAGATATTGGGGGGAAAGGGAAGACACATTCAGAAAATGTGAATAGTCAAGTTCAGTGGGAGTATACGTGGGAAGCATACATAGAAGAGCAGTAGGAGATGAGTTTGGAAAGGTAGCTTGGGTGAAATTATTAAGGCCTTCAATACCTGGCTAAAGGATTTGTACTTAATTTGAGAGACAATAGAGAGCTCTAGTTCCTTTTCACGTACAAGAATCACATGATGGCTCCCGTGCTTTTCCGGAATTTTTCTAGGAGTGGTGTAACCAACTGGAGGAGCCAGCTTGGTCAGGACTATTGGTTAATCCAAAGGAGCAGTGCTGGAAGGGTGAGTGTAGATGTGAAATAGGATGAGGGAGAGACAGGGGTGTCTTCAAGATTTATGATTCTGAAAGACTGTAAGAATTTGGTGACATAAATAATGGTATCAGCAGGACAAGATCTTGGCTTTTTATGTTTGTTTAGTTTGGGAGGAGGAGGATATGTTACATGTTCAAGTGGAAGTACTCATAGGATGTTACCTTAGTCTGTTTGGGCTAATATAACAGGATGCCGCAGACTGAGTAGCTCATAAATGGAAATTTACTTCTCACAGTTCTGGAGGCTAGAAGTCCGAGATTACGGTGCTGGCGGATTCAGTGTCTGGTGAGGACCAGATCCTTATTAAAGACAGCTGTCTTCTCCGTGTGTGCTCACATGTGGAAGGGGCAAAGGAGCTCTGTGGGGTCTTTTTGATAAGGGCACTAATCCCATTCAGGGGGGCTCCACCCTCATGTCCTAATCACCTCCCAAAGGCCTCACCTCCTAAAATACCACATTGGGCATTAAGATTTAATGCATGGATTGGAGGTGGGGCAAACATTAGTGTAGCCAGCATCCAAACAGAGATATCCTGGCGGCAGTGGGAAAATTCTGTACAGAATTTAAAGACATGGGGCTAAAAATACAATATGGGAATCATCTGCCTCAATGAAGTTACAAATGAGGGAAGTGACGAGAAACCCAAGGGAGCAATTCTAGAGCAGAGTAATATGATAGAAATGTAAGGCATACTTAATTGGGGGAGTGGGAAGAAGAAAACCATCTGGAGGAGGAGAGGGCAAAAGGAAACAATGCTTACGGACACTCCTGAGAACCTACTATGGACCAGGGTCACACCTACCTGCTTTCGCTTTAATAAATACAGCAAACCTATGAAGTAGCTGTATTACGCTCAGTTTACATTAGGAAACTGAGGCTCTGCAAAGGTAAAGTGCTGAAGCTCTGCTAAGAGTATGGTAAGTGAGGAAACTGGAAATGTAATCTGATGCTCCTGATTCTAAAACCTATGTTTCTTTCCTAGGTTAGGGGTCACCAAGCTTTCTGTAAAGGTCCAGATAGTAAATATTTTCAGCTTTCTGGGCCATATGATCTTTGTCTGAAGTACTTAATTTCACTGCTATCATGCCAAAGCAGTCATAGACATTAGTAAATGGGAGTGGCTGTGTGCTAAGAAAACTAAATTTATGAGCACTGAAATTTGAATTTCATGTAATTTTCATGAGTTGCAAGGTATTATTCTTGTTTTGATTTTTTTTTCCCAACCATTTAAAACTATAAACACCATTCGACACCGATGGGAGTACAAAAACAGGTGGCAGTGAGCTGTAGACCTTTGGAAAGATGGCTAGGCAAAGAAATGAGAAACATCAAACCAGGGGGGCATACTGTACTGAACCATGACTATTGACTCATCTTTATTTGATCGTTCATAAGGACACATTGCTTTTGATGCCATCTCCTTGAGCCTGTAACACCAAATTAGCTTAACTGCAAACTGGCTTCTTAGCTTTAATGGTTCTTTTGGAACTGGGGAGTCTCCTCAGGCATAATTTGATCAGCTCTACCTTCTCACTTCACTCATATTTTCCTTTCCTTTTTGTAATTCTGTGGTGGAATCTGACCTGACACTTCCAGCCTTTCCTCTAGATACACAAGTTCCATTTTAATTCTGGCTCTTGTATCAGAATAAATCTGCTTGTTAAGGCTGATACAGTCTACCTTCTTCCACAGTAATAAGATTCCAACATGAAAAGCAAAACAAATATCGTTGTTCTCTTCTCATTCTTCATTCAAAATCATTATTTCAGGTGTGGTTCTCCTTGGATGAGAAGACTTGTATATTCTGTCTATCACTTTATATTCTTTTTATGTAATTACATTTTTATTTGTTTGAATGCCGATTCTGGTGACTTAAGTTCCTCTCTTACACACACATACTCAGATGCAAAGCAGCTCTTCATTTCTAAAAATGTGTGTTTTCCTTTGCTTCCTTTCTTTCTCAGTTCTATTTTATCCCTTCCTATCTCTGGCCATGCAATTATACTTAACTTCACTAATTTGGGGGAGATTATGTTTACTAGAAAAGACATGACTGAGGAAAGAATCAGATTCCTTCGTTAACCAGAAAAACATTTGGCAGGGGTAGAATACATTTTATCATCTCATGATTTATCTAGTTCTTCAATATGTCTCAAAGTGGGTTACATAATGTGAAAAGTTTGGGAAAAGGTTTCGAGGACAGGGTTGGCCAAAAACCATATGACAGATTAGGCAAGCGTGTATTGGAAGCCACAGGGCATCTCTTTTCAGGCATTCTCTCTCCTTTTCAGTCATCTTCCTGGAAATATCTTTTCTTTGTTCGTTCCTTGCTTACTTCAAGACATTGGTATCCCAGCTGTAGAGGCAAACAGTGACTAATGGTAGATGGAGATGGCATTGCTGTGTCCTTTGCCTGCAACTAATTCATAAAAGACAGAATAGCTCAGACTGTTCTGGAAGACAGTATGCCTCACTGGCCACTAAGCTTACCCCTTTCCCAAATAACCTCTTTGTCTTACTTGGCTCAAAAAGGGCAGCCGTATTCATCTCCTTCTTTGTTGATAAATAGCATCAAGTAACGATGATGCTGATATGGGCCATTTAGAAATCCAAGAAACCCAAGGAGGAGCTTCTGATTGAAGTTAGTCTCAAATCATTGCTGTGAATAGAGAATGATGGGAATAACTCCTCTCGTGTAATAAGCAGTAATTCTGCATCAGGCCCTGCACTGGCCATTGTTTCTTTTAATTCTCACTCTTTACATGAATTACCACTGTCCTTCTAATGTAGGTGAGGACACTGAGATCCAGGGAGGTTATTTGTCCTGCCGCGATGGGAACCCAGATACATTCGCATCCTTCTTACTTTAACATTCCCCAAATCATGTTCGACTATGAGAACCATTAGAAATGGTAACCTTTACTCCATATTGAATTCGGATTATTGGAGCTCTGTGACATCTGTACACCTTCAGGCAATTTTAACTGGGAGAGAAAAGCAGCTCTCTCCCAGGGTATAGGAAACAAAGCCACCTGGGTGCTAGCGGAGCCCTTTTCCTGGCCGCATTTGGGAGCGGGGGTGGAGCCTGGGCTGGAGCTGCAGGGTACGCTAGAGGGGTTTGTTCTTGTTCCTGTAACTGAACAGGGTGGTTCCTGGATGAAATAGTTGGGAATCTGCACGGTGCACAGAAGAGCAGCAGAGTCACCTAAGAAAGAGTTAACTCTTACTACCAGGGGACATTTAGAGATGAGAGGAACAGATTCCAATATGTAATATGATCACAGATGACATGTTGTATAAAATTTTCAAAGTGGGATTCTTACATGCATAGTTGATCTCTGTAATTAAAAAGCCCAATTTTAAGAATAATACCGATGCAACACATAATGGTGTGATTTTTTTGTCACAAAAACAAGTTATTATCTTGAGAATGCAATGCTATAATTTTCATTGCTGCAAAATACAGTGTTTTCGTGAATTGCATTATCAGTGTTGCCTAATTGTTTCCTCCTAATCGCCTCCTTCTTCACTTGTTAGATGAGAAGAGTCCAGTTGTCAGTGGTGAGTTGAGATCTCTGGATCAGCATCTATGGAATGAGGACAAAATTCAGGAAGTCCCTTTGGCTTTGTCCTGTTGGATAAGCAAAGCAAATGCCATCCTGTGCTTTAATATGAATGGGCATGTCACAGGAGGTCTCTAGGGGGGCTGTGTTTTGTGTGTGTGTACGCGTTTCATTGCAAATTCCTCAAGTATGCTGCAGATAAGAGCCAGGGGCCTACTGTTATGGGGGTACTTTGGCCGTAAATGACCATTATATTTCTGAGCAGCCCCTTCAATTCCCCTTGCTTTCCTCCTGGTTACAGCACCATAATTCTCAGCCGGGAAGGGAGTGTAAATAGCTCTCCCACCGCTGATGCCACTTAGCTGGCTGCAAATTGATGTGGATGGCTCTTTAGCTTTGGAAACTGTACGTTTCACCTTCACAAACGCACACAGCTTTCATTGGCCTGGGGCTTCAGAGCCTGAGATAAATCCTGAACTAGAGCTTGGCTCGCTGTATTGCAACACATCAGAAGTAGTGGACGGAAATTTCAAACATTTTGGAAATTTACACCTTGTCACTCTCCTCGGGCAATGATTTTAAGAAATTATGCCATCTTCACCAACCTTTGAATATTAAGTCTAAAAACCCAGAGCCATTTCTAACTCCTGCTAAAGTGCTGAAGGTCAGAGAGGTCAAGGCAAGCCAAAGCTTTGTGCGTGTTTCCCATTATTATGCTAATCATATGCATGGTCTTTCTGCACTTACACATTCATTTTCATGGCCCCAAAAAAATACATCGTGTTTTAAATAATGTGAATATTTAAAACAGTGACAAATGGCTGAAAATTTCAAGTAAAGACTCTCATTTTGCCCTTGGCATATGATTGTTGTGTGAAGGGCGTAAAAATATGAACAAAAATATGGTTTTTACATTCTGTTAATTCCTTTTGTTTTATTTTTGTTTCCTAACTCTGATGTTCATCATCTTAACATTCCTAACAACCTACTTTTCCACTGTGAGCTTTCTCATGGTGTTGGTGTAAGGTTAAAAATACATTTTAGGACATATATTAATGTATTTTATAAGAAACTATCTTGGGCTACTGAGAGTGACATTATTTATGAAGAGTTCACTGGTTTTATGAGAGATTCCAAAACAGTTTTTCTACTGAACATTTTGGAAACAGTTATTAATAAATTAGTTAGCCTTCCCTTTGCTGGATGAAAACATTCCAACTAAATTAACCCCTTCTCACCCTTTTAATTGTGTGACACACTGATCATTTTTTATTTTCTCCGCTAAACTCTGTAATTAAACAAGCAACTTTTATTAAGTCGGGTGCTATCCTAGGCATTCTGCGCATGAAAAGCATAAGGAATTGGGGAGTGACACAGACAACAAATGGTAATAGCATGTGATGAGTTCTATGTTCCTGATATGAAAAATCATACTAAAATAACGCTCTGAGCACAGACTGATTTGTTGAGCCACATTGGAAGGGAGGTGACCAGATAGCTTCCCAGAGGAGGCCCAATGCCCAAGAGCTTGGAGGAAGAGTGAAAATCCCCTCGTGGAGGGACAGAGAAGGGTTGGGGGCAGATGTTACAGCATGAGCCAAGTTGTGAATAACTGAAGGGGACTGAGGTTTGTGGGGGAGCCGTAGGAGATGACGCAAGGCTGTATGGTAGGGCGTTTTAAGAATGAGGTTAGAAAAGGGGGCTGGGCACCAGTTGAAAAGGCTTTGAAGGATCCACTCTGAGTTTTAGAAACATATATTGTCACAAATTATGATTTTTTTTCTAACTGTCCAGCAAATGCTATAGCCCTGATTATCCATATCAGTAATATTGTCACTTCAAGTGTTACATTGCTTTAGTGTGACTGACGTCTCCTGCAATGAAGAGGAAGCTCCATAACTCTATATTTCTTTTCTATTTGCCTCCCAACCTGGGACTGTGGTGAGTGTACACTAGTCCCTCATAAGACAGGAATTTAAAATAACTGACTCTGAAGTGTCTGTTGTCTCTGGAGCTCTGGGTACAGCCATAGGCCCTTTGCATAGGCTGCCTGGGTGGAGTCTTGTTGTGGAGACACTGAGTCCCCCACTTGTCTTCAGGTTTGTTACATTAAGCTAACTTCCCACTTCTGGGATCATACTTCCGGATTAAAGCATTTTTTGTAGAAAGTCACAGGGAACATATTCTCCCTAGTAGAAAGAAAGAGCATGTAGAAGGCCCAAGTATAAGATACCTTAGCATGGAACTACTATCCAGTGAATTGCCTGTGTCTCGATGTGGACCACTGAATCTGTTGGGTTAGAGTCCAGAGGTCCTGCAGGTGGAACCCTAAGCCATGGAAGGGCACTGAGACAGCAGGGACACCAGAATGCAGCAGAGAGAAGGATGGTCTAAGCACCTGCATGTGGCAACTCGTCATCCAGGAGCTTCCTGCCTTTCTCTCCAGCCCCATCCATCCCTTCCATCCTGGAGCATAGGCTCCCCTGTGATGATACCACGTGGCACCCTGTGTTTCATCTCCCTTTGTCAAGCGTGGCTCATTGTCTCCCACTCCCCATGGTGTCATTCCAGGGATATACCAGGCTGCCCCCTACTCACTCAAATCTTCCCTAGAGTTAGTATTTTCTCCTCGAACCCTGATGGACCAGGCGCTCTGAGCACTCCTTTGTGAGAACAATTACTTTTCATAAAATTCATTGACTTTCAGCATTTGCTCCGCTCCCAAGTTCACTGTGAGAAGCTCGTGTGCTGTGTCAGGCTGATGGCGAGGTGGGGGAGGCAATAGCCGTGGGCACGACATTGAAGGGGCATCTGAAACCCTCCGTCATGGAAAGAAATACTATTTTAATGCAGTATTTTAAAATATAAAAAAAATCACTGTGAAACAATCCATGATGAGCAAAAAAATCAACATTTAAAAATAAACACAGGATCTGCATTACTAATGTTCCTTTTTGCCTCAGACTCCAATATAGCTCGGTACAACCCTGTCACACTGATCCTGTCTTTATTTAAAACGGTGATATTTTGTTCATCATTGATTTTGGCAATAATTTTGATCTTTTAAAATATTGCCTCAAACCCTTATTTATCTTGATTAGAGGGGGGATTTTGGTACCCCGTTAAATCTGGTACCTGAGGAGAGTGCCTTACTTGCCTTACCCTAGTGCCGGTGTGGTTCTAGGATAAGGTTGTATTCTTCCTTGACACCTAAAGGTTAGGGTAGGTACTTACTAAATGCTACCTTACCTACTTCCACAGTTTCAGTTTGGAATGAGCTCCAGAATAAATTTTGCTCTGAGCTTCTGATCTGTTATCAACACTCCTAATTCCCCCAATATAATCTCAATGGTTGAGAACACTGTTAATTGTTTAAAATAAAACTGAACCCCTAGGCCTGCTCTTCAGGTAGACCCTGAGTAGCTGACATTTCTTTAACAATGTAGCCTGGGTCCATCGGTTTCCCTTCAGGCATGTATTAAGTACCTCCTACATGCCAAGAACTTCCCTGGGCATCATCCCTGTTCCCATGGAGCTTGTTAAAGTCTGGAAGGGGAGAAGATGAGTGAATTGATGATGCGTGAAATCATAAAAATATGTACAGGATAAAGAAGAGATCCAGGTGAGCGAGTGATGATCAAAACATAAATAAAACTGTTTCCCCAGCTTGCTTTCTACTCCAGTGGCCAAAGATCATAAAATAAAGATAAGTTTTTCTTTCCTACTTGCCCATTGAAAATTGTTACTCACTTTGGGTGAAAGGATATTTGCAAGGCAGTTTTTATGACATACGGCTACTTTCACCTCGAGTCAAAGCATTTTAGAGATCAATTTTCACAGCACCAGTAGAAGGGAAGGGATATATATCTGTTAGTTGCCCTGAATTTCACTTCTGACAGTGATTGAAATGGCGAAGACCACCTCTGCCCAACATATTTCCACTCAACATCAGTTACCTGAAAAACGACTGTGGATTATCAAAACAAAGTGTGGCTTCCAGAAATACCAAAGGCTAGTCGGTGAGGCATCTGCCTTACTGGGATGCAGTTTGGAACATTATTTTGTTACCATAGGCATGAGACTGTCATAAGGAAGAAAAGGTAAAAACTGTACTGAGAATTAAACACATAATAGCTATTTCATCTTTCATATATGTATATCTTGCTTTTCACTTGAGTCCAAGGACTTTGTTTTCTGTTTCGTCAAAGAAATGTTTATTAAGCAGTTACTACGACCTAGCACTACAAAGATATGTTAGACACAGTCTCTGCCTTAAAGGCATTTAGAGCAATATGGGGGGAGAGCGCCAGCAGGAGAGCTGCACATGGTGGAGGCCCAGTGTGCACATGTCAGTGTGTCTTCTGTAACCAGGCCACTAACGGGGTGGGTCTGGGGTCAGGCTGCCTGTGTGTCCTTGGACAAGTTACCAAAACTCTTTCTGTCTCAGTTTCCTCTTTTCTAAAATAAGGACACTATCTCTTTAAATGAGGTAACACATGTAAAGCACTTTGGATAGTGCCTAGCACATAATAAGCCCTCGATAAATATGCTGTCCTTAGTCATAAAATATCATGATGAGAGGATTATGTGCAGACCTCCGGGGGAGGACAAAGTAGAGTCACGTTTTCCAAACTGGATGGAGTCTCTGGAGAAGATGACATCTGAGTTGAGTCTTAAAGGACTCCAGGTGTCATCCAGAAGAGTAGGAAGGGGAGGGCATGCCCAGGACACAGCACACGCAAAGTGCAAGGAGTGGACGGGCGGGCGCTGCTAAGCTGCACTTTACATTCTAGAGTCCAAAGGAGAACAGACCTGCGTTTACTTGAAGCTCCAGTCTAAGGAGGGCAGTGACAGGGAACAAGACTAAGACGGAGGCAGACGCCAGGCTCTGGAGGACCGTACAGTCACAGAACCCTCCCAGCACCTACATGGCTGAATGGAAATTTCAGATTGACCACTTGGTTGGCTCTGTGAAAGGTCGATGACTAAGGAAAAAGGACAACTCCTGCAGTGGTCCAAATGAGAGAAGATGAACTCAGACATTTGCTGCAGAAATATAGAGCATGCATCAGTTTTAATTCATTTGTTATTCAGGTAAAATATATTTTTTGAGTGTGGACTTTGTGCCATGCTGTCTGGATGTAGAAAAGAGATTAAGACTAATGCTGTGTTTACACTTGTGATGCTTACAATGTAGTAGTGGAAAAAGCTATTATCCACATAATTCAAGAAGGTATTTATTTATTTGTGGTTGTAATATTCTACAAGGAAAGAGTATGGAGTATGGTAAGAGTAAATAATGGGAGTGTCAGTATAGCATAGAGCTTACATGCAAGACTTTAAACTAGATGCTCTGAGTTCAAATCCTACTCCGTTGCCCAACTGCTTTATGATGTTGGAGACCTACTTAACTTTTCAGTGCTTCGGTTTTCTCCTCTACCAATGGGATAGTGGTACATACTTCATAGGATGGTTGTAAAGATTAAATGAGCTCATATATGCAAAGCACTTAGAACACATCCCACACATGGTGAACACAATATAATTATTATCAGCCAACCTGCTCTTAGAGGAGCTATAAGCAGAAGCTTCCTTAGGAAGCCTCAAGTAGGATGATTCTAGAAGGACAAATATGTGTCAATTAGAGTAGATCATTCCTCTACACATGTGCAGAAGGGCACACGTGAAGACCCTGAGACGGGGAAGGGGTTGCTACATTCAAGGAACCAAGGGAGGTCAGAATGGCTGGAGTTTAGTACATGAGGAAAGTGTCATGAGATGAGAGTAGAACACTGGGAGTAGGGCAGGGAGGTACATCACACAGACTGTGGTCAGTTAGGAATTTAGAAGAATTTAGAAGTTTTGAATTTAGAAGGACTTAGAATTTCAACCAAGGGAGTGACATGGTCTGATTTATGTTTTTAAAAGAAAACCTTAGCTACAACATGGAGAATATAGAGGGAGGCTGAGTAATTGTTGGGAGACTCTTTGGAGGCTATTTTGTTAACATAATGGAGTCAATGGTGGCTTCGAATGGGTGGTGGTCATGCTGGAACTTGGCCATTCACTAAATGTGACTGGAATGATTTGAGGAGATTGGAATCAAGGATGAGCCCATGTTTTCTTGCTCCTATGGCTTGGGGAGATTTGATGTCCTGATCTGTCCAAATCAAAAAACCTGGTTGAGGAATAGGTCAGGCAACTTTCAGTTAGGATTGGGTTTGGCTGGAAATAACAGAAGACCCACTACCAATACATTAGTTTAGAAAGAAATAGGTTTGTTTCTCCCTCACAAATGTGCAGGTTACTGTGGGCTGGTGTGGACTTCCATAGTGTAAAAGACCCAAATTCTTTCTATCTTGTTACATCACATATGTAACTTTTGTTCTCAAGGTCACCTCATGAACTGGTACTCCAATATTATGTCTACACTAACCAGTGGGAAGGAGGAAGTGGGGGGATAATGGACCACTCCCTCACTTTAAGGACACGTACTAGAAGTTGCATGTACTACTTCTGCGATGGTTAATTTTATGTGTCAACTTGGCGAGGCAATAATGCCCAGATATTTAGTCAAACACTAGAGTTGCTGTGAAGATATTTGTTAGATGAG
This sequence comes from Rhinolophus hipposideros, assembly GCF_964194185.1. Taxonomy (NCBI): domain Eukaryota; kingdom Metazoa; phylum Chordata; class Mammalia; order Chiroptera; family Rhinolophidae; genus Rhinolophus; species Rhinolophus hipposideros. Next base: position 10,573,110 of record NC_138049.1, on the reverse strand, counting down.
TTTAACATTTAAGTCAGTAGATCGAAGAGTAAAGCAGATTACCCTCCATAATATGGGCGGGCCTCATCCAATCAGTTGAAGGCCTTAAGAGGCAAAAAGACTGAGGTCCTCTAATGAAGAGGGAATCCTGCCTCCACTGACTTTGGACTTGGGTTGTACCATCAGCTCTTCTTTGGGTCTCCAACCTGCTAGCCTACCCTGTAGATTTTGGACTTCCCTGGCTCCCTAATTACACAAGCCAATTCCTTAAAATAGATCTCTTTCTCTTTACACACACACACACGCACACACACACACACACACACACGCACACACACACACACACACACACACACACACTATTCATTGTGTTTCTCTGGAAAACCCTGACAAACATAGTGTCATTGGACCTAGGTTAGGCACATAGTTATGCATGCTGTGAGAACGGCTGGGAAATGTGGTGTTAGTTTTGGTGGTTGAGTAGCCAGTTACAGTTCAGGGGAATTATTATTGAAGAATAGAAGCAAGAGTAGCGTAATGGGGGACAACTGGCTTTCTCAGCCAAAATTAACTATTTAAAAATTAGCTTCAACAGATTATGTTGGAAAAACTTATAAGACTTCCATATGTAGAATTAGATACTTAGTTCAGAAACATGGACATGAAGCACTAAAGAGGACTGGGATAAAGAAATAAATTTGGTCTCCAAATTATATATACATTTAAAGTGGTAGACTTGACTGAGATTCTCCAGGAAGAGGGTATTGCACGTGAAATGGAACCGAACTCTGAGCTTGTGCAGCCCCAACATTTAATGTTTATGTGAGGGAGGGGAAGTTGGCAGATGAGCCTGAGCAGCATGGTCATAGTAGGAGGAGGAAATTATAATTTGAGATATGATTAAAAGGTATTAGGTTAGTATAAAAGTAATTATATTTTTTAAAAGGTTAAAAACATTTGCAAAAAACCACAATTACTTTTGCACCAACCTAATAAAAGCAGTTGAATTTAGAAATTAATTAAATGTGAGGTGGAGAAAAAGATGAGTTTAAGATGACACCATAGTTTTGGTTTCTGGGGAGACAATATTATTACCGAACAGTGAATAGAAGAGAAGAGTGGGGAAGAAGTGAATGAACTTGAACATGTCGGACCTGTGGACAGCCCAGTATAAATGCCCAAGAGGCAGTTGGACATAAGAGTCTGAAGCTCTGGAGAGGTACTATGGCTGGGGATAGAGGTTAAGGGGTCATCAGCTTAAACAGGTAAAATTGAAAAGCCATTGCACTAGGTATATGAGTCCGGTGAAGAGAAATAGATGGACAAAATTCTGAAATTTGAAAATCTGAAAAGGAAGTCTTAAAAGCAGCCAAGCTTGAATGATAAGAAGTATGTCCCAAAAGCAAAAGAAATAGTGTAAACTGTATCATGAGGGTCAGTAACACAAAGACTCAGAAAGGTTCCTTGAGTTGCCAATTAGAAAGATAGTACGTAATGGAATTAGTCACAGAGGTCCACTGTGGCGGTGAGGGTGGAAGCCAAACTGTAGTAGAAAAATAAAGTGGTGAAGAAATAGAAAGAGGGAGAAACTCCCTGCAGGCTGACTGGAGGCTAGGTAGGAGGGGTTGTTCATTTGTTTTCGTCTTTATGGGAGCTATTTTGTCATGGTGATAGGCAGAAGCATAAAAATCCAAGAGCAGACAGAATAAATGAGAGGGAGGTGGGGCTGGCGGGCAGAGGAGATGAAGTTAGCTGAGCTGAGGGGGACAGAGATTCCAGGCTATGGCATTGAGTGACCCATGTGCCTGCGGATGTCACGAGGGAGGCAATAAGACTGAGATGAATGAAAAAAAGTAATCTCTGTACATTCACAATTTAAACCAGTGCCTTGCACTTAATAAATATTGCATTAGTTGATTTGGCAATCCATTGATTATTGCTTCTGTGTTATTTATCAGGTCTGCCATTTTAATACAGAAGAAACGTTGGCTTCATTGAAGATTAGTGCAATTGTGCATTTGGGACAAGTTCTCCCATGATCCCCCTGCTTAATTCCTAATTTATTCCCGTTCCACAGCTCCACATCTTTGTAATTGAAATGGTTATCTTGGGACATAGCCAATTCAGTTCTTCTGAGGAAAATCATTTCTAGAAATTCATTAGTAGGTTTAGATCAAAAATAAAACTTAAGGTAAATCTGTCTAAAGGGAGGAAAAAACATGGGAAGGCGAGGGCTGTTTGGTGGGTAACCCCGGGGCTGGGGTTCATGGTCTGGATAACTACCCATTTCCTTTTCAAACCAAATGCACTTTCGGTATTTTCCTATTGGATTCATCAAACACATTCCTGACACCCTTTCTGCAAAGTGCTACCTTAGTCTCCAATTAGATCATTTTAATCAGCTTTCTCTTTCTGTCCACAATATCGAAGCAACACAAAATTTGGTGGTAGCATACTAATAATGTCATTATTATTATTAAGGCAGCAGGTGGCTTCTAATGAGATCTTGAAACAAAACTGTTTCCTCTTTGTCCAATCAAACACCACACTTTACTGCATTAAAAGAAAACACTGAACTGTTTTTCATAGTTCTGGGGAGATAAAGCAATGAAGATTGTCATTATTCTGAAAACTGAAGGTTCTGACTGAACATGTTTTTGTGTTTTACATTATGGGAAAATATTATTTATTTATTTTTTTTAGGAATGAACATAACTACACTGCCCCCCCCCCAAAAAAAAGAGAAATTAATGCAAATTAGGCCAGATCTAGTGTGAATAATTAATTCTGAACTACAACGAAGGAGCTCTATTTTCCAATTCTGAAACAATTTTATTGAGAGAAATCTGAAAGTCTGTGAAAATGCATGTACTTATTCAGCATGAAAGAACGTTCTAGCAATCAGGACTTTTAACAGTTTAGTTGAGCAAAGAGCTGCTATTACCTTTTCAAACCCAAATAGATCTGTCAATTTTTTTTTTGTTTTTGTTTTTGCTTGTAGCTCGGAAAGTTCACTAAAATTTCTCCGAAATTGCATTCTCTCTATGTTTGAAAAGCCTGTTGGTTTAGAAGTAAACAGAATCTACACAGGTGTAAATGTAAAGATTTTAAACTATTGTTTTCTTAAAGTTCAAGGTCAAGGCCTCTACATATAGGTATGGAGTCAACAGATGACCATTTATCAAATATAGAAGTCTTCTTATACTGCCAAAATATTAAGAACTTTGGCTTGGTGGATCACAGGTTTTTACTTCTTTTATTTCCTACATACCTGTTTGCTTATAGATGGGATCAAAAGAGTCACAGAATGAGACAATCTAGACCTCTATGCCTCCTAGGTACCAGAAGTGAAGTGTAGTCTTTAGTATAAGGGCTCTTACCTTGCCCTCTCCTTTATCCCCCAGGCATCGAGCACAACTGTTGATTTAACTTGCTGTGTAGAGAAAAGGCTGTACAGAAGTGGCATGTTGGCCCCACTAACAGCTCACATGAATTCAGGGTCTATCTAGGGTCTAAGAGAACCACTAGCACCTCACTGAGCACCCAGCCACGGGGCTTTGCGGCCCTCAAATCAGTTCAAAGGGTGTGGTCCCCAATGAATGACAACTGAAGGAGGTTAACTGACGTAGTGTTGTGCACAGGTTGCTCGAGTCCAAAAAAGTCTGACCAATCACTGTGTGGAGTCTTGTCACAGCATCTCCTTGAACCAATTTCCATCCCTTAAAAATGAAAAAGGAAAGCGCTATTAGGCACCAGTGTCAGAAGGGAACACTGGGAGTTCTGGAAAGTACTACGTCAGTGAGCCCAGCACATGGAGTGGGTATTGGAGGGGACGCCTGTGGAGAGATGGCCTTAGGCGGGGCCCTGGATGCCCATTGACATATTTAGTGACATCAAAAGATTTGTATTTGAGAATAAACTTAAGGGAGCAAGACTGCAAACGAGGAGATAATGTAGCAAAGCAGGGAGAAATGCAGTGAGCAGAAGCTAGGGCAGAATGGTAGGAAAAGGAGTTTTTAAGAAATATAAAAATAAGCCACCAAACTGGTAATGGAGGGCTTAGTAATGGGGACAGAGTGGGATCGAGGGTGACTTCCGCAACTGCATGAATGATGATATCCAGTATCTGTATCTGGGAGCAGACTTCAAATTTTACAGCAGAAGTACAGTTTCATCACATTGAAAAGAGGTGAAAAAAATCTCAGGAGAGGAAGTTCTTAAATGATAGGGAACTATAACTTACTTATGTGGAGATGTGGTGGGTGGTCAGTAAAATTCTGATCTCATCTGATACCCTGAGATATTTCCAGTTTTCCGATTCTCTCTCTCTCTCTCTCTCTCTCTCTCTCTCTCTCTCTCTCTCTCTCTCTCTCTCTCTCTCATATTTCAACTTACATCTTGTTTTCTCAAACAAGCATTTAGCACATAGTAGACATTCTATTAAAATAAGTTGGTGCATAAGTAACACATATTAAGATGGAAGTTTTCTGTATAATACTATACATTTTAAATATTCACATCACACCTTACATATTGGGCAGCGATTTGAAAAGAATCGCCAGTTTCTTGTATGATGTAAACACCATTTGTTCTTCCATAGCTTTTATACACAGGTATCACAATCAGGACAAGAAAAATGACTTAAGGCGTTTCGGCAAAGAGGAAATACAAAGATTTTAAAAGATGTGGTTCTTCGTGAGTATAGTTTTAATAACAGCATTACCAGTAAATGCCAGCTCTCATTGTACTATCATTATTAAAAAGGGAAAGAAAGAGTATTAGCTCACTTTATTTGAATGTGATGGAAAAACATAATTCCTAATGTTGTGAGTGATATTATTAATGTTTCAACACAAGTTACAGCCTTTCTTTTAAATGCATGATGATGATGATGATTATTATTATTATTATAAATCCATTTCATTTTTAAAATATCCAGGAATCAATATTATAAGATGTCCATTTTTCCTGATTTCATAATGGAAGTAAATTAGAAGACAGGGTTTGCCTGGCATAAATTTGCTTTCCTGAAAACTATTGGAATGCCTCTGCGCCAATGGCAAGACATATTGGAATGCCTACTGGGACTATGGTTGTCATTATATGACTTACATTTGAAAGGAATAGAAGGAAATAAGGTTTTCTATGTCTCCTGCACAATAGTTCATTGAGTTTCTCATGTGCTCATTCATTGTTACATTCATTCAAGAAATATTAATACTATGTGTGGACATTTCTGGCCACCTAACATGCATCCCCCCTTTGTAAGAACCCCCTGATTTCCTTTCGGGATATTAACTTCCCTCTACTGTTTGAAACCTTGGTTGGGTGGTGAATCAAAGAAGCTGTGTTCTACTTCAGAAGCCCAATGGCTTCTCCCTCCATCGCTTTCATTTCAGCACCCTGGAGCATCCAATTTGCTGACATACGACCTATACTTGGCCAGTTAGACACTTTCTCCTTGAGTGATAAACTTTGAGGGGAATAATACACACACAGAAAATTGATTAGAGCTGGTTCCTTCATTATGGTGTTGGTGGAAGGGAAGAAAGAGGGGCCACTCTTTGAGTATTTCCTGTCTCTGAAACCTTTCTGGATTCCTGCCTACTGAAAACCTGCTCTTTATGTCTTCCCTTTTATCCTGTCTGTGAGTACCTTCTTATTCTTCCAATAACTTCCCTTTTCCTCTTTATTTAGCTAGAATTCATTTCTGATTCTTACAGTCAAAGAATCCAAGCTAATAAGGACATAAACCTGAATTTGAGGACTTTACAGTCTAGTAAGCACATAATAATAGCTCTTTAGATCACAATCCTTTTGAGTGACAGTGGATTGCATGTCCCCTTCAGCAACCAAATTTTCAAGCCACCAGCATTCCAGTCTTGTGAAATACTGGGGGCACACAAGGTCCCCATTCATTCATTGCATAGCAGGAACTCAGAAGTACCTTTCGGAGTTACTCTGCTACTGCAGGAGAGTGAATATATAACAAGTAAAACATGAAGCAAGCATGGTTTTGTCCACATAGCAATGGTCAGGGCTAATGTTAAAATAACATTAGCTCTTCTCGAGCTCTGAGTAATTGATGGCAGATGTATTCTGCCACCACAAAGACCAAATCTAAGCACTCAACAAGTTAATGTGTAGATCAATTTTATTTTCTTGCCAGAAAAGCCTACTTTACATTATTTTTGGCATTTGATGACATTAAAAAAGATTTAAATCAAAGGAACCAAAGCATTCAATATAATTTGATGAGAAATAAATCTATTTATAATATATAGTTTCATTGCTTTGAGGAGATAAGAAGAGTAAATTTAACGTTTTTTTCTAAATGGATATTACCGGACCACTTTCTCATGCAGCCTCTGCACTAGAGTTGAAAGGGATTTTTGCACAAATGCCAATAATGATTTTAAACAGTACAAATACTTGCTTGAAGATGAATACTAATGCTCTCTTTGGAACTATTGTGGTCTATCAAGTCAATAATATTCATTTAAAAAACTTTCCAAAAGTGTTTTCATACAATTGCCCCTGCAGATAATGAAAGGGGCATTATGGTCTCCTGAGTCAATAAGCTATGTTTTTAATATGTGCTCCAAAATTCATTTCCTTTTCTATGTCAATGTTTGTTTGAACTGTTTCAATTAATTATTATTAAGAGGAAGAGTGGTACTCGGTTTGAACTTTAACTGTTATTCATCATACAGTGCTCATAAGAGGTTACTTCTGATATATGAAGCTAGATGATTACCCACAGCTTTGAGCGATGGAAGATGGTTTAAATCACCTGTTGGAGTGAAGCAAAAATAAACGTTTGTGGGGGGACAAAAAAGACCTACTATAATAGCAACTTGGAAAAATTGGACAAAAGCAAGTCTGTGGGCCAGGTTATTGCAGATAATTTCAAGTTTTCTGTATTTTTTTTAATGTAGTTTTATGAAATGGTTGTATCAGAGATGTTAAATCTGGCCAAACAACACAAGCATGACCAACAGGCTCAAAATAGCCTGTTTTGAGCTATAATTTCACATTTATTTGATTTGTGAGCATAAGAAACACTTTAATGTTTAAAATATAGACATTTTAAATATAGTTTATATATTCAGTATCTGACAATTGAGACTAAAATTGCTTGCTCTTTCACAGAAACTCTGCCAAGGTTTTAAGGACTAAATTGTTAAATTTATTCTGGAGGGAAGCACTGACGATTTGAAAAAGGTTACATTTATTTTTTAAACATCTTGTTTGTATGTATGTATGCATGATTTAAAGTGTTGGTATTCTGTAATTTAACCGTATGATTTTATGCCTACTGCACTCTGGATGATCATGAAAATGAGAGCCTGCTCCTTGCCTCTCTGCTGAACAGTACTTCAACAAGTATTTCCTTTCCTCTCTATTGTGGTTTTATAAAAGCAACAAAAAAAAACAAACAAAAAAAACCCTTTTAGCTAACTTTTAGCTAATTATTTAACCTTGGTTTGTTTTGCTGGATGGAAAGAGGCTAGCATTTCTGCCTACCCCTGTTATTTGAATCCGACAAGCTTTACAATTTCAGTTAAGCAGGATTTTCTAATCTGCTGGTCTTCCCCTACTGGCTGCAGTGATATCCTGAAAACAGGGCAGCCATGGAGCTGTGAGAGCTCACACAGCTGTGAAAGAGTAGATGGCCCCTGGAATGACCTGAATGTAGCATGAGAAAGAATGAGGTAGCCGTGCGGGGTCTGGGATTGGAGGGAGGAGGTACCTGAGTGGAGATGAAATGGGACCACATATGGGGTAATGTGGACTTTGAAAGAGAGTTGAGTCCTGACTATAGGAAAACTCATGTCCTTTGAACTGGGCACAGAGGTCAATAAGTTGTGGCTAGTTCAGAGTTTATAGTGTACAAAGATAGACCATATTAGGAAAATAAAGACCAGTGCAAATGTCAAGCCTGGGGAAAATTCTGATTTCATAACTCCCATGCTCTGGTAGGGCCCACTCCACTCACCTTACAAGGTCTGTGTTTGAGTTAGCAAGGCTAATCACTGAAATTAGAGATTTTGGTAGAATTCATTCATTGAAATTTATTGATAGCTGACCGTGTGCCATATCCTAAGAGTTTGGGAAAAAAATGGGTAGTAAAACCAGCCCTAGCCCTTTGCCTTCATGGACCTTCATGAGAGATATGTATCAAAGTATCATAGACAGAAATGTAAAATTACAACCAGGATAAGGAGAGTCGATAGATAGGGAGAGCTGCCCTGATTGCAAAGGCTGTCCTCAGAAACAGGGTTTGGATGAGAGCTGAATGATTATTAAAAGTTAAAAATAATGATAGTACTAATGCTAATATATCTAGTGATAACAGATCATATTTACTTTTATTATATATATTGGTCACTGTATAAATGTACAGTTTATTTAATCCTCATAACAACTCTGTAAAGTAGGAATTGTAGTTAGTGACGTTTTATACAAGGGGAAACTGAGGCACAGGGAGGTTCAGTGACTTTCCCAAGGTCACATAGCTTGTAAGGGAGGAATTGGAATTTGAATCCACACAATTTAGCTCCAGAGTTCTTGCTCTTAACCATTACAAGTGAACCTTCAATGCAAATGTAATCTGGAATTGTGGGTCCTCTGCAATAATTCTAATAGTGAATACTTATACATTATATAATACTTATAAAATTATTATAATAGTGAATACTTATAAAGCACTTTCTTTTTGTCAGGCACTGTTCTAAGTCTTCTGATGATGTTGTGGGGACAGAACCAGGAGTGCAGTTTCCAGGCTCTCGGCCTCACGTGGAAAGGTGCTGGCTCAGGTAGTAAATGGCCATCATCTGTGATTGAATGGCCATCAGCTGTGGCTAGTTGGCTGTCAGTTGTAACCAGTGAGCCATTGGCCACTAATATAACTGCTGTGGCTATGCTAGCAGCAAATGGGGGCTACCAAGAAGATGGTGGCTGAGCTAGTAAGAGCGGATTGCAGTTAGCATGGCGGATTGCAGCTAGCAAGTTGGTTGGTTGGCAGAGAGAAGTGGACAGCAGGTTGCAGGTCATGTGGATCTAGCCTCCCGTGAGACTATAGTGGTATGACTCCCCTGCTTATGGCTCCGTGGGTGTTCCTTTTTGGCCTAGCCATATCCTGTGTTCTTATGTGGGGAGCAGGACCAAAGACACCGCAGGCCGCCTCGCAGGACAAATGGCGCAGCAAGCAGGGTCTCCCGCACGACAGATGTTAACTCATTTAATCCTCAAAACAATACTTGGAGATAGGTTCCATTTTTACCCCCATTGTACCACTGAGAAAATTTTGAACTGCCTCCAGAGTCCTTGCTCTGAATCACTTTGCTGATTGGCCTTTCACTATGGAGGTACTAGGCAGAGGAGCAGAACCCTCCAAACCAGGCCATGAGAGGGTGTCAACTGTCTGCTTGGGGACAAAGGATGCCCTAAGTGCTGTTTAAAAGCAGCTGGATGAAATAGGTCCCACTGAAAAAAAATTGCTTCAATGTTGTAAATGTAGGTATGTTTTTTAGATATTATACAGGTGTTCCTCGACTTCTGATGGGGTTATGTCCCAATAAACCCATCATAAATTGAAAATATTATAAGTCAAGCATGCATTTAATACACCTATCCTACCAAACATCATAGTTTAAGTGTGCTCAAAACAATTGCATTAGTCTATAGTTGGGAAAACTCACTAACACAAAGCCTATATTATGATAAACAGTTCAATATCTCACGCAAATTATTGAATACTGTACTGAAAGTGAAAATCAGAATGGTTGTATGTGTACTCACCATTAATATACAGAGCCGAAAGCACACTGGGCCTGAAGAACTTTTGAGGCATTTAATTAAAATTAATTGCATCATGAAAGAGTATTATACCACATATCGCTAGTCTGGGAAAAGATTGAAATCCAAAATTCAAAGTATGGTTTCTATTGAATACATATCATTTTCACATCATTGTAAAGTTGAAAAATCATACCATCATAAGTCGGGGACCATCTGTGTGTAAATTTATATATTGTATATATTATATATATTATATACATATAAAATCTCATCATGAATAACAGGAATTCATGATAAAGAAGAGGCTATGGAACACAGCCACAATTAAAACTGTGACTGTAGACCAGCCTGTTGCATAGATACATAAGGAATAAGATTATATACAAATTAAACCAAAGGGGATCCACTGATTCTAATAATTTAATATTTTTGAATGAGAGCACAAATTTTGAATTGATTCTCTGAAAAATCAAATGCTTTTTAAAATATTTTAAATATTTGACTTTTTGTACATCTCAAGACATTTACAAACCAATGTAGCTTACAGGTATTGTCGTACCATATCCATCCAAAGCATGAATTACTGGCATGATGACCATTTGGTTTTCTAAGGAATAAATGAGAGATGTGTCGTCTGCAATTTTAGAATGTAAAACAGAAATATTTTTATTACTTAATATTTGAGTTTATAATTTCATATTGTACACAATTTCAAAACTAATCAGCAAATATACATACGTATAATATTGTATTTTCTTCCAATATTAGATTCATATGCATTTTTTAAAAGTTTTATATTAAAAAGAAAACACTGCCATTATATTAAAGGTTGGTTCATTAATTTTGAACTGATATTCACAGAGTACATGATGGTCTTAAAAGGCCAATATATGACATCAGTGGGTCAGCATAAGTGCAAAAAAATGGAAGGTTACTGAAAGATGCACGGAACCTCATTTGCCCCAGCCTCTGTTGGTCTTCACACACCTCAGAATGAGAAGTTCTAGTGATTTAAGATTCACTGTCCATGTCCGTTAGGTTCAATCTTTTAGCAAGAGCTGGTTATGGCCTATCGTCAGGCCAAATGGAGCCATGAAATAGAAAACTGTTTTCTGTAAGTCCAAACATTGGGTTGGGCTAAATCTATTTACAGGTGTCCCCATCAGGTGGTAGGGAAATTCACCTGTTTCTGTCATGATCTGTGACCAGGACAGGGGCTTAGGGAGCACACAGGACCTGAGTCACAGATCCGCATATTTGGCTCTTGGGAATCCTTGATCCCCATCAGCCCTCAAGGGTTGAGAGGGGTGATTTTCCTCTAACTGCCAAAAAAGAGATTCAGCTTCATCTGCATAAATTAAAATTCAGATTTTCAGTGGTGAAATTTCTTACTAGGGTGATTATTAGTTTCTTAGACTTCCATTATTCAGTTTCTAAAGGGCCCAGATTTCAAATCAAGAAGTTAGGAAATTCTGAGTTACAGACATACATGCAAGTACATGAATGATATCCCATGCCACAAACACACACACATTACATTCTCTTTAAATACTTAAACCTGGAGATGTGTTATTATGCTGTTGATAGACATGCTCTTAAATGACTTCTAATAACACTCTGTGATCTTTGGGAACTTTCAGTCTCTCCCTTATAAGAAAGTCACAATCCCAGACCCTAAGTCCCAGGTTTGTCATCACTTGCTCTTGGTCTGTCACAGATAGTGTGTAGCTCTTGGTATGCAAGTGAGGAATTATTGCAAATACACTTGGACTTGACACCTGTTAGGCCTCTCATAGAGCAATGAAGATGCAGAGATTAAAGCAATTTGTGGAAAAAGGTAATTGTAATATGTATATTAATAGAAAGACTCATCAATATTTTCTCTATAAATAGCATGTAAATTTATTTTTCCCAGTATTATTAGATTATTTCTAACTCTAAAAAGATTATATGTATATATATGTATATATGTATGTATGTATATATGTATGTATACATACATATATGTATGTATATATATGTATATAGATATATATTTTAAAAGCAATCATGAAGAAGTTGTAAAGATCTGTCTTCTCATTTTATCTAGGATTTATTAAGGGACATCCTTCTTCCTCTAAGTGACTGACCTCAGAAATTTACAGACTTTTACTTAAACCATGTGAATATAAAAACCTCTATACCCTACAGTAAAGTATTTCTATCATGAGAGATATCTTTCTTTCTACTTATTTCACTGTATTTGATCATGGACAATCAGATACACAGATGTATAGAAATGTGTACATTTGCCTTTCCATGGATAAAATTCTCATTAATATTTTGTCCATCATTCATCTTGACTATTTTGACTTTCTCATCTTATTTCTTTCCTTCATGTTCACTCTAAAGCTTTCTGCCCAGACTACTAATTTTTTCTTTTCCCTTTTTTTTTAAAATCAGTTCTAACAAAAGGCTGTAAATTTCCACAGAGCTGGCCTTTTTTTGAAAGAGTAGTAAACAAACAAAACAGAAACAATCTCATAGATACAAAGAACATTTTGATGGTTGCCAGATGGGAGGGGTGTTGGGAGGCTGGGTGAAAAGGGGGAAAGGGTTAAGAAGTATATATTGGTAGTGATAAAATAGTCATGGGGATGTAGAGTATAGAGCATAAGGAATATAGTCAATAATATGTAATAACTATTTATGGTGTCAGGTGGGTACTAGATTTATTGGGGTGATCACTTCGTAAGTTATATAAATGTCTAACCACCACACAGTACATCTGAAACTAATATAATGTTGTATACTGTAATTCAAAAATAAAACAATTATTAAAAAATACTTAGACAATCCATTTATATTTTGGTTATGAAGGAATAATTTTCCTTCAGTAGAATTGCCTCTTCCATCAAGAGAACAAAAACATAGCTCCTTCCCTTCCCACTAAAATTTTAATACAAGGTCTTTAACCTAGATCTATTGATAGTCGAATCCACAGTAAGCCACATATTTACCAAAAGAATTCATGGAACTTTCTGAGTGTGTATTTCCTAATTTACTCAGTGTTTTGAAGAATAAGGACTGGAAGCAGCGCTTTGAGCTTTGTTTCATAATAATGATATTGGGGTTGTTTATGAGGGTCATGTTTGAATCACATATTCTTTCTTGCTCATAAATCAGCGGGGAATAGTAGCTACTGTCGACTCATCAACTTTTTTGATTCTGTGAAGCAAATCTCTCTGGAAAAATGAATATTAATAATTAGACAATATCCAATTAGGGGCTATAGGCCAGAGCTAATCCTTCAACTCAAAAATCCACAAAGCACATGTAATAGTAGAAACTTAAGTTAACAAACCCTATTAACATAAAATTAATGATAATATAAGGGACTTCAGACCCTCGAACTAAAGCCTATTGACGTATTTTTTTTCTTTCTCTCAGGAATTTATTTTTAGCGTTAGACTTTAAAATTGCCCTTTGAAACAAATATATAATCTTTTTACATCAGAGAACATGTATTTTCACCAATTCTTAAACAAGAGTACTTCTTCCAAATTATAGAACACATTTATGTCTATATTTTCTTTTATTTGAACAAAGAAATTGCTGGGTTTCTAACAAATTAAATGAGGAATTGCTCCATTCCTTATTGAAATAAAGGCATCAAACATATTTCTCATAATAATTTAGAGTTTTATTAGTATATCAATTTTCCTAAAGACCTTTATATCCATTATCACAGCAGTCTAGTCTTTAAATGAGACTCCATTTGACAGAGAAGGCAGTGGTGACTGGATAGTTCAGTGACATGCCCAAGGTCACCAGTAGGTATCAGTTGAATGAATTCTGGGTGGCAGAATGAGTCTTACGTTCTCACGGTTTGTTCCCTGCTTGTGGCCTTCGTAACTTCATTTTCTGCCGGTTACCCAGCAACCTGTGGCTTTTGTCCCTCATCTTGACCCTTGGTTTTACCAAATAGAAGGAAATTAAAAGAAGTAGGAGAAGTAATAAAAATAAAGTCAGTTTCCTTCAACCCATGCAAGATTCTCTTTGGATTTAGTCTAGAGATTTTCTTGATCCTTTTACAATAAATTAATACCTATATTTTCATATCACTCTCCTTCATCTTGCTGGAAACTATGCAGAATATCAGGAAAAGATCTGAAAAATACTTATGTGTCTTTCATGTAGACACAAAACTGGAAACTAACCTTCCTTATTTCAGTTTTCCCATATAAATAAAATCAAGCAAATGCTACTTTGGGAGGCAGGTATTCATTCAGCATCTGAACAACGAAATAAAAAGGGCTCCAAATATATTAAGGCCTAAGTTATACACTACACACAAGTAGACACAGGCAAAAGTAATCTACAGACTGTTCCCTTTATGTATAATTCAGCACACAGATACTTTTCATCTCACTAAATCAGAATTCAGTAAATGCTAAAGCTTCATTATTAACCAAATCTTCCCCTCCCCACATTCCCCCAAATACTGATGCTACTTTTAAGTTCCACAATATAGGAATTATTTTCATGGATACATTTTCAGTATGCTTGATTGTTTTTCTCTTAAAAGATTTTGAGAACAAATGTCTACAGGATTCAAGTGTCATACTTTTAGTCTAGTCCTTTCTTTTTGGAAGGAGAATATCTGTTCATTCTGGTTGTGAAAGGTCCTCAGCTATTCTACCCTAGAGATAAAGAGAGGGAAGAAATAATTGTATCTTTTATCCTTTCCATCCATATTCCCACGAAGTTTCATAAAATGGTTATTTTAGCCAGTACAAACACTTCACCTCAATCGTTTTAATAATGCAGATTTGAAACAACAAAGAAGCACCAGTTTTAGTCCATCAAATTGGCAAAGCTTAAGAAGAATTGATAAAGCCCTGTGTCGGCTAGAGTGTGGAGAAATGGGCATGATTACACACAGCTGGCAGAATTTTAGAATTGGTACAGATGTCTGTCGAGCAATTTAGTAACATCTGTCAAAATATGTTAAAATGCACCTAGCTTTTCACCTAAAAACTCCACTTCCTGGAATTCCTAAGAAAAGTATCAGATATTTGTCCAGAAGTTTCCTTGTGCAGTTATTTATGGTAAGAAAACTTACAAAAATATCCAATATTAGTGGATTAGTTAAGCAAATTGTGGCACATTTGTATTATGTTACAAATCATGTTATACAAGAGTATTGGACATGAGAAAATATTCACTATTCCTATGTAATATTTTTAAGTGAATAAAAAATAGGATATGCTGTATGACGCTATACAACTCTAAGGAGAGCTGTTTCTGGAAAAAATACACCAGAATGTCATCAGTGGTTTTATCTACATAGTAATTTCACATGTGTTCTTTCTTTTTTTCTCTTTTTCTCTCTCTCTTTTTTCCTTGCTCCCTCCTCTCTTCTTTTTATTCTTTCTTCTGAATCTTCTTTGTGAGGAAATTTGGAAGAAGAAAAAAGGATTACTGGGTATCTGCAGTGGAAACTATGCATTGTTTAGAGCACACTTTTCTGTGCTATCTGATTTTAGTCTTTCATTGCTTTTGAGTTATTTACAACTCTGTAAATTGTAAATAACTGGGAGCAATGCAAACAGGATTGTGTTTAGACATGCAAATTAATTCTGTCTAGTGGAGTTTCAATTGTCAGCCCTTCTTTCTGTTGGCAAAACTTGTTTGGTGTCCTTATGTAAATTCTTCAACCTTCCTTTACTTCATAATAATTTGTGCTGCTTGGACTTTTTTGAACTGGCTATAACACCTTTTTTCTTCTCTCATTTAATTAATAGATTAAAATATCTGACAAGTGTTCATTTTATATCTGTGTGAGAGTCACGATTTTATCTTATTGGAGAATTACCTTTTTATCATAGGTTTCCTACTTTTATAAGTTGAGCATGTGTTACTTTTTTATTAGAAAAACAAAATAACAGCAAATGTGATTTAAAAGAATAGATTGTGCTACAGTCCAGTATTATGTCAGCATAACATTTTTATAAAATTATCTCACATCAAATTTTCTTAACATCTCTATAAGTAAATTTAATAAACATTAAATGCATAGTATTTTCAGGTCAATATGCTAAATTGTAGAATATATGCGATGAATCAGACTTTGGCCATCATGTTAAACATCTTCTAACATTTACTATTTTTATAATAAATATCCAAATATTTACCATTTCATTATCAAATATCTTAAAATAGCAACTATTTCAATATGTATTTACTCAGAGTGGCTTTAGCCATTTCTGGCTTAAACCCGGCAGGACAGAAGCTATGCGGAGAAGCACACCAGCCACTTAGAGGAAGCAGGTGTTGATTTATACAATAGGCACACAGGTCTCTAAAGTCTTACATATTCACAAAGGGCTCTCTGCCTTCAAAATGCAGCCATTAGCATAGAGAGGATAATAGAGCATAGAGTTGGCATAGTGGTAATGAAGAATAAGACACATGACTTTGGAAGCAATTCCACTGTGATTATGCACAAAATAAAATGCACAATACACACCAGGTTGGAGAAAATACTGGCTCTGGTCATCCCAGAATTTGTTTCAATAATAAGTGATCTTTTACGTGTACAAAGTGAATTTTTTTTTCCCTTTTTGGTCCAAGTCTACAATATAGAATGAGAATATGGAGGGAAATGTTCTTTTGGGTGTTTGGGGGATCTGCTGCTTCCCTGTTCCCTTGGTTTTCATGAGACGTTTGTCTTAAATTCTTGTCACTTCCTGCTCCTCCCTTTCTCTTTCCCTTGGAGATGGGGAGAGCTCCAGAGATGGATTGGCCAAGTGCATAAAGCTGGTGGCTTTTCCTGCACATGAAGGAAACTTCAGGAAAAGGCTGAAGGGTCCTTTTCCTTCATCAGGAAAATGGGACAGACTCCACAGCAATAGCTGTGGGGAGCTCTTTGGTCTGCAAACGGCTTCATGGGACAGTGTTACTCCTCTTGCTCGGTCATAGCTGCTTGTGTGCTGCCTTCTGACTTCCAGGCACTAAGCATCCCATCTTCTAAGGGCAACGGTAAGAATCTAGCAATGGTGGGCATCGCCACATACTCATGGTCACATCGTCCCCAGAACTCTCATGGTGTCCTAGGGAGGGAACCAATATTAAGCAAGGTCGGGTCACAGTATTTGTACATCATTAGATTAGTTAATATCAATGGCTTCACTTTCTACAGCCGTCAACTCTCTCTGATTCACTCTGCAAGATCTAGAAATAAATAATTGCCCCTCCTCTAATCACAGCACTGTGTTTTGTTTCTCAGACCAACACAGTTCCTAACCCAAATGGTTAGAAGCATAGCTGTGTGAAGAAGCTACCCTCTGTTTGAATGCCATATTGTATCATATTGTAGGTCTTACTCTTTTGTAACATCAGGTAGAAACAAATCTTTTTCAATTTTCCCAGCACCAAGTATTTTAACCACTTGAATCTCCAAAATAAATATGAAGTGTATTCCATGACAGGCAGAAAGCCATCATCAAGCTTTTCAGAAACTTGAACAACTTGAAGACTCCCACCATGACACATGTGAACACACTTGTTAACCTTTAATTAAAATATTTAGTCAGCACCTTCTATTCTTTCTTCTCTGTTGACCACTTGGACTCTCTACTTAGCATTTCCTATCAAATCTGAATTGTGACATTTGGTTACTTTTCATTATTTCTATGTGTGTTCTAGAATTTTCAAATTAATATCCCATTTCATAGCCATAACATTTAATTGGTTTTCCAATGTTTATAGATTTTTCTGTGGAAAAAAGTGTACTATTTTTTTTAAAACTACACAAAACCTGGAAAATACTGAAAAGTATTGGGAGAGGAGAAGGGGGCAGAACTCATCTGTGTTTCTTAACTGCTATCAACATTTTTGTGTTGGTTCTTATGTAATTTCCCCTTAAGCTTATTAAAAAATATGTTTTCTCTAATAGTACTGTGTATAGATTTGTGTTACAAAAACAGAACTAAAAGGGTCAAATTTTCTGCTTCTTAACTGGTCCTCAGGCCTTGTGATTATCCCATCCTCCCCTGCATTTATTCCATCATCCATCCATCAAAGAACCACAAAGGAAAAGGGACACTGATAAAAATAGCAAATAACTTTTAAAGTTTAGGCACAGCTGGAGGTTTTGTCACATATACTTGTAAGTTTTTTCTTTGGTTGGTTGTTTTTGTTTATTTGTTTTACTTTTTTTGGCCCAGGGCAGGGGTGTTGCTGGTGGATTTCTAGAACTTATCAGCTCTAATTTCACCTTCTTGGGACACTTAAAGGAGTAATTTCTGAAATTCTAATGATCTGAATTTTTCATTAAAAATAATTATTTTTTCTTATTTGAACAAGAAATACATGCACATTACAGGAAAATAAAAAATACACAAAAATCCCACTAAGATTGTTTTAAAAGAAATAGTAAAACAAATCAGCAAACACCAAACAGGATATCATCTATTGCTCATCTACACAGAAGCAATGACACTCTTCCAAATATACTTGCTTGTTCCATCCATAAATATTTATTAAAATGTGTGCTTTATGCCAGAATATCTTCTAGGCATGGCAGTAAATAAGAGAAAAATTCCCTACTCATAAGAAGCTTACATTTTGTTGGAGAGAAACAGACTTTAAACAGAAAACAAATTATGAACCAAATAATGTTACCTTATAATTAGATTGTTATGAAAATAATGATCTATGTCTGTCTATCTATCTATCTATCTATCTATCTATCTATCTATCTATCTATCTATCTATCTATCATCTATCTATCTATCTATCTATCTATCTATCTATCATCTATCTATCTATCTATATCTATCTAATCTGGGAACATATACCTTCTGATTTGTAACTTCTTTGAAATCCTTCTTTTCCCATTGAGGGAAGTGGAACTATATTTCCTTTTAAGGGGAGAAGTAGGCCCAACTTCAGAAATGTCTTAAAATCATGAAAACATGGACGGATGATGTCAATCAAATCAGTTTTCATCTTAGTTCTTCGTCTGTTCAGACATAACACTATTCATTTTCTCTTCATCTATGATCCATGGAAAGATTTGAGGAGCCTGTGCACCTCCTAAAATAGTGCACAAACTTTATTATATATGCAGTGTCTAGGGGGAACAGTCTAAAGATTTCATTAAATCTCAAAGAAATATAAAAAGTCACACTTCAGAACTCCTGGAATTAATGTTGAACGCCCACTTTTACTCCAACGTTCTCTGACATCTTTGCTGCAGGAACATCCTACAATCCCAGGACACATCGGTATTTATGCTGCCATCACAACTGGTACATATGGGTTAGTTCAGGGTTGAAGCAGTATTATAGTTTCAAGTAAACGTTGTTTCTAGTTTTCTGTTAAAAATCTGCATCTCTTCTCTATTTTGGGGTCCTCTAATCTCTTCAGATTTTCATCCCTGCTCTTGCAGAATCGCTTTTCTTGTACAGTTGCTATGAGTATGAGTGAAGAACCATATACGCACACACTCAATCTTGGTTCTGATGTATTCAAAAAGCAGAACTAAAAATGGCTGCACAATCATATCCTATGGTCTGGAATATAATAATTTTAATTGCTGATCACAAAACAAATAAAGTATGTGTATGTTGAAAACTATGAAAATGAGAAGCAGCTGCTTTAAATCCTTACTAGAACAGTCAGTATGTGTAAACAAACAAACAAACAATGATGAAAGTAGCCCTATCATCAGAGCAGCACAGCAGACTTTCTTTTGATTCCATTATGTACACATTCTTCATTCTGAAAAATAAATGAAGCCATCTCCTTGTAACTCATTCCTCCCAGTGAAAAATGTAATCTATGGTAACCGTAGTTACTTAAGCATAATTTTATACCTCATTGACATTCTCCAAATGAGGTCTCCAACATCCAGGAGAACGTTCTCCAATACATGTCAAGCAATTTCAAGTACCTTCCTCTTGACATGCATTATACATTGAGATATACATTGTGTCCAAGAAAAATGTTTGTGTTTCTTCACTGACATGTCATTTGTTTTTCCAATACTGAATACAGCATCAATTCCCCTTTTTCTCAAATTAAAAAGAAGAGAGAGAGTTCCAGATTTTAGATTAAGAGAAGAAAACTGATAGACACATGGGTTTAGTAGCAAGAAAGAAAAAGCCTCAAGATCTCAAGCTGAAAGCTTGTCAAGTAATTATGTGCTCTCTCCCATTATGCTAGGAACTATCATTCATTGCATGGACAGGTACAAGTCACTCTGCCATCTATGTGCTTACAGGTATCAAATTTCTGTACATTGATTCATATTTAAAACCTACTTTCTGTTGCTGAAACTCTATGAGGGCAGGTGTCTCTCTCTGCCTTTCTCACTGTTGAGTTCCAATATTAGCATGATGTCTGGTATCTATAGAAACCTTAATAGTAATTATTTGAATGAATAAATAAGTAAATGGATGAATAAATGAGTTAATTAATAAAGAGTCTAGGAGATATTTCTGGTTAAGACTTCCAATGACTTCTTTAATTTCTATGTTGTCTAAATGAATATTTTCATAATATTAATATCAAGTTCTCAAAGCACACTAATATAGACTCTAATGATTCCTTTATTAGAGATCTTTTGTTCTCCTATCAGTTGTTGATAGCTGCAATCAACTAAGGCTTTTGCACATTAGCCCTTTAAGATTTCTTTTTTGAAATTCAAATGTGGAATGACCCGAAAAAGTTACAATATTCTAACTGTTGAGTATGCTTGACATAGGATGATGTTGGTAAGCAGTGAGTAGTCCATATAATTTTTCTTGAAGTTCTTTAAATTGCTGTAGCATGATTTAAGGATTGCTGCAGGAGCCAGAACCAGAATGGGATAAGAGTCTGGAGAAACTGACCAGGTTCTGGAGCTAGCCATCAAAAGTCAGTTGGCAAGGCTAATTTCATCCTTCATGTGGAGGGGCTAAGGATCTCAATCTGCCTTCTGCTCAATTCTACAATGGCTCAGGGACCAGGAAGGGCTCGCCTGCAAGTGAAGGACACTGGGGACTATAGCCAAAGCTTGAGAAAACCTCGGACTAACCATGTCAATATGTCAAGCAGTTAATACAAACGATTTCAAGAATTCTCATCCATTTGTAAAGAAGCTCTAAATACATGTAAATGTGTCAATTTGTAACTCAATGTTCTCTCTCTCTCTCTCTCTCTCTCTCTCTCTCTCTCTCTCTCTCAGACACACACACACACACACACACACACATTTTTCTTCAGGTTTCTCCTCAATTTAGTATTCAAGTAGGAACTTGTCAAAGCAAAAGAAACCTGGACTTAGTAAGGAGAGACTTATTCAAAAGCATTATTGCAAAAGGGTGAAAGAGGCTATTGTAAGAGAGAAGGAGACTCCTGACTGCAGTAGGAGGAATGCTGTAGCTTCATGTGACCTACTGGTCTACAAGTGTCTCATGAGTTAGGCAAAGGGTTTCTTTTACAGACGGGTAGACAAAACTAGAAAGAATTGAGTGTGAGGAAGTGGATGAATAAGAGGCTGGCCTGTGCAGATAGATCACAGAATGTCACACCCTGAACCCAGCCTGCCCTCAAGAGGGTTTGTCTGCTGGATGGAGCTGAGGTTGGGCTAAAGTTCAGGCACCTGGGGAAAGGAGCCACACTTATCCAAAGTTTGGCCAATGAGTATTTTGTTTAGGATGATTAGCACTTCAGCTAATCATTTATGGGGTAATCAAAAGGAATTTTGAGTGCCTGTGTCTAGGCTCATCATAGGTAAACAAGAGAGGAGGCATCCGTGAGTCTCATCTAAGTCATATGGAGAAGGTGCTTCTTTGCAGGAGGCTGTTTTCCAGAACACAAAAGGGGGGAGGGATTCTTTTAGCCTTCACCCGTTACAGGACTCAGGTAAGATTCAACCCTGTCAAGCTCAAGTCTAGAGCAAGCTTTTCTTTGGTAGAGTCTCACTCCATGCCAAAAGGGGCATGGGGGCTGGTACAAATCCTGGCCTCTGCTTGAGGTGGCTCCTTTCATCTCAGATCCACATGGTTCTAGCTGTCCAGTGGAAAGGGTAGAAGGTATGGTACCATTGAGGTGACTGCTGGAAGGTCTTGCTTATTGACCCACCCCTTGGGCACCAATGTGGCCAAATCTGTAGTCATCCAGACCACTGCAAGCAAACTGCCAAATGTACATGCATTTGTCAAATGTCCTCTCTGCTGTGTGCATCTTCTAATAGCAAAATCCTCTTATAATAAGGCTAAACAGATTGAGGGAATTCAGAATTTTAATACATGGATATTAAATTTCTGATGACTGACTGAATTTTTTTTCTCTTCATCATGTTAGTATAAGGGATTAAGTTGGCCAAAGTCATAAAAATTATCCTTATTAGTGATCTAATGATGGATAAGAGAAATTTGTGTGCATGTGAACCCATCAAGATGGGAAGATGATTTTTTTTTCTTGAATACCTTTAAACCATAAAGAGCCATATAGTGTGCGATCATTGGCCTGGGAGTCAAGAGAGGCCAGCTCAAATACAAAAATACTGTTTCTGATTAAGAAAGCATTTTTTTATTCATATAAAGTATTTATTAGGTATTGGATTTTATAAGCTGTTTGGTCCTGCAGTCTTTATTTTCAAAAGGTTATTCTGAATGCATTACCAAGTATCCTGTGGAATATTTCACATAAAGGGAAGCGGAAAATGTGTAAATGTAAACAGGCTAATTGTATGCAGATATAAATTATGGATGTTGGTCTTATGAAAAAGCATTGCTGATTTGCAGGGGTCTTACTCAGCAGTGCTGCGTCTTGTCTAAGGCAATATTTAGTATGGCTGTGATGTGCAGAATTTAAAACAAAACTTTGAATTCTGGAGAATAAAATACAGCCCACTTGTGCTAAGACCACACTGTTGAGAGAATGAGGTTTTTAGTTTATTTCATTGCTGCTGATGTTGGTGCTCATTAGATCTTGTCTCCAGATACCGTGGAAAAGCACAGGTTTGGGCAGGATGGTTTATGGTTATGTGATACTTTGTAATGGTCACTGTAGGTGACATGTCCCCAATACTCTATGTGGTTTTCATTATCAGGTGGCATATCATACTCACAAGGAAAGACAGGATAGGGAGACACCTGGAGTGACATAGGTGACTAAATTTTCTTTTTACCCTTTTCACAAAGTAAATACAAATATGAAATGTACAAAGGAAGCCTTTAGACAAAAGACAGTCTTTTGAATGGTGCAAATGAAAACAATCATATGATTACCCTTTATGATGGCTAATTTGCCATGCCACCACCAATTTTTACCAAGTTTATACCAACAACTTTAACCTTGAGTTAAAGACACTGCCTCATCCCATCCCAAAGCACTGAGGAAATATTGAAAATGAACAACTTCATGAATGTAAAATAATTGGCCTAATATTTTATGATACATGACACAAAATATTAGAGAGATTTATGTGGACAGCAAAAACCTTTAGCTGACATGGGATGTAAAGGCTTCATAGTAAATAATTGACTAGCACAAGCTTACTTTCCAGCCGTCATTTCCTTGCTAGTCCACTGAAAGAGTTTAGACTTGAAACATGAGTAAATGCATTTTTTTTTTAATTCTATATCCTCAGTGGCAAATTAATATTTAAAAACAGCAGGAAAAAAAAAAAAACAGCAGGAGTTTCCAGGATATACAACAATAAAATATATTTTAAAATAATTTTAATACAGTCTAAAGAAGGCATTTTAGCTATTAATTCTCCAAAAGGAATGAAGTGTATTGTATAGCAGAATTTTCCTACATGAATTTTCCTTCATTTCTAAAGCACTCTATCATATAGAGCCCAGCAAATGGTTTGGCCAAGTTGAGATGTGTGGACAGCCAAATCTCATTCCCATCTGGGATCCTGGTCATCGGGTTTGATCATCTGTACCGCCTAAATTGTCCACCTACTTCCCGAAGAGACTGTTCATTTGGTGCTGTGTGGACTCAGCTCTGTTATTTTGGAAACTGGTTGCCTCCATGTTTTTCACAGCAAATTTAACAAATCCTAAAAAATTTGTTATATATTAGGTCCACATATTTAAAATTTTGTTTCACACCTTTTTGTTCAGTACTCACCAGTTCTGAGAGAGGTTTCTGAAAGTGTTGGAGGATGGTATGGCTCTTTGTTTAGTTGTACAGGGCTTATTTCTCTTCCCCCACCTCATCCCAGGAGGCCCAGTAAGAATCTCCTGAGTCAAGCATTCACTCTGTAGGATAATAAGGCTGATGAGTAAATGTGTATTATAGGACATAACTAAACACCTACTTGGTTAGACAAATTATCTCAGATAAAAAAAATTGGATTCATTTTCTGGAATCTAAAGTTTAAAAAATATTTTTATGACCACTTAGATAGTTCTGGAAATATAACAAACACTGTTAATGAAGTCTATTGTATCTGAAAATTATTGCTATAATAACTAGAACTCTCAATAAAATTTCCAAGAAACTTGATGGTGGCTTATTCTCCCTTGAGAGAAATTAGACATGTATATAAAATCTTTTTAATGCTGTAATAAGATTCTGGAAAGCACTACCTTGTGGGGCACATAGAAACTGAATTATCAAAGGGAACCCCAGAAAACTGAGCAGAATTTATATGAACTTGGAAAGCCTTAATGAGTTCATCTTTGACATTTCGTCTACCTATAGTCTGCAAATGAGCTGAGAGCTACAGTCCTTTCAGGCAGAAACATGGACTTTGGTGGGCAGCCACAAACGAGCATGTGACCTTTGAGTCAGGAGAAGATGAAGAGCTATTTCTGGCTGTTGGAGATACTTAAATATTGGAGACATCCCCCAGGCAAGCAACAGTCCTAAACTCAAGGTTACTTAAGAATATGCGAAAATAGGGCTACTCGTAGATGTTAGTTTAAGCTAATAGTACCTGGCAAAGGAAGTTTTGGCAAAGCATCAATAACATGCTCTTAGTCCTCATGTGACTTAATTCTCAAATTGAGTTTGGGCCATGAATTTAGACTGTAATTTATCATCAAATAAATTAAATATGGTAATTTGGGTATAAAGTCCATTCCTCCCCCCCACCCCCGCAAGTTTCTGCCATTATTGGTCCCATCCAGAAATTGAAGGAGTTAATTACGGATTCTTTGGTACCCAAACCACCTGATTCCACCATCTTTAATTCCAGAGTCAGGTCGACTTACAATTTCAGATCCTAAAAATGAATTACGAGCACTACACGTCTACACACACACACACACACACACTCACTCACTCACTCACACACACACTACGCTGTAGTACTTCAAATGAAAAATAATGAATAAACTTAACAATAAGATCAATGACATGAGGACATCTTGTTGAAAAAATCCACTACTCCTATGCTTGGTCAAGAACCCAATGGAGATAGCTATAAAATGAAGATCAGAAGTCCACTGACTCAAAAATGCAGAGCCTGTGCATGAAAATGGTGTAAAAATAAACTTATCTCGTGGAGAATATCAGTTTGTGCCTTATGGCCTAGAGAAACTATTCAGGATCACTGCATGAACAATGAAGCTTACAGAGTGAGTAAACTCAGGACTTCTGTTGATTTATGTGATTTGTGTCTAATTTATTCATCAGTGAGTACTGAATAAAAACATGAAACACGATTTAAAAAATCTGTGAACCTAATATATATATCTATATAAAATGATTACTCATCCTAACATTCATAACCTACAAATATTCTGAATGTGTCATTCAGAATCCAGGAAGATTTCAACCATTCTGTTACTATGCCACCACACTCGACATAAAGGAGACACAAAAGATTACTGGTGAATTGATTGACATTTCAGGAGCATAACTCAAACTACTTATAATAACCAAATACATTCTTTCTCAAACCAAGTCTCTTTGATAAGTCCTCCCCGCATATTTATTGGTACAATTCTTATTTTCTAATTTTTTAAACTGGAGAAGTGTTCCCTAATCTTCACAGGATGTGGCCCTGGATTTCTTCAGCTCCTAATTTCCCTAATAGTACAAGGAGAGATCAGATGCTCGGACTAGGAACTGTGGCAGCCCTCTGGATTTCCAACCCAGGTTCTACCAATAAATATTTTACAGGCCAATGCTCTTATATCTCATTGCTCCAGTCTCTATGACCCCTTCTTGGAAATGACAACACAGGATCGTGAAGAAAAATATAAGCTTTTGTTAGAACATTCTTCCTTCCACACTATAGCCATTTTTAGGTAATGATAACCTATAATTTTATTATTAGTAAACACATAAGAAGTAGTTTTGATTTAGTTGCAATTAGACCAAATATGTTTCCATATAGAAACATATCTATTGTGTCCCACTGTGGATGTACCACTTTTTTTCTCATTCCTTTATCTCTTTACTCACAATGTTATTATGTAATTTTCTGTTTAATCAATTCAATCCTGAGCAAAGCCAAAGAAAACAACTGAAATAATGCTTCCTATTTATCTATTGACTTACAGTTTATAAAGCATTTGGAGAATACTTACACATTTATCAACACAAAAGCTTTGTAAAGTAGGTAAGACAAATGTTATTATGTCTATTTTATAGATTAGGAAAATCAGAGAGATGAGTGGCTTGCCCAAGGTCACGTGGCTAGTAAATGGTAGAGCAAGTAGTGAGGTCTAAGGGCCCCAAACTGTGAGAAGATGTGTGCTGGACACATACTGTGCACACGGGGAATAGGAAGCCACTGTATAAGCATGTGAGTCTCCTTGAGCGTTAAATTTACTCAATGATAATTTCTTTCTCTCTTTATCCTTCCTTCCTTCCTTCCTTGCCTCTTTTTTCCTCTTCCTTTCCTCACTCCCTTCCTTCATTCCTTTCTTTTCTTTTTTCTCTCCCTCCTTCCCTTTCTCACTATTTCTCTCCCTCCCTCCCTTCATTCTGTCCATTTTTCCTTCCTTTCAACACACATTACTGAGAATTTACAGTATCCTGGACACCTTTTTCAGTATTGAAGGTACAATGATGAAGGAAAAATTTCAGTCTAGGATATGGTACGCTCTGGGATCAAAATGAACTCTCAAGAACATCGAAAGTTTCTAACTCAAGGAAGTCAGATGAGGTTGGAGGCCTTCTTCTACTGTGGCTGTACCTTATGGAAAAGGTACACACAATCATGATGGCGGGGAAAATTGGGACAGAGGCTCTTAACTCTTTGATCCAGAGAAGTCACAGGTGCCTTCTCTCATGGTCCGCTGGCCAGAACTACTCATGTGGCCCCCTGACTGAAAGGGAGTCTGTAAGCACAACTGTCTGTGCCACAAACCTGTCCCCATGGAGTTTTTAGTCTGTGGGTAGGGCGATTCAGATAAGTAACAAGTGAGCAAATAAATAATTCCAAATAGAGGTAGGTCCAATGAAGAAAAGAAGCAGTAACAGATAATAATAGACAGAGCCAGATAAAAAATGGGAGGACAAAGAAGTCCTCTCTGAACTGCGCCCTTGTCAGAGGGCAACCAGATCAGATATGCCTGGGCTGCTGACCCCTAGAAACATTTGTTTGGTTTTAAGTCACTAAATTTAGGGTAATTTATTACACAGTGGCATAAAATTAACACAGTGTCACACTTATAATCTGTGAATAACTATTTTTTCATTAATTTTCCTGACTCTTTAGTTTGACTTCCTCTTTAATATTTTTGTTACCATTTGCATACATACAAAAGAAAATCTAGAATATGTATAGAAAGGGAATCAATAATTCAAATAGCTCCCAGCTCGAGAGATGGTCTTTATCAATCCCCATGGAGTCGCTACATGCATCTCCACAATCCTGTCTACCAGAAGTAAATAATATCTCTGATGTTCTGTCTATCACGCCTCTACTTGTCTTTATAGATTTGCCCCCTATGTGTGTCTCCTTTAAACAAGGTGTCATTTTGTTTTGCATGCCTTTGTACTTTAGATGAATGCATCGCACTGAAGGTGTTCGGCAAATTACTTTCCTTGTCCAATATCATGTTTTGAACTTCAACTACATTGATGTGTGTAACTTTAATTTATCTTTTTTCCCCATTGATGGATAGTATTTCATCTTCTGAAGAGTCCATGATGTATTTTTTCATTCTTTTGGGTTCTTTGTTTCCAGCTTCTTTTTTTTTTTTTTTTAAATTACAAACATTGCTGGAATGCATATTCTTGTCTATGTCTGCAAGTGGAATAGCTGGACCATAAGTTATGCACATTTTCAACTTTCCTAGGAAATGTCAAATTCTTTTCTGAAGTGGTTGTATAAAATTATACTCCCACCCTTAGTTCATGACAGTACCCCCAGTCTGCATTCTTGCCAAAACTTGTTACTATTAAGTGTAATTTTAGCCAATCTAGTGACTGCGAAATGATATCCCGTTGGTTTCATTTGGCATGTCCATCATGAACTATGCTGTTGAGCATCTTTGCATGTGTCTATTGGCCATCAGGGGCCTCTTTAAGTCATTGATTGAATCAGTTAGGGTTTCAGAAGGAAACAGATGGCACAATCGTACTGGGCAATTTGAAGAGATTTTAATAAAAAAACAGGATTTAAAAATGTGTGGGCAGGACCCCAAAGCAGGTGACAGTACTGTTACTAGTGCCACTCTTAGTACTGAAGGTATGAAAGGAGGATCAATCCCAGAGGAATGTGACCTTCTGTGGAGGATGCAGCAGCCCTCAGGTGGCCCCAGCTGGAAAGAGGTCAAGCGAGGGGTAAGGGAGAAAACTGTCTTCCCTCCCTCATTTCCTGCCATTGTTTCCATTGTTTGAAGCCCACAGAGAGTCACAGGACGCAGGGAACCTACTGCTGTGGTCCCACGGGTGCAGAGCAAGGTGGTAAGAGTGGAAAACAGCCCTGAAGAAGCAAAATGGAAAGGCTGTAGTTAATGCATCATTTCTCTACTAGACTGCTTGGGTTGTTTTAGTGATTTGTAGGTGTCTTACATATACAGATGTTTCTTTAGTCTCTGCCTGGACTATTTCTGGGTGAGAATCTAGCTGGTATGTAAGTACCCATTTGCATTTGGTGTGAAGTTTCTCTTTACACTGAGTCAAAATTTCCCTTTGTGAAACATCCAGTCTTTGATCTTGTTCTAATTCCCCTTAGAATACAGATCTTCAAAATTCAGAAAGCACTCTCAGTTCTTCTTTATTTCTTCAATCTCTCTCTCTCTCTCTCTCTCTCTCTCTCTCTCTCTCTCTCTCTACCCTTATAATTGCTATCAATCTACGCCTATTTATATACAAATTGATTATAACCTTAAATTCTCACTGTACAATTATACCTGCTATATTTTACTTGAGTCATATACAGTCTTCATTAATGTGGACTTTGTTTGGTCCAAATAAATGCAAATTTGGCTGTGCTGCTTACAATGTGACTTTGTCCAACTTTTACAGTCTTTTCTGAGATTCATCTTCTCCTTAATAGAAAAGCAGTCATGTCTGTCTTGTAGGGCTATGGTTCATTATTTACAAAAATCTGTAAGCATAGAGAGAATTAATTAAGATAACATATGTGAAAACACCTTAATAATGGAAACTCTGCAGCGTAATGGAGACAAAATTTTAAACACTGAATGTGCTTCCCTTCTTGTGTCTTACCAACTGAGACCTTTGCCTGAGCTCATGTCAGCCTCCAACTACCTGAAGTGAAACAGTTGTGCATGGCTTTACGATGGGGTGTGTTCTGAGAAATGCGTCATTAGGTGTTTTGTCATCGTGCCAACATCACTGAGTGCACTTTACACAAGCTCAGATGGTGTAGCCTACTACACACCTAGACGGGCATAGGCCATTGCTCCTGGGCTGAACACCTGTAGAATATGTAATTGTACTTGGTACCGTAGGCAATTGTAAAATAATGGTATCTGTGTATCTAAACATAGCAAAGGTACAGAAAAAATGTGGTATAAAAGATTTAAAAAATGGTACACCTGTAAAGGACACATACCATGAATGGAGCCTGCAGGACTGAAAGTTGCCCTGGGTGAGGGGTGAGTGACTGTGACCACCTAGGACGTGACAGTGCATCCCTGAAGACTTGATGGACACTGTCCCACATCCCAGAAATCGAACATCGAAGCTGCTGATGCTGCTCCATAAACAGGGATGTAGACACTGCATTGATAAAAAATTGATTGGAAATGGAGGAGAAACTGGCTGCATAAGGCATAGATCACCATAATCGTGGCTATCACGAGGGAGTGTAAGGTGACCTGAGGATCAATAGAGTAAGAAATAAGATGGACAGGTAAAGGGACATAAAGGATTGTCATGGCAGTGTGTTTTTGGCTATTGCATGTTGGAACAGTGGTCAGATTAAGAAACTCTGTGGTAGACAATCAAATGAAGGAGGAACAAAAACTCAGACATAGACAGTAGCTTAGTGGTTACCAGAGAGTAAGGGGGGAGGGAGGTGGTAGATGAGGGTAAACGGGATCAAATATATGGCGATGGAAGGAGAACTGACTCTGGGTGGTGAACACACAATGTGATATACAGATGATGTATTACAGAATTGTACACCTGAAATCTATGTAACTTTACTAACCATTGTCACCCCAATAAACTTTAATTTAAAAAAAAAGAAAGGGGGAAAAGAGAAACTTTGTGGTAGTCACAAAATAAGTGTGTTTACCATGGAGAGGGTATAGAACTGAGGGCTTAATATTTTGACTTTGAAAATTTGTTTTTGGTTCCATTGACCCTGTCTGGCACAAAGGGCTCTGTCTGGCATTGAACTGATGGAAGAAATAAAACTTATATATGCTCTACATGATAACAACCTGGAGATATTTCCAAAGTATAGGGACAAGCTGGCTCCATACCACCCCAGAAAGCTTTTACCAAAGTGGCTGTGGCACTTAATCCTTGTTAAGGTGGCTCCTGAGGGCCTGTGTCCTTGTACATAGTCTTAGGTCCTCAACAAAGAATTTACAGCAATGTGCATGAAGATTGTCGGGCTAGATCTGGGAGGGCTGCAGTGCCCGCTGAATGTGGAGTGCTAACGGGCCAGGCTTGTCTGTGCTGAAATAGGACAGTGGCTGACTGACTGGGATGCAATCTGTGCCCTCAAATTGAGGTGCTGTGAGTGAGAGGGACTCTATTGCAAGCCCCGCACATATTGCTCCCATCATCAAAACAGAAAATTTCTCCTGAACCACATATCTTCCATTTCTTATAGGAAATTCAGCTCCATTATAATCTTATGAAACCACCGTCGTATGTGGGGTCCACCGTTGACTAAACTGTCATTATGTGGCTCACTTTGTATTGGGATTTGTTACAGCTGAAAGGCAGAGAGAAAAGTCAGTCAAAATAAGATTATGCAGAAAGACAGTCATTTTCCCAGTCAGGCTATTGCCTTGAGAAAATGATTTGTTCTCTCACCTTCTTTTTTCCCTTCTTTAGCTGGTTGCAAGACTCAGTATACAACATTCTCCTGCATATAGGAGAGAGATCTTGTCTACCATCAGGGCTTGCCTGGAATTAGAAGGAACATATGGCATAGGTCAAGTTTAAACAAACAAAAAGACTACCTGTTTTCTAGCCCTAAGTTTTATGGGAAGAAGTGAAAACAGTGCAACATTCAGCTAGGTGTTTCCGGATTCCGCCTCTCAGAGCTTTGGCCCAGAGAAGAACAGATGGTTTAAATAAAATAAGGGAGGCCTAAAAGGCAAGAGATTTTGCCCTTCGACTCATTTGAGGTGCTGAGAGGAAGCTAACTTACAGACTGTCCTCCACCAGGGCAAATCAGTTACAGCAGTGTAGCTTTGCCTGGTCAGGCTGACGAAGGCCCCTGTGTTTAGCGTCCCTATGGTATCCTTGTTTCTGGATGGACATAAGCCTGATCCAAAAGTCATACTGAAAGTTTAGCTTGGGAGTTTCTCCATGGATATTGCCATAGCTGAGGCATGCATAGTGGCTGTCACCTACAGCCTTGGCGAGGGCCAGTCATCACTAAGTTTTTCTTTTTCATTCTTTTTTTTTTTTTGGAAAGCTCTCAAATGACTCTAACGTGTAGTCACTGTTGCATACTCATCATTCATTGGGGGACACTGGGTTGTTTCCACATCTTGGCTATTATGAATGTGGCAATGTACATGGGAGTGCAGCTATCTCATTGAGAAACTGATTTGATTTCCTTTGCATATACTCAGAAATGGGATTGCTGATTCTATTTTTAATTTCTTGAGGAACCTCCATTTTCTGTAATTCCTGTACTAATTTACAATCCCACCAACAGTGTACGAGGGCTCCCTTTTCTCCACATCCTTGCCAACACTTAACCTTTGTCTTTTTGATAATCGCCATCCCAACAGGTGTGAGGTGATATTTTATTGTGGTTTTGATTTGCATTTCCCTGATGATTAATGGTGTTGAGCACCTTTTAATATATCTGCTGGCCATTTGTATACAAGTCTTCTTTTGAGAAATATCAATTCAGGTCCATTTTCTTAACCGAGTTATTTGTTTTCTTGCTGTGGAGTTGAGTTCCTTATATATTTTGTATATTGATCCTTTTTCTGATGCATGGTTTGCAAATATTTTCTCCTATTCCGTAGATTGTCTCTTCAGTCTGTTGATGGTTTCCTTTGCTGGGTAGAAGCTTTTTAGTTTGTTACACTCCCAGTTGTCTATTTTTGCTTTTGGGATCACATTCAAAAAGTCAGTGCCCAGACCAATGTCAATTTTGAGATAATTTTTGTATGTGCAGTGAATTAGTGTCCAATTTCATTCTTCTGTATGTGGAAAGCCATTTATTTTTCAACACTGGTTATTGAAAAGACTCTCTTCATTGTGTGTTCTTGACATCTTTTTCAAAGATCAATTGACTATAAATGTGTGGATTTATTTCCAGGGTTCATTCTGTTTCATTGGTGTATATGGGTGTTTTTATGCTAGTATCATTCTATTTTGATTACTATAGCTTTGTAGTATATTTTGAAGTCAGGAAATGTGATACCTACAGCTTTCTTCTTCTTTCTCAAGATTTCATTGGCTATTCAGGGTCTTTTGTGGTTCCATATGAAATTTAGGATTGTTTTTTCTATTTCTGTGAAAAAATGCCATTGAAATTTTAACAGGGATTGCATTGAATCTGAAGATATCTTTGAATAGTATGGGCATTTTAACAATATTAATTCTTCCAGTCCACAAACACAGGGTATCTTTCCATTTATTTTTGTCTTCTTCAATTTGTTTCCCCAAAGTTTTATAGTTTTCAGCATACAGGTCTAACAAATTCTTGGTTAAATTTATTCCTAAACATTTTCTTTTTATTTTTCAAGCTATTCTAAATAGGACTGTTTTCTTAATTTCTTCTTTGGATAGTTTGTTGTCAGTGTATAGAAATGTCACTGATTTTTTATGTTGACATCATATCCTAATCTCATTGTTCTTATTGTTTAAACCATGTTTCAAGAAACAGAATTCATTTATCCTAGTTTTATTGTTTTCCTAGAGATCCAAAAGTATCTTTGATTACCTCAGAGCAATATTTATTCTTTTAGAGAAATGTTACTATGGGGCAAAGTCCCATTCACCTAATTGTCCCCTGCCCCCAGGTTCTCCTGCACTTATCTCTGAATCTAGTCCTTACCAAAGGCATGGATTCATTTCTGAACCATTTTTGAGTGACAATGCACTCTATTTTACTCTCTATTTTCTGCTGTACTGTATATAAAACATTTGTAGTTTGCAGCACACTATTTAGTGTTTGCTCACTTCCAAGTTCTTTGTTCTATTTTCTCTTTATTAGCATTCTTTCTTCCCCTAGATTTTCCGCACGTTTAGGGCAGGATTGGGTTTTCTGCTTTTATGTGTGTCCACGATGGTCCACGGTGCGACACACAACCAATGATCAAAGACTATGTGAACCTCCCTGGTTAGTTTCTCTAAATTCAGTAACCACAGCATTAAAGTGTTTTTCTTTTATGTGAAACATCTCTGTATCCCTACTCTCCATTTCCATTCCTTGAGTCCTCTCACATTATTACTCTACTTTCTGTTTCTATAATACAACACCATCTTCACTAAATTTCATTTCTTCTAGTTATCTCATGTTGGCTGGTACTTATTTCAGCCTTTTAAAAATTTTATCAGATTTTCTATCTAACTGGCTCTTTTCCACACTTTTGTTTTTAAACTTAATCTAATTTACTAGTTAACTAAATCTAGTCACTGTGAGGCATTTGGCAATCAATTTATTAGCCCATTTCTTATACAAAAACTATTATAATTTTTTCTTCAAATGAGTAGCATGTTATATATGTTCTCATTTTTACATATGTCTGATGAATTCTTTTTGCCACCCTGCTTTGGTGATTCATTTATATCAAACAAAATATTTGTAGTTACTAATGTAATGTTCTTAGCTTCTTCATGAAGAAGAAGCTTCATGAAGAAGCTTCTTCATGAAGCTTCTTCATGAAGCACCCAAGCAAGCTTTCTTTCTTGGGTGATTCACTGCTGGATAATAGTGCTACATAGGCAGACTTTCATGTTATTTTATAGTGTGTCCTATCTCCAGGTTTGCTTCAGATGGCCTGCAACATATTCATAGGATTTGGGGAGCCCTGAATATTTGGCTACATTACTTCCTGCCTTATATATTCCCCCCGCCCCCAATATGACAGAGCTTTCCTGGCATAGTAAAAACAGAGAAGCAATATTAGCATTAAGAGGTAAGAGTATTATTTACTTAATGTTCTCATTTGAAGGTGCATGAGGTTGACACAGTATTCTCAAAAGTTTAAAAGCACAATGACAGAATCTATAATGCTTATTAACAGACAAAGATAAATGATAATTTAGTGGTTGAAATGCTGGGGTGGAACACAATCAATTTGGATTAGATGCACACTACAAAACTGAATAACTTATTTCTGCATAATGTTTGATCATGAATCAGGTTTTTATTTATAACACTAGACTATAGAAGCAATTGAAGTTTTGTCTTCACTTTAATTTACTATTAACAGGAAAAAAGTACAACAGGTTTTCATATTTCAAAAACAGCTAGGTTACTTAAGGGTAACGATTTCATCACAGTTTTAAGAAATTTGGACTCTGAAATTCTTTGTCAGAGCCAAAGAATCTATTTTCATCTAAGGATGATGTTTTACAATATCAGAGGTAAAACTGCTCTATATCTCACCAGAACTATGACAATTCATTCTTTATGCATGGATAAAGGAAGAAAAAATGGATGGTACATTGCCTAGCAAAAAGGAAAGCATAATCAGAATACACATGATTGCAGGAGACAGTTGGTATTAACTGGATTTAACTTGGAGAGAGAAGGCTTTGAAATATTCAGTGATAATGATATCTGGCATAATCCAGAAAGCAATAATCTTTCTTCAGGTCTCCCAGGAGTGAAGTTGCCAGTGAAGTCTTGGGGACTTGAGGGATATTCATGAATGTGTTTAGGGAGTGAGAGTTACATCAGGTGTGAACTGTCAGTTCAGAAAGAAGACCAGCCCATGGAGCTGATGTTTCTCATCTCCAGTGGAACTGAGTACCTTGAATTTGGTATATTCTCTGAAAAACCAAATATTTTAAGATTTTTCTACTAAAAGTAAGATTTACATCATTATGACATGGTTTTCCATGCTACTTCCATTTTATATAACTTACCATATTGGTAGTCAAGAGTGTCTATTAATACTGAAATGCTATTTAAAACAAATGAACATGTCCCATCAAGCAATTACTCACCATCACTAGTTCCCCTCCATTAGAATTATTGAAAATATTTGCACATGATGAATTTCAAAGCACAGCTCAAAGGGAGTGAAATGACTTTTAGTAATATATTTTTTAAGGAATATATACAGAGACTGAAAAAAAAATACAAAATTATGCATATCCATTAAGAAACCCCACACATAAACAAGTAAAGAGATTTATAACATTGCAAAGGCATCTTGCTATTGTTTATTGCAGGGGTGTTTTTTTTTCTTTAAAATCCTTTCCATTATGGATACATGCATAAACCATAAATAGGTTGGGATATTGTAAAACATTTAAATTTACATTATCACAGATTTCCCCTTATTATTACTTGACTACTGACTATTTTCCTTTTAAGACATACTTAGATAATTTTTACAATATGAAATTTCAGTAAGGTAAAAAGTAGTTATAATAGATATTTCTGTCTTAGCCTCTTTTATACCTTCTATCAAATTCATTTTATTAAAGATTTTCCTGTTTTGTTCCTTGTTCTATAGTGTCAAAATTTACTATTTTAACGTTTTAACAATTTTTCAGTATCCAAGCAATTGTTCCTACTTACCTAATTCTTACAAGCAAGACATCTAATGTCGAGCTTCCCTGTGTTATAGCAATTTTCTTAAGGTTTTTGCTATGGAGTAACCAGCATTTGGATTGGCTTTTTGGTCATTTCCTTTCTTCCACTAATTTTGGTGCATGATTGATTTTTTTCTTCTTCCTTTCAATAACTTGTTCCCTCACTCAAATAGTTACCGTTTCTTCTACCCTGAACCTTCTTGTATTAAGTGAATCCCATAAGACTCTGATACTACCCAGATTCAATTATATTCTAGAAATATTCAGTGTTTGTTTCCTTATGTCTCTCAAACTGCATACATTACGAGTTACTGAGGCATTCAACTCCTCCCACCCATTTTATACTATAATTCTGCGTTT
This sequence comes from Rhinolophus hipposideros, assembly GCF_964194185.1. Classification (NCBI taxonomy): domain Eukaryota; kingdom Metazoa; phylum Chordata; class Mammalia; order Chiroptera; family Rhinolophidae; genus Rhinolophus; species Rhinolophus hipposideros. Next base: position 10,536,627 of record NC_138049.1, on the reverse strand, counting down.
TCATCATCACTGTGTTTTCAATTCTCTTTTAAACATGTAGTATCTTTTCTTTATAAAATATTGTACCTAAATGACATGGGGAAAGAGCATAAAGTGTTTTGCCAAATATGAAAAAGAATAAAAAAAGATGATGATGGAGGTGAGGGTTGAGGGCAGGGAAAAATTTTTTTAGAGTAAAATAAAAATACCCACAACAACCCACTTGGGACACAAATGATTATTCTCTTATTATAAATTTTACAAACATTTCTAAATTTTTGTACCTCGGAGAGATAAAAGAGCTTGATGAACTCATACAACTAATAAAATGAGAGCATAGGGATATGAAATGACAATTTACAAATTATGATTCCTGTTTTCTTCTCCTAACTGCATCACTTTTTTTCTATGGATGAAGGTATTCCATACCTCCTGGTTGCTGTTTCTTCATAGCACACTGTAGCTCAATTACACTTATTTTGAAAAGACATATAACAGGCTGAAGCTTGACTATTTCTGAGGTAACATTATATACCATTCAAAAGACAAGCTGTGAGATAGCAGGGTACCAGAGAGTAATCATGTTTTCACCTGCTCTACATGAAACCCTGAACTCTGGGATAATTCTAACAGAACTCTTATGTTCTACAGTAGATAAAGTTGGAACATAGTCCTGATAGAAGCTCCTTCATATGTCTGATTTTAAAGAAGAATGTCATCAGAAGTCCCAGGGGTTCATAAACTAAGATGACTGGTAGGAAATTAACATTGTTTTAATCTTTAAGAAACTACCAAAAATGTTTGTGGCTCCTCTGAACCTGGCTCAGTGCAAATCACCATTAGAAATCCCCCAATTTACTTTTAATATAAGAACCAAATTCTAAAATAATAATACATTTTCTACATTAAAAGAAAAAGGAAGCTGCACAAAAAATGTCAAAGACAAATGAAAAACTAGGAAAAATATTGCATTCAATATAAAAAAGACTAAATTCTTAATATAAAAGTAGCTCTCATAAAAATGGACAAGAACATAGCTTATGAAAAAGTTAATAGAGTGCTTAAACATATGGAAAGAGGGTCAATTTTGTTAATAAGAAAACAAATACAATTAAAATTATATTGATCTCCTGGTTGGTGTTTCAAAAGTTTCAAATGTGGAAGAGAACAAGATGTGGGCTAACATGAATATGTTGGATTTGGGAATTGGGTAGTCCCTGCTGACTTTAGTTATAGCAATTTCTGAACTTCAGTGAAAGGAAAGGGCCAGAAGGTTTAAAGATGAGTGGGACATGAAGATGTGGACAGAGACTTGTCGCTCCTCTGAGCAATCTGACCATGATGAGAAGATATGCAATAGAGTAGGTTTAAAGAAGGTACAGACAAAGGGGAATGGCTTTTTCCTTTAAAGTTTAATGTTAGAGAGATGGGAACATGTTTGTAGACTATGGTATGAGAGCTATGAGACAGAAGTTCAACTTGTGGCAATAAAGGTTAGACAATTTGGATCGACCTTTACATCAGGATTAGAAAAGTTGGACTGAAAGTAATCTGCTTAACAAGCTAACAAAGTACAGAAGAATTATGCAGCCAAGATCTGATAGAAGATACAAACTGAGAAAGATTATCATAGCTTTTCCTCTAGGGATGTCCATTGATTCCAGGAGGTTGAGAGGCTGACAAACTGAGCAGAATTTTGCTAGACTCTTACAACTAAAGTGATACAAAATAAATTCTAGGTACCACCAATGTCCAGGATATCTGGTAATTTCTGCAGTAAGGAACTAGAAGGACATTGTATTAGGAGTAAGATATTGAGTTAAATTGACCTGAATTGATAATCCTCTGAGCCACCTGCTAGAAATAAACTTTAATTTTATCTGAAAGAAGGCAGCACCATCTTAGACCTCAAATTATTTTAAATAAAATGTCAAGAATTTAGTCAACATATACAGAAAATCAAGGAGACATGACAATATGAACAAAATCTAAGCATAATAGACATGGGGAAAAAATTAAATAAAAATAAGACAATGAAGTAATCAGAAATTGACTTTAAATAACTGTTCCTAATATTTCCACAGATATAACAGATAAGGAGAATTAGGGTTGAGAAGTATGGCAAAGAAAAGGAAATTAAAAATAGAAATTTTGGACCTGAAAAATACAATAATCATAGTTAAGCTCTCTATGAATAGGTTTAACAGCATTTTAGATACAGCTGAAGAGAGAATGCATGAATTTGAATATAGATATAAGAAAATATCCAAAAGAAAGCATGGAGAGGCAAAAAGATAAAAATTACAGAGAATAGGCAAGAACTATCTAAGATACTGATAAGAAAGCCTAATAAAAATATCACTGGGATCTCAGAAAGGAAAGAGAGAATGGGTTAAAACCAATATTTGGGAATTTTCCAAAATTAACATATCAAGTGACTCAGTCACAAATCCTTACAAATCTCAAGTAAGATAAGTAAAAAATTCTACATATAGACACATCAGAGTAAAATTAAAGAAAAAAAATCTTAAAAAACAGCTAGAGGGGGGAAATTATGTTATCTTAAAAGGAACAATTATTCAATTGAGAGATGACTTCTCAACAGAAACAATGAAAGCCAAAAGAGAGTAGAATGATATTTTCAGAGTGCCTAGAATTTTACCACCAATGAAAATATCTGTAAAGGACAAAGGTTAAGTATAAACATTTCAGATAATGAAAACAGAGGTTATTTACCATCTACACTACTGTAAATACCAAACAACGTTTTGTTTCTTTTTTAGGCAGAAGGTAAATGATTACAAATGAAAATTGAAAGATAAGGGAAGGAATTAGGAGGGTAAATATGTGACTGAATAAAAATAATTATTAATATACGCAACAACAGTACAAGAAGGGAGGAAATGAAAACTTTGTAAAGGTGATACAAATACAAAATAATGTTAGATTTTTATATGTCAAGGGTGTTTTTATCTCTAGATTAACTCCCTCAAAGAATAATAAAGAAAAATAAAAGAATATATAACTATTAAACTAATAGAGAAGAAAAACAAAATTTTTTAAGACAAGAAAGAAAAAATGTACATAATTGATGATTCAAATATAGAAAGCAAATAGTAAGACAGTAGATTTAAATAAAAAATATCAGCATCCACGTTAAATATAAATAGACTAATTGAGCCAATTAAAATACAAAGATTGACAAGTTATATATTTTTAGAAGTACATTCTCTTCACAAAATATATACCCAATATTGTTGTATACAAATATATTGAAAGTAAAAATATAGAAAAATATTCCATGCAAGTGCTGACCAAACTGGAACTGTTGTAGCATACTAATATCAAGTAGACTTTAAGGGGAAAAAATTAGTAGAGGTAAATGGGATTTTGAGAATAGTAAAAGATTTGATTCACCAAGGAGATATATAACAGTTCTAAGTTCTGGATGTATAACAAAGCCACAAAATATGTAAAACAAAACATTAACAGAACTAAAGGAGAAACAGTCAAATTCCCAATCACAATATTTTAACATATCTCTGGGTAAATCATAGAACATGCACATAAAAAAGTACTATACTAACAAGTGCATTCTTTTCAAAACCCAGATAGAGGTTGAAACTATATGAGAACAGGGGAGAGCCCTTCCTATGACAGCCCATGTCTCAACTATGTGGAACTAGTTGGTGCTCTGAAATGTGCCAGTCTTTCACATTTCCACATTTTTCACTTTTTGTTCTCTATTATTTGAATGTCCTACTCCCTCAATTGGTGAATTCTTACCAATTATTTTTAATGACTCAGTTCCAAAGGAATTTCAGTTGTGATTTCCCTCTTCTGGACTTTTACTGAACCTTGATTATATGATAGCACATGCTTCTTTGCAGCATAGGGTTTTCTAGATCTGTACCATGCACTCTTTGAAGGAAGGCATTGTAGCTTACAGGTCGACATATATAGCACAGTTCTTGATATGTACAAGAAGTTCTCTAAGTATTTGCTAGATCACAATTGTCACCCTTTCTTCCTTTTGAACTCTCTTGTAAAAGTAAACATACCCCTGCAAGATATTCTACCCATATGAGATCGGACAATTAAATTTGAGAATTCATCCTAGAAAAAGTGCTACACACCTCATTGCGGAATATCACTACAGTCACCTTCAAAATACTCCCCTTGGGAAGTTATGCACCCATGCCAGCACCTAGCCCACCCTTCAAAGCAATTTTGGAACTCTTTCTGGAATGGCCATCAGAGCTGTCGTCGTATTACCCTTGCTGTGCTGAATGTTATGAAAATGTCTTCCTTTCAATATTTCCTTTACTTTCGGGTAAAAAAAGAAGACATTGGGGGCCAGATTAGGTGAGTATGGAGGGTGTTCTAATGCAGTTATTTGTTTCCTGATTAAAAACTCCCTCACAGACAGTGCCATGTGAACTGGTGCATTGTCGTGATGCAAGAGCCATGAATTGTTGGTGAAAAGTTCAGGTCGTGTAAGTTTTTCACGCATCCTTTTCAGCACTTCCAAACTTGGGTAACTGTTTGTCCAGTTGGTACAAATTCATAATGAATAATCCCTCTGATATCAAAAAAGTTTAGCAACATGTTGCAACAAGTTCACAAATGTAATTGTCACTCCTCGTAGCCTGGTTTAAATTTTTTCAGACTATTGAAAGTGTACCAACAGCTCAGGTTATGGAATTTTTAGAAATATTTAGAAACGAGTACTTAAAGTGGGTAGGAAGTCCCTGACTGCATTATGAACACCAAGGTTGTATCCCAAACACCAGTCCATATGGAAAGTGAAGGATGAATAATTAGAAAATCAGTTAATTGTACCATTGAACGTTTTTATTATCAAGGCTCACTATTTAAGCCAGACCTGCTTTTGACAGAAAACAATTATTCCATGCAAGTGGTTGATAGTGCTTGAAAATGTATTTTCAGGGTCTGAAAGAATGATGTGAAATGAAACATGTTATAGTTTGTCAGCTGCCCTGTATACAACTTGATATTGCGATTTCAGCCCAAAGAGAAGAGAATCTTTCTTTTTGGTCATCTCACTCGGGAGTGTTCCAGGCAGCCAATGGGTTATGCTGGTCTGAGAAAATGATGGCCGTCTTATCCTGGGAATAGTCAAGGGAAACAATAAACAAAATAGCAAGTTATAAAATGATACCTCCTCTTGTTAACAACACTTATCTCATTTGTAATTATTCAAGTGAGTCATTTCTAAAATTGTTTTCTCCCTACTGTATCTCCTCACTGCATCCCCAGGTTAGTACATTAGAAGATTTGTAGTTTGTGCTCACAAAAAGTTTAAGTGAATGAATAATGAGTAAATGAATCTCATTCCATATTACCATTAAAGATCTTGATTTTAAACCAGGAAAAATAGAAAGATAAGTGTCTTCCAAAAAATAAATAAAAACAAAAACAGTTATTATATCATTAAATGGGATATGAATTTTTGTTCCCAATTTTATTTTTAAATGCATTTCATTTTGCTAGTCCAAATTTTAAACATGGCAAGTTTCAAAGCCAAACACTTTTATACCAATCATAGTCATAAATCTCCATTAAAATTTTATTGTTTGGGGAGAGCTTATATTTTCCACCTTCTCTGTCAAAATATTTTTAAATATCCAGTGGAAAACTGGTTAATTTTTTCAGAACTAGAAAATCTGAAAACTAGAAAAAATAAGACTTCAACTTGTTTATTTTCCTGAGACTTGTGAAATTCAATCCCAGTTACAAAATGAAAAACTTTTTCACACTTTATACTGTCCAGACATTTAGGTATAATCTTTTAGTAAAATAAATAGAGAATCAATGCTCCTGATTGGTGTGTAAACATAGGCTACTTTTCTTTCTGTGCTGCAGGAGATATTCTAAGCCATTTGTTTTGTCAAGGTTTGTAAATGTAAAAATATATCAATGTAGCTAACCCTAATCTATTACAAATTCACCTCACTGTCTATTAACATATCTCAACTCTAACTTAATGGCACTTAACCCTGTATTATTTACTTTTCGTTATCCCATAATCCAGGGCTCTCTGCTGAAACTCTATAAAACACAACTATTAGGTCCAAACTCAGGGATATTTGTCTGTTGGGACATGGATTAGATCATCAAGTTATTTCAGTGGGCTAAAGCAACTGCCACTCAATTGTACTGTGAGTCTCCCAGCAGTGCCTATTCAGCCACAATCCATGATTAAAAATTTCTGTATTCATTTTAGATTGCCTCTAGCACCAACTGGAATTAACTTGCCAAGTTACCATGCATTTTCAGTTACTTAGCCAAGAAACTGGCAGTCTCCTCCTGTACATTTTCATTGAAATTAGGCTTTACAAACCTCAATTTCCCCAAAGAGAGTTCACGCTGAGCTGAAGTAAAAAATTTCATGTTCTATCAATCTCAGGTCAAAACATCATTTGTCAAAATCAATTGTCTTTCTTCTCACCTTACTCCTTGTTAAGAATTCCAGCAAAATATGTATAAGGTAAAACCATGGAACAAACATGGTAGCTTAGAAAGTTTTAGAGTTTTAAAGTCAGCTTAGTGTCAGGACAAAAAGCAGTGACTATAGGTTTGAATTACTGGGGTTTATCAGAGCACTTTTTAAAACGTCAGCAACATGGAGAAACCTAACTATCCAGCAATAGGGGGTGACATAAAAAGATCATAATTCATCCATTCACTAGAATGCTATGCAATCATCAAAACTGATTATAGAAAGCTATTTTTATTGACTTCAAAGGCAAATTATAAAATATTTTGTTTGATGTGTGTATATAAACAATTAAGGGAAAATATTAATGGTGATTATTTCTGTTAGAAAATTTCAAGTAACTATTTTTTATTTTACTTATCTGCATTGTTGGATCTTATTTTTTATTAAAAATGAACACATAGAATTTTGCTACCAGCCAAGATGATGGTGATAGAGGGGCCAGATTTGCCCTCCCAATTTAAATAACTGAAAAACTAGACAAAATATATAAAACAGTGGTTTCAGACATTGGACAATAGGTGGTGCAGGATAGTAATCCTTGAGAGAAGGAAAGCAAATGAGGTAGCATTGACATTGTCTCAGCTGAGAGCTTGGAGTGAGCTTCTAGGTTGCCTAACTGATCCTGGTAGTACCCTTGAATTGAAGAGATGCAGCGGAGAATTTGGAGGGTACAAGGTGGCTTGCAGAGTGCCAGAGATAACAGAGGTGGGGATTCCACTGGTGCCTTCAGCTCACCACTAGTAACTACATGAGGTGAGGAAACTGCTGAACATCAGGATAAGAATCATGAGAAAGGAGAAGAGTCACAACAAGATGGAAACTAGTCTTCTTCTCAACTAGCGTGGAAAACCTCAGAACGTATAGGTACTGGTGTTAGTACTAGAAAGATATTGTCTCAGTACTGAGCCCAAATTAACCCTGGATTAAAGACAGCTCTCCTGCCTATCAAAGCATAAATGCAAGATTCAGATGGATCCCTCTCTTTGTAGGTACCCAAACTACATCCCAAAACAAAACTCAAAAATATTTTAAAGAATTCAAAAAGAGTTCAGTTTCCAACAGAATTAATTCATAAGGTCTATTCAGAAATTGTGAGGCAAGCTAAAAAGCAGGGGAGAAAGAACTATAATGAAGATAAAACTCACTCATTTAGAAAAGACAGAAATGGAAAACCTGATAGGAATAGTAGACAAAGACACTTTTAAAAATTGTAAATAGACTCCATACGTTCACAAAGATAGAGGAAAGTATAGGCAAGTTAGGGAGAAAAATAAAGACGAAAATAGACACAAATTGAAGTTCTAGAGTTGAAAATGCAATGTCTGAGATTAAAAAATGCATTGGGTGGCATTAACAGCTAATCGAGGAGATAAATCAAATCACTAAAATACTCAATTAATTTGAGAAGAAGGCAGAGAAGAGGAAAAAGGGAACAAAAGAAAATAGAATAAATAATTAACAAAATTAGAAACGAAAAAGGGGACGTTATCACGGACACCACAGAAATACAAAGGATCATCCAAGAATACTGTGAAGGACTATATGCCACCAAATTCAATAACCTAGAAGAAATGGACAAGTTCTTAGAAACATATAGCCTTCCAAGGCTGAACCATGAAGAACTGGAAAGTCTAAACAGACCGATCACCATTAACGAAATTGAATCAGTCATCCAAAACCTTCCCAAAAGCGAAAGTCCGGGACCAGATGGCTTCACTAGTGAATTCTACCATCCTTCAAACAGGATCTAATTCCAATCCTGCTCAAACTCTTCCAAAAAATTGAAGAAGACACAGTGCTCCCTAACTCATTTTATGAGGCCAACATTACCCTGATACCAAAACCTGGTAAGGACAACACAAAAAAAGAAAACTACAGACCAATATCTCTGATGAATACAGATGCAAAAATCCTAAACAAAATTATAGCAAATTGAATACAACAATGCATTAAAAAGATTATTTATCACGACCAAGTGGGGTTCATCCCCGGGTCACAAGGATGGTTCAACATCTGCAAATTCATCAATGTGATGCATCACATAAACAAAATAAAGGACAAAAATCATATGATTATATCAATTGATGCAGAAAAAGCATTTGATAAGATACAACATACATTTATGATTAAAACACTTAATAAAATAGGTATTGAAGGAAAATACCTTAACATAATAAAGGCCATCTATGACAAGCCCTCAGGTAATCTCATAATTAATGGTGAAAAACTGAAGCCCTTTGCTCTACGTTCAGGAACATGACAGGGCTGTCCCCTATCACCTCTGCTTTTAAACATAGTGTTGGAAGTCCTTGCCAGAACAATCAGGCAAGAGAAAGAAATAAAAGGCATCCAAATTGGGAATGAAGAAGTTAAATTATCACTCTTTGCAGATGACATGATGCTATATATAGAAAACCCTAAAGACTCCAACAAAAAGCTGTTAGAGACAATCAACGAATACAGTAAAGTTGCTGGCTACAAAATCAACGTACAAAAGTCCATTGCATTCCTATATACTAACAATGAAATCTCAGAAAAAGAAATACAAAAAGCAATTCCTTTTGCAATTGCAGCAAAAAGAATAAAATACCTAGGAATACACTTAACCAAGGATGTGAAAGACCGATATGCTGCAAACTATGACATTTTTGAAAGAAATTGAAGAAGACACAAAGAAATGAAAAGATATTCCATGCTCATGGATTGGAAGAATCAACATAGTTAACATGGCCATATTACCCAAAGCGATATACAGATTTAATGCAATCCCCATCAAAATCCCAGTGGCATTTTTTAAAGAAACAGATCAAAAAATCATCAGATTTGTTTGGAACCACAAAAGACCCCGAATAGCCAAAGCAATCTTAAGAAAAAAGAACAATACTGGAGGTATCACACTGCCTGACTTTAGCTTGTACTACAGGGCTACAATAATCAAAACAGCAAGGATTGGCAGAAAAACAGACACATAGACCAATGGAATAGAATTGAGAACCCAGAAATAAAACCACATAAATATGGACAGATAATTTTTGACAAAGAAGCTAAAAACATACAATGGAGGAAAGACAGCCTCTTCAATAAATGGTGCTGGGAGAATTGGATAGCCACGTGCAAAAGAATGAAACTGGACTGCTATCTGTCACCATGTACCAAAATTAATTCAAAATTGATCAAAGACTTAAGCATAAGACCTGACACACTAAACTGCATAGAAGAAAACATAGAAAACATAAACTTATAGACCTTGAGTTCAAAGAGCATTTTATGAATTTGACTCCAAAGGCAATGGAAGTAAAAGCTAAAATAAACGAACGGGACTATATGAAACTTAAAAGCTTCTGCACAGCAAAAGAAACCATCGACAAAATAAAGAGGCAACCAACTGAATGGGAGAAGGTTTTTGCAAACAGTGCCTCCAATAAGGGGCTAATATCCAAAATATACAAGGAACTCATGCAACTCAACAACAAAAAAACAAACAACCCAATTGAAAAATGGGCAGAGGACCTGAAGAGACATTTCTCCAAAAAGGACATACAAATGGCAAATAGACATATGAAAAAATGTTCAACACCACTAATCATCAGAGAAATGCAAATAAAAACCACAATGAGATATCACCTCACCCCAGTCAGAATGCCTATCATGAACAGGACAAATAGTAACAAGTGTTGGAGAGGCTGTGGAGAAAAAGAAACCCTCATACATTGTTGGTGGGAATGCAGACTGGTGCAGCCGCTATGGAAGGCAGTGTGGAGGTTCCTCAAAAAATTACAAATAGAATTACCATATGACCCAGCAATCCCTCTCCTGGGTATCTACCCAAAAAATCTGAAAACATTTATACATAAAGACTCATGTGCTCTAATGTTCATTGCAGTTTTGTTTACGGTGGTCAAGACATGGAAACAACCAAAATGTCCTTCGATAGATGAATGGATAAGGAAGTTGTTGTATATATACACAATGGAATACTCGGTGGTAAGGAAAGGTGATACAGGAACATTTGTGACAACATGGATGGATCTTGAGAGTATAATGCTAAGCGAAATAAGTCAGACAGAAAAAGCCGAGAACCCTATGATTTCACTGATATGTGGTATATAAACCAAAAACAACAAAAGAACAAGACAAACAAATGAAAAACAAAAACTCGTACACATAGACAATAGTTTAGTGGTTACCAGAGGGTAAGGGGGTGATGGGAGATGAGGGTAAGGGGGATCAAATATATGGTGATGGAAGGAGAATTGACTCTGGGTGGTGAACACACAATGGGTTTATAGATGATGTAATACAGAATTGTACACCTGAAATCTATGTAATTTTACTAACAATTGTTACCCCAATAAATTTAAAAAAAGAATTGAAAAAATAGAACAAAATAGGACTACAGCAGAATTTTGGATTAATACCACACAAATTAAAACTCACATTCAAGGTATATGTTTTAAACAACTTAATAAAAAGGTAGAGGTGATCAGATTGTACTTTAAAAAGCTTGCCTATAAAATACTTGTTTCAGTTATGAAAAATAAATAGGTAAAAAGTAAGTGGATAGAAATTGATATACATCATACTAACATTATCCAAAAGTAATCTGAAGCAGCTATATTAATATTAGGCTAGGTAAAATTCAGAGAAAATACTACTAAAGATAAAGAAGATTATTTCATGGTGATAAAGGGTGATTCATTAAGAGGTACATATTTATTATGCACCTAGTGACATAGCTTTTAAAGACCTAAATCAAAACTCATAGGACTGGAAGGAGAAGTAGACCAATCAGCAAATATAGCCAAAGATTTCACCATGTTTTTCTCAACTGATTGGCTGGAAAGACCAAGAATATAGAAGGCTTTAACGATATTAGCAGTTTGACCTAATTAATACTTACAGATCTCTATAACCACCAACAGCAGAATACACATTATTATTAAGAGCACACAGAATGTTTACTAAACTGGGCCATATATGAACCATAAGAAACTCCTCTCAAATTGTAAAGTATTGAAAATATAAAAAGTGTCTTTTCTGACCAAAACAGAATTAAATTAGAAACAGTAACAGAAAGATAGCTGGAAATGTCTCAAATATTTGGAAAATAACACATTCTGAAGTAACCCATGAGTCAAAGGACATTAGATAGTATGTTGAATTGAGTGAAAATTGAAAAATTACATTAAAAATTATGGGGGATATAGTTACTCAGTGTTTAAAGGAATTTTATAACATTAAATGCTTATACTAGAAATGAAGAAAAAATTTAAATCAGTGACCTCTATATCCCCTACGAACATAGACAAATTTTTAACAAGACTTTAATGACTAAATTGTAATGCTATATAAAAGGATACTATATCATAACCAAATAGAGGTAATCTCAGAAATTCAAGGTTGATTTAACATGTAATTCATCACATTAACATGCTAACACAATATAATTCACCATATCAAGAACTGAAGGAAGAAAAATCATATGATTACAATAGATGCAAAAAACAACAACAAAAAACATTTAACAAAATCCAACACATATTTATAATTAAAAAAACAAACAACTCAGCAAAGAAGAAAGAGGGAAATTTCCTTGATCTGATAAAGGGCATCTAGGAGAAATCTACAACTATATTACACTCAATGATGAACACCTGGATCTTTTCCCCATAAGACTGAGGTTTAATTAATAATGTGTGTTCTTACCAATTCTAGTCTATAGTATGGTGTTGGTCCTACCAGTGCAATAGGCCAAAGAAAGAAAGAAATTAAAAGTATTCATAATAGAAAGTAAATCATAAATTACATTTCCATTTGCTATCCATAAACAAACAGAAATGGAAATTAAAGAAACAATACTATCAAAAATATAAAATAAATTGACAAGAGATTTGCAAACCACGTACACTAAAAACCTCAACATTTCATGGTGAAAAATAAGAAGACCAAAATAAATAGAAAGATACAACATGTTCATTGGTCAGAAAACTAAATAGTCTTAGGATGTCAATTTTACCCAAATTGATCCATAGATTTAACACCATTTTAATCAAGATTCAAGCATGCTTTCTACAGAAATTTACATACTGATTCTAAAATTTACATGTAAAAGCGAAGTATTTAGAAGAGCCAAAATTGTTTTGGAAAAAAAAAAAACAAAGCAAAGAAATTACACTACCTGATTTCAAGACTTATAAAGCTCCCAGTCGTTAAGACAATGTTGTATTGGCATAACGCTAGTCACATAGGTCAGAGGAACAGAAAACAGTCAGACATGGACCCACATCGATAAGGACAATTGATTTTCATAACCAGTGTCAAAGCAATTCAATAGGGAAAGGAGTATCTTTTCAATAAAAGGTCTAGAACAGTTGGTATCTATATGCAAGTTATGAACTTTGACCCTTACCTTATACCACATAGAGAAATTAACTCAAAATGGATCATAGACCTAAATGTTAGACCTAAAACTATAAAACTTGCGCAAGAAAAAGTAGAGGAAAATTCATGACCTTGGTTTTGGCAAAGATGTCTTCACCATGACACAAAACCCCCACAAACTATAAAAGAAAAAGTCATCAACGAATAAGGCATTATCAAAAATTAAAAAAAGTTTTACTCTTTAAAGACACTGTCATGGAAGTGAAAAAGTAAGCCAAAGACTGGAAGAAAATATGTGCAAATATATATATGACAAAAGACTTCCATTTATAATATATGAAGAACTTTTAAAAATCAATAAGAAGACAATGCAATGGGAAAAAAAATGGAATAAGTTTTGAACAGACACCTCACCAAAGGAGACGATAATATTACAAGTGAAAAGATGCTTAATCATATTAGTCATTGAAGGAATGCAAATCAAAATCACCACAAAATACTACTACACGAAAACTAAAACTACAGTGGTAGGCAGAATTTTAAGATGACCCCCAATGGCCTTTGACCTTGTATAATGCTCACATATAATCTCCTCCCCTCGAGTGTGGGCAGAACCTGTGAATATGATGAAATGTTATTCTTATGGCGAAAGGACTTCTGTGGATATAATTAAATTTCCAAGTCAGTTGACCTCATGACAGAGAGATTTCTGGACTGACCTGACCTAATCACATGCCCCTGTAAAGTTAGCTCTAGAGGTCAGTATGGGGAACATCAGAGAGATCAGGAGAAAGAAAGGGATTCTATGCACCAGTACCAGCTTTGAAGATGGGGTGTAGCCACGTGTCAAGGAAAGCAAGCAGCTTGTAGGAGTTAAGAGCAGCCCATGGCTGACAGCCAGCAAAGAAATGGGGACCTCACCTCTACGACGGCTACAACATCAAGGAATTGAATTCTGCACACCCTGTGAGCTTAGAAGAATTCTGAGCTCCAGACCAGAATGCAGGCTAGATGACATTTCAGTTTTAGCCTTGTGAGAATCTGAGAAGTGAATCCAGCCTCATGGGACCTTGACTTCTGACCCACAGGACCGTGAGCTAATAAATATACGAGTATGTTATTTTAGGTCACTAAGTTTCTGGAAATGTGTTATATTGCAATAGAAAATTAATATACTGACATATATATCTGCGAGACGTGGAAAAACTGAAACTCTGACTCTGCAGGCAGGAATATAGAAAGCACAACCACTTAGGAAAACAGGTTGGCAGTTTCTTCAAAAGCTAAACATCCTCCTAGCCTATGACACAGCTAATCTATGCCTAGTACTTACCCAAGAGAAATAAAAACCCATGTCCCACAAAGACTTGTGCACAAATGTTCAAAGCAGGTTTATAATAGCCCCAAATTGGAAACAACCAAAATGTCTACCAACAGGTTAATGGATGAACAAATTGTGGTAGGGAATTCTACTCAGGAATAAAATTGAGTGAAATATTGATAAATGCAAAAACATGAATAAATCTCAAGTAGTCTTTCTGAGTAAAAGACACCAGACAAAATAGAATAGGTATGCACTATTTGATTCAATTCACGGAAAATAAAAAAAATACTCCATAAGACAGAAGGTGGATCAGTCATCCATAGGCAATGAGGAAGAGAGAAATGGATTACACAGGATGAGGAGGAAATTTGGGGGAGTAAAGAATATGTTCAGTCTGTTGATTGTGGCGATATGTCACGGGCATGTATATATGCCAAAGCTTGTCAAATGGTTTACTTTAAATAACTATGAATTATTCTGTGACAATCATACTTCAATAAAGCTAAAATTTTTAAATGACAGATACTATCTGTAAAATAAAATACAAATAGAGAGGGAAGAGTTCAAGGTTTCCTATTCCATTCCTGGCTCTGTTGCTCATTAATTGTGTGAGCTTAGGCAAGTAACAGTATATATCTAGTATCAATATTCTACTCTGTAAAATGGGTTGGGAGGATGAAGTGATATTTAAGGATTTTTTTATGAATCTGTAATAACATCAGCTGTTAACATCAGTAGGTTAATTTAAATACCAAGCACTGCACTAACTTTATGTCATGAGATGTGACTTAGAGAAATCAATGCCTTTTTCAAGATCACAAAGAAAGTCAATGGAAGATTCAGGGTCAGACAGCTCTGCCTGAGTCTACAGCCAGTGCCTTCAGCCTGTCCTACACCTACTCGTATAAAGGCAATTGTTTGACCTCTATTCACTTCCTAGTGACTTTCCAGCAGTTTAACTTTGATATGCTCTATTACCTATCATTTGACCTATCCAGTCCTGTCCTATGTGCTATCTTTTCCCAGGGTTTAACATCCAGTGTAGATAATTTGCCGTGTGATTTGTGGAATTAAACAGTACAGTTCTTACTAATGTTTAATGTGAGTCATTGAGCAGAACTGTATTCACTGTGCTGAGAATTTATACGAGATACAATTGCATCACTAACATAACAGCTCACAGATTACAAGGGTTTAATATAATTCTGAGCCTTACTTTTTATTTTCTATCATTTCCCTTTCACTCAAGAAAAAGGAAAGAAAAAATCTATTGTATGTAGGAAAATGCATAATTTCTCCTTTTATGAAATTTCACTTCACTCGAAAGAAGAGATGACATAAATCCCTGCAGAGACCTCGCATAGGAGAGATCAGTTAGCTTTCTCTACCTTTTGCTTGTGTATATTCCTTGGGAGAGCATAGACATATTATATATGATCAAAGGAAAAATACTACGTTGATTAATTAATTAGGTTAGCTTATGAAACAGAAGAAAATAAGCTCACCAGAAAATTTCTCCAGCACGTATCAGTGCTGGGACCCTCTTTCTGTCTTAAGGAGCCATATAGCTGCTGGATTTGTAAGAGCCTGGAGAGTGAGCTGATTACCAATAGTCTTCTCGGCTTTAGAGCAAAACTTGTTCTTTATTCACAGGATGGCTTACATGCATTATGATGGGTCTAAAATAAAAGGATTCAGTGGTCTGTGGAAGACCTTGTTGCCAAACAAGTCCCATGGAAACAGCACAAGGTGAGGAAACCAACCAGGTCTGACTGTACCCTTTCCTTGCACCTACCTCCCATGTGTCTTTCTTTTCCTGCCTTGTATGATTCTCTTACTTCTAAATTTATAAGAAACAAGAGACTAAAGAAACCCAGAGATGGAGGGCCAGGCCTCATGTCTTTTACTCACTTCATTCTTTTTGTTCTAACCCGCTCTCGGAATAAGTAGTCCCAGGTGTCTACCGGCAAAAGGCTGGTCCATGGCTGGTGTTCTTTAACCTTAATCCATCTTGAATCAGGTACACGAGGCAAGTGATACTGGAAAGCCTTTGTAACTAGGAAACATATTTATGTAAATTTTATTATTTTTTTTTGATGTAGGACGGCATATTTCTTTTTCTGTAACTTTTAAGACTAGCCTTATCAAGTACAGTTGATATACGATAAAGTACGTGCATTTAGAGCGTACAGTAGGTTTTGACATATGTACAGCCTGTGAAACCATCACCACTATCAAGATAATACACATCTTCATCACCTGCAAAAGCAAATGTATTTATAACTTTATCTTTGTTACCACCAACTTTATCTTTTTTACCACCTGTCCCCAGTCCATCTTCTCAGCCTTGTCATTTGTGTGAGAGGATTCTGACCCTGGCTGTCTTCATATCAGACTTAGCCCATATGCGTGTTTTGTTTGACAATTACATAGTATCAAAAATTCTAAATCAGTTTTCAAAAATTAAAAATTGGTAGATTCCATATAACAATTCAGATTTCTGCTTTTTGTTGTTGTTTTTTTTAATTCCCAGCTCTGGCAAGTCTGGGCCGGCTCTTCAGCTGGCAGCCACACGTCTGTCGGAGCTGTGCAGCTGCCAGCCTCAACAGACAAGACGCATTCTTTCCAGCTTGCTTCAGTCTCCACAAGGTTGGCTTTACTTATTGATGCTGTTTATCCGGCCTTTGTTTTACCATCCCTGCCACTCCATTTTCCCTCCATCCCAACTCAAGCACCCATCAGTCATCCCAACCACCATAAACTTTTCTTTTTTGTGCTCTGATCCTACAGAGAGCTCTGCTGTTCTCTGCCTAGTGCAACAGTTAGCCTTTAGCTCTGCTTGTCTTATTTTAGATCTCATTAGGAAGGATGCATTGCTCCTTGTTTTGTTCTCCTGCAGCATTTTTCTCACCGTTCTTATGGAGCACATCTGGCCCTCCTGTGAGACTGTGAGCTCCTCAAATCCAGGACAGACAGTTTTTGTCCTTGTGTCCTCAGCATTGAGCCCAGTGCCCTCCATAAAGCAGAGGCCAGCAAAAAATTGTTTTAATGTCAAATTAAATTGATTCTCATAAACATAATACATTTATTCTATTTATTCTATTCAGGAGGGAAAAAAATCTCATAAACTTAATACCAAATAAAAAACAAACAAACAACTAAACATTTTATCTGTAATTTCAATTTAAAAAATATTTGATTATATATATAATTATGCATATATGTTTATATATGATTGTATATTTTTATATATTTCATATATACATATATAATATATAAATATCAGCTATATTTTTGCTGCCTGTTGACTAAGTTAGATGCAATAACCACAGGGCCTCACATGTGGAGTTATTGAAAAATACAGACCACCTAGCTCATAGGTAGGATGCTTTACAATCTAATTTCCCACATTTTGGAAGCTGTAAGTACCTACTCACACATATGTGATTAGTACTTTTATCTATGAGCACAAAAAAGCATAGCATATATATATATGGAACTTTTCTAATTGGGAGATTCTTATCCAGGAAGTTTCATAAACACAGGCAAGTTCTTTCATTAAAAAAGAAAAAAAATCTAGTTTTCCTACATTTTGGTGAATCTCTGACTAGAATCCATCCTATCTCTGACCAGAAGCCATACTTCTATTGGAAAACATTAAAAATATATATAAATAAAAAAATCGAAAAAAATCTTCATGCTATAAATGTTTCTTTAGATTAAATGTGCTGGAGTTCATTGCCATTTCTCAGTAGCAGGCATGAAAAACAAACAAACAAAACCTGACTTTTTTCCAATCCAATTCTTGTTTTAAAAAAGCATGTTGTGACTGCCTACCATATCAAAAAGCTCTATAAGAACTGTGGAAACAAAGAAATGAGTACTACTTAGTCCATCTCCTCAAGGATTTCACAATGTATGGGAGCAATGGAAAAATATACGAACATTTTGAGTAAAGGAAACAGCTCAAATAAAAGCCCAGATATGAGGACATCAGTCAGCGTATTCATAGAGAAGTCAAATACACGACTCCTGCCTGAAACCCAGTGTGTATAATGGGGCTGGGAGAGAATGTGTGAAGCTGAGTCTTGGGAAGTCAAATATGACATTGTAAAACGTTAAATACCAGATCTGAGGAGTTTGGATCTGTATTACATATAGGTAACAGGGAGCCATTAAATATTGTAAATTGAGGGTTCAAATTGGAAGTGAATATTTGGACATCTGCTCTGTGTCAAGGTACAATTTTAAGGTTAAGTTTCTCTCTCTCTCTCTCTCTCTCTCTCTCTCTCTCTCTCTCTCTCACTCTTGCACACATGCATGCACGTACTTATTGAACATCTCAAGGATAGTTTTAAGTTAGTAACAAAGTACTGAAGACGAATGGAAAATGAGCCACTTCTACAACCCAGAAAATCCAGTCTCCAAGAATAGTTTTGTGGCATGTTTGGGATTTATGTGGCCATATAATGCGGAGCACATTATTTAAACAAATTTTGTTACATTTGTTTTGATCTTGTATGAAAAGCAACTCCAACCTGGTGACTGCTAGACCACTGAAGGTGTTGACCATTATCCTGACAACTCCAGTGAACCAGGTTGCATTTAAAAAACCAGCCTGTGAATCCAGTAGACAGCAAAAGAAAGCAGAGCTAAGACCCACAGGGTGACTGCTTTAAAATTCTTTTCCTGTCTTCTTCGCCACGCTGATGGATGATAATAATTTACTTTTACCATGCTGATAATAAATTTATGCTTTCTTCTACCAGTGTTTGAATGTTTCCAGAATTTTCTCAGCTCAGCTTTGATAAAATTATTCTTCAGAGGAAGGCGACAGAGCTCCCTGCCATGGACCGTCAAGGGTGGATCCTCGGGGACTGGCTTGGGCCTGACCCACAATGTGAAGCAAAGAATCAGCCTTGAGACTCTTTGCAAGGCTGAGAAGTCCCTACATGTGGCAAGGAGCCCAAAGCCACAGTTAAGGACCAAAAGGATAAGCAGATTACATCCCCTGCTGGGGAGGTCAGGTGTGGGTCAGGAAGCCAATGGCACAGCAGCACGATGGCCCGTGTGGATTTAGACACTCGGCAGCCCGATTTGCCATTCTTTGTCCAGCAGGGAAGCAGCATTGACCAAAGGAATCTTCCTGGGGTGCTACCCCTCCAGGAAGCAGCCAGGACACCTGTCAAGGCTGCATTGTTCATAGCTGTCCAGATGGACCTGCGCATGCTCACTGTGACGATATCAGACTGAAATGTCACTGTGTTCTGTGGTTGAGATTGGACCTGTGAAGTTGGGGGTTGTGAAGGAGTGGGAAGTCAAGTATGACATTGTAGAAGGTTTGAATATCCGATCTGAGGAACTGGAATTTTAATTGTATAGAGGTAATAAGGAACCATTAAAAATTGTAGTGTGAGCGCCCCCCCTCCCACCCTTCCACCCCCTGCACCATCTGTGGGGGATGTTTCCCGGTTCAAGCAATTTCATTTTGACTCCAAGGACATATTTGTGTGTGGGTGACATAGTCTTGGATAAATATTAAGTATGGGGTCTGTTTTTAAAATTTTTTAAAAGCTTTTCAAATTAAAAATAATTTCAATTACAGTTGCCATGCAATATTACATTAGTTTCAGGTGCAGAGCACAGTGGCCAAACAGGTATATAACTTACAAAGCGATCCCCTGTGGGGCCGTTGCCCGCCCTTGGCCGTATCATGTCAGTGTGTGATCTGCAGGCTGGGGGACCCAGCACCAGCAACAGAGTAGGAATCAAGACATTGCAAGACAATTTAAAAAGAACGCTGCTCTCCCACTAGTTGCCCATCTCTGGGCCCACAGCTAACAAGTAGAACATTATTGACAGATTGCAACTGAGAGATTCCTGCCTGGAAACACTGGCAATCTCACGCTGCATGAAAGAACTTTCAAGTAACTAACAGTTATCAAGAACTCCTCACTGGAAGAGTTAAAATACTGATGAAGACAATTTTGTAACTGAAGAAACCATGAGCTGAACCTGCTCACAATGATAATTTGAGGTTTAATTAATTAATGGCTAAAGTACTTTGGAAACACAAAGGACTATATAAATGCTAAATATTATTAAATGTTAATAGCCATGTTCTCAAATAACACTGATATTAATTTAAATTCCTAAACCTTGTTATCAGAATGAAATGCATGCTAATGAGGCTTTCCTAATAAATATTTTGTTTATAATAAATTCGGAGTGGTATTACTTATCTCACTAGAGCAAGTATAAATTACAGCACACGGCAAAAGGGTTGCTACTTTTTCTTCGTGATAATTAAAATGGAAATGTAGAGAGATATAATGAATATATTAGGCAAAAAAAAGGAAAAAAAATTCTTAAAACCACGGAGGTTCACTCTATGACCCAGCCAGTGATTCCACTTCTTTAAGTAGTGGGTCCAGTATTTTATTTGTCCATTTTTGCCTTCTTAGACTCTCCAAACAGTACTAAATAAAACATATTTAAATTTTAAATGAATGGGATTAAAATCCATTTTTTCCAAAGGATTTTCTGAAAATTTGATGTCATCCTTTGAGATCATTAGAGATATCCAGCCTGGGATTCTTTCAATCAAGCCTAGGGATTCCGTTTTATACTGCTTCTTCCTGGAACAACTGACAAGCCATCATTGCCACACAGATGGGAGGCAGGCTTTGCCTTGCTTTTCATTGCATGCATTGGCTGAGTAGTAATGCTAGAGCTTGCTTCTTGGGGCATTGAATCATTTGTGTTTCAATTAGTGATGATCTGAGTGAAATCCTCAGGTGGAATGTATTCATGCATTTATTTATATGAGGTGTTTTCCAAGTGCTGTGGCTGCTTCTATTTAGGATACGTACAGATGGCTTCATTCAGACTCCTTAAAGTTTAGGAGTCTAAAATTATCCAGACTCTGGAATGATAGGAAACAGAAAACTTTTCTTTTAATCCTCTTCTTACTGGTAGGGTGTTATACTTTGCATGCATTCTTTCATTCAATCCTCACGAAAACTCTATGAGGCAGGTAATGACATTATCCTATTTTTCAAAAAGCCCAAATGTATACATTTATTTAGGTTGATGGCTCTCTAAGGAGTTTTAACAACCTGATTTTGAAAAGAAATAGCACTTGCACTCTTTAGCTTTGGTTTAGAACAATCCGTTTATAATTTAGAATAATTTTATTATTGGTTTGTAAAGACATTTTATAAATTAAGGCTAGTAAACCTCTGTCATTTTGGGGCAATTACTTTTCTAATTTTCTCCTAATTTTTAAATTTTTCAAAGAACATATTATAGTTAGTCATCTCTGGCCATATTTTCCTTCGAGATATCTTCCATTGTTTCTGAGATTACAAAGCCTTTCCCCGTTCAAAGGTCAGAAAATTATTTGAAAGTAATTTTTTTCTAGCTCTTTAATTACTTGAAATTGTCTAAAGATATATTTTATCTTTTTTAAAAACATCTACCTAATTAATCTACCTGAAATTTATTATAATATTTAGTATATGGCCAAACTCCAAAAAGACTTTCTTTCTTTCAAAGGGTTGAACGTTATTTCTAGAATTTATATAAAGCATGATTAGGGCTTAGACAAGAAATCAAACTTATCTGTGTACCAGTAATTGTGTAAAGTATCTCTATGCTGCATTTGATGAGTGTGTTTTTGTAGCACAAAATGTCATCCTGAAACACTCATGCTTGAAATGGCTGCCCAGGCTTGCATGCTTAGCTGAACCCTCAGGAGACGGACAGTGTGTTCTCAAGTCATTAGCCTGAATATGTGAATCCCTTGGGTGTGAACAGCAGAAATGGCTGCCCTGAAAGACCAAGAACCTTGGCTTTGTAGATGCTCCTATCATGCTTTTCAAAGGCTAAGTTTAAAGTAGCATACTGATACAGATAGCCGAGGAAAGTCTCCAGACAATATGCCAGCAGTACATCAGCCCAGGATGGGACTACAGGGTAGATGGTCTTTGTGTCAATGCCATTTAATGCAGCCAGAATATTGGCTATCATCTAGTCATAGAGAAAATGCCCTCGTGTTGTTTAATAGATTTTCCCCCCAAACAGTGGCAATTTTAAGGCCTCTCAGTAATAGGTTTGCTGTTGAACTTAAACAGAAAAAAATGCTGATTTCTGGAATTATTACTCAGAGGAGAGGAAAGAGAAATTAACGTGTAACACATCCAGCACCCAGCAACATCGATAATGGCCAACGTACTCTGAGCACTCACTCTCTGTTTGCACTGTACATTTTACATATATTTTCCCATCAACTTTCACAATAATCCTTTGAAGTAGTGACTATTATCTCCTGGAATAATTTATCCTCATTTTACAGACACCTACCTAGGAAGGGGAGCACTGGTATTTGAATTTGATTCTAGAGTCTGTGTACTTAATCATTTTATTGTCTATTTGAATTGGATACAATAGGTACTTCATATGATTTTGAATAAATAAATGCATAAGTTAATTATTGGGGAAGCATGTAAAATAACACTGCTTGTAAATATTTAAGAGCAACAAAATTATAATTGCCATAGAAAGATTTACTCATTTAACACAACCTATAAAATTAGTTTCAACAACTTTAAAAATACTTTAATAGTGTTTAGTAAAAATACATCTTTAGCTGATAGAATAATTAAATAACCACAAAGAAACATCTCCCAGAAAAGACTATGTACTATACTAAGAATATCAATTTTGAATTATATAATTTAATTTAATCTGCCCATTTACAGATTTTTTAAATGTAAATGATAAATTACATGACAGTGAAAAAACTGAACATACCCTTAAAATGGCCATGAAATTTAGTTCCTCAAAACAGTTGATAATTCTTATTAAATTTTATGTTATTACATTTATGTATACATTAAAAGAAATAAAGGATACCTTAGAGAAATACAACCCAAAAAGTCTTCATAGAAATGGATTATCTATAACCCTTCAAATATAAATTGGAAAACTAATCAAAAAGTAAAAGATTGACAATCTTTAAGGAAGTATGTATGGTTCTACTTAATATAAATATTTTCAGGTTCTATTTGTAAAAATATAATATGCAAACAATAATTATGTAAACAAATAATAAATTCCACAGGTAACTCTTGAAGAAGAGTTACCTCTATTGACATAATCTTTTAAAAAATCTTTCAAAAATATAAAATTATGATGCATAATAAAACGTCACTGCAATCTCATAAATTCAAATATTTAGAAAGCATATCAATTTCACATTGTAAAAATTATTTAGAAAATTGAAAAAAAAGGAAACGAAGAGCCATCATCCTACTGTTTATTGTTTATCTGTAAACATCAAAGATTTGTGGACTGGAGATAAGAAAATAAAGAATATAAGTAAATCTGCAGAAATATTAAGGTTCCTATCATGGTAGGTGACATTGGGCAGAGAGATACAGATATGGGAAAAATATTGAAGATTGAAAGCATCTTGATAAATAATGACAGGTAATCCCAATGGATGGTGATGTTGGGTTAGTGACATGACCATCTGATTACCAAAAAAGTAAAGGTCACAGCATCCTGACAGGTCTTTACGCAAGCAGGGCATAAGAAAAGTACTTTTTCACATTAGCATAGTATTTTTCTCAACATACGCCACATTGAAGAAGTCACAAAACTTTAAAGATGCTACACAGAAACAAAAATGAATAATGTGTCTAAGGCAATTGCCATGTTATTAAAATCTTGGTCCGATTCTTCTTTCTGTTTTTCTGTATTTTATATAATTTATGTAGTGAAAATATGTTTTTGCTAGTTATTTAAAAGAATAAGTATGTCCTCTCATAAATTATTAGTTGTTTACTTTATGATAAAGAAAATTACACAATTGAACTCTAAAATGGAAATTTAAAAAATTCCTAACCCAAGTTTTTCTAATCAATTTTAGTATTTTACTTATTCATTAATTTATTCAAAAATTTCTGTTAAGGATACATAATGTACCAGATTTTGTTGTACCCTTGGGGTAGGAAGTTCCGTAACAAAATTCCAGCCATTCAGGTGTTCACAGCTTAGTAGGGGAAATAGACATACTCTAATCAGAATAAACTGAGCATAATTAAAGATGCTGCATTGGACCTAAATGTAGCAAAGAGAGGGTGTGGCCAATTCCATTTGGGTGTCCCAAGGAGACAGAAGGGTGTGGAGGAAGAGGGGAAGTATGCAGTGCTCATCCTGGCCTGAACAAAAGATGCCTTTAGGAGAAGGTTGAGAATGTTAGAGAGATAGGCTGGTTAAGGAATGCACATAGCTCTCACTGTCATCCCTCCTCACCCACCCCAAAGAAGACAATGAATTGAAATTGTTTGCAGAAAATTTTTTTGGGGGGGCGTCTCAGTCCCAGATACTGGAGTTCTTCCTGTTCTGGCTCTTAGGGGACAGGTAAGGCAAGAATGACTGTTGCCACACCCACTTGGGAGAGGGCCTGCCATCTTTCTTCCTTTAGGCTCCTCCATTGCTCTCTTCCCTTCCAGCACTTGGCATATGCTTCGTTACATGTAGGCAGAGTGCAAAGTGTTGGGGCTACTCATCCTTGGCAGGAGGCCTGCCTCTACGACCCCTTGACCATCTCATCTCTTTCCTCTCAGCACCCCCTTCATCCTTGCAGAAATGAAAGCAGGAGAAAGAAGAGACTTGGGAAAGGAGTTCAGCCCACCTAACCTGGACCAACAGGATCCTTGCTGGCTCTTTACGTTTAGCCCAGGTCACCGATTACCTCAATAGTGTTGGGACCAGAGTCCCTGCTAATAGTAACGTGTGCTTCTGCATTATATAATCCTATTCATGTATTTCTCCCTGGGAAGCATTCAGAGAGGGGTTGTTGTGATTCAGAACTTGATGCTCACGAGTGTTCTAATCATATGATGTCTGTCTGTCTGTCTCTTTACATGTGCACCCAGCAAGGGCAATGTCATCAGGAGGCCTTCTACATCATCCTGGGGGCTTATGTAGGTATCTCCTGCAGGGTTTTAGGACAAATGACCAGACAAGAGTTTCTAACAGATCACTTGAGCAGCAGTAATGAGACTGGATTGTGAGGAGTGGCAGCGTGGGGTAGCAATGCAAGAGGCAGAGGACGAAACAAAAGATGGTGAGGTCTCCAGTGAGGGAGAGGAAGACTGAGGAAGACACATTTCAGTCAATGGGGCTTAATAATGATTAGAGTGGAGAACCTGATTGGGAGACTGGATGATACAATTCACCTACTAGAGAAGTTGCTCAATATGCAAGAAAACAACATGTTATATTTTGAATATAGACAGTTTGGGATGCCTCTGGGAAATAAATGTGCTCACCTCCAGATATGATACATGGTTTTGGTCTTTGTGAGAGAAATCAAAGCATATGGGATGTCACTGAAGCTATGAATTTAGCTGAGCTCAACCAGGGAGAGGGTTTGGAACACCAAAGCCACAGAGCTGAGAATGGAAATGTTGCAGACATACTTGCAAGGTGAGTAGAGAAATGGGCAGAGAGATGAGTCAAGAAGACTGAGAAGCAATTTGCCACGCTATAAAATTCTTCTAGAATGTCTCTGTGGCTTTAGGCTAGGGATCAGAAAACTATGGCTCATGGGCCAAATCCAGCCCATCAACTGTTTTTGTAAATAAATAAATAAATAACAAGATTTTTGGCACACAGCCATGTTCTTTCACTCACATACTGTTTATGGCTGCTTTCATGCTACAATGACAGAGTTGACTAGCTGTACAGTTGTGATACAGATTGTGTGGCCTATAAAGTCTAAAATATTTACAGCCCTCTACAGAAAGCTTGCTGGCTTCGACTTTAGATGACAGAGGCATGACTTAGTTACCATTTTTATTAAATACCATCTATAGAAAGAGTGAAGAGATCTTTAAGATCCCATCTGTCTCTGTTAGTCTGTGCAACTATTAGGAGTACTCAACTCTGATAGTTATAAGTTCATTAGTTCCAGTAGAGACTGGAAACAAAAGCTGGGGGGAAAACCACAAACTATTTTATCAAGATGGATGCTGTCCTCACTAATCAATGTACCACTACAAGGAGAAGTAAACAGAATCTAATCTTAGGTTTGGAGGCATTCATTCAATGTTAGGCAACTACACTTAGAGGTGCTACCCCATGGAGGGTAGTGTCAGAAAACACTGAATAGCTACAGAAATGTGAGAACAAGAGACTAAGAATATTCAAACCATGCCTACATACAGAAATCCAGGAACTGAAAAAAGCTAGCTGTGAAATTAATACATGAGTACACAAAGGCACAGATTGCTTCTCTAAGCACAAGACAAGAAACCGATAAGAAGATTGAAAATGGTTGCTGTGAACCAGATTAGCAGCAAAATGCTCCAGGAAACTTTCATGGTCACCTCACCCAGGGCCGGGCTTCCCCGTGATGCATGTTGACCAGTAGGTACCAATGAAGATCATGGGTGCTGCTAGGAGAAACTGGCTATTTGCACATCACTGCTGAAGTAGCTAAAATTTCAATATCTAAAATAGTTTAAAGTTTAAAATATCAATATCTAAAAGTATTTGGAGAAACAGTTGTAAATTTAAGAGAAACAAAATAATCTTTCTTCTGGGAAAGGCTCAAGAAAATTAAAGGGAACTCAGTTAGCTGGCTTTGAACTTTAGCCCCTCTTTTCCCACATCTGCTATAAATATCTACTCTTAGAAGCTGGTGTGTTTTAGTTGGAAAGAAAGAATACCAATGAATTCACTCTACTGAGAACGTTTATACAATCACATCTTTTATCACACCACAGAGGAATAAGTAGATGGTTTCTTACTATCTCTTCCTGACAAGGCTGGCTACAGAAATTTTTAAGACTTAGTGCAAAATGAAAATGTGAGGCCCCTTATTCGAAAGGCAGGGGGAAAGTGTCATTTAAGGTACTAAAATATACAGCTTTTCGTTTTTGCAGAATCTGTCTCTCAACTTGTCCTGGTGGGGTTTTTTTTGTTGTTGTTATTTAATGTTTTTGTAAGTAAAGAAACATTTTAAATCATTCCTATGTACTGTTTATCGTTATATTGTGCATTGCCAGTTTTAAATGTAAATATGAGCATTTAAATAGTATGTGAAATCACTTAAATTACAAAAATCGAACATGCATATGCAATTTGTTCTCACCCGAATAGGGGGGATTCTGCGTAAAACTAAATCAACCACTTTTATCTTCCTTTTTGATACATGCACATTCTACAACATTCTACCCTCAGCTCACCTGAAGAGTATGGAAGACCAGAAAGGGAAGGAACTATGGGTGCCCTATCTTTCTTTGTCCCTCTACGTCATCATCTGTGGTTGGCTAATACAGGGAAGTAACATGCATAATAAAAAATATGATCCAGTTCCTCGGTGATTTGTGTTTCTTAGAGACTACCATAACCTTCTTTTTGTGTTTGAAGCAAGCTTTACTTTGCATGGAAAGAGTGCTCTCAGGACTGCCAACATCTCCACTTACTCATGGACATAACAGGCTGACTTACACTGCGTCTCATGCAGCTCCCACCCATCGTGGGTCCACTGGAGTTCTGTGCTCGCATGTCAAAGGCTGACATGCATATTGCACTGCATGTTCCCTGCTCATGCACATGCTGCATTATGCCATCGGACTTCACTTACAAAACACAAGTTCAAAGATAAAATTACTAAGCATAGGAACAGCAACAGCAGTTAAGCTATGTGGGGCCCTTCTCAGCGTGGCCTCTGGGAAACTGTACAGGTCACATGTCACAAGAAACCAGCTGTGTTTCCGGGTCTCGATGAGACTGCTACTCATACCAGCCAGTGTCCTGTCATGTAGGAGCAACCAGCGGCAGCCAAGAGCTGATTATACTTTGACTTCAGATCTATTCTAAGCCCCTCGCCCAGTTTCCACCTACTCCACATCTTGCTGCAGCCCTACAGGAGATAGCCTCCCACAGGCTCACAGCTGGCTCTCCGCTCAATCTTAGCAGCTCTTTCAGGGTCACCTAACAGACCTTCCTAAATATGATCTGTTTCTTGCTCAAGTGGCTCTGATGAGGAGGAGGCTGTGCATTATGAGCATCCAGCTCTCAAGAATCAACTAGGCTTTTTCTGTCCTTAGGCACTGGGTTCCTCCAAAGAGAGGCACAGCCCCACGCTTGCCCCTGCAACCAAGCAGAGCGGGGCTACACTGGCACTTTGTGACTCCTGTCCCATGCAGCTGGCCTTCATGCTATCAGGACATAGTGCTACTTTTATAAACTCACACATGGTTAGCACTCAGATGACAGAAGCCTGTGACAGTAGCCCACAGTCCTGACACCCTGTCATGGGCTAATGAGAATGGGTAACCTTGTCCTTGAGTCTCCCACAAGCACCCACGTTTGGTTCACTTTGTATTAGACACATTACAGGCCTCAAATGCCATCTGAACTCAGAACATCGCGCCTCTTGGACTCTAAGTGCCTAGGATTTATCCACATTTTCACTTCCCTCTTATAGGGGACCAGAATATGCCATCCCAATATGCCCCTTTGGCATAGGATTATTTTGAGCTGGTGGCAAATAAAATCAATAGGTGCAGAAACACCCCTTCTCAAAGTTTCCCCTATTTTCCTATCTGACTAAATGCAGAAACCTGTTAAAAATGGAGACTGCCATGAAACTCATCTCGTGGGGAAGTTTTACAGCCATGGAAAGTGAAAAAAAGAAAAGAAAAAGAAAGGAAGGAAAGTTGACATTAAGATGGCCCTGCACAAACAAACCTTGCTCCATTCCTGTCCCCCAGGTAGTCACCTTTCTACACTTTGCTGCCCTTGGAAGTCTAAAACGCTTTTCTTTGTCTTGTCACTTTTCTAAAGATTTATTATTCCTAGATGCTATATAACCCATGTTCTAACCACCGCCTTGAGTTCCTAGATGCTATATAACCCATGTTCTAACCACCGCCTTGAGTTAGTCATCATTAGGTTTCTCCCATGAGATGTGTACTACACACCTTAATAAACTGATTTTCTCTTGCTAATTCATCTTTTGTCAGTCTAACTTTACAGAGCTCCAACGGAAAAACATAGGTGTGGGGGAAAGGGTGAAGAATCTTTGTCTTCCCCTGTATTATCTCCCAATCACCTAACCTAATGCGCAAGTGTGTGCCATTGCCAGGGCGCAAAATAAGCTAGACAGGGTCTCCACTCTGAAACGTTCAATGAATTATCAAATGCCTGTCAAATGATATAAGCCTGTCTTCTTTGAGTCTTCTACCATAGGTCTTTACAGTATCCGTCTGCCGTATGATCCATGTATTTTCCCACTGAAGATCTTCTCGTTGTGGGAGAAGAGACCTGAGGACGATGCTGGAAGCAGCTGCCTGGTGAAGTTGTTTTGACGTCTCAAGTTTTAATCTTACAAATTCATGCAAATTTTGCATTCTGTCCATAAATAACCCAAGTGAGTTTTAATACAGATCTACTTTAATTAACCCCATTATATTACTTAACTTTCCTCTCAGACTTTTCAGGAAAGTTGGTCCTCAAGAAAGATATTTATCTTGTGGTTTTATATCACACTCCCACCCAATTTGTGACGTATACATGCACCTTATGCTTTCCATGTTTTATTTTTTTCAACAAGTATTAACTGAGCTCTGACTACATAGAGGCAACACACTGAGCACTGAGGATACTGAGGTAAGTAAATACAGACCCTGTTCCCAGACTCCCAAAGCTTATATACGTACCATCTAGCATCACCCAGGATGAGGGATGGAGGTAAAATTAGTGTTATTTCATTGGAGTCACAAAATACAATGTCATTGTATTTTCAGTATCTGACACTCATAAAAGGCAAGAACTCTGATCTTCTGAAACCACTTGTTCAGTGGTCCTTCCACTGAACTCTTAGAAAAAGAAAAAAAAGTTCACATGGGTTGGCTGGGATGGTTAGGAAGTGGGATTGAAGGAAATAAGAAAGAAAAAAAAAGAAAGTTTAACGTCCATACTGCTTAAGGCAATATACAGATTCAACACAATTCTTATTAAACCACCAAGAACATTTTTCACAGAAATAGAACATATAATCCTAAAATATATATGGAACCATAAAAGACCCTGGATAGCCTCAGCAATCTTGAGAAATAAGAACATAGTGGGAGGTCTAACGATACCCGACGTCAAATTATACTACAAGGCTACAATAATCAAAACAGCATGGTACTGGCTTAAGAACAGACACATAGATAAACGGAACAGAATACAGAGCCCAGAAATAAATCCATACCTCTATGGTCATTTAATCTACTACAATGGAAGCAAGAATTTAAAGTGGGGTAAAGACAGACTATTCAATAAATGGTACTGGGAATAAATGGTACCGGGAATGGTACATGCAAAAAAAAAAAATGAAGCTGGACCACCTCCATACACCATATACAAGAATAAATTCAAAATGGATTAAAGACTGAAATGTAAGACCTGAAACCATAAAACTCCTGGAAGAAAATATAGGAATAAAGTTTACAGACATTATCCAGAATAAGATTTTTACTGATATATCCCCTCACGCGAGGGAAGAAAGAAAAAAAATAAACATGTGGGATTACATCAAACTAAAAAGTGTTTTCACAGCAAAGGAAACCATTTATAAAACAAAAAGAGATCCTACTGAATGGGAGAAGATATTTGCCAACGATACATCCGATAAGGGGTTAATATCCAAAATTTATAAAAAACTCAACTCCAAAAAAACAAACAACCCAATTGAAAAATGGGCAGAGAATATGAAGAAACATTTTTGTAACGAAGACATACATATGGCAAACAGATATATGAAGAAATGTTCAGCCTCACTAATCATTAGAGAAATGCAAATAAAACCACAATGAGATACCACCTCACCCCAGTCAAAATGGCTATCATCAAGAAATCAACAAACAACAAGTGCTGGAGAGAAAAGGGAACCCTTGTGCTCTCTTGGTGGGATTGCAGATTGGTGCAGCCACTATGGAAAACAGTATGGAGGTATCTAAAAAATCTGAAAATGGAACTACCTTAAATGGAACTACCTAAAAATAGACCCAGCAATTCCACTCCTAGGTATCTATCTTGAGAATTCCAAAACTCTAATCCGAAAAAATTTATGCACCCCTATGTTTATTGAAGCACTATGCACAATAGCCAAGACACGGAAACAACCGAAATGCCTATCAGTAGATGACTGGATTAAGAAACTGTGGTACATTTATACAATGGAGTATTACGCAGCCATAAAGAAGAATGAAATCTTACCATTTGCAACAATATGGATGGACCTAGAGAACATTATGCTAAGTGAAATAGGTCAGATAAAGACAAATACCATAAGATCTCACTTATATGTGGAATCTAAAGAAAAGAATAAATGAATGAACTAATCAGAAACAGTCTCAGAGACATAGAGGAAAAACAGGGTTGCTAGATGGGGGAGTCAGGATAAGGGGGAAGGTAAGGGGATTAGAAAGCACAATTGGTAACCACGAGATTGCCATGGGACTATGAAAGTCAACTTGGGGAATGTAATCAATAATTTTGTAAAGATTTTGTAGGGTATCCGATGGACACTTGTCTCATTAGGGAGACCACCTCAGGGATGATGTAGATGCCTGATCACTGCACTGTACACCTGAAGCTGAAGCTGAACAATAATGAATATCAATTACAATTTTTTATATACATATATATATATATTTATAAGAAGTGGAGTACAGCATTAGTAATAGAGGCAGTGGAAATGTAATGGCTGTATGCATATGTCAGAGGGATAGTAGACAGAGGGAGGGGTATTATCACTGTGTGAGGGATATAAACGATAAGTGCCTAACTATTATATTGTTCTGTACAGCTGAAACTAACAAAAAAAATGTTAAAAATAAATAAAAATAAAATGAGACTAGGGAAAAAAAAGTTTATTGCTGTAGCTAGAGTTTTCAATGTGGATTCATTAATATAAATCAAGAACTTCTCTGGTCAACTGAACTGAGTTTAATTGCTCTGAAATAATTCAGCACTGACTTAGGATGAGCCAAATGACCTTGCTCCTTGTATTCCATTTCTGGATTTTTATAAGACTTTTCCACATCACTGCAAAGTCCTCTGAATCAATTTTACGTATTTGGTTTGGATCCCTTTCCTCAGGTAGATTAAGATCCAAATGTTCGTTTGTGTTTTTAACTATATTAATTGCTTGATCAACTCCCATTTCTGAGCGGCTCAGTGCAATGCATCATGCTTGCATCTCTGCTTCTATGAAAGATGCTTCTCTGCTTTTTCCTTTGCTGATTAACCCTGCATTTGCCATGTAAATTATACAAATCTTGCACTTCAGGCATTAGTAAAAATCACATTTATAGCTGAATCCTATTAAAAAGCTTTAATGCCTGATCGAGCTTGTTTATGTTCTTCTTTTCTGATGGAACTTAGATCTAACATCTGTCCCTGACTTGATGGTATGGCAAACAAGTTTTATTTTCATAAAGTTATTTCTAACTGATTCAAAACGGGAAAAGAGGAGGAAAAAGCATGCTCCGAATAGACAGACTTTTTTTCACTTTTGGAACAAATGAATTCCTAAATTGATAAAGGTTTAATTAAGCATTTTGAAATAATCACCAACGACCCACTGAGAAAATAATATAGAAAATCATATATTTGCAATTCCTGTACTAAGGAAAAGCAATGTTGACACTTAAAAACACACACACACAAAAACACACATCTGTAACGGCAAAACAAAAAAAATCGAAGTTCCAAATGGATTTGAATATCAAGAGGTCCATGAAATCAATAAGAATTGACATTAGTCTTGCCAGGAATAAAATACTGTTCTCTAGTATTTATGTAGACCTTTTAAGGCAGATAACAAAGCATGGTATTAAGTGAAAATGAACAAGTTCTTCCTGGAGGATTACAAGTAATGAGATTGTGTGAAAAAACTATCTTCCATTTTGGTACAATTTTTCTAGGTATGTTAAATATATTTTTAATATTCTAAAATAGCACACAATTAAGAATTAATTGATTTACTAAAGCACTTTAAAATTTCATATTCTCTTACCAAAGAATACAAATTACTTTGGAGATCTCTCCTTACAGTAATAACTGTTCACTTGAGAAGAAAAACAAAGAACATTAAAAACATAATTGGCCTCAGATGATAATTTTACATTTCTTGAAACTCCAGTTATGTACGGCTACATTTTATTAATGATTTATCATATTCTCCACTAATTTCTCAAATTCCTAATAAATGAACACATATCACATATTAAAAACTATCCATTGTGTTTCCTTTTGCCCCATCCAGCTTTTCCAGTCCACTACCCTCTAACTAAACTGGGCTAGCTGTTGGTCCCCAAGTATTTGTACACTTTTAACTTCGTGCTTTGGTTTGTATATGTCATGCAGGGACTCTATTCCCCCTCCCCGCATAAGAACTCAGGATATGGTGAGACCAAAAAGGAACACCCACGGAGCGGTAGGTAGGGGATTCATACCACCATATTCTCGCTAGTTGCTAGGTTGGAGACACAGGGAGCAAACATCCACCAGTACCCCAACAAGGGGTCTTCCTGCACCCCAATCTCGCTGGCGGCAGGACGAGACACATGAAGTAGGAGCCACTCAATCCACACCCGGATGTTGGTTTTTCTGCCTGCCAACCAATCAACCAACACAGGCACAGCAGTTATATCAGTGGCTAATTGGCTAACTGGTGACAGCTGATGGCCGACTAGCCACAGCTGATGGCCAGGATCCCCCCATGTGAGCCCAAGAGCCTGGAAACTGCTCTCTGGGACTCTGTCCCCACAGTATATTTCCAGTTGCCTAAATAGATTTCCCGGACCTATGCCTACCATCATTCATTCTATGCCTGTCGTTTATATCTCAACACCAATAGCAGCTTCTCTGTGAAGTTGTCCTTGAAAGTAATGTCTGTCATCTATGAAACACTCCATTTAGAATATTCTGAAATGTAGCATTAACAACAAGAAAAAAACATGGGCTTTGAAGTCAGATCTAGATTTAAACTGAAGCTGAGCATTGGCTGTATATCTTGGGCAAACTGCTTGACCTCTCAGACTCTATGTTTTCTCATCTGTTAGAGAAGAACGGTAATGCCCCTATTTCTGTGGGGAGCATCAAATGAGATGACTTATATAAGGCTCTTGGTCCAGTAGAAACGGCTCATGATTAATAGCTGTGATGATATTATTACTACTCTTCACATTTCACCCATGACAAATTGTTTTAGTTGGGAGAGGACAAGTCTATTTCCCTAACTAGATAGTTATGGTAAGCAAATGTTTTCCGTTTCTTTGTTTTTATCCAATCATGATGTATAATACAATGTTATGGTACCTGATAAATATTTCTTAATTGAAAGTTCATTTTTGTGAGTACCTTAAATAACTACTTATAATAAAAAAAGGAGAAAGAGAGAAAAGAAAAAAATAAATCCAACCATTCTCCTTTCTTACCCAAGTTTGTGTGTGTGTGTGTGTGTGTGTGTGTGTGTGTGTGTGTGTGTGTGTGTAGCTGGTAACTTTTGGAAAGGAGAGTTAGCTAACTCTATAGTCCCACAGCAAAAATATGAATATTACTAAAGATTTGTCATTCTCACAATAAACAAAATATAATTAAATGTGCCAGTATTTTAGAGCATCATCAGTGAGACAATAACTCCAAACAAGTTTTCCTACTAATAAATTCTGAACAATTTAATCTAGTCAATGATATTTAGCTCAGTATCAAGTTTTCAAGCTTTTTTTAGCTTTGGAAAATTATAATTTCTGAGTAACTAAAACGAGAAATAAGAAGACATCTTGCTAGCATAATTTGTAAGGCATTCAGTGCTTAAAATTTAAAAAGAAAAAATTAGCCTTTGAGTGAAACTTAAAACACGTTTGTCAAAAGCTAGCAGCCAAAACACGGGAAAGCAATTTATCCAAAATTAGATTGCTTTGCAATCGTAACGTTAACGGAATCAAGGTGGGGGCGGGGGAGAAGGTGGTGACATAATTTGGCATCCTTAAAACCCTCACCTTCAATGGGAGATAATGTAGGTTAACTGTGTGAACATTAACTCATGTCTTAAAATGCTCCAAACAATTGGGAGCTGTTAAGAAAAAGACTCCAAGATAAAGAAGAGCACAGAGTCATTTTTGCATCTGTGTTTTAGAAGGATAATTGAGAAGCCCGTTGAAATCCTTTTCCCGGTGAATCTGCTTTTAACTTACAAATAACTTGACTGAAAATCCAAGTCTAAAAGAGAAAACGAGTTAATACTGGTATGAATACAAATCCAATTTGTAAAATAACTTGAGAAAAACTGAGGTTTTCTTCTGTTTGTTTGTTTGTTTGTTTCTTTTGAGTCATTGAAATATACCTCCAGATATAGGTTGGAGCTTTTGGTGTGACAGATAAAAATGGTTAACAACTGAAACTATGGGGTGAGGCTATCCAGTTGTCTCACAGAATCTGCATCATTTACTTATAATTTTATTCATCATTTTATTTATATTGTATTCTTCATATTCAAATGTTTAAATGTGTCAAAAGAAGTATGACCATTACAACAACAACAAAACTGAATCATGAATTCTTTCTTTAAATAGCAATGGATGATAACCATATATATTGTAATAGGTCCCCTTGGTCTGTACTTAGTACTTAACATATTTTTAAGTTACATAATTCTGTTTAGACTGAGTTGTTCTCACTTTGGAACCCTAAGAAACTAGAAAAGTGGAAATTATATGTACTGTTATCCAAAGAGATAGCATTTATATTTTTTGAAAAGAATAATATTATTTGTTAGAGATCTTGTTCAGTCATTTATAAACAGTCACCTTTGTAAAGCAAGAAATAACCTTGTTTAAAAAAACCACTGACATTGTTGTTCGATTGTCACCTGCTGGTAATTGAAAATGTGTTTCTGTCAGTTCTACCTAAGATGGAATGTAATTCCTTCTAAGATCTTGATCTTAAATTGGTAGCAAGAAAGCCAAAGAGGAAAAGCAAAGAAGTCTTTACTTGTTCTTTGCACGAGTAATTTTGTTCTGCCCTTTCTGATAATGTGAGTTATTATTCTTACTGACTCTTGGAAGGCAGCGATAGGCTTCTATTTTTTTTTTCTTTTTTCTTTTTTTGTTTACCACTCTAAGCTCTGTTTTACTCAATTGACATGAAAGTGGGTCTCTGCCTGGCTTTGGAACACATATTTGTAATGTTTATTTTAAAATGAAATCCAGATTGCTTTGTTAAAACAAGCATCTACACACAGTAAATAGCTAACTCCTTGCCACAATACCCTCAGCTTCATTTTTTTCTGGGAGACCACAAACTTATTCTAAAACCTGTGTGACCTGAGAGCCTAAAGTTTAACAATGATTACAGGAAATTAGTCTTAGTTTCAAAATCAGGGATCCAGAAGATCTTAGCTTATTACCAACATGGAGTGGATAACTACCCGAATCTGATGTTTCAGAATGGTCACACTCTGCGATGCGTATCTGTATTTCAAGGAATGCAAACAGAATTTTAATTACATTTAACACTGCCTGCCGTAATCATATCACAGAAAATACTGAAGAGCTCTTCTGAAATTCATTTTTTTTTATTCAAGGGAATACAGAGAATAGCTGGAAATAAGAGTAACATTCTGTCTTAATCATGAGAGAATTTGAAAAACATACAAGCTGATTTAGAAGAGTTGATACCTTCTCATCAACCAAGTATAAGAGGTCACTTAATCTTGGAATTGGAATGAATTTATGAGGTCACGTAAGCAAATCTCTGTACTAGAACAACAATTTTATCCATTTTGTTCTTGATAGAGGTCACCTTGACTCTGTTTAAACACTTCTAGAAACTGGAAGCTTCCTATTTAGCAAAGCAGTGCAGCCCGACCGTTTATAAAGAGTTCTAATTGTTCAAGACGTCTCTGTATTGAGGCAAAAAAAAATGAGCCTCCTTTAGAACTTCTTTTTATTGTTCTTTGTCCTGTGGAGGAAACAGAGTAAATCTAATTAACTCCTGTTTCACATGACAGTCTTTCAAATATTTGAAGATACCTACCATGACCAGGGTTTCTGCAGTGGAACAGTGTTCATTTTATTTCTTTTGATTTCCTGCACACTGCAGGGTCCAGGAATGGGGTTAGCATCTCCTCCTTTCTCTTTTTTAACTATAATAAAGGTGTCTTTTACAAAGGCTACTAGTCTTCCATTGCTTTTGTATAAACGCTTTGCTAAATTATCATGCTCACATTAGCTCTTCAATATATATGATATTTTATACCTAAGTATATATGCACTTTAATGTTTAAAATTTGTAATCATGAGGCACATAAGCACTTGGACATTTTAGTGAAAGACCATCTTGATGATAACATGTATGAAAGCAGCACACCTACAGTGTAGTTAAAAGCTAGAATTGTGTATACATAGCTGTTGACATTAAGAATTGGTTTTTGTGGCATATGGGTTTTGGAAACATAATTTGAAGCTGAACTATCACATGTTCAACTACTTCAAAGTAATATGATAAATAAGAAGCAGCACTTATCTGCATACTCATTTCTCTAGCTGTTAGTATAAGGAAGTGGGGTAGACATACATGTCATGGGTGTCAGATCTGTCCTATGTCATTCTGAAAAAATTCCAATATACTTCCAGTGCATGGTTGGGGAGTTTTCTTGGTAAATTTATTTGCTGAGGCATTCTGATAGCAACATGTTGTTGCAGGTGGAGATATGTATTAACAGAGCCAGCAGATACTCTTCTGAAATCTGACATCCCTTTATGCGATGGACCTAAGAGACACAGCAGGGAGGGGGATTATGACAGAGTGGTGGTGTGATCTGGGAAAGGGCAACAGGAAACTTCCTAAATTCTAGCTTGTGATAGGTGGGTAGGCATTCATCAAACAAATTGATCAATGCATTGCACTGTACATAAATCAGATTACTGCAACCAGAAAATCAAGGGGGGAAAAATCAGATGAATTTTAAAGGAAACTATCTGAAACCACATTACAATATCCGGACACAGCTTTGTTTTTTAGCAAGTGAATCATCGCAACATGGTTTTCCAAATGTTAATATCTAAAGGCTGAAATCCTCAAGATAGGAGCAGGGGAAGGAGGAGACTTTAATTTATTAGGGACCTTCCACACATTCAGAGGATGAAACTTGATTTTGTGGCTGCAGTGGTGCATAAATCCCATAAAGCTAGTCAGCCATTGGCTAATGGTCTAGAATCCCTAAAGCATCAGTTAGAGCCAGAGAAAGAAGTCCCATTTAACTGGGCATCTAAGATGCTTTACTGATAAAGCAGGACCAACAGCTCTGTCTAAGGCATTGCAGCATAGAGTTCCCCTGAAACTAATGGGATCACCATACTTTTATTAGCCTTTCTTACAAAGTGTCCGTTTAATGAAGCTTTGGGTAGGAATTAACTTTTTTTTTTTTCCCTTTCGTGCCCAAAGAACTTCTATCACGTTAAGGTCACTCCCTTTAAAAGCATTTTCCTCACTACCCCTCGAATGCATCAACAAAAAATGGGAGAGCCTGATAAACAATGCATGAAGAGCACAGAAAATACGCAGAACCTAGACATTCCTGGACCAACTGTAAGTACAGTCTCGTAAAGATTAATGATTATGGAAAATGTTCAGTCAAATCAAGCAGGAAGAGGAAGGACAACAATTCTCTTCCATATAAAACTGTATGAAAAAATCCTGGATGGTGCATATATCCATAATTTTCTTTCTTAGGTGCTATTTAAAATACAGGGTCAAAACCACACAAACATTAGTATTTTCATGGGGTTACCTCAGTCGGAATTTGGGAGAGCATAATGTTAATATTAATTTAGCATCATTACAAGAACATGGCTTACACTCTACATCATCACAAACGCAAAAGGTAGTGGTGTTTTAATATTACTCTAGAAGTAGGGTTGACAGGGATAAAAAGGGTTGAGAAGAAATCCTTAAGAGCATTCATGTGTGAGAGGACAAGGGCTGGGAGTACATTTATTAACGACTCAGGGTGGAACTGAGGACTTAAAATATAGGAACTGAATTATTTGATCCTGCTGTATTCTAACTTCTGGTTTCCATCGAATGAGGTAAAATCTCTTCTAGTTGATTAGTCTCAAAATATACTTTGGATCATAAACTTGTGACTCTGCATTAGCTGGTATTTTATACAAAAATACCATTTGTCATAATTTGTTCAATCATTGCCTAGCCAAATATCACACAACTACTAGTCAATAAAATATTAATTGATGACAACTGTGATTATGCCTAACAAAAATACTTATTCTAATGAGGTTCTGACAATTACAATTAGCTAAAATGCTCACCAAATAGTGATGTTAATGATGCTTTAGTTTCTTAATTTTCATCTGAAGGAGGAAAGTGGGAGAATTTCCAAATCTAAGTTGCTTATCAGACATGGCTTGGGAAGAGATGAAGCACTTTTTCAAGTTCCTCTACCTGGCCAGCTAAGAGAATGGAGATGATTATGATAAGACCTTAGAAAAAGGAAGTGAACATTTTATCCCTAAAAGAAACCCAGCAAACGACCACTTTAAAAAATTCCATTAGGAAAGGAAGATAAAGGCTTGTTTCAAAACCATAGAAACTGCAGTGAGGTCCAGAGTTGGGAGTATAATTTGATGGTCTGTATGTGTTCACACACATCCTGTTGGCGGCCAAAAAAAAAAAAAAAAAGAAAAAAAGAAAAAATTCAGATGTATATATTTTCTCTTTACTTCAGAGAACCCTATGCATTTAAGGCTGCCAAAGTCTATCACACAAGCCTGTGATAGCAGTAAGAGATAAGAACATAAGTGAAGGAAGGCCTTCCTATAAAAATGCCTCCGAAATTTCTCTTCACACAAAACTGGTAAAAACTTTACATGTGGAGCACACCAAGAATGCTGAGGGCTGAAATGAGATTACTCCCCAAACACAGTGATATCCAGGAAACTTAGTTTGTACCTAACAAAGGATGAGGTACAATGAGCGAGCAGATTAATAGGAAAAGTGTCCTTAGGGGAAAAGGAAGCAGACAAACATCTCAGGGCTTCCAGCAATGGGGACTGCTTTTGAAGCAAGACTAAGATGCAAACCAGTTAGAAGGGCTCTTTGGTAAGGCCCAGTTTTTCTCTTTCAGAACCTTTCCAATTGTTCTGCAGTTCTTGGTACTTATTTACGTGCCAACTGTGTGGGTTGAATTGTGTCACCCCCAAAAAGATATGTTGAAGTTCTAACCTCTGGTATCCATGAACGTGACCTTATTTGGAAAGAGAGTCTTTGCAGATGTAATTAATATATAAGTGAAGATGAGGTCATGGTCGAGTATGGAGGGTCCTGAAGTCCAATGACTGGTATCCTTATAAGAGGAGAAGAGGCACAGAGAGACATAGGGAGAGAACGCCATCTGACTGTGAAGGCAAAGATTGTAGTGATGAGTCAATAAGCCATAAATGCCAAGGATTGCTGGAAACTCCAGCAGCTAAGAGAAAGGCATGGAACACATTCTTTGGCTAGAACCTTTAGAGAGAGCATGTCCCTTCAGACATCCCGTATTTGGACTTCTGGCCACCAGAACTGTGCGAAACACAATTCTATTGTTTTCAGCCACCCAGTTTGTGGCTCTTTGTTACAGCGGCCCTAGAAAACTAATATAACCATAACTCATTATTAATTGCTTTGTGTAAATGTCCTGTGTTTCTCAGTAAGATGGTAACCTCCATGAAGGCAGGATTCTCATACTCTACTCTTCTTATCTGTCTCCCAACCCCAAGCATCTCACTCACTGTCCCAACAGAAACCAAGCCTTTCATTGTAACCACTAAGGCCATGCAGTCTTCCGGAGTACAAAGTGAAGACTACAGAACAGGTGGCAAATGGGTGCTAAAACCTGCTGTATGCTAATTGCCAAATGGATGAAACCTCTGGAGTGTATTTGTCCTAAGGCAAATTGCTGTATATTTTACTTCATAATTGTTTTCTAATGATTTCTATGTTGCTTGCTTCCATAAAATATTTTACTTGAGTGACACAACTAACAAGAATAAAATAGGACAATTAAAACAACATGGAAAATGTTGGAGGAAAAAAGAAGGATAAGGAAAGCTCTGCTTTCAGCAATGAGTTAATTAGTACAACCGAGTGCTAATTATCCCTCTGAGCTTACTGGCAGCCAGGGGGAAAAAAGTTTTATGGTGGGTGTTGGAGGAAAGGGAAAACATTTAACTTTACCTGAAGAGTAGAATTTCCTCTTAAAATAAAACCTAGAAACATTTTCATGTGAATCTTTAATGTGACTTTTTATGTGAACTTAATATATATTCAAGAAACTATATGGTTAGTTTAATAACTATTTTGCAAAAGATATTAACATGTTTTGCAAATGGACATTTCCTAAGTAACTCCTGAAAGGACATCAAGGATATTATGGATTTCATCATTCATTCATCCCACAGAATTTTTAAGTATCTCAAATGTGTGAGACCCTGTGTAAGGTACTGAGGCCTAGATGCAGTGTCTCTCTTTAAAGAACTCTCTGAATAGTGGGAAGACAATTCATAAGACAGATATAATAACATGTAACAGGCATACTAATAAAAACAAATGGATAGAGCCCTGAGGAACATGGAACCTAGCCCAGGCCATCACATTAGGATGTGATTTAAGATAAGATTCTATGGGAACTAAAACTACATAGTCCAGTTGCAATTCTTCCTGGTAAACTGGCAATACTAGAGTAGATCTGAAAAACAAACCAGAGGTTGAAAGTGAATGGCCTAACCTGACTAGTAGATGTGTTTTATTTTGCTCTCACAGTGATTTAGCATTTTGGGTCCATTTAAACATTTTAAAAATTATTTAAAAGTTGGATTCCTGGCTTCTTTGACAATCTGAAGCCCTGGACCACACAGCAATTGACCGCGTGTGGTTTTTTAAGCCTGGAAAAGCAGTGCCTCGGACAGTCTCCCACAATAATCTCCAGTCAACTCGTCTTATTCGTGGAGCAAATAGTGGGAAATTCTTTAATGAGCTCCAAGTGTTAACGCTCTTGCTTTCCAAAAGTAACTTATGTGTATAGATCAGAGAGGCATGCTAGTTGCACGGTTGTCATTCTATTGTAAAACATTTAAGACTCTGTTTTTATTGTTACCTGAGTGGAATATCAAGCTACTGTCAACCAAAATGAACTGCCATGGTACCTGCAAAGTATGCACTACTTATGTTTTTACATACACTTCATGATCCAGCAATCCTGCTCTTGAATGGACATCTCAGGGAAGTTCTCTCAATGGTCCAGAAACCACATACACAGTGATGTCCATCCCGGTGTGGCAGGAATAGGACTGGAGACAATCTGCTCATCCGTTGCAGGGGTGAATGAAAACCCAAGTGGACACATTAAGTAGAAGGTTGAATACAAGTGTCTGGCGTACCAGAGAGATGTCTGGTTATGATATAGAGAGTCATCAATATATAGATGGCATTTAAACCCATGGCATTTAACAAGATCACTTAAGGTGTAGATAGATAAGAGAGGCAAAAGGCAAATGCTAGATACTACTACGTTTAGGGAGATGGGATGGAGGGAGAAGCCAACAAGGAGAGTAATAAAATGGAATGTCTGGTGAAGAGGAAGAAAAGGAGGATGTGGTGTCAGAAACACCTAGAGAAGCAGAGAGTGGTCAGTCAGGTCCCCTGATGCTGAGAAGTTCAGCAGGCTGTGACTCTGGTCAGAAGCAGGTTATTTATCCGTGACCTTCATAAGTGTGTTTCTGTTTTGTGGTGGTGAAAAAGGGCAATTAAAAGGGATAGACAAGAGAATGGGAGGTAAGGAAGAGAAGGCAGTCAGTTAATACTGTTAAATAATTTTGCTAGGAAAGTAAAAGAAAAGATGACATCTCAATATCTAGAAAGAGATGTGCAACAAGGTAGATCTTGTTTTGATAGATGGTTTTTATTAAGACATGATTGACAGTCCTAGGGAAGGATCTAGTAAAGATGATTTGATTTGATGGTACAGGAGAGGATGGGAGTGAGTTCCTTGAGAAGGTGTGAGGGGACAGGGTTCAGTGCACATGGTTAGGACAGGCTATGCGGCTGGCTGCTGATCCACGTTGGTTGGTGGAACAGGAATGAAGTAATAACTATTCATTTCTATTTTCTCTGAGAATATGAAATATAATGATCAACCCAAAGGGAGCAAGTCAGAGCAAGTTGGAGATTTGATAAAAAAAATTTTGAAATAGTCACCTCATTTATAAGAGAACTATTGCTGTTGGCTGAACCATTTCTGCTATGATAGAGATAATAGTTTAGATGTGCTTTTCCTTAGAAACCTTCTCTTAGATGCTGCAACGTTCACACATCATGTTGTCATTATTGTTTATTTGCCTCTATGTTCCCTTTTACCACTTCCTCAGTCAGGGTCTAGGTTCACGGTTTGAACCCAGTGTGTGGCTTACTGTTCTCCAGAAATATTTGTTAAGTGAGTTGTTGTGTGTATGGAAAGGCCCTGCATCAACAGTTCATACTAAGTAGATTTTAAAGCATGAATGATTATTTTCAACCAAGTCTAAAAGTACCTTCTCAAGGATGAAAGTGAATAAAAGCTAATTATTAACCAGTAATACTGTCACTTTGATTAAAAATTTAAGTGTAATACCTCCTAGAACAATCCAACAACTTGTTTTTAAATAACTGTAGAAATAATTTCATACAGATACTTGCCTTTAAAAATCAGAGAATTAATGGAGAAATGACTCACAAGGATACAGACTTTATAGGGAGAAAAATCTCAGCAAAACCAATGTCTCTTTGCATTTAATCACTAAGACGATATTTAGAGTGAAATCAGTTCACAAATATTTTGTTCTAGACCTCTCTGGGCTTTATAACTCTTGATAGATTACACTTTTTGCTTTGTTTTGTTTTCCCAAGAAGCTATATTAACATTTGGAGGAATAAATTCTCATTATATGTCTTAGCTAATCTAATAACTGAAATCAGTGTGGGTAGCTGACACTTAGACAAGTTTTCCTTCATTTCACTTCAGCCTGAACAACTTCCTTTTACAATTATTTGTAGCACAGGTCTGCTGGCAATGAATTCTCCTAGCAAAGTAGTTTATCTGCAAATTTCTTTATGTTTTTCTCCATTTATGAAGGATATATTTGCTGGACATAAAATTTTGGGTTGATGTTTCCTCTACTCCCCCAACACCATAAAGAGATCATTCCATTCTGTTCTGGCCTTCTTTATTTATTCTACTGAGAAGACTGTGGTTGTCCCTGTTGTTGTCCTTATGTCCTTTATTTCTTGCCTATTTCAAGTTTTTCTCTTTATCTTTGGTTTCCATCAGTTTGACTATGATGTGTTATGGCTTTCTTTGTATTTATGCATCTAGTCTGCTTGGGATTCACTCAGATTCTTGAATCT
Organism: Rhinolophus hipposideros; assembly: GCF_964194185.1. NCBI lineage: Eukaryota > Metazoa > Chordata > Mammalia > Chiroptera > Rhinolophidae > Rhinolophus > Rhinolophus hipposideros. The sequence continues at coordinate 10,491,901 of NC_138049.1, read as the reverse complement.
GTATATTTATGCAAATTATGGCTAGTTTTTCCAAATATTTTCTCTCACTTTTGTCTTCTCTATTTCTGGGACTCCAAGTATACTCTTTGTTATTGTCCCACAGGTTACCGAGGCCCTATTCAGTTTTTTATTTATTTAATTTTTCCGTTTTTATTGTTCAGTTAGATAATTGCTATTGATCAATCTCCAAGCTCACTGATCCTTTTGCCATCATCAATACATCAATTTTAATTGTATTTTCAGTTACAGAATTTACATGTAGTTATTTTTCAAATAATTTTATTGAGGTACAGTTTATATCCATTTGAACTATACAAGGTAATGATTTTATAAGTTTGCAGAGTTGACCAACTATAACCACAAACTAATTTTAGAACATTTTCATCATCCCCCAAAGAAACCTGGCACTCATTTACAGTCACTCCTGTTCCCACCCCTTGCCCCAAGTAAACACTAATCTTCCCGTCTTTATATATTTGCCTATTTTGGACATTTCTTTTAAATGGCATCATTCAATACGCGGTTTCTTGTCTCTGGCTTCTTTGGCTTAGCATAATGTTTTTGAAGTTCATTTGTGTTGTGCATTTATCCATACTCTGTGTCTTTTAGTTGCTAAATGGAATCCAATGACTAGGTCATATTTTACTTATCCCTTCTCAAGTCAGTGGACATTTGGGTTGTTTCCACTTTTTGGTTATTATGAATAATGTTGCTCTCTTTCCACCATTTTTCCATGCCACCATAATGGTACACATGAATGTCCTGGCTGGTGCTCTCAAAAGCATCAACAATGCCAAAAAGAGAGCCAAGTTTCCTACTTGGTTCTTATTAGGCCATGCTCCAAAGTCATCATCTAGTTTCTAGCTGTGATGAAGTATGGTTACATTGACAAATTTGAAATCATTGATGATCACAGAGCTGGGAAAACTGCTGTGAACCTCATGGCCAGGTTAAGCAAGTGAGGAGTGATCAGCTCCAGGTTTGATGTGCAACTCAAAGATCTAGAAAAATGGCAGAGCAACTTGCTCCCATCCTATCAGTTTGGTTTCATTGTACTGACAACCTCAGCGGGCATCAGAGACCATGAAAAAGTAAAACGAAAGCACAAAGACAGGAAAAATCTTGGATTATTTTTCTAGGGATGTAATACATACATGCAAATAAAATGCCTCAATGGACAAAATAATAATAATAATAATAATAATAATAATAATAATAATAATAATACTGCTATGACCATTCATATACAGCTCTTCTTGAGGGCACATGTTTTTATTTTTCTTGAGTACATACTTAAGAGCAGAATTTCTGAGCCATATGGTAAATCTGTTTTTAACATTTTAAAAAAATTGTAAAACTCTTTTCCAAGGTGACTATAAAATTTCTATTTCCTTGCACAATATGTGAAGGTTATAGTTTCTCTACATCCTATCAAGCATTTGTTATTATCTTTTTCTTTTTTTTAATTATAACTATTCTTGTGGAGGCAAAGTGATATTTCATTCTGGTTTTAACTTATATTTCCCAAATAACTAATGATATTGAACATCCTTTAATGTGCTTATTGGCCATTCATATTTTTTTTGGAAATACTTATTCCAATCTTTTGACCATTTTAAATTGGTGTATGTGTCTTCTTATTATTGACGTGCAAGGGTTCTTTATATATTTTGGATACAAGCCTTTTATCAGATTTGCAAATATATCCCTGCCCCAGGATGGTGGCTTATCTTTTCTTTTGTAATATTTTAATAATAATAATAATAATAATAATAATATCTTAATAAGTACAAAGTTCTCATTTTGATCATGTCTAATTCATCAATACTTTTATTTCTTATGATTTTGGTGTCAAATCTAGGAAACTGCCTAATTCTAAGTGATTATGATTTTCTACTATTTTTGTTCTAAGAGTTTAGCTCTTACATTTAGGTCTATGAATCCTTTTGAGTAATTTGTGTGTATTCTCTGAGGTAAGGTTATAATTTTTCTTTTTCTCTTTTTTTTGCATTGGATATCCAAATTGTTAAGCATCATTTATTGAAAAGAGTGTCCTTTCCTCATTGAAATACCTTGGCATGTTTATTGAAAATCAATTGACCATAAAAGGAAAGGTTTGATTCTGGACTCTCAACTTTGTTCCATTTATCTAGATGTCTATCCATATGACAGTACCCTACTCTCTTGATTGTAGTATGTTCTGCAATTGGGAACTGTTAGTGCTCCACATTTTGTTTTTTTTATATATAATTTTAATTGTCTTTAAAAATATTTTTATTTCTCTGTTGAGATTTTCTATTTGTTTATCATAAGCGTATTTTTCTTTATGTTCTTGAGCGTAATTATATTAGCTGCTTTACAGCTCTTGTCTGCTTATGATAGGACCTCAGAGTTGATCTCCATGACTTCCTTTCCTTTAAGCACAAGTCACATTTTCTATTTGTCTGTATGTCAACTAATTCTGAACTGCAATCTGGACATTGTTCATGCTACATTGTAGAGACTCTGGATTCTGTTATATTATTCAATTTCATAAACAACTAACTGTAGAAATAACAATCAAATTAGAAAATCACTCTGCAGATCCTAATAAATAATTGATTGAGGTACCAATCACTAATGGATGAAATATCCATTGTAGTAGGATAGTGGCGTAGGATCTATATAGGCCCACAGGTGACTTGCTAATTACAAAGAGAAAAATCTACTTTGCAATGAAATGATCTTAATTCCTAACTCAAGTGATCAAACTAGCATCACCAACAAAAAGGGCACTGTTATATGCTGCCTGATATGATATGAAGGACACAGCTTCATGTCTGAAGTACTCTATAAAACATATTTAATCTGAATCTCATTAAACCTTTCGCCAGCTAACAGAAAATATAATTGAGAGAAACAAGTTAAAATATGAGAAAGAAACAATAAAATAAATCCAAAGTATGGTATTTTCTATAAGACAACTGGTCAGGACTCATCAGAAAATTAATTTCTTCAGGTTAAATAATGCAGTGGCCACTTCTAGATCAAACTAAAGAGATGTAAGTTTGGATCTGGATTCCAAAAGACCAGCTTTAAGAAGGATGTTTAAAGCAAATCAATTGAAATTTAAATAGGAAAGAAGATTATATACTATTAAAGGGCTTTTTGTTAAATTTATCAAATACAAATAATGATCATTTGTTTATATAGAAAGGTTTTCTTTCTTTTTGAGATGCATACTGTAACCCATTTTCAAGTGGTTCAGCAAAACATAGAGAAAGGTTGGATATCTATCTAAATAAATCACATATCATAACATGTATATACTTGCTGAATCTGAGTATTCATTGTAAATATTCCCTCAAATTTACTATACATTTGAAAATTTTCTTAATAAAGAATGAAAGTTAAAAAGCTTTTTGCCTGCCCAACAGATATCAGACTTCTGGGTAAAAACAGATCCCAACACACTTTTGCTAATTTGCCTTTTATCAAGGCTTTGTTATTTCTTTATCTTTGCAAAAAAAAATGCAAGACAATTTCCTACCATTATCTGCCTGTATCTCTCATACCTGGGAATTATTTCTTTATCCAGATATAACATCAGATAGAAAAAAAAATTGGTATGGGGTGGTTGGGAGCGGGACAAGCTTCCATTTTCTTTGGGGCCTTCCATTCCAGCGGATGATGAAGAACTGACGTTATTTCCTAGATCTAGAGGCAAATATCCAATCTGGCTGCCTGCTGCATCTTTGACCTCAGACTGCACAGCTCAAGCCTAGGCTGACCCCTGAATGTGACAGCATTATTCCAACTCAGCAGTTTGAAGAGAGCTCTTTTTGCAAGTATTCTATTAGTGATTCCATCTTGCCATATTGCCCAGGAAGGTCCTTTGCAACCCACCCTCACCACTCCATTCCTGAAATAAAAGCTGTTGAATAGTTCAATCAGTTTCATTAGGTGGCTGGTGTCAAGTGCTATTATAATCTCTGCTATGATTTGGTGATATTCCATCACTTTGTTATTTTTCAGCTCCTAATTGCACCCTATACTTTTGACATCTCTATTGGACTGATGTTAATGTCAAGTTGTCCTGATTCATGTGCTCTATTGATATCTGGTACTGAGGCAGCTGAAATATGAATCAGTTGAGGACTTTTTGAAGTGCTCTGCCTATAAGCCTTTCTTTTTGACTTCTGTAGCACCGAGAAGTAATTTTATTTTTGAGAAAAAAGAATAAAGGCTTATGAGTTTGAAATTTCACAAGATGTTAAAAGTGCATCAACTAATGTTCAAATTAGAAAGGGAAAAGGCACGAAAAGTTGTACAACAACACTTCATAGTAAGTTTTTTGAAAAATGAAAATAACTTTAAAAATTTACACTCAAACATATCCTGAACATGCAAAGAGGTTCAAAGAAGAAAATAAAAGTCACCCGTATACAAACCCCCATTTGTTATCTTTTTGTGCACAACTTTAATCATGTTTTTTTGCGTGCATATATCTACTTTTTAATTGTTTATAAAGAAAGTGCAATTAAAAAAAAAGAAAGTACAATGAGACAACACACATTTATTTTACAACCTGCTTTATATACATTATATGCCAGACTTCTTTTCATGCCATTAAACATATGTTTATAATTTTTACTGTTTTGTTGTATCTCATTCTTTAATAATTAAAAAATCCCCACTTATGAAAATTTATATCATTTGAACATATTTCCTTAACAGTATCATGAATCTAACAACCCACTGTTCCCACCTAAGCCAACCACTTTAGTCCTACTTTGGAAAATTTCAGCCTATTGCCTCCCAAGATGACAAACAAATTCTTTAACATGAAAATTTGGGAAACACGAATAACAAAGTAAATGGTTTTTATCACTCATGGATTCTTGGAGTTATAATTCTTTTTAATTTTCAAGAGAGGGATGTGGCAACCATCCTTTCCCAGCCTCATTTCCTCACGGAGCATTTTGAAGACCTAGTGTTCCACGGAAAACACTTTAAGAAACAGTGTCCTAATTTCATGCAATCTTTCATTAATTTCTGTCTGGGTGCTCAGCTACCAATTTAAGGTCAGTTTTCCCCAATAAATTATGCTTATTTATAATTATTAATTAATGAAAGAAAATTCAAATTCACTGCAGCAAAGGAGACATTTATTGAGTATTTACTAAGTGACAGGTATTGTGTAAAGTGGTAGAGATAAAAACATCATAAAAACCAAGTCCATGAGCTTTATCATTGGCCCAAAGAACAATTAATAATTTTAGTGGACATTTATTTAGTGTGTCACTCTCCCAAGTCTGGCCAATCAGAAAGTCTTACTCTCCTAGACACAGAGACTCAATAAAAGCCAATCGGATGTAATCTAGGGCTGTTGAGAGACTGCTATAAAAGAAGCACCCACTCCTTCCTTTGTATTTGAACCTGGGAAAACTGTTTATGGGGCTGCTGGCAGCCATTTTTGTTACAACTCAGTCTGAAAATCAAGTCAAATGGATAAATGCTGAGCCAAAAGATAGAGGATAGGCCCCAATGAGCTGAACCCAACAATTCTTGATCCATGTGGAATCTAGTCACATGAGCTAGTTTGGGTTGGGTTTTCTGTGACTTATATCCAAAAGGGTCCTTGCTAATATAACGTTGTGTTTCTTTCCTTGTGGAAACCATTCAAAATATGTTAGGAAACTTTCTTGGCTGAAGATGAATACAATTTGGTATAAATGAATTCTTTTTTGATGATTTAAAAAACATGGAATGAATTCTAAAAATTGTTTTTTAACGATATCTTTGATCTCAGCTTGTTTTCTTGTAATTGACCTATTTTTCCTAAAAGTGGAAGCACAATGAATTATGATTAATTGAAGGTTTCCTTTAAGTTTGGTTTTTGTTCATAAAGATTTTACTGTATATAACCATCCCAGTAAATGACCAAATAACCCAGATAAGTGTCCGTAATACTTAATTGTTTCTCTGAAATTGAGGGGATTATTGTTACATGGTCCTATGTGAACTATGCTTGTTTCACTGAAGCCTGAAGGAGTCTACTTGAAAAATTGTTTACACCAGAGAAGTTTCTGATCCAGAGCCTAGATTAAACTAGAGTCCCCCAATAACGCTATCTTAATAACATTATTTTTGGTTACTTATTCTACTCCTTCCATCCTGAGGATCCTTCTGAGTGAGAACGCTTTCCCTCAGTTGGAATCTGCCAAATTTCCATCTCAGTCATTGGTAGTATTTTTAATTTAATCTACAGAGTGAGTTTTTATAAATCTTGCTGCTCAAATCTTAGATCTTTGGGCTGTTTCTCACCAAAGTCCAAAACCAGTATTTCTAGCAACAATATGCCATTTGTCCATTGAGGCTGAGCCCGGCCTTTTGCAGACACATGGGTCTAGAAAATTTACAATAACAAAAAATGGTCAGTTGTGGTATATGTCAACTCAGATGACATAGGCCTCTATGTTTTAATGATATTATTCAAAAGGCTGTAATAAATATATAGTTATGTTACGTAAGTCTATAATCCTAACTGGGTAGGTCAAATTATGGCATCTTTCTAGATACGACAACAAGTTGGACGATGCCTCCTGATGACAAAGACTTCTCTCCTGGAATGTGTCCGGAGAAGGTTCTGGATGCAAAATGTCCTTTCCACTAATTTCATTGAAGCTATTAGACTTGCCTTCAAGAGATAGAGATTCAAATACAATTCGCCCTACTCCATGTCCTTTCATCCTTTTCCTTTCCTGGTTCATGAGGAAAACATGCCACACTTCCATGTGGAGGACAAACTATCTCTGAGCATTTCTATTCATAAAGCCATTTTGATTTAACTTCCCAGAATAGAAAAAAAATTGATTTAATCTTTTTGTCCCATTGACCAAGTTGCAGGGAAAAAAAATGAGGTTTGTGGTCTGAATTTGCCTGTCTTCAAAACTGTACATTCCTCATGTGCTCAATGGCTCTATAAGATCCACATACTAGAACTGGGGCCAATGGCCTCTCTGGAACAATATGGGAAGAAAAAATGGTTACTTGGTGAGCTAGTTCTCTAAGATAGAATTTCCCAAAGTATACTCTATGGAATGTTAGCTTCTGATTTGATCAGGAGTCAAACAGCATAGCAATACCTATACAATAGAGGACAAAATATACCTTGCAATAAAACATGACAGCATAGCAAACAGAATACAGAAATACAAGAGAAAAGATGCTCAGGAACCGTTAGGAAATTTTAACACAATCTTTTTGGTTCCTTTAGAAATTTGACAGCACACTAATTGAGCCTGATGGGAAGCTGTGGCCTTATTGTTCCATTACAGTTAATTTGAGGATAGAGTTGGACATGGTATGACTTCAAAAGGTTACAGAAACTCGGTCCTCATCAACATTGGGAGGCTAATTTTTCCAACAGTGTTGTCCTTATTTCCATTTTATCAACATAACAGTTGTGCCTTGTAATAGCAAGCTGAAATTCTTCTCAAAAATGGAGTATAAATAAGTTTATAAATGTAATATTGTCTGTTTGTTTAAAGCAGTTGTTAAGATAATATTACATAGTTATAACTTTACCAATTAATACTTTAATTTGCTCATTTGCAATATCTGAGCTATTTACTGAAATTAACAGGCCGACAAAGAGCAAAACTAATAATCGGTCCAACCATGGACAAATCTGAATTAATGTTGATCAATTCAATCAATACATGGGGACCTGAAATCATATTAAATTGAATTAGTAAACGTCTACTTGGATTGCTTTATATAAGAAGACAGGTTTATTTGGAAGTCATCAATATCCTGTTTTTCATGCAAATCATCAGCTTCTTTTTAGTGTCTGTTTTTAGACCACATCGGAGATGGAAGCGGCCAGGTGGCTCAGGAAACATACATACATGGAGCATGTGCGTGGGCAGTGATTAGAAAAATCAGTCTCCTCATTTCAGAAGGGATGCACCTCAAGGGCCCATCATGCTTCACAAGCCACTGCGCCTAGAATGGTGGGAGATACAGATACTGGTATTGAGGTTTTACTGGAATCACAGGCAGATGAAATTGGCTCTCATTCAATGAGAGCCAGTCATTTAGTTTGCTCGACCCTGGACAGAAGACTGAGAGTGTATCAGGAAGGTGTGGGCACAGTTGTGCTTTCACAAGCAAATAACACTGCAGGGATGAAGCTTTTCTCGAAGTTTGATTTTACACCACCTCCCTCCTCAACATTTACTAGATATCTCTCACTGTTGTGCTCAAAACCTGCTGGGTATGGATAAGACATGCTCCCACCAGGTGGCCGCTAGCTTTGGGGGAGTTACTGAGAAAAACAGTGTTTTAATAGAAAAAGCATGGGATTTGTCATCGGAAGAACAGAACAGAACAAACTTTTCAACTTGGGTAAGTCGCTTAACTTGTGCTTCGGATTTCTTGTGGGTAATTTTGGACTAACAGCAATATTCTTCCAAGTTTTGTACGGATCAAATTAAGTCATGCACTGGAAATGTCTCTGTAAACTGGGAAGGAAGCCATGAATTTTTGTTTTTGTTAGTTAAAACACTTTAACTTGCTTATCACTCATGGGCATTTGTATATGGCATATTTCATTATAAAATAAGTTGCTGAAAATCAACTAATGCAATACTAAAATCATGTTTAAGTTTAATCCTCCGGATCTCAAATACTTAAAATATGTTACTGAATTATGTGTTGTAGAAGAAAGACAAGGAATGAGCATTTTGGTGAAGTGGGAGTTGCATGGCCAGAATTCCTTTCCATGTCTCAATAGCAAAATCATTGCAAAATCCAGGAAGGCAAAAGAAGAGGAGTTTTCTGACTGTGAACAGTTTTTTGGAAAAGGCACAAAGTCCTCAGTGTTGCAGTGTTTATAGTGTTGTAAAAGTATAATTATTTAAAACTTTGCCATAGTTGAAAAACTGCCATATTTATAGATGACTCCTCTGGCATTAAAACTGTTTCCTTTTTCCTCCCCTTGCAAAAGAAGATATTTAGTGGTGTTTTTAAGAGGTTTCGCCTGGTTGAAATCTTCTGTACAATATTTGCTTAATGAGCTGATTAACAACTGTTACTGAGAATTAATGAATGAAATCACAGTGGTAATCACCATATTGCAAATCACTGTGTTGTGTTAGGTTAAGATGGAACCATCCATTCTACAGTGACGACTCTTTCGTATAATGAAGGTATCTGAACAGATTGTATCCCAGGTCTCATTGAAGGAAGTCCAATAATGTTTTGGATGTAGGAAAGCCTTTTGGAATTCCCTCAACAGTAAGTAACAAAAGACTCTATTAGTAGAATATTATTTCATTAAGCACAGGAAGCATTTGGATTTTAAATAATTATTCAGAGTGCTTTTGAAACCTATTTTAGCCTTCATATACATATCATAATCCAAACACACAGAAATCTCGCCATCTGATTAGGCATCTGCTTTAACATAATTTGCAATGGAATGGCAAATAAAACATAAATGGCTACTGCAAGGGGATTTGAATTTTGACATTTTTTCTGCTCTGCCAGATAGTTTTCAGTTCAGGATATTTAATAAAATCATTTCTTTTTTTTTTGCATTTAAGATGGTTCTAGAAATCTCGTAGTCTTGACTTTTGAATTCCATTACAGAATGTTTTACTAATGAATAGTGATCTCAATAAAGCTATTGTAAAAATAATGAACAGATTACTATGATTCTGTTCTATAAGAGCCAATAATGTATTGTCATGTGCTAATATTGAATGAGAGGTATAACTAATTGATTTTGTGTAGTTGGTTCTCTAAATATTTAGTTAGAAACCAGAATTACTCCTTAGCCTTACATAAGTTACATCATTTCCCCTTTGCAGTAGAGCCTCATGGTTCAAGCATTTAAGAAAGTAATTCAAATGACTTACTGCTATCATACCAGGAAAAATGGCTAAATGAATTAAATATCGTTCCTTAATTAATGTATTTAAACCAGGTATGCAGGTTAAATAGTAGAGTTTATAAAGAAAGTTAATCAAATTCAGAATATTTTAAAGAAATTCACCATTTATAGTTTATTCTAATAAACATAAGATTATATAACAAAAACTGCACAGAAGCCTGGATCCCAACTTGGATTTACCAGTTTTGCCCCGGTACCTCCTAGCCTCTCTCATCTGGCTGTTGTTCATGGAGTTAAATGGCCTGGGGCCCCAAATTTATTACATGTCACTTGAAATACATCAGTATCAATGTCAGTATGTATTTTTTATTGCAGATTTGTATTATTTCAAATCTGAACTGAGGAGTTAACTAACATTTCTTACCTTGTTTGTAGAGGAAAATTTTGTTGAAGTTCCAACAGGTTTACTAATTAACTTTGAAACATAGCTCTGTGATAAACTAGGAACTCTCTGCATTTACGAATCCAAAACCATATGCACAGGAAAGGGCATGAAGCCCACACATGGCCCCATAGTCAGATGAGAAAGCATATGCTGGCTAACCCTGTGTCTTCAGGAGTGCACCCACCAGAGCACAGTAGCTGGGTATGGAGCAGGAAACAGTTTCTCAAGGACGCCAAGAGGCAGTCTGGAGGAGTCTGGCACAGCTGTATTACCTGGGAGGTGACCGAACTGATAGGAGGTGCTGGTGCCCTGCAATTAACCATGGGGTGCCTTGGTTTCCACGAATATCTCACGCTGATCCTGCAGTAACAATGAGGAACCACAAGTAGCTGGGAGTGGCAACAGCCCTTCACCAAAGGAATAAGGACGCCCGAATTAGTATGAGGGGAATCAAGTCACCAAGCAACCTTTTCAGAAACCATTATTTACACAGGAAGAGATAATAAATAATATCAGCCACTTAGCGGCTTCTCCGTTTAACAGATAACTTTATGCACTGAGATTTAAAAACAAAGAAAAGCAAAGGATAATTTTTAGGATCCACTGCCCCTTTCAGTAGCTATGCAAGTTATAAATTATAGTGTTTCAAAATGTAGCCATTTTCGTTCCCAGTGGGTCTTGTTCTTTGTGTGTATGTTTACCCAATTGTCTGATTCACTTAAGTTTGTAACTACAGAGTCTTGCTCTGGGTTTTAGAAATGAATAGCTCTAAAAATTCAAAGCAAAAATCAATTCTTTAAAACCCAGATTTGCCCTGCTTGGAGTCCTGTAAGGATGGCTACATGATTATCCAAAATAGCCCTGACCTACAGACAAAAGCTTGTGGGGACTCCCTATGGCAATGGGAATTGTGACTTTTCTCTTTGCTGTGCATGCGGCTCAGTCAGTGAAGACCTACTCCGGGTGACATCGAGCCCCCAGGCCTTGTTCAAAAGTGAGATGGCTGGGATCTATTTTGGATGATAAGTAGGTAAGGACTATTCACCTAATACATAAAAATATTAGGGTGGTGCAAAAATAATTGCAGTTTAAAAGGTTAAAAAATAATTGCAAAAACCGCAATTACCTTTGCACCCACCTAAGAGCTCATCTGAATTTCCATTTATTTCTCTCACAATGAGAGGAAGTTAACGTACTTAACGTGAAGGAATCGTGTTTCCTGCTTAAGTGTTAGGATGGCTTACAAACCTCAAAACCTGCTTTTCAATCAGATTTTAATCATTTTTAAACTACTAAAAGAATCACAGATTTTTTTTTCTTAGTTTCTGCCTCAGTCAGTGCTAAGAATCCTCACTGCAGACTTCTAAAAGAGGTGATCATATAAGCTATAACTAGGACCCAACTTGATAGTTACAGTAAAGCTCCCTGCCGCCATCCAAATTCCTCACCTGCTGCTGCGTCTTTTTATTTGTAAATTTCAAGCTACTAACAAAAATTCAATCTAACCCTTACAGACTGCATAGAAAGAAAGTCTGTAAATCTGGGCTGCAATCAAATAAGAATAGTAAGAAGCAGTACGATTTTGATCATCTCCTGGCCTCTCAAAATAGCCCGTTAGCAGAATTACTTGCTTGTGTCTGCTCATGTTCACTAAGCACCTACTATGTGACAGGCATTTACCAGAGTCTTGAAATTGAGGAAAGAACAGACACACTCCCTCTCCTCACATAGGTAACCTACCGGTGACCACAGGGAAGCAAGCCCGAGACTGCCATGCCTTCTGTTTTGTGCCTTGATGAGTTCAACGTGTTCCAGAAGCACAAAGAAAGAGCAGCACTGTACGCTGGTCAGGGATGGCCTCCTGAGCCTAATGTGCTTTGGGAACTAGAAAGAGTTCACCAAATTTCAGGTGCCCTACACTCAAGAGCAGGGATAATCATCCCCTTAGCTGCTGACTTAAAAAAAAAATCCTACTAGAAACCAAATAAGGTGAAAATTACCAGGAAACTTCTCTGTCCTATGTTTCCGACTTCTTAGGAATCTATAATTATTTCAAATTATAAAGTTAAAAATCAAAACAAAACTCAAATAGCACCCACAAAAATGTAACACTTAAGGAAATATCTTTAAATGGCCTGTTGTCCAGGTCCCACTTTGAGGGGGTGTGACCTCAGAAGCCAACAGGAAGCCTGGTCAGAAGAGGCTTGTGATAAAAAAACAAACAAACAGAAAAAGGGCTAACCTAGGTAATAAAAGGCACACTTTGATTTCTGCCTTTGCAGTTGTGTCCAGGACTGGCTCTTTCAACACAGAAATGTTTTTAAAAGAGACTAGGAGAAACTGTAATTATTCCTCATAATGATAGCTGTGGCTCGTTTTTATATATTTCACTTCTATAAGTGCATGAAATATTATATGATAACTGGATTATTAATTAGCCACTAATAACTACCTTCTATTGCCCTGGTCATGGCTATGTAACTTTTTGTGTATTTTGCGTATTGCGAAATGTTTACTGTAAACCAAGAAGTTTCCTTTAAGACATGAAAGTAATTTTGTATGAAGAAGGGATGCATGGCAGGTGCGTAAGGATGGTGGAAAAAGAGGAAGGTGAGAGGAGGAAACAGGAAAGAGATAAGGAGAAACAGAGTGGGGTATAAGGTAGGAGATAAAGTGGTTAGAGATGGCTTCTCAGAGAAGGGGACGTTTGAGCAGAGACCGGAATGAGCTGAGGAAACAAGGTCTAAGTCCCTGCAAAGAACAGCAGAGAAGCCAGTGCCCTTGGAGCCGAGAGGACGGGTGGCAGGGTGGAGGGGAACGAGGACAGAGACTGGTGGACTATGGCTGTATTCTAATTTGAGTGTTGAGACATGGGGTTGTAGACATGTGCTTTTGCATTATCAGCTCTAGTAAGCTGAAAAAGATGTTGGTCCTAATTCCTGGAGCCACAAATGTCACCTTTTAAGGAAAAGCGGTCTTTTAAGGAAAAAGGATCTATTAAGGATCTTGAAATGGAAGGGTTTTCCTGGGTTATCTAGTGGTATATCTACCAGCGCTATCACAAGTCTTCTTATAAGACAGGCAGAGGGAGATTTTCCCCACACAGAAGAGGAGGAGGCAAAGTGACCAGGAAGGCAGAGCTGGGACTGATGGGGCCACAAGTGAAGGAATGCCAGCAGCTCCAGCAGCTGGAAGAGGCAAGGAATAGATACTCCCTTACAGCCTCTGGAGGGAACACAGCCCTGGGAAAGGCATGATTTCAGTCCCGTGACACTGATTTTGAACTTCTGGCCTCCAGACCAGTGAGAGAATAAATTTGTGTTGGTTTAAGACACTAAGTTTGTGGCTATTTGTTACAGCAACCATAGGACACTAATGCAGCACCACATGGATGATATTTAAGGACATGTAGTAGATGAGATCACCAAAAAAATGAGTGCAGACAGAGAAGTTATCAGGAAGTGAGTGGCAGGACTCTGAACATTTACAAATAGGAGAGGAAGAACTGAGATGAACTGACAAATGGCTTCCATATGTGTGTGACGCCGTATGTGTGCAAGGGAAACATGGTCAGATAGAACTGAATCACCAAAACACGGGTGATCATGAAATCCTAACTTTTGTCAGAATTTGCAGAGCTTGCAGGGAATGCAGTCTTTTCCCAAATCAGACAAGATAAAATTCAATGAACCTCATATGTGTGGTAAAGGGCAGGTCATTCTCCCTAACATATTAGTGACACAAGTGTGGTGCTATTTTTTCTTTTTGTAACATATGTATCTACATTTAATACAAACATTTATATCACGTTTGGGGGGGGGGAAGCATAAGTAAAATGATCCATTATGGATGGTTGGATTCTATTTCAAGAATTAATTAGAGCCTACAGAATATATTTTAAAATATTGGGTTTAAGTCATAGCTTGAAATGGGAATTAGGATGATGTTATCGATCTGACAGCCTTGGGCTCGTCATCATCTGATTAATGACTGAACAGACAGTAATTTCTGACAAATTTAATCTTCACCACAAAAATATGGGTCTTTTGCCTGAGTCAATGAAGACTTCCTTAAACTTGGATAATGCATCATGTCATTTTCAGTAACTTGGGTTGATATTTTCTTTGTGCAAAGCAAAATTACATGATGAAATATGCAGTTCTTATATAAAAGAATGTGTTTAGGAACAAAATGCCACGAATAAAAAAATCAAAGGAGTGGAAATCTAAATAAGAGTCAAATTACCTCAACTGAGGTAAAAAAGATGAAGTGATTGGGGCAGTGGGTGTGTCCATATGAAGAAAACTGAATGTGTTTTTTAAGGTACTCGGTAATGCGTTATGCAGGAAGCCCAGACAGATCCATGGTACCGAAACGCATAATCGAAAAAGACACACCAAAAGGGATGACCTGCTGGATCTGGGTGACAGTGTCAAATTATTATTATTTTTCTCCCTTTTGCTTCCTTTTCTCCATCTCCACTCCTTCCCTCTGTTTCCTTCTCCAAAAAGATCGTGTTAGCACAGACAAATGAAGCGGGTCAATAACATCCACCAAAAAAGATAGGATCTATTGAGCCAATTCAAAGGCAGACGAACAGTGGCTGTGGTCTCCTTGTGCATTAGTTCAGAGGTGGCTTCTTTGCAGTAAAGCATCGGAAAGCTTTCATTTACACTTCCCTATAAAACAAGGAAGCCTGTGGACTTAGGTAAAAACCTATTTGCTGAGATTTTAGCAGCCAAGCCTGTGTGTGCATATCTGTGCAGGAGAGAGGAAGAGGAAGACAAAGGGAGAGAGAAGATACTTCTCAGTCTAGTCTAAGGATTTTTAAAGCAACAGCAATGAAACACGTTGACCTTTTATGACTTCT
The DNA here is from genome assembly GCF_964194185.1 of Rhinolophus hipposideros. Lineage (NCBI taxonomy): Eukaryota > Metazoa > Chordata > Mammalia > Chiroptera > Rhinolophidae > Rhinolophus > Rhinolophus hipposideros. Next base: position 10,476,706 of record NC_138049.1, on the reverse strand, counting down.
GAATTGAGGACAGCTTCCTCCCTTTAAAGCTTCAATTATATTGCAGGTTTTTATGATTTGGGAAGATACCATGGTAACTTAGGCAAAGAACCCAAACCAGGCTGTGTGATGTGTTGAACTGTGTACCGTAACCTTCTACAGCTTTACCAGTATGGCATCAGAAATTATCCAATTACACGTTTTTAGCTTAATTTTCCAAATGCAATCAGAGTACGTGGTTTATAGGAAATACTATATCAGATTAGAAGAAAAAATAGAACAGGTGTATATGTAAATTCTAGGTTAATTGACTTGAAATTGTCATTTAAATTTTGAAGAAAAACAGAGTTGTTTTTTTCCCCTATAACTCAAGCATTGTTTCTGTTTTACAAATTTTTTTATTAGTTTCAGATGTACAAAACAATGTAATAGTTAGACATTTATCATTTATACCCCTCACGAAATGATAACCCCCCATCCCCCAATCTACTACCGCTATGACATTGCACACAGCCATTACATTCCCACTGTCTCTATTCCTTATGCTGTACTCCACTTCTTGTGACTATATGTATATAATATATTAAATTTATATATATATTAAATTATAGTTGACATTCATTATTGTTCAGCTTCAGCTTCAGGTGTACAGAGCAGTGATCAGGCATCTACATCATCCCTGAGGTGGTCTCCCTAATGAGACAAGTGTCCATCAGATACCCTACAAAATCTTTACAACATTATTGATTATATTCCCCAAATTGACTTTCGTATCCCCATGGCAATCTTGTGATTACCTATTGTGCTCTCTAATCCCCTCACCTTCCCCCTTATCTCCACTCCCCCATTTATCAACCCTCAGTTTTTCCTCTATGTCTCTGAGACTGTTTCTGATTAGTTCATTTATTTATTCTATTCTTTAGATTTCACATATAAGTGAGATCATATGGTATTTTTCTTTCTCTGTCTGACTTATTTTGCTTAGCATAATGTTCTCTAGGTCCATCCATATCATTGCAAATGGTAAGATTTCATTCTTCATGTCTGCGTAATACTCCATTGTATAAATGTACCAGTTTCTTAATCCAATCATCTACCGATGGGCATTTTGGTTGTTTCCATGTCTTGGCTCTTGTGAATAGCACTGCAATAAACACAGGGGGCATAGATTTTTTTGAATTAGCATTTTGGAATTCTCTGGATAGATACCCAAGAATGGAATTGCTGGGTCATATGGTAGCACAATTTTCAATTTTTTGAGATACCTCCATACTGTTTTCCATAGTGGTTTCACCAATCTGCAATTCCACCAACAGTACACAAGAGTTTCCTTTTCTCCACATCCTTGCCACCACTTGTTGTTTGTTGATTTATTGATGATAGCCATTTTGACTGGGGTGAGGTGGTATCTCATTGTGGTTTTTATTTGCATCTCTCTAATGATTAGTGAGGTTGAGCTTTTTATCATATGTCTGTTTGCCATCCGTATGTCCTCTTTAGAAAAATGTCTCTTCATGTCCTCTGCTCATTTTTTAATTTGATTGTTTTTTTTTTGGTGTTGAGTTCACTGAGTTTTTTATAAATTTTGGATATTAACCCTTTATCAGGTATATCATTGACAAATATCTTCTCCCATTCAGTAGGCTCCCTTTTTGTTTTATTGATGGTTCCTTAGCTGTGAAAAAACTTTTTAGTTTGACATAATCCCATATGGAAAAACAGAGTTTTGTCAGATATTGAACCATTTATGATTCTTTTGGTGGTATTTGCATTTCAGGAAGGATTTAGTAGTCTAAAATCACGCTGTTATTGGTTGTGGAAAATTATTTTATGACATGAAAAAGTGTTCATAATAAAGTTGGAGTGGAAAACAGATTATAAAACAGTAGATATTATGAGTCCAATTTTATTTATGTATATTTGTATATCTATCTATCTATCATCTATCTATCCATACATATACACTTAAAACACAAATATAAAAGGGTTTCAGTGGTTATCTCTGAATACGTGAGTTACCAATGATTTTCTTTTCTATGATTTTCTGTTTGTTTTACCAAATTTTATAATGTGAAAATTTTATCTGGTCATATGAAATCTAAATCACGCACACATGCACACACACACACACACACACACACACCCCAACTCATTTTAAAAGAAAATAACTTCATGTTCCAACTATATTAGAAAAATGGGCATAGGACTTACCTACCATTAAAAAAATCTATAGAACTGGACAACATATATTATACTAAACAACTGTTTTCAGGCAAAGCAAGGGTGTGCCCTTCGAAAGAAGGGAAGCACACAAGGTGAGCTCGGCACTATCTGCAGCTTTCTTTCCAGGAGTTCTTTGAAAACCCAGCCCTGGGAACTGAAGCCCAGACAGAAAGCGATGGTCTCTCTGGGTGGAGGAGACAGGCTGGTCCTGAGGCAGCCAAGGTAGCTGTTGAAGGACAGGTTCCCAGAGAGAAAGAAGCTGTACAGAGAAGGAACCCCAGAATACTGCATGGGATTCTTTGAATCTTTAGCCAAATCCTAAGCTTAGCATATGTGGAATGATAAGATCTAATGGAAAATAGTTACCTGGATGGAGACTGTGAACTGAAAAAAATATATATACATATAGCATTTGGACAGTGCCGAGAAATATAAGCTTCTGAGTGACTAGAGTGGAGACCGATGTCTCAAAAAGGCTGTCATTTATGAGTAGGGCTATAATAGCTCTAGATGCAGCATACCAAAGCCTCAAACCAAATCTCAACCAGTATGGCATAAAGCATGCCAGAAAAAAGACAACACGTCTGTTTCTTTACTAGACCCAAACTGATACACCTGTTTTCAAATTCATTGACCTTTGTTCACTGGTGTTGGATTGTAAACTAGGAGTAGGCAATGCATTCATAGAGACCACAGAAAACGCAATTCATAAAAAAAGTGATAAATTAGAATTCTTCACAATTAAAACATTGCTTTACCCAAGACATTGGTAAGGAAAATGAATGGGAAAGATCACAACTACACGTTTGTGACTAAATCTGCAAAGCATATATCTTTAAAAGGATGTATAGCCAGGAAATATTTTAAAAATTAATAAATCAATATTAAAAAGAGAAATAAGATCTTGAAAATGGACAAAAGGTTTAAACAGGCACTTCAAAAAAGAAACATATACAAATGGTCAGTTAGCACAGAAACACGTGATCAAATTTATCAGTTTCCAGAGAAATGCAAATTAAAACCATAACCAGATACCACTAGACACTCATTAGAATGACTAATATTAAAACACTACATATTGCTAAGAATCTAGAATTGGAACTCTGCTATAATGATGGTAGGAGAGTACAATATGATGGTCCTTTTGGAAAATATTTTGATAGTTTCTTAAAAAAGAAAAATACATGTACATTATGACCTGGCAATTCTACTCTTAGTTATTTTCTTGAAAGAAAGAAATATCATGTCCATAAAAATTCTTGTACAAGAATGTTTATAGAGGCTTTCTTCATAATATTAAAAAAAACCCAAAGTCTATCAACAGAAAGATGGATAAAATACTTATGGTATTTTATCATAGAATGGAATGCTAATTTTTGATAAAAAGGAACAAACTACTGCTACACACAATACTATGGATGATTCTCAAGAATATTAAGCTGAGTAAAAGAATCCAGACACAAAAGAAGTACATACTGTGATTCCATTTATATTAATCCAAACCAGCAAAATTAATCCATAGTGAAAAAACATCAGAAAAGTGATTGCTTCTGAGTGGGAAGGGGCATGGATTAATTTTAAGAGGGGCTGGATGTTTTCTATACTATTTACATAGGTGTATGTATACAGGAAAACAGATTGTACTATACCCCTCAGATTTGTGCATTTCACTCTATGTATGTAGGTATGTTACCTTTAAAAAGAACTGTAAAGATTGAATTTTTGTTAGATTTATTTTTGTTGTGTAATGGGTTAGCAATTCTGAAACTACATTTGTATTTTCTAGACTTCAACAAATGAGTGCCTATATTAAAAATAATGAGAGACACGTTTCTCACTGTTGGAATACAGATTTTAAATATGAAAGCATAGAATGTGTGTAATGGTGTCAAATTGGAATTGGAGTTATCAGAATGAATTCATGGTTATAAACAGATAATTATAAGTAGGTGTATGTGTGTGTGGGTGTGTGTACAAATTTCCTAAACTGCCTGTGTTTCCTACATATTTCTAATGAAAGGCCTGGAAGCAGTGAGTTGCCCATGGCCATGAGTATACCTAAGGCAGAGATCTTCTGGAAGGTACTAGGGCTCCTTGAAGGAAAGGCTGATTCTAAGCATGCAGCAGGAAAAGGACATAAAAGTTCTGGAAATTTTTTGTGTGCCACAAAGTTAAGAAAAGGCTCAAAGAATTGACAATCTGGAACAAATTAAGGCTCTAAATAAATAATGATAGTAATGGATTACAGTCCACTGAATGAAAAAACTCCATGAATCCTCTCTGATACAAAGAGTAAATGGATAAACAAACAAGCAAATGAATAAGGAAGAGGGATATGTCTTCCTTACAGTGGAGCGTCAATTGATAAATATCAAAGGAATAAATCATCAATTCATGCTCAACTTATTTAATGAAGTTTGATGAGGAACAGGATATTTACAGTCTCCATGGATCTCCCCACAAATTATTTATTATTTATCAAAGGAAAAAGTTACCTTTAAAGGGTAGAAATTTGTCAGTTATCACTTAAACCAACTAATCTAAGTTACTGTAACTAATATTGGGACGAATGGACGTCGTATGTCTCCTGATATTATTCACTGAGAAGGGCACAACACATCAGTGGTATTCCTGACAAAAAATGCATAATCATAATCTAATAATGAGGAAATATAAGACAAACTCAAATTGAGACACGTTCTACACAGTACGTGGATGGTAGTCTTCAAAATATTACACTCAAAGCAGAAGCTGAAGAATTGTACATATTAAGAAGGCTTTAGACACATGATAACTAAATACAACGTATGTTCCTAAATCAATGTGTATATAAAATGCATAATAGGTAAATATGTGTGTGTGTACATATGTTTATATCCATAAAAGATATTACTGGGATGATTGACAAATTTAAATATTCATATGTATTGTAGATTAGAAAATGTATCAATATTAAATTAAATTTCCTGATTTTGGTAATTATGCTTCTGTCATATATAGGGTGCCAGAGGTGTAGTAGATTGGGGGAGAGGGGTTATCACTTTGTGAGGGGTGTAAATGTCTAACTAATACATTGTTTTGTACACCTGAAACTACTTTAAAAAAATACCCAAAAAAGATCAATATAAAAATATACTATTTTTTCTAGGAAATCAGTATTATAAGTGTTGTGGGGGGAAGATCCCAGTATTTCCAGTTTCAAATACAGGGAGACACGGGCGGGGCGGGGAGGAGAGAGAGAGAGAGAGAGAGAAGGGGAGAGAGTGTAGAAAAGAAAGTGTGAAGGAGATAGGGAGAGTAAAATGGGTCAACTTAGAGATTGCTAAATCTGGCTAAAGGTTATATGGGAATTCCATGTACTATTCTTGCAACTCTTTTATAAGTCTGAAATTGTAGAAATATTTAAGTTAACAAAAAAATGGAGAAAATACTGAGACACTTCACGAAGGAAGATAAACGAATTGCAGGTTGGTTTCCTGGAGGACTGCTGGGTGTTTGATGGGGTTCCCCAAGGCAGCTCTATGAAGGGCATAGGGTTGGGTTTGGGGGGATGGGTGGCTGTGGACTGCCTCAGAATTGTGCTTGGTGTCTCCTAGAGTCCGTTCTACACAAGGTCGTGGTTGCATGTCCTGGTATCTGTGCATTTTCTTGAGAAATGATAGCATTGGTAGCAATTACTGGAAACTGCATCGATCTCTTTCTTTTTTTGGAGCAGAAATTTTACTCAGTTAAAACCAATTACAGAGAGAAAGTGAAAAAAATTTTGCTATACAACTTAGACTAGTGAGAAGAAAAATGTATAGTTCTTTAGAAGTTTAGCCAGGTTAAAAGAGATGCTATGTTCTGGAATCATCTTTAGGAGAGGCTAGATTTTATAGTCAGCAAGAAGAAGGCTAGAGGCCACTAATGAAAATCTAAACTGGCCCAACTCTGTTCTTCGCAGGGATAGATTTTCGAGAAAAAAAAAGAATTAAAAGGAAAAGTCTAAATATCAGAACTAAATGAACTGATTTCTCACATTCCAAGAAGGATCAAGTCCCAAGAAGGATAAAGTCCCAGGAACCCAACTGAATATTCCTGAAATTACCAGTGGCTTTTGCAAATAGAGAATTAGGCAGAGTAATCCCCACAGAATGCTGGCTTTGTCTGAAAGTACTTTCACTCCTCTCTACTCAGATTCCTCCACTTCTTCATCCAGTTCAAGGTTTTTCCTTGGAATCATGGGGACTTGTGTCGAGAGGAGGACTGCCATTTGTCCTACTCCTACAGAGAGCTGGTATGGATCACCTCGAGAATACTTTCCGGCCCACCAGAGTATTCAGTAGTAATGAAATATCCTGTACTCCAGAGTGTTCCTGCCGCTTCCCTTCCCCCATACCCTGGCTTTACCTCCAAACCTGACAAAGCGTCATGATAGCCACGGGCCTTCAGGGTTGATCCAGTTTCAAACAAACCTTTTACTGAAGCAAGTCACTTGAGGCTTTTGTCTCTCTTCAAAAGCAACATTTAAACTCTCTCATTTTTAGCTTAGGGAAATGCCATTTCTTTAGGGATTATACTTTTTGCCCAAATGGAAGCTTTACAGAAGTATAACTCTTAGGATACTGTTTCATAGACAAGATGTGTAGGAGTATAGACATTATTAAAAGAAAACAATAATACCCTGTGGAAGAGTTGGTAAAGTCTTGTATGATTTTACTTGTGTAGGGTTTTTATAGGCATTTTTAAAGCAAACATGCAAACCCAGTGTTTGGGTGTGAGTGGGGAAGGACTGAAGCTGTGTGTACACGTGGGTGTGGGTGTTCGCTGTGGGCAGCCAGCGTCCCCGTGTTGTTAGTAATCGCTGCGGTGGAAAGAGGGCTCCTGCCTGTTTGGGGCACTAATTCTACATGAGCTGCATTTGTGATTCATTTACAAACACTTGTCAACAGAGGTTTCAATCCGGAGGCGTTGGATCTGAGGAGGAAAAGGACAAACTAGCAGAGCTGACTCACTTGAGTGAAGGAGTCTATTAACCTATTTATAGGTAAGAGAGAAGACGGTTGTCTTTCAAATTATGTCACTACAGTCGGTATTTCTCTCTCTGTGTGTGTATCATATTATGATTTAGTTTTCAACTTCATAAATCACCTAACTTATCTTTAGTTCCCCCCAAAAACTCTATAATAAGTTCAAATGGACTATCACCCCTTAAGTAAAATTTGGGGGGAGGATTATATGAATTATATAAGTTGCTCATTTAAATGAGCGGATTAATATACTTAAAGTACAGAAGATCTAGCACTTAATAAGTGTAAAGTGTCATTATTATTATTAGCAAAAATGGAACAATTTAAATAACTTAGAGCCTCTCCAAGAAAAAGATATGCTCCAGAAATACAATTGTTTTGTTTCTTGTGATTGTTTAAATTCCCCCCCCGGCTCTGAGTTGGGAGTAGGAAGAATAACAACTTTGAATAAGAAAGGGGTTATAAAAGAAGCTAAAATATGTGCAGAGATTTTTGGAGGAGGAAAGAAGCAGATGGCAGAGATGACAATGGATAAGATAGTTTCCCGCACTGGCCTTCAGGTGGCGCTATAATCCCTTCAGAACTACATTCCTGTCCCCCTGGTTGTGTCTCTGAACTGGAGGAGAGGAGTGTGAGAAAGAAAAAGGTGTGGTGAGAAGAGGGGAAATGTAGGAAGTATTCATCTGGTAGGATGAAACTTTGGGGAGTGTCTGTAAACAGAAAGAGAAAATGTGTACATCCAAGGAGAGAGAAGAATTCTATAAAATGTATTACTAAAATCATCTTTCTCTGATTAAAGCAAACCAGGTTGATTTATGAAAAGAAAAATTTGGGGTTGTTTCTCTGATGTTTCATTTTCACATGTTTGATCTGGCAGATAGAGCTATGTAAGCAATATAATGCACGATTGAATTTATATACTAACACGTCTAAGTAACACTGGCTAGCGTCTGTCTCTGTCTAAACTGTGCAAATCAATATTGCAAACAAATCAATATATAACTGCAACAACAGGCTCTTATTTCTCTATTATCTTGGTGCCCATTTGCCTGTCCCGAAAGCAGGGATGGATCAGTCATTTTTTAAATCCATTTCAAGAGAGATTATAACAATTACCTATTTAGTCAGTCTGTGTCATTAAGTATAAATGAGTCTGTGATGAGAAAAGTCAAAGCTCCATTTTATTAGTCTTAATTTTAATTTTTATTTTTAGGTACCTAATTTGCTTTCACTTTTGATACCTTAGACAAAAGCAAAGTCAACTGCTGATCTCTTGGTTTTCCTGCAGTGAGTGTAATTGGACACTCTTTAGCAGTAGTACAAGTGTTCACATATAAGCCACAAAGCAATGAAGCCTACTAGATTAAAAAGAAATCTCTTAATATATTTGTGATTAACTGGCAACGGTAATAAGAAATTGCAGAGAAATGGAAATAAATAGAAAAGATTAACAAGATAGGACACAGGGATGGTTATTTGCATGGAAGGCAGAAAAGCGAAACGACACCCAGGCTTTCTATTTGCTATCAACCTGTTTAATAAATAAGTAATGGGGAAAAAGAATTTCCGCCCTCAGATTTACACATTTGGTACTCCTCTAGCTCTGACCTTTGTGCACGGCTGCAAATCTGATGCTAAAGAGCGAGTCTATGAATTATGGAAAACGAGAGATGATTCAGAGAACTTCTGTTAGAAGGAGGTAGCTCCGCTCTCTTTACCTCTATTGAGGACACAGAGTTCTTCCTTGGTGTCTTTTTTTCCCCCCACAGAGATTTGAGGATATATATTTTAATTTTCTTGACAACTTTGTTCAGTCACGTATCATCCCAAAGATTGTCCCAAAGAAAGTCATTCTGCCTGAAGGATAGCAGAGCTAATTGGATGAAAAGTTATTGCCATTGCTATCTACTATGGTTAATATCAGAAACTAAGCTGTAGGTTGGTACCTCGGAGAAAAATGCTGGATAAATGATAGTCAACAACAACACTATGTTGGCTCATTTCCAAAAGTGCCTGTCAGGAAAGTGGGTACCAGAGAGAAGCCAGCTTTACCTGATGTCTAATATTAGAAAATGACAAGCAATTGACCATAACTATAAAATCTGGGAGATGGCCACAAAATGATTCCTAGTAGCTGATTTCAATTACGTTAGAAAAAAGGAAAGTAAGATGTAGCCAAACTTGTTAGGGAGTGAATAAAGTACACCGAATAGAAGAAAATTACTAAATACTAACTAAATATATAGTAATTCTGTGAAACACAAAGCCTGTACACAACCCCACAACCTTTCTAAATAAGTTAAGTGTTCCTACTTTTGAGGAGGGTAAATACATTTAAAAAATAATAATAAGTCTTCTTAAGCTTAACTCTCTGCTTCTTTAATTATGCCAATATTGCCCTTTTTTGAGAATTTAATGGGCCAAGTGCTAAATTTTACACACACAATCTTTTTAAATTAATTAATGTTTTCAGTTTTATTGAGGTATAATTAAAAAATAAAATTATGTGATACTAAAAGGGTACAACAAGATGATTTTATGTATGTATACATTGTAAAAAGATTCCTCCATCAAGTTAATTAATATATCTGTCAACTCACATATTTACCAAGTTGGACTTTTTTTTTTAAGATTACACATATAAGCAGTGCTTGACTTTTTCTGACTTATTTCACTTAGTTTCCACCATGTTGTCACAAATGACAAGATTTCCTTCTTTATTAAAGGCTGACTAATATTTCATTGACATATATGCCACATTTTCTTTATCCATTTATCCGTCAACAGACACTTACATTGTTTCAACACCTTGGTATTGTGAATAATGCTGCAATGAACATGGGAGTACAGGTATCTCTACAAGGTAATGATTTTGTTTCCTTGTATGTATATCCAGAAGTGGGATTCCTGGGTCATATGATAGTTGTTTTTTTTTTTTTTTTTTTTTAATTTCTTGAAGGAACTTCATACTGTTCGCCATAATGGCTGTACTGGTTTACATTCCCACCAACAGGGTTTCCTTTCTCCACAGTGTTGCCAGCAATTGTTATCTCGTCTTTTTGATAATAGACACCCTAATAGGTATGAGTTGATATCTCATTGTGGCACACACATGATCTTATATAATCTTTCTTTTTTTTTAAATTTATTGGGGTGACAATTGTTAATGAAATTACATAATTTCAGGTGTACAATTCTGTATTACATCATCTATAAATCCCATTGTGTGTTCACCACCCAGAGTCAATTCTCCTTCTATCACCATATATTTGATCCCCCTTACCCTCATCTTCCTCTCACCACCTCCCTTACCCTCTGGTAACCACTAAACTATTGTCTGTGTCTATGAGTTTTTGTTTCTCATTTGTTTGTCTTGTTCTTTTGTTGTTTTTGGTTTATATACCACATATCAGTGAAATCATAGGGTCCTCTGCTTTTTCTGTCTGACTTATTTCGCTTAGCATTATACTCTTAAGATCCATCCATGTTGTCACAAATGTTCCTATATCATCTTTCCTTAACGCCGAATAGTATTCCATTGTGTATATATACCACAACTTCTTTATCCATTCATCTATTGAAGGACCTTTTGGTTGTTTCCATGTCTTGGCCACCGTACACAAAGCTGCAATGAACATTGGAGCACACGTGTCTTTATGTATAAATGATTTCAAATTCTTTGGGTAGATACCCAGGAGAGGGATTGCTGGGTCTTATGGTCATTCTATTTGTAATTTTTTGAGGAAACTCCACACTGCCTTCCATAGCGGCTGCACCAGTCTGCATTCCCACCAACAGTGTATGAGGGTTCCTATTTCTCCACAGCCTCTCCAACACTGTTGCTATTTGTCTTGTTCATGATAGCCATTCTGACTGGGGTGAGGTGATATCTTATTGTGGTTTTTATTTGCATTTCTCTGATGATTAGTGGTGTTGAACATTTTTTCATATGTCTATTTGCCATTTGTAAGTCCTCTTTGGAGAAATGTCTCTTTAGGTCCTCTGCCAATTTTTCAATTGGGTAGTTTGTTTTTTTGTTGTTGAGTTTCATGAGTTCTTTGTATATTTTGGATATTAGACCCTTATCGGAGGCACTGTTTGCAAAAATCTTCTTCCATTCAGTTGGTTGCCTCTTTATTTTGTCGATGGTTTCTTTTCCTGTGCAGAAACTTTTAAGTTTCATATAGTCCCATTTGTTTATTTTAGCTTTCACTTCCATTGCCTTTGGAGTCAAATTCATAAAATGCCCTTTGAACCCAAGGTCCATAAGTTTAGTACCTATGTTTTCTTCTATGCAGTTTATCATGTCAGGTCTTATGCTTAAGTCTTTGATCAATTTTGAATTAATTTTGGTACATGGTGACAGATAACAGTCCAGTTTCATTCTTTGGCACGTGGCTATCCAATTCTCCCAGCACCATTTATTGAAGAGGCTGTCTTTCCTCCATTGTATGTTTTTAGCTTCTTTGTGAAAAATTATCTGTCCATATTTATGTGGTTTTATTTCCGGGTTCTCAATTCTATTCCATTGGTCTATGTGTCTGTTTTTCTGCCAATACCATGCTGTTTTGATTATTGTAGCCCTGTAGTACAAGCTAAAGTCAGGTAGTGTGATACCTCCAGCATTGTTCTTTTTTCTTAAAATTGCTTTGGCTATTCGGGGTCTTTTGTGGTTCCAAACAAATCTGATGATGTTTTGTTCTATTTCTTTAAAAACTGCCATTGGGATTTTGATGGGGATTGCATTAAATCCGTATATTGCTTTGGGTAATATGGCCATTTTAACTATGTTGATTCTTCTAATCCATGAGCATGGAATGTCTTTCCATTTCTTTGTGTCTTCTTCAATTTCTTTCAAAAATGTCTTATACTTTTCAGCATATAAATCCTTCACATCCTTGGTTAAGTTTATTCCTAGGTATTTAATTCTTTTTGCTGCAATTGCAAAGGGAATTGTTTTTTGCATTTCTTTTTCTGAGATTTCATTGTTAGTATATAAGAATGCAATGAACTTTTGTACGTTGATTTTGTAGCCAGCAACTTTACTGTATTCGTTGATTGTTTCTAACAGCTTTTTGGTGAAGTCTTTAGGGTTTTCTATATATAGCATCATGTCATCTGCAAAGAGTGATATTTTAACTTCTTCATTCCCAATTTGGATGCCGTTTATTTATATCTCTTGCCTGATGGCTCTGGCAAGGACTTCCAACATTATGTTGAAAAGCAGAGGTGATAGGGGACAGCCCTGTCGTGTTCCTGAATGTAGAGCAAAGGGCTTCAGTTTTTCACCATTAATTATGAGATTAGCTGAGGGCTTGTCATAGATGGCCTTTATTATGTTAAGGTGTTTTCCTTCTATACCTATTTTATTAAGTGTTTTTATCATAAATGGATTTTGTATCTTGTCAAATGCTTTTTCTGCATCAATTGATAGAATCATATGATTTTTGTCCTTTATTTTGTTTATGTGATGTATCACATTGATGGGTTTGCGAATGTTGAACCATCCTTGTGCCCCGGGGATGAACCCCACTTGGTCGTGATGAATAATCTTTTTAATGCATTGTTGTATTCGATTTGCTAGAATTTTGTTTAGGATTTTAGCATCTGTATTCATCAGAGATATAGGTCTGTAGTTTTCTTTTTTTGTGTTGTCCTTACCAGGTTTTGGTATCAGGGTAATGTTGGCCTCATAAAATGAGTTAGGGAGTACTGACTCTTCTTCAATTTTTTGGAAGAGTTTGAGCAGGATTGGTATTAGATCCTCTTTGAAGGTTTGGTAGAATTCACTGGTGAAGCCATCTGGTCCAGGACTTTTGATTTTGGGAAGGTTTTTGATGACTGATTCAATTTCGTTACTGGTGATCGGCCTGTTAAGATTTTCCAGTTCTTCATGATTCAGCCTTGGAAGGCTATATGTTTCTAAGAACTTGTCCATTTCTTCTAAGTTATTAAATTTGGTGGCATATAGTCCTTCATAGTATTCTTGGATAATCCTTTGTATTTCTGTGGTGTCCGTGATAACTTCCCCTTTTTCATTTCTGATTTTGTTAATTAGTGTCTTCTCTCTTTTTATCTTAGTGAGTCTGGCCAAGGGTTTGTCGATTTTGTTAATTTTTTCAAAGAACCAGCTTTTTGTCACATTAATTTTTTCTATTGTCTTTTTGTTCTCTATTTCATTTAGTTCTGCTCTGATTTTTGTTATTTCCTTTCTTCTGCTGACCTTGGGTTTCGCTTGTTTTTCTTTTTCTAGTTTTTTAAGGTGTAACATGAGGTTATTTATTTGGGATTTTTCTTGTTTCTTGAGATAGGCCTGTAATGATATAAATTTCCCTCTTAAAACTGCTTTTGCGGCATCCCAAAAATTTTGGTAGGATGTATTTTCATTGTCATTTGTTTCTATGTATCTTTTGAGCTCTCCTCTAATTTCTTCTTTGACCCAGTCGTTCTTTAAAAGTATGTTGTTTAATCTCCATGTATTTGTGTTTTTTCCTGCTTTCTTTTTGCAGTTGATATCCAATTTCAAAGCTTTGTGATCAGAGAATATGCTTGGTATGATTTCAATCTTCTTAAATTTGCTGAGGCTGATTTTGTGTCCCAATATATGGTCTATCCTTGAGAATGTTCCATGTACACTAGAAAAGAATGTATAGTCTGATGTTTTAGGATGAAGTGCTCTATATATGTCAATTATGTCCAATTCATCTAATGTGTCATTTAGGGCTGCAATTTCGTTATTTATCTTCTGTTTGGATGATCTATCCATAGCTGTCAATGATGTATTTAAGTCCCCTAGTATAATTGTGTTTTGGTCAATTTCTCCCTTTAGTTCTGTTAGTAGTTGCTTGGTGTATTTTGGTGCTCCCTGATTGGGGGCATAAATATTGATGACTGTTATGTCTTCTTGTTGTATAGTCCCCTTTACCATTATGAAATGTCCATCTTTGTCTCTTGTTATCTTTTTCACCCTGAAGTCTGTTTCATCAGAAATCATTATGGCTACATCCCCAGGGATGAACCCTACTTGGACATGATGAATAATCTTTTTAATGCATTGTTGTATTCGATTTGCTAAAATTTTGTTTAGGATATTTGCATCAGTACTCATCACAGATGTAGGTCTGTAGTTTTCTTTTTTTGTGTTGTCCTTACCAGGGTTGGTGTCAGGGTAATGTTGGCCTCATAAAAATGAGTTAGGGAGTACTGACTCTTCTTCAATTTTTTGGAAGTGTTTGAGTAGATTGTTATTAGATCCTGTTTGAAGGTTTGGTAGAATTCACTAGTGAAGCCATCTGGTCCCGGACTTTTGCTTTTGGGAAGATTTTGGATGACTGATTCAATTTTGTTACTGGTGATCCGTCTGTTTAGATTTTCCACTTCTTCAAGGTTCAGCCTTGGAAGGCTATATGTTTCTAAGAACTTGTCCATTTCTTCTAGGTGATTGAATTTGGTGGCATATAGTCCTTCATCTGTTTCATCTGATATGATTATGGCTACACCTGATTTTCTCTGGGTACCATTTGCTTGGAGTGTCAATTTCCACCCTTTCACTTTGAGTCATGCTTGTCCTTGTAGCTGAGATGTGTCTCTTGGAGACAGCATATGGTTGGGTTTAGTTTTTTGATCCAATCTGCTACTCTGTGCCTTTTTATTGGTGAGTTCAATCCATTTACATTTAGAGTGATTATTGATACATGAGGATTTCCTGTCATTCTATCTTTAGTTTTCTGGTAAGGCTGTGTCTCCATTGTTTCTTTGCCTGTTTGTTGTTGTCTATTATTTCTTTGTGGTGGTATTCTATGATGTTTCCCTCTGTTCCTTCTTTTATTACAGTATATATTTCAGTTTGGATTTTTTTTGAGTGGTTACCATTAAGATTATGTAATAGAGAGTTTGATATTTAGAGTATTCCATTTTCTTCAGCACGCTTACTTTCTCCATTCCATATTCCGGTTCAGGCCTTTACTCTCCCCCTTTTTATGTTTCGGTTGCCACAAATTGTCCCTGTTGATGGTGGTCGAATAGCCTCCTTTAGTATTTCTTGTAGTGCAGGTCGTGTATTAGAAAATTCTCTCAGCTTCTGTATGTCTGGAAAGGTCTTTATTCCTCCTTCATATCTAAAGGAGATCTTTGCTGGATATATTATTCTTGGCTCATGATTTCTCTCTTTCAATAGTTTGAATATTTGCTTCCACTCCCTCCTGGCTTGTAGAGTTTCTGCTGAAAAATCTGATGATAATCTAATGGGCTTTCCTTTGTAGGTTACCGTCTTCTTTTCCCTGGCTGCCTTGAGGATTCTTTCTTTGGTGTTAATTTTAGACAGCTTCAATACAATGTGCCTTGGAGAAGGCCTGTTGGGATTGAGATAATTAGGTGTTCTATTTGCTTCTTGGATTTGAGGATCCAGTTCTGTCCACAAATTTGGGACCTTCTCATTAACAATTTGTTTGAATATATTCTCTGTTACCTTCTCTTTTTTTTTTCCTTCTGGTATGCCCATTATTCTTATATTGCTCTTTCTGATAGAGTCAGAACGTTCTTGTAGAGTTCTTTCATTTCTTTTAAGTCTCAAGTCTCTTTCTTCTTCCATCTGTGTAATTTCCAGGTTTCTATCTTCGATGTCACTGATTCTTTCCTCCGTCTGGTCAACTCTACTACCTAAGCTGGTTATTTCCTTCTTAATTTCTTCTATTGAGTTCTTAATCTACTGAAATTCCATTTGGTACTTTATTAAAATTTCTATCTCTTTCGTAAAATGCTCATGTTGTTCTTTGATTGTGTTTCTGAGTTCATTAAATTGCCTTTCTGTGTTTTCTTGCATCTCGTTGAGTTTTTTCAGAACTGCAATCTTGAATTCCCTGTCATTTAAGTCACATATTTCCATATCTTTAAGTTCCTTTCCTGGAGACTTTTCACTTTCTTTCTGAGCTGTCTTGTTGCCTTGGTTATTCATGGCAATTACTGATTTATTATTTCTCTTCCTAGACATCTACAGGAGTGGCTTCTGCAACAGGTTGATAGGAAGATGTCTTTCTTTTGTTTGCCAATACTTGTTGGTAGAATGTTTTATTTTCTCTCCGACTGTAGCCTTTTTTTCCTCTCTGACACAGTAGTGCTATGTTTTCTCTGCACTATTCCAGCTTCTCACACAATGGGGGGATTCCCTGGGAGACGAGCCTTTCCTCTGTTAACAGTTCACCTGGGTCATAGGGCGCCATAGGGTGTGCGGAGAGCTTTTGAAGTTCCAAAGCTCTTTCTGCACCCGATTCAGAGCCCGTATGTTTCAGCAGTTCTGTTTACTCCTGCAGGGATCTGCCCAGATAGCTGGGGCCAGGGGTGGGGTGAGTTGTGAGAGGTGGCCCAGAGCAATGGTGGCAACCACCACCACAGCTGGTCCTGCTTCCACAGCTCCCTCCATTTTGCCCGAACTAGTTGGGCAGCGAATCTGTGTCTGCGGTCCACCGTTCTGAGAACAGCAAATATCCTGTCCTTTTGATCTGACACTGCTACTTTTTCACTTCTAGCACTGGGCAGGTGGGGGTGGGGCGAGCTCTTGGAGGGTAGGGAGGGGGCGGCTAGTCTCCGTGACTAAGGCTTCCGTTCTCTGCTCTGCAGTGAGGGCTTAAACCACAGTTTTCAGCCTTCTTCCCTCAGTCTTTGCTCCGAGGACTCTGCTGTGAGCGTTGGGTTCAGCCGTGTTCTATGCTGCCCCCTCAGCCCTGTGGGCCGTAAGCGGAGCCCTAGCAGTCCGAGTTCTTCCCTCTCCCACAGCTGCGGTAGTTCCGGGATGCAGCGAGCTCAGAACACTGAGCTAGGTTGCGGCCTGCACACGCGCTGCTCCGTCTCCGCACTTCTCCCTTCCCTCCTCCCCCTTTTGCGCGATTCTCCCACCTTTAGGTGAATTCAGTAGTGGGCCTCTTCGTCTTGCCTGTCTGCTGTGCAGGGAGTCCTTTGTGGAGTTATTGTTGTCTGATTAGTTGTAAATTCCAGGGGAGCTTTACAGAGGCTCACCTCACGCCACCATTTTGATGACGTCACCTTATATAATCTTTCTAATAACTTTGTGAGGTACTTACAGATAAGGAAACTGACCTACAAAAAATTGAAGTAAGTTTCTCAAAGTCAACTAAATAGAATTCACATCCAGGCCAAAACCAGAACTCATGACCAACGTACTCATGACCAATTGCCTTCATGCCTTGTATTCCAAGACAGCTGAGTGTCACAGTCTGGGCCCAAATACCTGCTTTTCTGTCACGTAGCCAGCCATGTTGCAATTTAGGAAGACCAGCTTTTTACAGTCTTAATAGCTTTAGTGTCAGAATAATCTTAACAATTGTTTTGTTCTGTCACTGCAAGGTGGGTACTGCTTCTTCTTTCTTTAGTTTCTTTAAATGAGACTTTTGTTAACATATTTACAGTAGATCAGCTGGTGTTCAAGCCCTCTCTGTATCAGACTTTTATTCTGTTGTGACACTTCATTCCTTAGGCCCTCACCAGGTAGAAAATACCTCCTTGCTTACAAAGATACATGGATTTCCATTCATTAATTCCATGGTACTTTAAATAACCTGCCCAATTCTGTGGCCTTTGAAACATGGTTCCATTAGATTTGTGTAAGGGCCAAGCTTTTATTATGTACCTCAAAAAAAAAAATCAAAATCTATAATTAGACCAAAATAAAACCTGGAGGTTTCTAAAGTCTCTATGGAGAAAACCACAAATCTATTCAATTGTTCCACTTAGTTTTGACTCAGCCAGTAATATTTATAGAGAGGTCATTATGCTCACAAAACTGTCTACCAGGAGCCTGAATCATGATTCCTAATAAAAATGAGTTTCAAACACTCTAAGACCTATGAGACCAATCAAGTGATTTCAAAACATTTATTAGAACAAAAAAAATGTTTGGTAGATATTGAGAATTTCTATCCTATATATTAACATCATACTCTTGCAACATAGTCCAAAAATCAATATGATGTATTATATTGAACTTTCCTGTTTGCTTGTATAATTATGAATTACCTGGCAAGACATAAATCATAAATACTACTTACTTGGGCCCTGGTTGTAAAACTCCAGAACTGACAGAATCAACAAGGAAGGGTCCTCAGGTCTTGGTTCCAAAGTCTTTTTGTTTACTTGGGTTTCAGTGTATCTATTTTAATCCTAAATGGGGTCCTTTAACTTGAGGCCCCGTAAACAAAAGATTGAGAACTAAGATAATACTACAGGAAAAATATTTTGGAGTTTTCCACCCAGGAAATGCCCTCACATCTGTCACCACATTATGTATACTTAGGTATGATTCAATTTGGTCAATGGCACCTCTCCACCAAAGGGTTGGTAAATGAAGGCAATCACCATGTCCAGAAGCAAGTTCTCATTTTGTTCCTGGTTTTCTTCATCTTCTAGGATGATATGACCAAATTGCCAACTTCTATGTTATAGTAATGATTCCAAAATGAACAATATAACTTACTAATGAGCTATAATTACTAGTTTTGTTGTTATGTTGTGTTACATTATGTTGTGTTACATTATGTTGTTATGTTTTATGTTATGTTATGTGTTGTTATGTTTTGTTATGTTATGTTATGTTACATTATGTGTGACCAAACAGATGCTCAGAGGAATGAAAAGACTTGCTCATAGAAATAAAGGTACTGCATAGTTGAATAAGGTTTTAAGCTCAGTCTGGATCTCTCTGAAGCACATAGTGGTTCCTCCACTAAATCAGATCCTTCAGGATAGTCCCATGCTTTATAAAAATTGTTTTACAACAAATGTATCTATGGCTGGTTTTTGAGCTTTTAAAAACTATAGTATGGAAACTTAAGCAACTTGCCTTATTCCACTCAATATTATGTTTCTAAGATTCATCCAGGTTGTTGCATATATAGCTGTCATTTATTGATTTTTCACTCCTGTTTAAAATTCCATCACATGTATATTCCATAATTTATATTCTCATTTTCTTGCTGTTTCCCTCCAAAATTTTGCTATGAAGAACAATGATTCTAGAACATTTGTATAAAATCCATTTGAGTTACAGGTGTAAGTGTTCTTTAGGTTATACACCTAGGAATGAAATCACTGGGTCAAAAGGTATGCATCTATATAACTTTAAGAAGAGAACACCAAATTGCTTTCCAAAATGAGTATACCAATATACACCCATAACAACTATGTATAAGCATTCCAACAGCTTGGTATCTTGCCAACACTTAGTATTTTTAAGACTTCATTTCTTTTTTCTATGGTAAAAGGTGATTACTTATTCTGTGAAATACCTGCTTATATTATTTATCTATTTCTCTATTCATTTGTCTTTTTATTAGTTTTTGAAGGACTTCTTTATTTACTGGGGTCACAAAGTCGTGCAAGTTTGTGCTGGAAAAGATCTTCTCATCTGGGGCTTGTCCCACAGGCTTGTCCTCACAGTTGCACTGTGCTAAGTTGCCCTCTCAGTCTTCCCTCTTATTTTCCTCTTTATGTTTATGTTTCAAGGCCATATTTTTCATTAGCTACTTGGCCAGCAGGGTCCTGTTCCAATCTGTCTTCTGTCCTGGGAATTCTACCACTGCCTTCATACCGTTCATTTCATGAACTTCTCTCTGGTCACATCTTCTTTTTGTCCTTCTCAGTCCCATGAACTACACTAACCATTACGCCCTTGGACAGTCCTGCCATTTTTTCGGGTGCTCTGGCCCCACGGAGAGAGTCATCAACACTGTGAGAGAGGGTGCACAACCCCTTAAAGATTTTTAAGTGGGAGACTAATTTCTATGACACACCCGCTAGAACACTATCCTCTTAAGAACAGACTGTTTTTTCTCCAAGTTTTTTGTTGGTGTTGATGACTCAAAAAAAACATAAAATTGTCCTTCTTCTCCCGAGAAACAAAATGGCTGAGCTCAATAAGCAAAAGCTCCCTCAAACATAAAGCTGCTGCTTTTCGAGGCAAAAGGTGCCTTTCCGCACTGTGACATCATTTAGCTCCTTCCTGCCTCATTGCATGTGAGTTACATTTGTGCTTGAGATCATTTGCGCTTGCTTCTCTATACACTGAATGCACTGCTTGAATGTCCTTTGAGCTGGCTCATTTTAAAATTTTCTCTTTTTGAATGCCTGGGTTGTATCAGTTTGAGTCACCTCACACACACAAGACCTGAGAAAGCACCATGGGTAGTTAAACACTTAATAAATGCTTCTTCATAGTGATAAAAGTGCACTAAAATATTTATTAGCGTTAGGTTTTCATAGGTTCCAAAATCCTTTCTGTACCATAAATAATATAAAACCAATAATTAGGTCTGAAGAAAAACTACCCTTTTATAAGACTGTGGTAAAACTAACAAATCTGTGTGCTCTCCACCAATCTGCAATTTTCCATTACCCAACAGGTCCTTCTTTGTCTCTTTAGCTACAAAGGAGGTCAATGTTAACTGCAGGTTTCATACCTCTGGGCTGAGGCTTTTTCCATTCTTTTATCTCCCAGTGGGACCATTCTGACTGTAGACTTCTGTGAACACATAGCTATGTGGGCCACTCTTCCTGCCCATCACTGACAATCTCTCACCTACTGTGGGTTCTAGCACTTGAGGTGGCACCTGCATAGGTGAAAGTGCTGGGTGTCTAAGGTACAGGAAAGAGTGCCTGCTCTCTGGCCCTGCCATGGGAAAGACTGGTAGAGGCACTCCTCTACGTCTTGAGAAAGGAACAGATGAGTCCTAATGTCCCAGGTCTGTCCCACTCTCCTCATCTTATCATTGTCAGAATTTGGACACGTACTTTGATTAACGACAAAATTCTGGGAAAAAGAATAATCCTAAACATAGGCCTGCTGGTGTGGGGGGATAACTGGGTCTCATTTACATGCTTAACTCCAAAAGGAGGGAGGGAGGGAGGAGAGGAGGAGGGAGAGACTAAGGAGGATGGAGGAGGCGATGAGGGGAAGAGAGAAAGAGGGAAGGAGGGAAAGGAGCGAGAAGACAAAGAAAGTGAAAGTCTCTTATGAAAGTGAGGGGATGCCTGGAATTTCAATTAGTACTTAATCCCTTTACTCTGAGATCCTGACTTGTTTAAAAATGAAAATGTCACAAGCTGGTTGGCTGAATAACTCATTACTTTATTATCATGTCATTTTCGCTGTAATATGACAGAGGAATCAGAAAGATGGGTGGGGTAAAGGATTGAGAAAAAGTTGGGGTAACTGCACAGCTGAAAGGTGAGCAGAGGAGGAACAGCATGACATGGTGAGGTCACCAAAGACTCAGGCCTCCTTTCACACGTGGGTCACAATCTGTTATCTCAGCATTATCTCTGGGCTGAATGTCCACCTCCTCCTTTACCAGGACCATCCATGCCATAACAACAGCCATCATCTGCAGAATTTCAGAATGGAACCACCTTGCTTTTCTTTCCCTGCACACTTCACCCCCCCCAGATGCACTAATGCACACTGGACATGGAGGGTGCTATCGTGGTGGCCTTTGTAGATTGATGGACCTGGATTTGAGTCAAAGCTTTGCCAAGTACATTATTAATACCTTGATTTACATAAGTATCCCAAACCCCAGTTTGACCATCTGTTTAATAGATGATTCTTGAGCCTGTGTTCCAGGGGGCATTTAAGGAATTTATGTACATAAAGTTCTTAGTATAATGCTTGGCACATAGAAAGACCCCAGTAAATGTTAGCTGTTATTTATACAACACAATATCAAAAAAATGAAATAAAGATTGTGAACACAAGGATGATTTCATTTGGTTATCTGAACTAGATACTGCCCTGGGATTGGCTCTCTCTCTCGCTCTCTCTCTCTCTCTCTCTCTCTCTCTCTCTCTCTCTCTCTCTCTCTCTGTCACTAGTCTACTGTGAACCTGGACAAGCCTTTTTCTCTTTGTGGGCATCCTCTGGTTCCTCATGTATAAAAATGAAGGGATTTTACTATAGAGGTCTATTCCACCACTAAGATCCTATCACACTCTGATCCCACTTACTCCTCTTTTCTAAATACATACACCGGTTTCCAAATGTCAAACTGAGGATGAAAAATGTTGTATGATATGATAAAATTGTGAATATCGTCTCCATGTTAAGCCTCTGGAATACAGACTTATTCTACAATGTACACTCCTGATGGACAGATTTTGTTTTCTTCATTAATATATTCCTGGCACCTAGAAGCGCTTGCAGCACACAGTAATGTTCAGAAAATATTTCTCAAGTGGAAAATATTAATACCCTATGTAAAAATTGGCACTTCAGGAAGAAGGAAAGTGACTGATGATCATTTTCGAAGATTTTACATTTTAGTAATCAAAGAAATCCAGTTAAAACATGGCATATGATTTGTCACATGTTAAATAGGCAGGTGTGAAAAAATAACAATGCTCACATCATTGATAAGTGATAGAAAATGACCACCATAACACTGTTATACTATAATATTTCTAGAACTCAATGTCTTAAAAATGTGCATATAAAAAATGTGCATATGCTTTGACCCAGCAATTCCACATCCAGAAATGTAGCTTAAGGAAATAATTAAGGGCATGCAAAGACTTAGACTCAAAAATGCTGTTTACACTATCAAAATTTGAAAACAACCAAAATGTCAAACTGTAGGCAATTTGTTAAATAAAAGACAATACAGTCTTTTCATGAAATACTAATTAGCCGTTAAACACATTGCAAATAAATATTTATTAACAGAAATACTCATAGTAACAAATGCTCAATGTAACAAAAGGCAATTTATGAGATTGCATGCACAGCACAATTCCGTATAAAAATCTATAGAGATCCATAGAAAAGATTCCTTTGGCTCACATCTATAAAATTAACATTGGGATCGCTTCTCGGCCTTTTGGCTAAGATCAAGTGTAAAATTAACATTGGTTATATCTAGGTAGTGAAGGTATACATTTTTGTATTTTTTCTCCTTTTTGCTAATTTTCTAATTTTTTCTACTATAGCTATACATTGCTTTTATAATGAAATAATAAATCGTATTAATTTAAAAATTTACCTTTTAGCTTTAATAAATAAATGTAGACTTCTAGGGAGGCTTATATATACATATATATATGTATATATGTATATATGTATATATGTATATATGTATATATGTATATATGTATATATGTATATATATGAACTGCACTATTTGCTCATCCAGACTTTCTTACACTATTATTAGCATAGCTAAATTAATCAGATTTTAAGCTCCTTAAGGGCAGGGTTTACATCTTTTCTTTATTCTTCAAAGGATCTTACACCTCTTTTGGCTGCTTAATAAAAATTCACTGCTCTGAATTGAGTCAAGTGCAAGTTCAATTCCTACTCTCATTAACTATCCCCTATAAATCAATTTAAACAGGTCTAGTAATAAGAGTATCCCCCAAGGTTTTCTTTTTATTGTAATCCAGTTCCTCACGATGACGGTCACTTGGGGACAGAGTCTTCCACTCTCTGTGCCTGCGTAGAAGCAGGGCACTATTTATTTTCCCTTCCTCCGGGGTGGCTGGACTAAGTATTGGGAAAGTGGGTTCAGCTCGCCTAAACAAGAACTTCCTAATACTTAAAGATGGACACAAGTAGGAGATGGCCGCGTAATAAGTTCACAAACTCCCTTTCCCTAGAGATACCTATGGTGGGTGAGGAGGACAAACAACCCTGGCACAGGCGGTGACACTGCATCAGAGATGGGATTAGGTGACCTTAGACAGTTTTTCCAAATCTAACCGTACCTCACTTCCCTTGGGCCTCATCGGCTAAGGAACCAAGGGCAAGGGTAAGAGAAAGTGTACAGCTGAATGTCTTGTTTGGCTCAATGCTCCACCTGGCTGACCCTTAAACTCTGGATCCGGACACCCCCTTCCCAAAGCCCCACGCCGTCTCTCCCTCCGTGGGATGGACGCCTACCCATCACATGGTGCACCTGTGAAGAGCCCTTCCTCTTCCTCCAGAGCTGAGATGAACACGAGCTATCATCTATTGAATGTTTAATATTATGGCAAGTAGGTAGGCGTGTGATGTGAATGACTTCACTGTATACGCTTAAAACTACCGGAGGAGGTAGGGTTGTACAGATCAGGAAACTGAAAGTGAAGGTGAAACAATGCACCGAAGGCCACACCACTCGTAAAAGCAAAGACGGAATTTAAACCAAACCTGTTTGGTTTGACTTCAAAATAATGTACATAGTCATACCCCCCCGGGAGCAGAGGGACGCTGTCAGGGTTTCCAGGAGCTGCTCTGCGAACAGCGCCTGATTCTCGGTTGCATCGGACTCCCTTCCCGGCCTCCGCTCTAGCCCAGCCCAGCACCCACTCTGCTTCTCTCTCCTGCTCACACTCTTCCTGCTCCAGTCGTCCGAAGGCCCCAAGTATCTCTGCCCAGCGTGTTCCTTCCAATTCCCAGCCTCCAGGAGCATCCGCAGTTGTCCAAACCACAGCGTGTGAGGGCGGCTGGGAAGCTCAGGCTCCCAGGCTGCGGGCAGGGCGCTCCAGGCCGCACTGCTGTTCCTTCTCTGTTGCAGAAGTCTCAGCAAAGCTCCAGCCAAAGGAACCCTCAGATGCCCCTTCTTCGCACACAACCCCCGAAGGTCTTTGGAGGTCCCCCCTCCCCTGCAACCTGCTGTCTGGTGTTCCCTGAGGCAGGAGAGCCTCTTCATTAAAACCCACGGGGATTCACTTCTTTCTGATGAGACAAGCAGCTGTGAGTAGAATTCAGTTTTGGTCCACATAGTTCTCTTGTGTCTATTTCCCAGCTGAACACATTTAAGTCTTTCCTTTCTTTCTCTCCCTTTCACAAGAGCATGTTGCCTTGCTGTCTGCAAATTCTCGGAGTTTGGCCACTTGAGTGCTCTGCAATCCGTGCGCATTTTCTCCAGTGGGTCTGTCTGGCTCTCTCCTGCTGGGAGGTACTGCCCTTTCTTTACTCTGTATGCAGTCCCAGAATCCTGGGCCACAGCACAGAAAGATATGCCTGGTTTATCTACCACAGCCAGAGGAGCCTGGGGGATACTGATTTCATAGCTAATGTTGGGTGGATAAACTTGTTTATAAATATTGATGGATACTGACACGTTGGTCCAGGCTACTCTCAAGGAGACTGCATAACTTCCCTCTAGGTTATTATTATTATTTTTTTAGTGATATCATGAAATTAATGCAACACATTTTCTGTCATACTGCTTATACCCATAGTAAAGAAAAATGTCCAAAGAACACCTTTAAGAAGCATGAAGCCATAAAGTAACTTAAGGCATTCTAATTCAGCCACCATTTTAGAGTATATAATGCGCAGCCCTTCCTGCTCTAATTTCCTCAGTTGGTGTACTTTTGCACTGCTGTTTCTCTTTGTTCTTTGTGCTTGTCCACTCTTGGAATGGTCCCTGAGATCAGGCATGTCATATGCAATGGTTTCTAGCACAATGTCATGTCAGTTTAGATACACATGCAAGATTTGCAAAAATTTTTTTTTTTTTTAAATCTCAGTTGGATCATCACGTATCTTTCTGGTTTTTGTGGCAAACGGGTGGTTAATATGTATATCTTTTCTGAATACCAGTATGTGATATTGCATAAAACATCCAGACATTCATTTGTTTATTATTTTCTCTTCCCAACTCACACTGGAATGTAACTCCCTAAGAGCAAAGACGTTTACTATTTTATTCACTGCTGTAAACTCATGGGCCAGAAAAGTAGAATATCATGAGCAACTCGTTTATCACAATAACAGGAAGGTTGTTTCACATTGGGAAATCAAAAAATTATAAATGTGTGTGTGTGTGTGTGTGTGTGCGTGTACACAAAACAATTGTTTAAAATAGATGAAGTTCATAAAGAGGTATTTTTGGGGAGAGAAACTGCAAACATTTAATTAGTTTATATAAAGATGCTCTATCGCATTAGCAGTCAACGAAATACAACTCTTTTTAAAAATACCATGTAACACCTACCAGACTGACAAAAGTCTAAAACTCTGACGACACGACAGGATATTGGGAAAAGGGTCCTCTAATATTCAGGTGATGCAAATTTAATCAGGCACAACTGCTTTAGACAGTAATTTGTCATTGTCTTGCAAAGTTTAACTTGTATATACTTCATGTAGTCGAGACCATCAGCATCCTCCCGTCCTCCCCTTGGCCAACCCTGGATGTGAGATACAGCTTAGATGAACAGGCTCCAGACAGGCTGATGGTTTCTTAAGCCTCTGCTAGGAGCTTGCTCAGCCTGTGTTTAGATCAGGACGGAAGTGCCAAAGTGTTTATTCCTCTCAGAGCAAACCTGAACAATAAGGAACAGAAAGTGATGGAAACATAGTCCAGCTTCCTCACTCCTTGGAGGGACAGTTCTGACGTAGGTCTAACAGTCTCTTGAAGGTCCCCAGTGGAACTGTGTTGCAATGGCTATACCAGTAACCACTCATTACTACACCATTTATGGGCATTCCTTTTTTCCCTCATTTCCCCATTCGCTCACTGTGCTTCTGGAAGAACTACTCAAATAAACTCCCACACCCAAATCCATCTTTCAGGATCTGGATTTGGTGGAATCCAAACAAAAGCAGCTCTACTCCTAGATAAATACCCTAGAGAAATTCTTGCATGCCTTGTACCAAGAGATAGTTCTAATACTATTTATAGGAGCATGGTCTGTGATAAGAAAAACTTAGTAACAATTCAATGCCCACTAATGGAAGAATGGATAAATAAACTGTGATATAGTCATTTAATGAAATACCATATATAAGTAAAAATTAGTGAACTATAGTCATATTAATTGACTTCAGTAAATTTTAGATATATAACATTGAGTAGAAAAGATGCCGAGAGTAGATATAATATTTTTATTAAACTAGCTTATGTTTTATTATAGAATAATAAATAGTCCATTGAATGAAGGTACCACATGTTGTTCATCCATTCAGCTACTTGAAGTGCATCTTAGTTATTTATAGTATTTGGAACTTAGAAATAAAGCTGTTATAAACATTAAACAAACAAGCAAACAAGTAAACTGAGCAATATACTGGCAAGGGTTTGTAAATAAATGTAGTGAAATCTTATAGAAAAGCAGAAGAATGATAATAGACCAAAATTCAGGTCAGGACTTACCTTTACAAAGTAGGAAGGGGGGTGGGTTGACGAAGTAGCCCGTGAAACTATTGTGTAGATTATATTTCTTTGGGGTGGTAGGTTTACTGAGGTTCATTTTAATTTCATGCTTCATGGCTCATATGTTACTAAAAATGGAAAAAAGTGACAATGTTTTAGATACAATAAAAACATTTATTAAATTTCATGTTCTTTTTTGAGGAATCACTGTGATACAATATGCTAAAATACATAAATTAGTTGAGGGATATGATTGTTGTCCCCAAAGACTTTACATATTTTCATACGTTTTTGGTTCATGTTTTATAGTCTGCAAAATCTGTGAAATGTATGAAGATTCTTTCATAGGGAAAATCTGCTTTAAACATTTCGACTCTTTTCCTAGGTTTCTTTCAGTAGAATTTCAACATGATAACTTAAATTTCCCAGATTGATAGCTGACATAGCCCATAGATATTCTAATAAGTGATAATACGTCAGTGACAATATATTTTGATGTCTTATATTTCTTCATCTCAGATAATGCCAACTTACATTTATTATGCTTGGAATTTGTGTGACATTGTACACCCTGAGAGTTCCTAAAGTCATGCAGAGCAAAACAACTTACCCCTAAAAGGTGCAGCTTGGCAGTCTTCTTCTCTTTAACTTAAAAGTACATGGTGATAGACTAAGTATTTATATATCTTAGAGATAAAAATCTCTTTTATCATGGTGATAAATTACTGAGCCATATTTAACGAAAAATCCTCTGGTCTAACTTTCTATATTTAAAACAACTTTAAAATTTTGCAATTTGATATGATGAGAATGAAGTCCAATGCTGCACACAAAAGCAGGTGGCCGAAATTACAAGGGAATTATGTGGAAAGGACACATATGATGTAAAGGAAGGACGACATGTGTTATCTTCTTCCAAAATATTATTGCCATTTATAAAAACCTATTGACCAAGTCAATTAGTAAATAATAGATTTAAAAATGTATTTGTTTTGAAAGTATGAATCCTATAATGATAAGATAAAAAGGTGCATACACACACACACACACACACGGTTAGACACTTACATTCATGAACTTCCCACTCTGCACATACATGGTGGAACTTCTTGTTTCTGTACAAATAATTGTACAGATAATTAATTTAAAATGATTCAGTGAAGGCTTAATATGGATTACGAATCCTGGATTTGTGATTTTAGTAGTGATGACAGAGCCAAGACAATTGCTCAGAAAGCGCATGTACCCACATCCTTGCCTTCGTACAAAGTAATCACTGCAGACCTCTCCTAGCTAATTCCTGTAAAGATGGAAAACGAAAACATGACAGTATTTGCAAACAAAAGATGTGTATCCACTTTGAGAAGTACACAGATGGGGCTAAATAGTCCACCAACGGATCAGAATTTTTAATTCTTTTCTTTGTATCTTAAATGGGTATATCTTAATTCTTGTTTAAGAAAGAAGAGCTCTAGATTTGGTATTTCTTTTTTACCATATTTATGACCCTTCAAAAGGATATTTTTGATGTTAGAAAAGAAAGACAAAACAAAGAAAGAAACATCCCTTTGATTTAGGAAAATCCTTTGTTCAACATGCCATATCTGTGCTAATAAGTGCCAAAAAGTTTCAAAAATGGTGAGAAAGATAACGTTCATTGTGTACTGATATAATGCCAGGAATTGTAAGGCGATAACTAAATTTCTTTTCCATTTATAAAACTCTTTTGTAAAAACCTGAATCCTAAAGCAACACAATATTAATAAAAATGTCTTGCATTCACATGAAGCTTTTATAATTCATTAAGCAGTCCTTCTTACCTAGGGAGAAGAAAATCATTTATTGTATGCTGACTCTGAGCAGTTCAGGGGCATGGAGATTTTATGCATAAAAAATTTACTCCTCATGATATATTGAAGAGGTGGGTATTATTTCTCCCAAAATTCAGATGAGAAAACAGAGATATTAGAAAATGTAAGGGGACTGCCTAAAGTCACATTCAGAAAGTGTTGAAGCTGCATTTGTAATTCTGAAGTCATGGCACTGGGTATCCTCTATTCGGCGTGGGCTGTCTCTAAGTCATGAGGTAACTATTAAGATACCCAACATCTGCAACTTATAAAAAGGCAACACTGCAGGGTTTTGCTGTCCAAGTCTTTGTGTTTCTCTTCAAAAGTACCCAAGAACCTTGATTCACTCCATTCCAGGCGCGCCTACAGCAAAGGAGTTCATAAAGGTCACCATTGTGACATTAAAGAAGGAAATGCCCCTTATTTTCTATTATTGTGCAGATGACGTTCCTGTCTCTTCGGGTAATGACACTGACTCATAATAAAGTTATGCTAACCAGTTAAAAGCCCAAAATGGTGGAAACAATTAGAGACTTGTCCCGAAAGAGGAAAATCAATAACGAGGAGAACTAAACAACCCGAGTCTATCACTGAATATATCAAAGAATTTGAGACAAGGAATTCACACAGTTCCTTTTAAAATAACAACTGAAAACTCATGAGCCTAGGAAAATAGAAAATAAGGCTTTGATATTTCAGGAACTGTGTTCCTCTCTTGGTGGTGAATTGTTTTACAGACTCACACTGCAGCTTATACATCTTCCACTATTAAATAGAATGAGCTTTGAAATGACTCTACCCACTTGTGTAACCACTGTTCATAATGTACTTAATTTGGCACAACTCAGAGACTACTTCCTGTACAAAAATAAAGGAAAACATTCCTTTTCATAAGACATATCACCAAAATAACATTGAGAAATCTTGCAATAGACAATATCTATTTGTTCCTGGGATGTATTTAGTTTTCCCAGTTAGTAATATTGATTCCATTCTCTTTATCCATTTGGTGTTTTTCCTAATAGGGAAGCTTCTAGAAAGTAAACTGACTGAGATTTTTAAAATATTCCCTGTCACATTTCCCTGAATTTAACCTCAGTGTACACAGGACTCAAGAAGTTCACAGAAGGACTTAAACGTTATCTGCTTTGCCAAGTACACACTGCATTCCGAAAGCAACAACTGGTACATGTTTTCATTGCACATATGTTTGATGAACCATACTTCAACTGAAGAAGATGGAGTGGGATGAAATGATGAAACACAGGAACCACAGAGGCTGAAAAGTGACCTAGAAATTTCAATTTTAGCAATCATAGCTGTGGCTGAATTCAAGTTTACAGCAGCAGGGGTGAAATTATAGTACAAATTACCATGCTAGGCTAGAGAAATTACTCTCTGCTGCATGGTTATTAAGTGATAGATAAATAAATAACACTGTCGGACTGATTGACAAAATATAAGTGACCTAAAAGTTAAAAGGGGCACCATGCAAATAGTACTGTGTAATCACTAGGCATTTTAAATTGAAATGAGATTTGTCACAGTAGAGAAACATAAAATGATATCTGCGTGAGCCATTGCTAAAGTCATTCATGAGAGTCCTTAATCCCAAGGAATTTGCAACTCAAGTGGCCTATCTTAGGCTTTACTTATATTTTTGAAGAAGACTACTAACAACCCATGGTGAGTAGAGCCTTGTGCCAGAACTGTTTTTCAAATATATTCCACAATTTTAAAAGGCACCTCCCTCACACACGCATATGCCAACCTCTGATAGCCGATGCTTTCTTAGATTTGATGAAATATGGTAATAATGACAATGTACATGGGTTCTCCTATCTCTTCTCTCTTGATGGTTAAAACTATGGACAAACTAATTAGCATTAAAGATAAACATTGCTGCTAGTGTGTCCACTGCTGCACATGGCATGCAAACTCCACAGACTTTGTTGGCCAACAGAGCTCTCTCTGGCCCCAGATAACCTTGGAATGCAATGACATTACAAACCGGCAGGAAATGGAACTGATGCTCACTTTTCAAAATGCTGCTCCACCGGGTTGTGAGAATCACCACTTGGATAAGCACCCAGTTGAACAATTTATGATTCCCTTTTTTAAAAATTAAATTTATCAGGGTAACATTGATTAATAATATTATGTAAATTTCAGGTGTACATGTTTCTTTTTTAAATTTGCTGATTCTCAATACTAATAATACTCAATTTTATTCTTAGATGATATAGCCTCTGAATTTAACCAATGTGTCTTTAATTTAGTTTATTAATTGAAAGATATATCTCCTACTATCCCTGTTTTCCCAAAGGTAGTCAGAGAGAGACAAAAGCTAGACCCATATGTATTCAAAATTGTACAGCATTTATAAAAGTACAATAAGAAGTAATGGATCTAAGATTAGTCCTCTGGGCTATGGAATGGGTGCCTTTAATGAAGCATGCTTGTGTAATGGCTTTCGCTGGGAGTTAAAACCTTCACTTTTAGTAGAAGTGTTGAGGCTTTTGTCTTACGATTTTGCCATTCCAGAATCAGGAAGAGTAGGAAATAGTTCATTAATTTATCAAATTGGGGAGGTTCCAAAAGTTCAAAATTACCAGTTGTACCAAGTATCATAAAATGTTAATTTGGGATTAAAAAAAACCACACTACCAAATATCTGAAGGACAAGGCATGGGATAAAATGATATTTATTGAATTTTCTTCATTAACTACAGAATAAGATTATCTTCATGGTCTAGCCAAGGTTTCCTTTCCCTGCCCTCCAAAGACAAGCACATTTTACAGGTGAGGCTATATCTGGACTAAACGATATGCCCAAGGTCACCCAGAGGCAGCACCCTGGAGAGCAAGGTGAAGATGACAGCAGACTCTTGACTCTGACAGCGTATTTGATGATGATGACGAGGGTTAGTTTTGGGTGTACAAAACAGCATCATGATTAGACATTTACACTCCTCACTTCTGAGTGTGATAGCAGTTTGAGACCTGGAAATGCATATCAGTTTTGTCCACACGCAAAAACGTAGAATATTTGAGCACCTTGTGCGTTTGTTCTCTCTGTGCTGCTTCTTGCATAATCAAGAATAGATCTTAATACTTTATAACGTTCAGCCTTACTTTAAATCCCTTTTGTTTTCTTTTATAATTTGCCAACAAATTTTCTTCCCTGTAAAATGTTTAAACACATTTTCTTGAGAAATTATAGCTCGTTAGTAGTGTCAGCTTCTCTCTCTTCAGGAAAATATTCCCTTTGCTACCGGGAATGACAGAATTTGCTGCATGCTCAGGACACCTGTGGATAATACTTCAAAGGACAGCCCTGGGGCAACCCCTTGCCTCACCTGTTCTATGTATCTGATATCTGACACACAAGCTTGGCTGGGCCACATTTTTGGGTGTGGAATATTATACTTACCTTGTTTACTTACTATGAAAATCCAGACTGATAAAAAATTTTGAATCAACTGTTGACAGCAAGTCTTAGCAGAAATTAGAACCTAGTTGGAGATTGTCTTGGATTCTAATTGTTTCTACTTCAGTTTTGAGTTTCCCTTTTCTTGCCTCTTTAGGAACCCCATTCCTCTCAAATTCCCAAATGCCTTCGTTCTTTCTGTGATTAACTCAGCCTCCTACTGAATTGATCAGGATTCCCCCACACACACATCATGTGTAGAAATTCTTTGCCTTGTTCTCTTAGAGTGCTGATTTCCTACTAGCTAATTGGACAGATGCATCAGTTATCATAGTGTGATGTCAAGTGACACATGCTCTTCTTTGTTAGAGTTACCCAAGCCTACCTGTCATATTTTGTGTCTGATTCTTACAGGACTGTTGATTCATGTCTAGTGCAAACTGCTTCCCTGTAGATGATACACTCAGACCAGGGGATTGGCCTTAAGATGTGGTCTTAATATAGAAACTTCAGGGAATTGTCCTAAGTTTGTAAGCACAGTGACAGTAGGCCATGGAACTTTTGGAACCTTCCACATGACCGTGAAAGCAGCTGAATGACCACCAGATGGGCAAGTTAGACAAAGGAAGGATATTCTTACAATTTACTATATGTTCAAGGAACCTATGGCGATGGACCACAGAGATTCTAACTGTACCACACTCAGTTACAAGTTTCAGCAACTCTATTTGCTATACTTCCCAAACATTTCATTTTAAATATATTTTGCTTCACAAACTCTATAAGTATATAAATGTCCCAGAAAACAGAATATTTTCAGCATCCATCTACCAGTCCCAAACTGGCCCTTACATCTGGAAGTTTATTCATGTGTCTATCAACTTAATACATACATACAGTTTTAAAGGAAGTTTTAAAGGAAGACAGAAGGAACACAAATAGCACTAAAATCTTAGAACAAATGTTGAATAAGCTGTCCATCCCCCTTCCCTAATCTCAAATTCTACTCCCTAGAAGCACGTTTTTAATATTGTTGCTATTTTATAATCTATTTATTTTAGACATTACTATTGACTTCTTGTTTTACAAGAAGAGGGGAAATATTCTCTCTCCAATTACCTACTTTTTCATCTAAAAAGTTATCACCATTTTTGGTTGAAATATTGTTAATGATTTAGTTTATTTTGACCTTAAAACATTGTTTCTCATTTATCCAAGTAGCATACTACTTTCTGTTCTTATATAACTCTTAATAATTGCTCTCTTTGTCCTGGTCCTTTTGGTTCACTTTGTTTCACTGTTTCCTTTTCTCCTTCCTTTCCTCTTCTTACTCTACTGGACTTAGCAGTTACTTTTTTTCTGTCAACTTTCTATATGCCTATTGGAATTATTTCATAATATGTGTTAAATGACTATTGACTATTAACGATTTGCCTCAGAATATTCCTTTTATCAGCTTTGTTTCTCATTTAATCAATTAACAGTCTCTTTTTTTTCTACTTCAATATCAGTGAGTAATTAGAATTGTCCCTATTTCTTGAGTCCCTTATAGTGTTTGTTTATTTTCGTCTCTGCCTTTCAGGTTGGTGTCTTTCCTATAATCCATGATGACCTTGGTTGCCACTCATATTGAACAACAGGCCCTAAAAACATAACTAGAAAAGCCTATTTACATGAATAGAGTTTGTTATCAGAGAGTTGTGCTCTGGAGTGAGAAAAAACACAAGCTGGCATTTTCATGGAGGCATGTTTCATGGGGACAATTCAGTTTCTACCAAAAATAATCCTCAACCCATTGCAAAGACCCCAAACATGATGGGATTGGATTCCCCCAATCTAGGATCTCCCTAGATCAATTTTTCCAGAGCATAAAGTTGTGGCCTGCTGCAGTGTTCAGGGCATGTTTGTTACTGGCTGTATGGAGAGGAAGAGTGTATCTGGGTATCTAATCATTCCTTATGTGGGTGTTTGGTCAGTCCCTCTAGATTCAGCCTTGAATCTCCTACCACTTTCCAGTTCACTTGGTTCTTTCTACACCTGATCTTTCTGTGATTCTGTGGGGGTAGATTGTCCTGAGTTTTCCTCTGCAAAACTGTAGAGTTCCACAGTTTTGTGTTTTGTTCTGCTATGTCAATTACTAACCTTCAGTATCTTCTCCAAATTTGGTGATATCTCTTATAAGCTTTTGCTTGAGACTTTAATATTTTTTTAAACTTCTCTGCTTATTATTTTAGTGGAGTTCCATGAAAGTACATATATGAAGAAATATGCTCAGTTGACGATCTTTTATTGGCAGTCCCAGCACGTATTTTTAATTGCCAAGAGAGGCTCAAGTGGTGTCTATTTATTGCATGACCTTGTAGAAACATGATCATGATAGTAACTTGTGTGATGGTAGACAACTGATAACTTACTGTGCTAGAATAATATCAAATTGCATGTGATTATGAATGGTACTATAAATTTGGGATTTTTATATATAATAAAGACTAAAGTAGCAATTAGAAAAATTTAGTGATTCAACTTCCAAATAAAGTTTTTAAATTACTCATATTTTGTATTTTGGAAACACTTTAATTTAAGGATATGCTGAAATCACAAGGTAGACTATTTAGAAGAAAAAATATATGTTACTAACTAAAGTACTAATTGATATGAATGACAATTATTTCCAGTACTGTTCAAAAAAAGAAAGAAAGAAAGAAAGATAAAAAAGAAAACAAATAAAATTTATTCATAAATAAAGGAAGGAAAGGAGGATTTTCTGGAAAATATGCCTTCTAACTCTGATAGCCAATTTGACAGTTTGGATTGGTCAAAGTAGTCTAATTGTTCTCGAATTGATTTTATAAGTTAAAAAAATCTTGTAAATTTGAACTTAAAAATAAATAAAATAGCAGTTTAATATATTTTATGGGTTTCTACATGAACATTGTGGTTAGAAAAGTCTTTCTGGGGCCACAAAAACAAAAGGAGAAGAAGGAAAAAAAATATTCTAGAACTACATGATGATCTCTAAATTCCATTCCAGCCCTACAATGTCATCATTGTAAATCTCTAAAATTACTGTTTCCCCTCGTTCGTAAAATTGCAATAATAATACCTCTTCTGACAGAATTGTGAGTATCAAATTAGGTACTGCATGAAGCACTATAAATTCCTTGAGATATGTAATTTATTATTGCTAATCAAATCTGTGGAAATAAGAAAAGTAAAAAGTCCATGACATTATCATACAACTTGCAATTTTCTCCTGCTAATAACATTTCTATACAGAGTTGTCCCTATATGTGTTCTTATCGTTTTTAATCCTAGCTCAAATTGTTGTTGAGCTCAACTCACATGGTCCGATTATGTTTGCTGTCAAGAGCTGCCTCCCGTAGAAGAAGCTCATGAGATATAATTATCAGTTATTAAATTGCTAACAGTAGCGCCATACCTTGGCCGCAGAAAACTGAACACAGAAACTGGAAGTCTTCTGTTGTTTCAGCTGAGCTCCTCTATGTCACATACAGGGGGGTGTTAGAATACTGCCATGTGCAAAATGTTTATGAAACATGGCTTCCAATGTCACGCCAATCTAGTTTTTCAATTCATATCTGTAACCTCAAAACTCTCCTTACAAGAGTATGGAGGATCCCAGGTTTCATTCAGTGAGTTTTTTATGGCCTTGCATGAACCTGCCAGAATTTCTGAGCATATATGAAGTCATTTTATTTTATTTTTTGTTAGTTCCTTATGCAAAGAAAAATGGTAATACCTAGAACTTCTACTTTTGGTCCATTTGAGTTTAACGAAGATTTTCTAGAGGAAGAAAACTCTATAGGGACAATCTCACCTTCACTTCTTGGCGTCAATGAAAATCTCATACAAGTAGATGTAAGTGGCTATCATATACCTGCCCTATAACAACAACAAAAATAACCAAGCCCAGTGTCAAAAGAGTCCAAACCCTGCTATCTGATTCTGAGAAAGTATCCCATACGGTATCTGCATTGTTGGCAGTGTGTGCTCAAATTTGGGAGCGGCTCTGTCAGGGTGACATTTCACCTAGATCTGTTTCGAGCCTAACATCATTTTGCTTTTCATTCTCTTCTTGGGTTTTGAGGTGTGTTGACTCTATGATGTCTAATGACAGGCAGATTGGATCTTTCCTTAATTGCTGGTGACATGTCAAGTATAAGAAATGAGTGAGCAATCTTCCCTGAAATGTAGCCCTTAGGAACTGGCAAAGCTATGTTTATAATGGAAATATAGCAAATGAATACAGCAACTGTAGCGAGCATTTTTTTTTTTTAAAGACAATGAAATTTATAACTCCTATGAGCTGGCTTCTTTTCAGAAAAGTAGGTAGGAGAAATGCCAGCACAAGTGACATATGTCACTGAACTAGAATACTACACTCCATGAGTAGCCTCTTAATGTTTGTCTTACACAACAAGTACTCATCAATTTCAGAAGCCTAATATTCCATTTTAAAGACATACCTGAAAAAGCTTTTCATTGTTGAGACCAGAATAGAAAAGAGGAGATTCTGATACACAGTTTGCTATTTAGAAAAAAAACACCTGTCCTTCATACACAAAACCAAATCCCCCACAACCATGAAGAGGTTTTGACTCTGGCATGGACTTTTGTAAACCCTCTCTGATCTAACACAGGGCTGAGGATGGGCACTCAGATTAATATTAATTTATTGTATCACTAATGTTAATTAGGTAGATGATTAAAAAGTACTCGAGATTGCACTGTACATTTTATGTGGGGGGTTGTTCTTTGGGTGATTCAAAAGGTATACTGGGTTCTCTCAGGGCTTATTATAGGCACCCATGGTTATTACATACAGAAGTGTGTGACGGTATCACCCATCACTAGGATCACATAAACTAGAAAATTAAAGAACACTTATGTGTAGTATTTCTCACCACAAGAAATCATTAGCAAAAGAAGCGGCATTCATTTAACACATCTTTAAGCTCCTGGAAAGTGAGTCTCAGCCTTAACTGATGGATAAATGGACACATGCTCTCTACCCAAAGTTGGAAACTCATTTAAAACTCATCTGAAAATTGGCCACGTGGCCTCTCTTGTCATGATGGATGCCCCGTTAACTCCCAACACACGGCTTTCCAGTATGGATAACTCTGTAAAATCCATTCTTACTATTAAAAGTCTTTCTTACAAAGCTTACAAATATATCTCCTCCCTTTCTTCCTCTCTTCTTTCTATCCTAACATTCTTTATCCAAATATAATTTGAAGTGGTTTTTAAAAACTAACTGCAGGAAGCTAGGTGACAAAATAGGAGTGAGAAGGAAATGGAAGGAGGGAAAGATGAATTCTGTGGTTGGGTTAGTTAGAAAAAAGCAGGGTGTGAGGTCTTGTGCACTTAGTACAAGGAGGCTGCAATTGGGTTCTGAGCTTCTGTGTTTCTGGAGCTAACAGGAAAGTACGATCAAATCTTTGATTCATAGAATGCATTGTATAAATAAAACAATTGCTCATAAAAAGTGCAATTATTTCGGTACTGAGGCCTGAGAAACATCACTTTAAAGCATGTAGTGTAACAAGCTTAAATAAAATGGGAGAGGGCCCCAACTGCTTGCTCCAGCATCAGGAATGTCCCCAACCATGAACCCAAATCTTAATGACTGTCTTTTCACGTCCATTTTTATCCGTAGTTCCAGTTGAATGGACTAAACTCAATAAATGCCACTGAGTGACTGGTCAGTTGCCAGGTCCCAATTCTACAGAGTTCCAATTCAAATATAATTAGTGATTAAGAGGGTCAGACAAGCACACTTGGGTTTTATGCTCACTAGAAAAGCTGTTGCTAAGCAGCTAGCTCTTAGAGCCCAAACTTTATTAGAACACAAAAACAGGAAATATTGGTGACTGCCAGGCCCATGAATTCGAGTTTTGCCAGTAGATTTTAAGAAATAAAGTGTCATCCCAATTACTCTATGGGTTGTTAGAAGGACAGAACAGGTGGCTATTGTCTTGTGTTTTATAGTCATGAAAATCGTCAGATTTTGAATTGTCAAAGTATCTTCAAAGGAGGTGATAAATATAATCATTACGTTTGTGCATATTGGTTAAGAGCATTAACTAACTAAATACAGACGTTTAAAATACACCACAATTTTTGTGAATCTCTTGGCTCTTTTTTATTTCTCCCTATTTTGTAAGCATCAAGGAAATAGGTTGGACTTCAAGGAAATAGGTGGGACTTCCCTGAACAACTGAAAAACCTTAGATAACAGCAAAAGTTTAGAACTTTACATAATTTTTCCCAGCAGTATGAGTTCCAGGATTATAGCTACAGTATTAAGCTAGTTGTGAATAAACTGATTTGACACAGAATGGGAATGTATCTGTTTAGAGAATGTATCACGGACCTCGCAATGATGTGGTAGTCAGCCTTCAAAATGGTACTTAATGAGCCCTGTAGCCCCCCTTAAACATTACCAGAGTTAATCTGTGTGACAAATATCATATGGATGAAGTTATAAAGTAATGGTATATCACTTATGAAGATAAGTTATAAAAAGATTGCAGCTTCTCCCTTTGTCTATATGTCTGTCTGTCTGTCTGTCTGTCATCACTCACTCAGGGAGAAGCAAGCTAACATATTGTGAGCAGCCCTATGGGTA
Source organism: Rhinolophus hipposideros (assembly GCF_964194185.1). NCBI lineage: Eukaryota > Metazoa > Chordata > Mammalia > Chiroptera > Rhinolophidae > Rhinolophus > Rhinolophus hipposideros. Next base: position 10,437,422 of record NC_138049.1, on the reverse strand, counting down.
ATCCCACATGATGAGAAACTGAGGCCCCCTCTCTTACAGCCCATAATGAGCTGAGGTCTGCTCCCAACCACATGAATGAATTTGAAAGCAGATGTTTCTACCTCATGACTGTAGTCTCATGAGAGACGCTGAGTCAGAATACCCTAGTTAAGCTGGCATAACCACTAAAATATCTATTTAAAAGTTATGATAAAAAGCACAATAGATAAATTAGAATGTTATGTTACAAAATTTCCAAAATTAACAGAAAGAAAATAGAAAAGGGGGAAAGAGGGAAAGGGGGAGAAACCGTAATGGACAAACATAAAACAAATAATAAAATGTTACAATTGAATCTAAACATATAAATATTTATATTAAATGTTAGGGGTCTGCAAACACTAATTTAACTACATAGTGTCAAATGGATGAAAACAAAGGTCCAGTTATATGTGATCCACAAGAAATTGATTTGCAATATAAAAATATAGGTAGGTAAAAAGTAACAGGATGGGAAAAGAAAATGCCATGAAAGCACTAAGCAAAAGGAATGTTGATTCACCACGTTAATATCAGGAATATATACTTCAGCGCAAAGAAAACAACCAGAGACAGAGAGGAACACTGAATAATGATAAAGTGTTCATTTACCTGGAAGACATAACAATATTCCATGTGTATATACCTAACAACAGAACTCAGAACATGTAAAGCAAAGAATTAAAAGGAGAATATTCATGGCTCTAAATCAATACTCCTTTCACAGTAATCTATAGATATAGGAGAAAGAAAATCATCAAGATTACAGAAGAAATGAACATCACCTTTGGCCAATAGGACCTGATTGACATTTATAGAGTATTCTACCCCACAACAGCAGATTATATATTTGTCTCAAGTACACTTGGAATATTCACCAAGGTAGACCATATCCTAGGAATAAAAAAACATTTTAACAAGTGAAATAATTAAAATCATAAAGGTAGTTTATCTCATCTTTAAAAAAGTAAACTAGAAATCAATAACAAAAAGAAAACAAAAAAATTTAAACACTTATAAATTAAAATCACATATCTAAGTAATCCATAGGTCAAATAGTCTTTGTGGAAATTAGAAAATATCAAATTAAAATAAAAAGGAAATACAACATATCAAAATTTGTGTGATGGGGCTGAAGCAATGTTTACAGGGAAATTCACAGCATTAAATGTTTATATTAAAAAAGAAAAACAATTTTTAACTCACTAATCTAAATTTCCATCTTAAGAAAGTAAAAAAAAATAAAAAAAAAATAACTCAAAGCAAGTGGGAGAAAACAAAGAATAAAATTAGAACAGAAATTAATGACATGGAAACACAGAATCGATAGGGAAAAATCAATGGAAAAGAAGCTGGTTCTTTGAAAAGATCAATAAAATTGACAAAATCTAGCAATACTGACAGCATAAAAAGAGAGAAGACACATACTACCAAAATCAGGAGTGAAAGAAAGAATACCACTACATTTGGCAGCCATTAAAATAATAAAAAAAAAAATACCACAAACAAATTTGTGCACATAAAGTCACATATTTAGTGAAATGCACCAATTCCTTGAAAATCACTGCCCAAACTCACCTAAGCTGAAAGACATAACCTGAACAGTGTTATAACTATTAAAGAAATTGAGCTGACAGTTAAAACAACTTCCAAAAAAAAGAATTTCCAGACAAATGTGGTTTTACTGGTTAACTCTATCAAACATTTAAAAAAGACATAAAATCAATTCCACAAAATATTTTTAACAAACTGAAAAAGAAGGAAATATCTAATAATTCATTTCATGAGGACAGCATACCCTGATACCAAATCAGGCAAAGACATTACAAGAAAAAAAATTAGAGACCAATATTCTCATAGATACAGATGCAACCATTATTAACAAAATTGTAGCTGAATTTAGCATTATGTAAAAAAAAATACATCAAAACTATTTGGGGTTCATCACAAGGATGAAAGAATTGTTCCATATTATAAAAAAATCAATATTATCCACCATATTAGCAACCTAAAGAAGCAAAACCTCACATGCAGATCAATTGATGTGGAAAAAACATTTAACAAAATCCAATGTCCATTCATGATTAAAAAATAATAAATATAGCAAACAAAAAATAATGGTAAAATTCTTAACTTGATAAAGGGCATGTCCTGAAATCCACAGCTAACTTCATACTTAGTGGTGAAAGACTGAATATGTTTTTGTCCTAAAGTCAGGTGTAAGTTACGAATGTGCAATCTCACAACTTCTGATAAACATTATAGTTGAAGTCCAAGCCAGTGCAATAAGGTAGGAACAAGAAATAAAAATAATCCAAACTGAAGAGCAATAAATAAAATGTCCCTAGTCTCAGACATGATTTCCTACATAGAAATTCCCAATGGAAAAAAGTTCTGCACAGAAACTCCTGGAACTAAGTTAATTTAATAAGGACACAGGCTACAAGGTTAACACACAAAAATCAAAGGTATTGCTATATAGTAGTAATGGACAATTGGAAACCACTATTTTAAAATGCATTTACCACTCTGACAAAATAGAGTTCTTAAAAAAGACTATAACAAGAGACAAAGAAGGACCCAGTAATTCTACTTGTAGGTATTTATCCAATGAAAGCCAAAACACTAATTATACGCATCCATATGTTTTTTGCAACATTATTGATAATAACCAAGATATAGAGGCAACCTAAGTGTACACCAATAGATGAATGGATAAAGAAGTGGTACATACATACAATGGAAGATTACTCAGTCATAAAAAAAAGTTGAAACCTTGCTATCTGCAACAACGTGGATGGACCTAAAGGGTGTGATGCTAAGTGAAATAAGTCATAGAAAAAGACAAATACCATATGATTTCACTTATATGTGGAATCTAAGGAACAAAATAAATGAACAAACAAGACAGAAAAAAACTCTTATAGATGCAGAGAACATTTTTATAGTTGCCAGATTGGAGGGGGACCAGTGGGGATGGGTGGAAAAGGGGAAGGGGCTAAGAAGTACAGATTAGTGGTTGCCAAGGTTTAGGGGCTGAGAGAGGATATGAGGACCAAGGAGCAGCCAAGGGACACAAAAGGGAATTTTGAAGCGGATGTGCTCTTCCACATCCTGATTAGATATGCCTGTGTTCAAAATACACAGAACTGTACATTCAAAAAATTTTTTTTACTTCAACTTAATTTTTAAAATAAAATTAAAACAAAGAAAAAAGCTACTGTGAAGAGAAAACAACATATATCTTAAAAGGAAATTAGTATTAATCACATAGGTGGCCAATAATAAAGTGTAATGATATTCAGAAACATTTAAAATAAATCCTTGCTGAAAATTGGAGAATTTGAGATGTTTGAGACTCTTTGGTAAGTAAACAGTGTTGAATCCTAGCCCTCATTTCAGACTTACTCGAAGCTGTGCACGCTCGCAGTATGTTTCCTCCAGCAGCAGGCAGGGACAGGCTGAGTCGTACATCTGACAGAATGACATCAGGTCTTAAGCCAAGCGGGGCATCACCTGACAAGGCAGCTGATGTGGAGGACACAGGCTGCCCGCCCAGGACGCTGCCTTTTCAAGGAACTACCGCAGTGGATGTATGATGCTCTCAGGTTTGCAGGGAGGAACAGCTGACCGAAATCAGCAGGCTTGTGATCGTTCACTTGAAAAACAGGGAGCACGTGTGGAGATTGTCCCACTTACCTGGTATATTCATGAGGAAGGGCTAAGAAGTCTCTGGGCAATTGAAAGCTTTTATGTGGGACATAGCTAGTGTAGTGAGGGCAAGTCAAGACTAAATTTTAAAAAATTCCAAACAGCATGGTTAACATGATCTTATGTAATAACAAACAACCAAAAATAAAGAAAAATATTTTTGTACAAATTATATAACTTGGAGGCACCCCTTTTTGTGTAAAATATATACTATGCAGCCATTAAAACAAGTGAGAAAACTCTTTACATACTGGTATGATTTTGCCTTTGTATTGCCTGAAGATCATTTTATTCTAAGTGAATCACTTTCTGTTAAATAATAATTTTGTGTGAATTTATATATAACATATGTAATAATATAGATTATGTAGATACTGGTGTGTGTGTGTATGTGTGTTTGTGTTGTGTTTTTTGTGTGTGTTGTTTTGTGTGTGTGTGTGTGTGTGTGTGTGTTTAAGCATAGAAAAAACAAGAAATATTAATGGCGTTATCTCAAAGGTGGGTTTACTTGTAGTAGACATTTAAGGGGGAAAGAGAGGCCTTTCTGGTTTTATAATTTAAGAAAATACTTCCCATCCCAAATCTAAATATGCACACTTATCATTTATTTTAATATGGAAGAAAAGGTAAAATTATATACATCAAATGTTAATGTTGGTTCTCTTAGTCTGATAAAGTGAGATTACATATCTTCTTTCTGATTTTCTTTGTTACCAAAATTTCCACACTAAATAAATATAACTTTTGAAAACACTATTAAAATTACTATTGAACATAACTATTTTTATTCCATAATACCTTTATTATAAACCACCACTATTATTAAGAATTAAGTTTATTTTGCAAGTTCCACCCTACACATATTCTCATCGCAAACTTTTTTTATTAGATAAACTTAATCTTCTAAGACATCAAAATGGCTTCCAAAAATCTTAGATTTTCCCCCCAAAACTTATGAACAGACTAAAAATGTCTTCCTAATATTTAAAAAATCACCTTTACCATTGCCATTCTCTCTCTGATAGATACGAGCCCACCCTTCTCCCCAGCATTTTGGTTATTTCTGGTTCACAGTTACACAGGTCAGTGAGGCAGTCACATAGTGAGGACATGATGAGCTGGGGTTTTATAATGAGCAACCCCAATCTCCGTGCTTTAAAAGGACCCCCATGGATTTCTTGTTCATGCTACATGATTATGCTACATGCCACCAATGGTTTCCTAGACTTCTGCTCTAACTCCTCTTTACTCAAGAACCCAGGCTGAGGGAGCTTCCATCTCTGTGCTTCCCCATTTGCTGGGGAAAGGGAGCATGATGAATCACATTATTGGATGTTAAATACTCCTCCTAGAAGTGACCGGAGTCACTTCCTTTCACATTGCATGTGTTAAAAGAAGTCAAATGACAATAGCTACCCACAAAGGGGTGGAATAATCACATTCTACCATTAACTCTGAAGGAGAAGGCCCCAAAACACTTGAACAGAGCTAATGTCAACCATAGTCAGAATCATAGGATAAGCGCCGACAGTCACCAGGAAGAATCCAATCAGTCCAATAAATTTACATTTTCCCATAACAGATTTGTTTTAAGTTGCATAGCTAAAAAAAAAAAAAAAAAAAAAAAAAAAAATGCACTTTTTCTAGTGCCCCAAAACTGTTGCTCTTAAAAAAGGAACTTGACAAATATTAGTTCATTTTTCTCTAACGAAAAAGAAAGCTTAAGGCAATTGGCTGTTTTCAGACATCAGGCACTACCAAGGAAAGGTAGAAAAGTATTAGAGAAAAACAGATATTCATTACGCTTTACCAGAGTACTGTCTGTCATTAGCAAGACATTTTTGGATGGTTTTCCTTTACCTGGTCTATTTATCTAGCTATACTTATTCACTTGACCAAAGTATTTTTGAATGCCTACTAAGAGCTGTGGATTTTGCCCGGCACAGACTAGTCAATGTCAACCCTTTGAACTCTTGTGATCAATGCTAATATTTAAGCATCATCAGTAAAGAAGGTGTAATGGAAATCTGCCTGCAATGTGTATAAGCTAGCTTTATTGCTGTTTTAAAGCTGGGTGACCTTAGCATAGGTTCCATGCCTGAGGAATATGCTATATGACTAGAGCTTAGCTCATGGTGGTTATTGGCACTTGCTTCAGAAACTTAAAATTCAGAACCAATACTTATGAAAATGTGCGTGCTCACAGAAGTCAAGAGGCTATGGTTTTTGACCTTGAAAGTAAGTTCTATCTTTTCATAAAATGTTGATAGTGAGCCAGTATACATTCCTTCTTTCCTGCTGACGTCACTACTCACCACACTTAAGAATCTCTATTTTTATACACCATCCTGCTGATCACACTGCCTTGTCTCTGGGGAAAAGACCTCTAGTTTCAGAGGTGAGGAGACTGTGTGTTCTATTCCCCAAGGACTTAACAAAAATCAGAGCTTTTCACTTACATCTAAGAAACAGATGTGCTGCATATTTGCAAATATTAGAGCAACCAATTGCTCAAGAGGTTCATGTTTTCGATAGCTGACACTATGACTTTTTACAACCAGTGCATTTTAGGTTTAACAACATCACTTTTGAAAATGTTTCATGGTCCGGTTTGAAATTGGTCATTAATACAACAGTTAAATCCTGGCATGTGGGGGATAATTTTTCTTTTAAAAAAGATCATCCATTGAATTAAAAAAAAAAAGGTATAATGGGGAATAATGTGTATCTAATTATTAATGTACTGTAGAAATTAGCTTTTATATTGCAATTTATATTGCAATTACCTTCTTTGTGTTATAAAGCAGAACAATACAGAAGAAGAACTTCTTTATTAATGTCTAATAGCATGGCAATTTAAAATATTCAAGTTTCTTTAATAAGGTAGTGTATGAAATGTTACTTAATTTGACAAGATTAATTATACAATTAATTTAAGACTGCTCTCAATTAAATTAGGAAAAATTCTTAAGCTTGCTGCTTTTGAAAAGAGTGTTGGAACCTAGCATGAAGTGAAATACCTATTAAGCATGATATTAATTAGACTAAGAAGGACTATTGCATGTTTTGTTAGTATAAAGGGCATTGTCAGAGAGTTGGTAAAGAGGCATTATTTCATTACTTTTATAATAATGATACCTTAGCCCTCTAAACAACTTAGAAAGCTCTTCAACAACACTGGAAAGTACAGTGGCTTTGGACAGGGCTCAGAAGAACTCAAGACAACAATGAAACTATCTTGGCGGTCCTGACTCCACATATTTTGGGGTTCTGTTTAGACAAAAGTATTGTGAAGGGGAGCTGACTGACTATCAAAATACCTCCAATGTGGCATTATCTTGATGAATTCACCATGGTTTAGGATCTAATCCTCAGCTTTTCAGGTCCAAAGACTTAAGATTGTCAGAGCCCCAGGGTTACTTAGATCCAAGTCAACTGAGAGATACTAATTAAATTCATAATTCACTGAAGTATAATCACAAAATTCTCATTTATATATTTACAATGGAGAAATCTACCTTTTGGGGGGCCAGAGGGTCCAATTCCTGTATTTACAGTGAGCTCTTTCATGATATCAGAGTATCTGGGAAATCATTTCAGGATTGTAAAGGTAGTTTGGTGTACAAAGAAGTGTTGAGTATAAATCATTCAGGTTATGATAGTCAAAAGCATCATTCCTATTCCACCACATAAAACACCTCTTTAGTAACTAGAATGTTCCTGTTGCTCAGATTTTCCATACATCTGTCTCTGCATCCCCAAACCTGGACCTCTCTATGGGGCTGGACCCTGAGCTAATTCTATGGCTGAAGGACAAATGGATGGGGTTAAGATGAAGGCTATAGTATTTGACTGGCCATACTGTATAAGCCAAATAATAAAGGGGGGCTAAGAAACTGGAAGAAAACCCATTGGTCTGGGTACAGTGAAGTTATGTCCTAGATTGGGAGTCACTCCAAATATTTTATGTAACTTTGTGTGCTTTATGGTCAGTGTTGAATTTATTAGTTCAAGTCTCATACTTCTGGGAGGACCAGAAGCACCTAGCATATGGAACAAAATGGTTTCCGGAGTTGGGGTTGGGGTTGGGGAAAACATGGTCTCTATTAGCTTATATGGAGAGGAAAGGAACTGATTCTTTTGGGGTGATGCCAGACTACATCAGGGCTATGGCTTTGAGGCAAAAGACAGACTGGATCTATTCCAGCTGAGTTTCCGCTCTCCTTCAGCCTGAGGTGGAGGAGACATTGAACAGCAGATAAAACACAACAAGATATTTGGGGACTAGCTGGAGAAAAGTTGGGAGGTAGATTACATATAGCACTACAAAGGCTTTGCCCAGGACCACTCATAATAACGAGGGTAAGATCTGCAGTTAAAACAAAAGGAAAGATGTCATAGGAATGGTGGCAGTGGGGCACACTTTTTGAGTTCTCCTCCGGATCTTATCACAAACGGGACATCTATAACTCATCAAAGGACTCTTTACTCATCACACAGAACAGCAAGAGACTTGTGCAAGGATTACTTGAAGGGTCCAGCTTAAGAGGCACAAGATTCAACATACCCAGAGGCCAACTCCAGACCAAATCAGAGTACTACCGGGTTTGACCTACAAGTGACACACCCAGAGGGAATTCTCTACAGGCACAAGAGCCCATAGAGGCCAAACCACATTTAAGTGGTCAACCCTCATGCAGCAGAACACCCTGCGGTGGGCAGAGCCAAGTCTCACAACTAGTCAGCCTAGAAGTTAACCTCACCTACTCACAAGCGAAAAGCAATTAAAAATCTTCTTTAACAGGGCAATATACACAACTCAGGAGTCACCTTTGGAGCACATGCAGAGAAGAACGAAGTAGTGCAAGTCAAATATAAAGAACACATACTACATAAGATAACCCAGCAAGAATTAAGAACTCTAGGGGATCTACTAACACAGCAAAGCAAACACAGAGAGTCAGCCAGAATGGGGAAATAAAGAAACATGTCCCAAATAAAAGAACAGAAGAAACCTCCAGAAATGGAACCAAATGAAACAGAGGTAACCAACTTATCAGAGACAGAGTTCAGAACACTGATGATAAGAATGTTTAAGGAGCTTAGAGACAACATAAAGAAGAATGTAAAAATCATAATGAACAACCAGTTAGAACTAAAGAACACAATTACCAAAATAAAGGACTGACTTGAAGGAATTAACAGCAGGTTAGATGAAGCAGAGGATCGAATCAGTGACTTAGTAGACAAGTTAGCAGAGATCACCCAAACAGAACAACAGAAAGAAGAAAGAATAAAAACAAATGAAGATGGTTTAAGAGACCTATGGGATAACATCAAGCACAACAACATGCGCATTTTAGGAATACCAGAAAGTGAAGAGAGGAAGCAAGGGATTGAGAACATATTTGAAGTAATAATGTCTGAAAACTTCCCTAACCTGATGAGGAAACCAACGTACAAGCCCAGGAAGTGCAGAGAGTTCCAACCAGGATAAACCCAAACAGGTCTACACCAAGACACATTATAGTTAAAATGGCAAAGGTTAAAGACAAAGAGAGAATCCTAAAAGCAGCAAGAGAAAGACAGAGGGTTACATACAAGGGAACTCTCATAAGACTATCAAATGACTTTTCTACAGAAACATTGAAGGCCAGGAGGGAGTGGCAGGAGATACACAAAGTGATGGAAAACAAAGGCTTACAACCTAGATTGCTTTATCCAGCAAGGCTATCATTTAAAGTTGATGGAGAGATAAAGAGCTTCCCAGAAAAGATAAGCTAAAGGAATTTATTAGCACCAAGCCAGCATTGCAAGAAATACTAAAAGGATTTCTGTAAATAGAAGAAAGATGAAAACAATCTAACTACAAATTTAAAAATGACAATAACTATGTACATATCAATAATCACTTTAAATGTAAAGGGATTAAATTCTCCAATCAAGAGACATAGGATGGCTGAGTGGATAAGAAAGCAAGACCCTTGTATATGCTGTATACAAGAGACTCACCTCAGATCAAAAGACACACACAGGCTGAAAGTGAAGGGTTGGAGTAAGATATTTCATGCAAATGGGAATGAAAAAAAAAAACTGGAGTTGCAATACTTATATATGACAAAATAGACTTTAAAATGAAGAACATATTAAAAGACAAGATGGGCACTATATAATAACAAAGGGATAGATCCGACAAGAGGACATAACCCTAGTAAACATCCATGCACCTAACATAGGAGCACCTAAATATATAATACAGATATTGACTGACATAGAGACAGAGATCAACAGTTACACTATCATAGTAGGGGACTTCAACACACCTCTGACAACAAGGGACAGGTCTTCCAGCCAGAAAATCAATATGGAAATAACAGCCTTAAATGATACATTGGACCACTTGGATTTAATTGATATTTTCAGAGCATTTCACCCCAATGCTGCAAAATACATGTTTTTCTCAAGCGCACATGGAACATTTTCCAAGATAGACCGTATGTTAGGCCACAAAACAAGTCTTGATAAATTTAAGAAAATTGAAATCATACCAATTGTCTTCTCTCACCACAGTGCTATGAAATTAGAAATGAACTACAAAAAAACCCAAAAAACAATAAAATAAAAAACTGGAAGACATACCAATTCATGGAGGCTGAATAACATGTTACTAAATAATGAATGGGTCAATCAGGAGATCAAGGAAGAAATCAAAAGCTATCTTGAGACAAACGAAAATGAAAACATGACGACCCAAAATCTATGGGATGCCGTGAAAGCAGACCTAAAAGGGAAATTCAAAGAATTGCAGGCCTACCTAAAGAAACAAGAAACATCACTAATCAACAGTTTATCTTCACACTTAAGGGATCTGGAAAAAGAACAGCAAAATAAGCCCGAAGGGAGTACAAGGAAGGAGATAATAAGATCAGAATGGAAATAAATGAAATAGAAACCAGAAAAACAATACAAAAGATCAATGAATCCAAGAGTTGGTTCTTAGAGAAGATAAACAAAACTGACAAACCTTTAGCCAGACTCATTAAAAAAAGAGAGAGGACTCAAATTAATAAAATCAGAAATGAAAGAGGAGAAGTGACAATAGACACCGCAGAAATATAAAAGAATTTAAGAAATTACTATGAGCAGCTATATGCCAACAAATTTGACAATCTGGAAGAAATGGACAATTTTCTAGAGGTGTACAACCTTCCAAGTCTAACTCAAGAAGAAACAGGAAACCTGAATAGACTGATTACCACCAGGGAAATTGAATCAGTAATCAACAATCTCCCAACAAACTAAAGCCCTGGACCAGATGGCTTTACAGGTGAATTCTACAAAACGTTCAAAAAAGAATTATCACCTATTCTCCTCAAGCTCTTCCAAAAATCCAGAAGGAGGGAAGACTCCCAAACACTTTGTACGAAGCTACTATCACCCTGATCCCAAAATCAGACAAAGACACCACAAAAAAAGAAAACTACAGGCCGATGTCTCTAATGAACATAGATGCAAAAATCCTCAACAAAATATTAGTGAACAGAATTCAGCAATACATTAAAAAGATCATACACCATGATCAAGTGGGATTCATCCCTGGTATGCAAGGGTGGTTCAACATCTGCAAATCAATTAATGTGATTACCACAACAAAAAATAAAAATCACTTGATCACAGAAAAAGCATTTGATAAAATCCAGCAGCCATTTATGATAAAAATTCTTAAGAAAGTGGGAATAGAGGGATTATATCTCAACATAATAAAGGCCATATATGATAAACCCACAGCTAACATCATACTCAATGGGGAAAAGCTAAAACCATTCCCTTTAAAATCAGGAATAAGGCAAGGTTGCCCACTTTCTCCACTTCTATTCAACATAGTACTGGAAGTTCTAGCCACAGCAATCAGACAAGAAAGAGTAATAAAAGGCATCCAAATCGGTAAGGAGGAAGTAAAATTGTCATTATATGCAGATGATATGATACTATATAGAGAAAACCCTAAAGATTCCACCAAGAAACTATTAGAGCTGATAGATGAATTTAGTAAAGTAGCAGGATACAAAATTAATATTCAGAAATCAGTTGCATTTATATATACCAATAATAAAACATCAGAAGGAGAAATTAAAAAAACAATCCCATTTACAATTGCTCCAAAGACTATAAAAATACCTGGGAATAAATTTAACCAAAGAAGTAAAAGATCTGTACTCAGAAAATTATAAGACACTGAAGAAAGAAATGAAAGAAGATACAAATAGATGGAAACACATACCATGTTCATGGATAGGAAGAATTAATATAGTTAAAATGTCCATACTGCCTATACATATATATACAAGGCAATATACATGTTCAACGCAATTCCTATCAAACTACCAATGGCGGTTTTCACAGAAATAGAACATATAATTCTAAAATTTATATGGGATTTATGAAAGACCCCGGATAGCCTCAGCAATGCTGAGAAATAAGAACAAAGTGGGAGACATAACAATACCTGACATCAAATTATACTACAAGGCTACAGTAATCAAAACAGCATGGTACTGGCATAAAAACAGATACATAGATCAATGGAACAGAATAGAGAGACCAGAATAAATCCATACCTATATGGCCATTTAATTTACGACAATGGAAGCAAGAATGTACGGTGGGGTAAAGACAATCTATTCAATAAATTGTGCTAGGAAACCTAGACAGACACATGCAAAAACATGAAGCTGGACCACCTCCTTACACCATATACAAAAATAAATTTAAAATGGCTTAAAGACTTAAATGTAAGATCTGAAACCATAAAATTCCTAGAAGAAAATATAGGAAGAAACGTCACAAACATTACCCAGAGTAAGATTTTTACTGATATATCCCCTCGCATGAGGGAAGTTAGAGAAAAAATAAACATGTGGGATTACATCAAACTAAAAAGTTTTTTTCACAGCAAAGGAAATCATCAATAAAACAAAAAGGGATCCTACTAAATGGGAAAAGATATTCGCCAATGATATATCTGATAAGGGGTTAATATCACAAATTTATAAAAAACTCACTCAACTCAACTCCAAAAAAATAAACAACCCAATTAAAAAATGGGCAGAGGACATGAAGAGACATTTTTCTAAAAAGGACATGCAGATGGCAAACAGACATATGAAGAAATGCTCAACCTCACTAACCATCAGAGAAGTGCACATAAAAACCACAATGAGATACCACCTCACCCCAGTCAAAATGGCTATCATCAATAAATCAACAAAAAACAAGTGCTGGTGCAGATGTGGAGCAAAGGGAAAGCTTGTGCACTGTTGGTGGGATTGCAGATTGGTGCAGCCACTATGGAAGACAATATGGAGGTATCTCAAAAATCTGAAAATGGAACTACCTTATGATCCAGTAATTCCACTCCTAGGTATCTGTCCAGAGAAATCCAAAACTCTAATTCAAAAATCTTCATGCACTCCTATGTTTATTGCAGCATTATATGCAATAGCCAAGACATGGAAACAACCGAAATGCCCATCGGTAGATGACTGGATTAAGAAACTGTAGTACATTTATACAATGGAGTATTACGCAGCCATAAAGAAGAAAGAAATCTTACCATTTGCAACAACATGGATGGATCTAGAGAACATTATGTTAAGTGAAATAAGTCAGACAGAGAAAGACAAATACTATATGATCTCACTTATATGCGGAATCTAAAGAAAAGAGTGGGTGAATGAACTAATCAGAAACAGTTTTGGAGACACAGAGGAAAAACTGAGGGTTGCTGGATGGGAGGGGAGGTGGGGATAAAGGGGAAGGTGAGGGGATTAGAAGACAGTCAGTAACCACAAGATGGCCATGGGTTTTGAAAATCAATTTGGGGAATGTAATCAATAATGTTGTGGAGATTTTGTAGGGTATTCGATGGACACTTGTCCCATTTGGGAGACCACCTCAGGGATGATGTAGATGCCTGATCACTGCACTGTACACCTGAAGCTGAAACTGAACAATAATAAATGCCAACTACAAGTTTATATATATATATATATATATATATATATATATATATATATGTATGTGTATATATATATATGTATGTATATACTTACAAGAATCAGAGTGCAGCATTAGGAATAGAGACAGTGGAAATGTAGTGGCTCTGTGCGATGTCAGAGGGATAGTGGATGGGGGAGGGGGGTTCACACAGTGTGAGGGATATAAATGATAAACGTCTAGGTATTGCTTTGTCTTGTGCACTTGAAACTAATAAAAATAAAAAGAAAAAAAGGAAAAACAAAAGAGGGGAGAAAAGCTATTTTCCCATGAAAGTGTAAATGAATCACATGAGAGTCTTCCCTTCCAAATGCAATTGACTCCAATTTACAAATGATCAGAATTTCAGGTGAAAACAATTATAGAGACAATTTCTCCTAAACTTATCATTTTCAGGCGAGAGTTCAGAGAAAAGGAAGTGCTATACAACTCAACCTCACACAATTAGGGATAGAGTTGGAGCTCAAGCCTAGGTTTTTTCTTACTGAATCCAATGTATTTTATTCCATACTTCATCATTAGATAAATCCCACAAAGTTGCATACAATATCAATTACTATAAATAGTTAATTCCCAAATTCCAAAATCATTGGAAAATATTCTTTTAATTCATATAATTCATATTCAATGGATAGTTGTCCCAAGGTGATGGTTATTAGAGAAACTATATCTTGCAGTTTTCAAGCGTTTACTCTGTGCCTGCCATCATTCTAAAGACAGATCACTTTCCCGTTGACTTGCACTAGAAATTAGGACTTCATTTCCTCCACAAATGATGGCTCCAACACACCTAAAATAAAATTAAGATTCTTAACATATACTAGAAAGAGCATTGTGTTAGTATTTGGTCTACATGCACTTAACTCTTCTATTCAGGTTTCATTTAACTACTTCATAGGTATTTAAAAGTGAACTGATTTAAATAAAAAAAAAAGTGAACTGATTAAAATGCACCACACATTTTTAAAATTTCCGTCTTACAGAGAGTTCTGACTGGCTCCACCCAAGTGGAATGCTGAAATAAAAAATCAAAATTAAAAGAAAAGTAACCATCTTTAATTAGAATTGAATAGGAAATAAAAAGAGGCCTTTTAAATGGAGTTGTTCTTTTATCTATTTATCTGTCTATCTATCATCTACCTATTTATTATGTATCTGTCATCTATAAATGTCTGTTGACCCCAATCAGTATTTTACATGCACATACATACACATGCACACTCACACACACACACACACACACACACACACTTCTGATCAAACCAATCATGATCTTCTCAAGTGTCCAGGGGGCAGTCCTTTCTGAGAATAATGGGTCACCTACAGGGACATTAAGTATTTAGCAGCAACCCACCAAGATACTGCTGCTTAGGGATGTTTAATGGAGTTAAACAGGAAGTGCCATGGTGTTTCACAAGTGCAGAATTGGTTTTCAGGAAAGACTCTAAGCAGGAATTTACTCTTTCTACCGAAAGCCGTTGAAGCCATTAAAAGTCTGCACATTGTCACAAGGTAGAGAAAGGTATAGCTTACTCAGCATGATGCAGCCCCCAGGGAAAGGAGGAACTGGTGTCTAATATCAGACTCACTGTATACCCTTCATAATTTAATGTTTATATTTATCATGTGCATAATAAGGTTGTTACATTTATAATGGCTGCTTCTTCAAAAGCTTAGAAAATCTCCTAAATTTCAAACACCTTTGAAAAATATTCTTTTAATTTATATAATACATAATTAATGGTAGTTGTCCAAAGGTTATGGTCATTATGGAAATAACAGCATGAATTTAGTGAATGCTTACTATGTGCCTGCCATCATTTATTCTGAGCATTTTTAGTCTATTTTATTTCATTCCTGTGATAACCTTATTTGGTAGGTACTATGAGCAGTCCCATTTTATAAAAAAGAAAATTCTACATAAGTTACATAAAGAGCTCAAGATCATTCCACTAGAAAGTAGTGGAGCCAGTTTCAAATTAAGATAGTCTACCTCAAATCCTAAAGTCTTGACCAGTACATAACACAAGCAGAGCCACCCACAGACTCATGCGAAGTGCACAGATTTCCTTAACAAAGGAAAATAAGATGAGAATGCATTTGGGCACAAATAATCACAGGAGCAAGGCATCCAGAGGCACACTCCCATGTTCTAGGACAAACGCCTTTCACCTTTAAGTTCCCACAAGGACACCACAGGGGTAACGATACTGTCTGGTGCTTTAAGAAACTCTAGTTGAGACACTACCTCTAGGATCTTCAAACTCTGCTGTCAACTGGCAACTCTTTTCGAGATTCTGGCTAACAGCTTGCTTGTTCACTAGGTACAATCAGGTGGTTACAACCCCAGCATATTCCTGAGATTAATCAGAGCTTGATTTCATAGGTGAAGTACCTGTTAGAGGACCCGGGGTGCAGGACCCGTAGGGTCTACTCCTGGATCCCACAAAAAATAACCTATGAAAATGTGTTGATATGTGTCAGCAAGACAGTAGGCTTGATTGACTTATTTGCCTGGTAACGTAAACCTAGATGTTTGCATTGTTCAACATAGGGCTGCATTGAAATAACAAATGGTCGTATCACACTGTTTCGAGGTTGCCCAAAAATATTAAGTTAAAATAAAAAATGTTAAGTTTGGGAATACTAATATTTAGAATATTTACCTAAGCATTTACCTCTTAACTTGATCATCAATCCTTCTAGGGATCTATATCAAAGATAAACTGTCAAAAATACGAAATGATTTATTGATAAGATTATTCACTGTGGTATTATTTGTAATAGTGAAAGAAAGAAAACAACACAAATGTCCTTTCAATAGGGGACTGATTCAATGAGTCCCAGCACAAGCCTACAAAGAAATTCTCTGAATGATGAAAATCTCTACACACAAATGGAAAATGAATGAATGATGAAAATCTCTATACACTAACATGAAATGAATGAATGATGAAAATCTATAGGTGCCAATGTGGCATAATCTCTGGATTATATTGCTAATGGAACAAAGAAAAAAGTACTAAAGTATATTTGGGGGAGAGATGAGGAGGGAAATGAACTCATGTATTTAATTATATCTGTGCAAAGGAGCACTAAAACCACACACAAAAAAACTGATACAAATGACTACCTAGCGGAGGATGTAGGAAACAGGGTTGAGGGGACTTGGATGAAAGTTAGCCTTTTCTGAAAATAAAATAACATCATGCATTTTTTTGGCTTAAAATAGCTTTAAGGGGGTATAATTAATTAACATATAATAAATAGCACAAGGCACAATCTGATGTTTTGACTAACATATCCACGCATTACACCATCACCATCATCAAGATGATAACATCCATCAACCTACAAAGTTTTCTCCTGTACCTTTGTAATACCTCCTTCCAATTTCCCACCCTGCTCTGACCTTTCCTCCTTCATTCACCCACCTGCAGTCTCCAGGCAACCATTGCTCTGCTTTTTTTCACTATAGATCAGTTTGCATTTTCTAGAATTGTGAAAAAGTAAAATCCTACAATATACAATCCTTTCTGTTGGGCTTCTTTCACTCAGTATAATTATTTTGAGGTTCATTCATATTGTTGCATGTATTTGTAGTTTGTTCATTTCTGTTGCAGAGTAATATCCCGTTGTATATCTATACCATAATTGTGTATATCTATACCACAATTTGTTTATACCAGGGTGCCAAAAAAATGTATGCACATGACTTGTATTCATCTTCTGTTATTGGTATATATTATTACAATTTTAATACAGTTTTTTGCTTTCTTAAAATGTGTATACATTTTTCGGGGGCACGCTCTCTATGTTCTCTGCCTGCTGGGCATTTGTTTTTTCTTTTTTCCCTTAGAACTGGCTATTGCAAATAAATTTGCTATGAACATCTATATAGAAGTTTTGCATGGACATATGTTTTTATTTCTCTTGGGTAAGTACCAAGAGATAGAATCCTGAGATCACATGGTAAGTGTATGTTGAATTTTTTAAGATATTGCCAAATGTTTTACAAAGTAATTACACTAACAATAACAGTGTATGAGAGTTTCAGTTCTTCTACCTTCTGTCAATACTTTAATTGGCTTCCCTTTTTAATTTTAGATGTTCTCATAGGTGTTTAATGTTATCTCTGTGGCTCTAATTTGCATTTATCAAATGAATAATGATACTGATAATGTTTTCATGTTCTTATTTGGAAAACATTTCTTTGGTAAAGTATCCATTCCAGTCTTTTGCCCATTTTTCAGTTGAGTTGTTTGATTTCCTATTATTGAGTTTTTAAGAGTTCTTTATGTATTCTGTACACAGGTCCCTTATTAGATATATGGCATCCAAATATTTCCCCGCTTTTATGCTATTGTTGCCATATATTTCACTTTACACATGTTATAAACCCTACATTACATATTATTTTTGTTTAAAGAGTGAATTATCTTTTAAAGAACTATTGTGTACAAAAATAATATAATAAATGTTAACTAACCATGAAGTTACCATTTCTAGTGTTCTTTGTTCCTTTTTTGTTGACTCACATTTCCATCTGGTATAATTTTCCTTCTGTCTAAAAGACTTCTTTTAACATTTCTTGCAGTGTGTTCTGCTGGAGATGAATTCTGAAATTCCTCTGACTGAAAAAAAATCTTTATTTCTCTTTGGCTTTTGAAAATCCTTTTAGTTGAATATAAAATCAATGATTTGACAGTTTTCCTCTCAGTGCTTCAAAGATGTTGCCCCATTGCTTTTAGCTTGCATTGTTGCATTGTTTCAATCAAGAAATCTGTTCTCATCCTTTTCTTTGTTCCTCTGCACATGTGATTTTTTTTTTTTGGTTGATTTTTTTAGGATCTTTTTGTCATTGGTTTTATGCAGTAAAATTATAATTTACTTTGTTATAGTCTTCTTTGTATTTCTTGTACTTGGGGTTCATTGAACTTCTAGGATACACAGGTTTATAATTGTCATCAAATTTGAAACATATTTGTCTATTTTTCTTTAACTATTGTTTCTAAATTCCTCTCTCTTTTCTCCTTCAAGGACTCTATTACATGTATATCAGTCTGCTTAAAGTTGTCCCACTGATCACTTATACTTAATTTTTTTCTTTGTGTATTTCATTTGGCACAATTTCTACTCTATGTCTTCTACATAGTAGTGTAGTGGAGTGAATATAGTTACTAATTTTTTCTTCTGCAAAATCTACATTAATTCCATCTAGTGTATTTTAAATATAAAAAACACTGACATTTTTATCCTTAGAAGTTCAAACTGGATCTTTTTTATATCTTCCATGTCTTACATTAACTTTTTAAACCTATGATGGAACACAATTAAAACATTTTTTTAAAGTCCTTGACTGATATTTTTTTAACATCTTTGTTATTTTCACATCAGTTTCAATTGCATTTTCTCTGAAAGATTATGTATTTCTACTTGTTTGCCTGCCTGTTAATTTTTGATTGGATGCCAGATTGTGACTTTTGCATTTTGGGATGCTTGATATCTTCGTATTTTTACAAATATTCTTGAACTTTGTTCTGAGGTGCAGTTAAATTACTTGAAAACACTTTGATCCTTTGGGTCTTGCGTTTTAAAAATTGTTAGGCAGAGCTAGATGAGCACTTAGTTTAGGGCTAATTTTTCCCAACTATTCAGGCAGGATCCTTCAGAATACTCCAATGCCGTGTGAATTTTGAGGTTCTACAGGCTGGCTGGGAACAGGCCTTGAGTGTGCATTGAGAATTGTTGATTCCAATCCTCTGGATAATTCCTTTCCAGCCTTACATAGTGTTTCCCATACTCACATACTGGCAAGTACTCTGCTGACTATTTAGAGAAGGATCCTCTGTAGATATCCAGGGTTTTCTCTTTACACAGTTCTCTCCTCTTACATGCCCTGTACTAAAATAGCAAGCTACGGAGGTCTTCCTGGGTTCATACCTTTCTTTCCTTAACTGAGAAAGTCTGTCACATCCTGCCTAGGTTACCCCTCTTGAGGCAGTGACCTTGGGCACTCATAGAGCTCAACTCATTTGTTTTCTGTATCTCTCGAATCAATGTCCTTAAATGTCTGATATACAGTGTCTTGAAAGCATTGTTTTATATATTTTATTAATTTTGTAGTTGTTTCAAGAGGAAGATAAATCTAGTCCCAGTTTCACTAACTTGGCCAGAAGCAGAATTCCTCTGTTATGTAGTTTAGCCTATTTAAAAAATTAAATCCAAAAGAAAAATGAAATTTCTTAAAATTGATAAATAATTTGAAGTAAATGAGCATAATTGCACATCAAGTTAATGTCATAACCACACAGAAAAAACTCATTCCAAGTCATTTTAAAGCACACAGGTTGTCTGTATATCCTTACTGGTATATACTATAAAGATTCATCTACATGCAAAAAAATCTTAGGCATTTTTTTGCAAATGATTTTTTGCAAGTGTAATTATTAATGACAATAATGCTAATGTTATTTTAATTGAAGTATATTAATTGTAGGATAATGAAAATAAGAAACTAAGTTAATGTGGTGAGTAATAAAAAATCTTAGCATGAGGGGAAAGAGATATACTTATAAAAATAATTTTTGTAGTATTTACTTAGGGATGACAATATTAAGATAAACATGATTATTTTCTTTTCAAAAATACTTATTTCCTATCTTTGTCAATTGAAAGACCTAGGGAAAAATGACAATGCAGTAATAATTAGCATGCCAATGGCCTAGGTTTTGGATTCTAAATATCATTTTTCCCTAAAAGAACCAGGGCACCTTGGAGGAATGGCTGATCCCATCAGGTTTGGACAGGTAAAACACAAGATGAGCCTGGGAACTTTTATTATGCGCCAAAGCCAGGAGGCTTTCAAGTAATAATGAGTCATGTAAAAAATAAATTTAGGGTCTCCCATAGGCCAAAGTTGGAACAGATTGAGCATCAATAAGAATAATAAATTCAATTGCTTAAAACACCAAAACTTAAAACACAAAAAACTATGAGTTCAGATGAAAAAGAGAGAGAAAGAAAGAAAGAAAAGATACCCACAATGATATGTCAATGAGAAATAAATCAAGCACTAATTCTTTACTCTTTTTTTTAAATTTATTGGGGTGACAATTGTTAGTGAAATCACACAGATTTCAGGTGTACAATTCTGTATTACATCATCTATAAATCCCATTGTGTGTTCACCACCCAGAGTCAGTTCTCCTTCTATCACCATATAGGAAAGAAGTAAGCATTTATCCTACTTTATTTTACATAAACTCTATTTGTAAATAGCTAATAGAGGGTAAAGTCTTCTTCACAGAAATCTTCCAACTAACTCTAATACTAGACTTGCTGAAACCAGATAGCATAGACGCAAATTAGGATTGTATTACCCTTTATCAAAGGCATAAATGTAAATGTGGACTGAATAAGACCAAATGAGATTTTTGCCTTATTATTCTCATATAAATGCCATACACCATTTGTCAAGATGAAAATATGACTATGACAAATAGGCAAGGCATTTTAAACCTATGAATCTGATTTTTCTTTTTATGCTGTAGCAACCATTTATGGATAATCACGATGGCTATCTCTTTTATTAGCTCATCAGTGGGGTAGGAAGATGATGGTATACTTCAACACATATTAAAGAAAAAAAATTGGATGTCCTGAGCAGATCTATACCTTTCCCCATCTGTTTAGAGCAATGGTGGTCTCAGGCAAGGGTGGTAAACAAAAGTCATGATTGTGTGTGCATTTAGCATAAGTAGGATAAAAATGAGAGAATAAATATTATAAATATATTTTTTAAAATAGCAGAACCATATTTGGAGAAATTATAGTAGCAAAGTCCCATATGAAATAAAATCAGATGTGGAAAGAAATTAATGAAAGAAATGTTTAAAAGACTAGAAGGAGAAAAACAGCAAACACAGAACATTTTTCCAGACACTTCCTTGAGATAAGGCAATATAACAGTGTTTCCATCACAGAAATTTGGGGAAGCCAACTGCAGATTAGCTATGGGAGTAGTTTAGGCAATTTACTTGGGTCTCAGTATTCTCCTCCATAGTATAGGGCCATCAATTGCACCTGCAACACAGTGTTGTTGAGAGGATTAAATGAGTTGCTGTGAATAAGTACTTAAAATATAGACTGCCCCATACTATCTTTGGAAAAAATTAACTGGGATTATTTCTTTGATTTAAAATATTGCAGAAGCCTAACAACTTGCAGATATGCCAGGGTGAAATTGCACATTACCCTTTCACACCTTAAGGGCTGGAGTATTAAATAAACAAACTGAGTCCGTAAGGGTCAGTAGAATAGTCACTTGGGATGAGGGAAGTGGGAGACGTGAGAGTGGGAAGCTACAAAAATGGGTGGTATTCTAGTGTTAAAGAAAAAATGGCCTTCTTTGTAATTTTGCTGGTAGCCAGCCTAGTTTTCAGTTTTATAAGACACTGTATTTACTGTGACATCAATGATGAACAGGAAAAGCAGTTCCTGGTTATAGTTAGATTATTGGTTAGACCATTTGAATAAAGAAGAACTCCTTCTGTCTTACTCATCACTAGGTCTTACAGTTTTCTGTGTTTCAAAATTATTCTCTTGCATGCCTCTACTTTTCTAAGAAAAAGTCAAGTCACATTTAATGCCACAATTCCTGTTAAATTTATCGCTGGCTCTCCTCTTCTTCTATTTGTTCCCTAGAGTATAACTGAATGCAAGATTCCATTCTTTGATGTTTTTATATTAACGAGTTGGAATCATGAATTTCCTCAAGAAATGGCTGCTGATGCATGATGGGTATCATTGATTGTAATGATGATCTTAATAGAGAGCTTTGGTAGTTCTGAGCAAGACATTATCGAACAGAAATGATAGTTTGTAGATTGAAGAGCAGGAAACCATCTTAGTCTAGATAAGAACAGATGGCAGGTTACTTAGATAAGCAGTCTATTCTCTTTATAGTCTCTGATTATTTGCCGTCAAGGAACTCTCAGGATTGGTGAAAGTCATCCAAGGCCTAACAGTTACCATTTTTAAGAATTCCTAGTAAAATGTCCTATGCCAAGAAGGAGATACTATATCCTACAGTGCTTCTTAAAAAAATAAAAAAGGCAGCAAAGGAAACAGAACCCAAAGAATTACTAGCTAATAATTTCTAGACTGAAAAAACTGTATAATTAATCATCCAAAAATCAATTTGAAAACATCTACAGAAGAACAGGTCACTGACATCATTATGAACTGGTCTAGACTGATCTAATCTTCTTCTATGACAGAATGGCAGGGCTGCTGGGTTGAGGAGAAATAGTGGACATAATCTATCCTGACTTCAGCAAAGTGTAGATCCTGGCTCATACGACATGCTCATTCATAATGTCGGCATGATACTCCGCGTCAGTGTTCTCTTCGTTGTGCTTTGACACAAGTTTCTGTTAGTTCCTGTAGCTACTATAGGTGGTTTTTTCCTATATTCATGAGACCAGACATTGGGCCCAAAGTGTGCCCTTTGTTAGATCAAGCTGTGCCCTCTGCAGGGAGATCCTGCTCTACTTCACTTCCTCAGACAGTGACATTTAACTCATACTTCGAGTTTCAACACAAAAATCACCAATTCTCCTTGAATCAGCCACCTTTTTCTGTGTGCTCCTCCAGCTTTGTTTAGACTTCTATACTCCATTAGAGATGCACATGCTCTTGACTGTATTTACTTTTTAAAAATCACGCATTCTGTAGGGAGATAATTAACGTGTCAGTTTTGGTTACTAGCTCTGTATTGGTGGATGAATTCTGTAGATACTGTTTAATAAGACTACTCTAAAATATGTTAGATGGTATGGAAGCAAATTAACAAGAGATGAAAAGATGTAATGGCACATGGAATTGTATCAAGTAGAAGCAGCACACATTCCTATTAGTTAAGAATACAGACTCTAGAACCTACTTGTTTGGGTTTGAATCCTTACTACCTTACTAGCTGTGTGTCCTTGGATAACTTACTTAACCTCTTTGTGCCACCATTTCCTTGTCCTCACCTTGTTTTCCATGGCACGCCTTTTCTTTTTGTTTAGTCCACAAGCCCCTTGAATAGGGACTATGTCAGTTATATCCAATAAACATTGAATGAATGACTGGTTGGATGAAAAAAATGAATAAAAGTAAATTATTAACATCAGTCACGCCTAGGCCACTTTATTACAAAATGTGTAAACTGGTTTTATTTGACAGTGCATTCACCATGTTATGAAATAATCAAGGTTTATACATTCATTAATGTTGGAAATTAACATCATTGTAAAATTATTTCAACAAGCATTTTTGAGAAACTTTTTGAACTGTACTTGTTACTAAGTTTAAGACTGTCAGTGTAATGTACAGCCAGTTCTCAAAGAGGTTATAGGGGCCACATAAAGCAAAGACACACTCCCCCAAGGGAAATCTGGTTTGGGCTTTTCTTTCCATTTACAATTAAAAGCAGCTTTCACTGAGTAGCCTGTCCCAGTTATGCCTATTTTTAAGCCTCTCTTTTTTTTCCCCTGGTAGACAGGAAGCACTAGTCTAATAAATGTGAGCCAAGGTGCACTCTTCTAGGTTTGAAATTAAGAAGCCTAGGGGGAATTAAAGAATCTCTGTGATTCTTGTGGTCTCTGCACTTTATAAACTTGGTAAAGAACTTTGACTTTGGATAGCCCACTGCCCTATCCTGTAGGAAGGACTAACTCTATACAAGAATAATGTCCTCTGAACTACGTAGTAGGCTACGACTCCATCTAGCCATCCTTAGAGCTTTACTTCCAGGAGTGGGAATAGCCTGATAGTGGGGAGGTCCAAAGAGCACCAGCAGAGGTTGCTTTGCCCTGGTTTGGTTCCCACTTCCCCTTCCTCTCTTACATTGTTATTTAGGTGTCCTTTTTTTCCATGGATTTGCATGAGGCTGGAAACAGACATTAGCAAGTATGTTTCCAGGAAGGCTCAAGTATTCCTACCTAGTGTCTTGTACTTCTAGAGTGATGGCTACAGAGAGTACTAGAAGTATCATAGAAAAGTATGTCTTCAGAATTCTCAAGCAAATGGTTCACGAGACAGAACACGGATGTATTGGAATTAGTGTTTGGAAACATAGGGTTTGTTTGGTTTTTGCGTGTTTGTTTGTTTGTTTTTCTTACTTTAACTTAAAGCTCATCTTATTCGGCGTCCTTTCAGACATGGAGAAGGGAGACGAGGCCTCTCACAGGTGGTTGCTCTGGTCACAGTCAGGGAATACTGCATGCAGTTGAGGATCAAGGAAACCAGACGTTACAGGAGCAGTTGTTGGGGAACTTGCAGGTTAGCTGGATGGATCAGAGGCCAGTGGTGATGCCCAAAGCAGAGGCTGCAGCAGGAAGTAAAGCTGGGACAGAGTGGAGTCGGATAGAATTGCTAAGCCAAGGCTCAGGAAGGTCAGAGACCTCTTTGTCAAGAGACAGAGGAAGGGAGAGGATGCTGAGATGAACTTCGAGAGCTGGAGAGTGAGAGGGCCCAGCCTCCAGCAGAAGAATGGGCCCAAGGACCCTAAATATTGGTGTGCCCACCCCACCCACCTCTGTACTGATGACAGGGCTTAAGTTTGTCAAGCAGATTCATTTTTAATGTTGAGAACTAATACAGACGATTGAGAAAAACTAATATTTTCCAAATATGTTAGCAGGAAGTGGTAGAAATGAACTGCTGATGAATCTGGTCTTTCAACTACAACTTAACACAGAAATGAGAAGGCCAAGCGTACAGACTCGCCCTGTGGTGTGTATGCTTTTATTGGTCAGTTGAGAATTCAGCTACAAGCTTTGCACACTGCTCATCAACTGCACCAGAGCAGATCTATGCAGTTTCTCACGGGGGAGGCACACAAGTTCTTAAGCCCTGCCGACTGCCGATGGGTGTGGGACAATCTCAGATGAACCCCACTGGGTTCCTTAGGTACCCTCCATGGGCTCCTAGAAAACCAGGGAGACTCACTAGGAGACCAAGGGGAAATCATGTAGTAACTCTTCCAAACTTGTAACTTTTAAAGCAATCACCTAAGAGTAGGAAGCAGAGAACAGTGGTTACATGGGAAGGGCTCCACTGCTGAGTAGCGATGTGGCCTTGGGAAAATACTTAACCTCTCAACATCTCAGATACAACAAACGTACCATAGGAATAAGACAGCACCTCCCTTTGAGTGCGGCTGTGAGGATTAAATGAGATGAGCCTTGTCCAGTGCTCAGCACGGTGCTTGGTTCTAGTAAGTTCTCAATAAACATTACTCTTATTAAGAGTTGAGGATCATTGGAGGGTTGACTAAAAAAGCATTTCACAATTTGTGATGTTTTCAAAATAGCATACAATATTATAGAGGAAGGAGAAGGAGGAGAAATCTGTGTTTTTCCTGAGAACTTCTGATACCTGTACTTTCAAAAAGAGAGGAATTGAGGACTGTGACTCTTGGTCCTCATCAGTACTGAATTGTACTGAAGTCCACAGAAATTACAATTTGCATGCATTTAAAAATAAGTGAATTAGCACTTCTTTAACTTTCAAGAGATTTTTGTGGTATATGTTGAAGTGAAGAGGAAAGCAAAAGATTTTTTAAGTAAGCTAGCTAGTGAAGGTTTCATTAAGTTCTTCAAACTGTGAAAAAGAAAAATGAGGTATCATTGAAACTTTCTATCTAGATCAATAACTATTTCAGAAAAAAAGAAAAGGCAAACCATTTACACTAGTTAATTAAAAAGAAAAAATTGTTGAAATGTCTAGCCTTTGACGTGTTTTCGTTTTGCAGCACAGTATTAGAATGTTGGAATGTATTTCTTCTGCCTGGGTCAGGAGGGTCTTACTGCAGAAGCTTCTTGCAAACCAGTTTCCTTCTTTTGAGAGCACTTACTATTCTTCCATTGATGCTGTAGTTGAATGTGAGCATGTTTAAAAAGTTCTTATTTATATATTTATTTTTAACTTTTTTATTTTGAAGTAATCATAGATTCACATGAAATTGCAAACAGAGTAGGAGGGAGGTCCAGTTTCCCACTGGTTACATGATACAACTCCCAATGGTTACATGATACAACTCTACTACAATAGTAAAACCGTAATTTTATTTTTAATGAAAATTTCCTAGAGAAATCTCAGGATAAGTCCCACCTAAACACATGGGCATACACACAAGCAGTCACACACACACACACACACACACACACACACACACACACACACACACACACAACAGCTAAGTATCTAAGAGCTTCAGCCTGGAGGCAACTTTAATCACTGGCAGCCTATTCACCGGAGGGGAAGGAGGCTGGGGAGCCTCTAACAGTGACCACGGTCCTGCGGTCCTGCCTAACCCTGAGTCAAGCCCAGGAGGCTGGGACAAGTGGAAGAATCATCTGGAGTCACAACCAAGACCCCTGAATCAAAGCCTCCACTATCAATGACCAGACAAACAACCTGACAGATTGGAAGAACATGTATATGAGACATAGATTTCTATCCATTGTCCCTTTACATTCTCACAGAGCCAAAGGCATAATACCAAGCACTATAATTCTTAATAGGTTTTGGTCCTTAAATTGAATCAGAAAATAAAGTACAAATGCAGTACTTCTCAGTCTGTTTGTATTATGTCTGTATTATCTTTAATATGGGAACTCTGTGAGGAGGAAATATTTTTAAGGTCATGCTTTGAAAAATGAAATGCATTAATAAAAAATAAAAGTAATCTGGAGCTATGGTTGGCTGGAGGCAATGGGATGACATGCAGCACAAATAGTACAATTGCTGATGCTTCTCCCGCTAGAGGTCTTGCCAGACATCAGTAATCAAGTATGGCATCGTTTCCCAGTGAGCCAAGATACTATTTTCACATGGAGTTTCCAGCAGCCACTATCAGCTGATTATACTTGGCATTAGAAATGGAACCTAATAAGACATTATTGGTGATAAAAAAAGGTTTCCCCGAGAAGTTGATTTCAAAAACAATTGACAGAACTGAGGGAAGGAGATTGGAGAAAAGAGAATAGTCAAATGTTTCATGGATAGATAATGATTTCATTAGTAATATTAGAATGTTTTTCATAGACAAATCCCTAGGACCTAACAGTATGTGCCATATAGTTGGTGCTCAATGCATTCTTTGCTGAAATATATGAGTGAATGGTTTTGTTTTCTTTTTTCTTTTTTAGCCATCAAAGAATGGCAACGGAGAGGAAGTCAAAAAATACAGAAAATATTGAAGAAGGGTTAAAGGGTATGTAAGATAGAATTAAAAGATTGTAATCTATGTAACAAGTTAATAAGGAGACAATAATGAAAAGTTGGAAGGAGTAATATTCAAAGATACAGTGCTAAAAATTTTCCAGAATCAATGAAAAATATCAATCATCAGATTAAAAAAATCACCATCAATCCTGTTGAACAGAATAAGTAAAAATAAATTTCAAAACAGTGAAAGAAAAAATATTAAAAATAACCAGAGACAAGACAATTTACCTCTAATGGATCAGTAACGAGAATAACTGTAGACTTGTCAACAGAAACAACACAGGTAAAAAATAAAATATGGATTTGAATGCTCAAAGCTTTGCAGAAAACTGGAATCTTTAGCAAAACTATTATTCAAATGTGAAGTTAAATTTTTTTCACATACAAAAAAATGTGAGACTTTAATGTCTAAAGTTCTTAATTACCAGTAAAGAAACAAGGAATAAAAGAGTATTATTCCAGAAAATACATTGAACTTAGAAAATTGGTATGAATGTGGGTAAACATAAATAAATATTGAGAGACTAAAACAATAATAATAATAATAATAATAATAATAATAATAATAATAATGATTATCTTTGGAAGTTAAAAAGCAGGATAGAACTAAAATACTAGAGATTAACATTTAAAAAGGGAGAAGAGTATTTGAAACTCAAACTTTTTGAAGTCTTTTTATTGTTCAGAAGGATAGCAGACTATTGTTTAAAGTCTTGAAATTCAAGTTGACAGATGAAGAATAACTCCTAGAGTAAATGAAATAGAAGGTAACTTAGAAAGGAAAATAGACTATAAATAAAACAAGATAAATTCTGTAAAGTTAAATATATGCATATTTTAGAACCAAGTAATTGTTTCATCTAGAAAACTTTGATGCAAACATAAACAAACAAATAAATAATCTATACAAGATTTCCATTACAACACTGTAGTAGTAAAAAATAAAAAACAACAACTGACAAGTGGACAAACTGTAGTTTGAGAGGAAATATTATATACAATTAAAATAAGTAAACTATATTTACATATGTCAACATAGCTAAAGACCCAAAATATTGAGTAAAAAGATAACTTGCAAAAAAATGTGGAGATTGATACTATGTAAAATTTTCAGACAGAATAATACTGTATCCTGCATATGGTATACAATAAGTAAAGTACAAAATGTAAAAGCGAATGTACTTTTTAGCTTCAGAATGCAAAGTCCCACTGAGAATGCAGCAAAAGAATTGGCTGGAGCTTTAGTTACATAAAACACTTTATTTCTTTTAATAATACCAACCTGAATGAAGTAGGGTAATATTTGTTAAATGTGGTTTGGTAGATATATGGATATCTTATATGATTTCCTGTACTTTGCTGTATATTTTTATCAATTCAAACTTTAAAATCACATTTAAAAGAAAGTCTTTTTCATATCCGAATTATATAAATTAGATAAATGTTTTTAAACAGGTTGCTTAAGACAGTTTGCAACTCAAAAGCTACTTGAACAAAACTTACACATCAAAAGCAAAGGACATCCTTTTTAAAGTAGTTTGCCTAAGACTGAACACTTCCTCCACTGATATTTCAATTGTTCAAACACAATCGTAGAATCTTTCTCTCTCTCTCTTAATTTCCTAAAGCACTTTGTTGTGATGAGTTACCATGAAAACAATTTTAGTTTACATTTAAGTTGTATATATTACTTTATGAGCACTGAACTCATCCAGTCTCTGCTCTGAGATGTGAGTTGTGGTCTGGCACTGTACAGACAGACAGTGGGTACTCAGTGCTGGCGTGACATGGTCCCTGCCCTTGTGAGGCTTACAGTCTCAGAGTGTCCAAATAACTAGACTGTGCTGGACATAAAATTCATCTTAAAAGGGAACTACAAGACATCGGTGGGGGACGATTTAGTTTCTTGTATGAGGAAAGAACAACAACAACAAATAACGATGTAAACAAATAGTCCAAAAGTCTAAAGAATAATAGGGAAGAATAGTCAAGGTATATGAAGATTACAAGAGTGGAAGGAGACAAAACAAAAATAAATAAAAAACTACAATGTGAAAGGCTTAGGATTCAGCACAAGACCTGTAGAGAGACACACAGACAAACAGAAGGACATACAGAGATACTGTCATACAAAGAGACACTGAAGGTGGTAGTAACTGGAGCTCAATGCAGAATGAAACAAAACGCGAAGTGCTTTCAAAGCCATCTTGAAGAAACACAGCAATAAAAATGAGGAAGTCCAAAAAGAAAGATGGTATGCCATAATAGCTTTCAAATTCCACATCAATGAAGTGGCAGATATGTAACCCAACAATTACAAATGTCATTTACTTTGTACTATGTCCAGCCTTCTAATTCCAATTATGTATGCTGAATTCTTTGACATATGCAGAGCTCAAAAGGACAAATTTCCAACACTCTCTTAGGAGAACTCATTAGCACGTTCTCCTTCAGAGCCAGCTGCAGGAAACCTTGATTACCCAGCCCATGATACAGTGTTCTTCAGAAGGAAGACAACCATCTTTAACTCAGTGTCTAGGAGTCTGCTTCAAAACAAGACGGAAATCACCCGAGAGTGTCAGTTTAAACAGTGTAATGAAATGGTACAGCAAATCTCAAATATTTTAATTTGTCACATGTTTATCCCGCCCAAGAAATCTGAAATAAAATCTTAGGGTGTTCAAGATGAACGCGGTGGAGCGCACAGGCTGTGATTAAGAGCGTGGGCTCCCAACCCAGACAGAGCTGGGCTTAAATCCTGCCTATGAAGCTTGGCAGGGGTGCAGCCCTGAGCTCACTTTCTACTCTGAGCCTCAGTGTCCCCATCTGTTCAATATGGCAAACCATGTCTCCTTGCTCAGGTTAGTTTTGGGGAAATAGATTGGCTAAGTGATATATTTCGCACTGTCCAGCTAGAGATGGCGCTCAATCTCTGCTTGCAGGGGCCTCAGTGAGAGCAGAGTCAGTTATGTCATTGTGCTGTGGCTGTAACAGGGATCACCATCACCATTACCCAACACGCCTCACTTTGCAGCGACAATCCGGCTCCATGCAGCTCACCTCCACAGAGAAGCCTTCCCTGATCTTCAGCATACACCTGGTCTCTTCATCACAAGCTCGAGTTTAAGCTTTATTTTATGTTTAGATTTGGCTCACGTTGCCTTCTCACTATGGCTGAGTGCCTTTGCACTTAGCACCTAGAGCTGAAACTGACAAAATTATCATTTGACGAGAGCAGCTTTCAGGAAGACACTGGATCATAGACAACTTAATGCTAAATGAACAACAATTACTAACAATGATTAAACTTATAATTGGCTCCCCCAAACCCTGTGCACCTGTTTCTGCAACAAAGACATATCCAGCAGTGCAAAAAAGGGTACACTGTCCTTAAGCAGAGTTTGAACTAAGTTTTAGCTAAGTTGTTCATTTTGCTCTGATTTCATCCAGTATGTGTTTATTTATAGAAAGCAGTTTTATTTCCTTAATAAAAAGAGAATTGTTGGGGAAAAGAACTGGAACATGTAGCAAATATAGTCTCAGAAAGACAGAAAGAGAAGAACTTCTCATCCACCCAGATGCCAGCCACCTGCACACCTACGAATGAAACTTCTTTTTTATGTGACAATTGTATTCCTTAAATAAGGTGGCAAATTACTGTTACTTCAGCAACTGTGAGATATACAGGGCAAGGATATACTGCGGAGGCAAAAATGTCCAGTTGGGATCATAGATTACTCATGGAGTAAATGATGACAGTGAGTCATCTCAGCAGAGTAAACACATGTCCGCCTCACCACCCACCCTCCACCTTCTAGTTCCCTGAATTTAATACAGTAGAGTGAAAATCATAATACTGAATGCTATGCCATAATAAAAAGAAATCACTCAAGACTGAATGAAATGCAGAAAACCAACCTTATTTGGCGGAGGCTCTAACTCCAGTGGTGATTAAAACAAACCTAGAGTGCTTCTGGAAAATGTCCTATATCTGAGGTTCACCCCCAAATTTTCTGATTCCAAGTAATTCTACGGGGTACTGAGGGCTGAGAACCACGGTTGTAATTCCTCTTATAATACACCATTAATTAGTATTTGTGGACTGATTCATGAGGAAATACGCACTGTTCCCAATAGGTTATAAAAAGAGATTTTCCTGTTTTAATATATTAAAGTTCTAAGAAAAAAGGAAAAACACCTTATAAACTAACTCTACAATCAAGGGGACAAAGAGCTTTGAAGGATAAATTTCACCTTAAAAAAAAAAAAGGGAGGAGATCACGATGAGAATGGCGGCGTGAGGTGAGCCTCTGTAAAGCTCCCCTGGAATTTACAACTAACCGGACAACAATAACTCCACAAAGGACTCCCTGCACAGCAGACAGGCAAGACGAAGATGTCCACTACTGAATTCACCTAAGGGTGGGCGAATCGAGCGAGCGGGGGGCCGCAGGACGCAGACCTAGCTCAGTGCTCCCAGCTCGCTGCAACCCGGAACTACCGCAGCTGCGGGAGAGGGAAGGACTCGGACTGCTAGGGCTCTGCTGATGGCCCACAGGGCTGAGGGGGCAGCATATAACACAGCTGAAGACAAAGCTCACGGCAGAGACCTTGGAGCAAAGACTGAGGGAAGAAGGCTGAAAACGGTGGTTTAAGCCCTCACTGCCAAGCGGAGAACAGAAGCCTTAGGCACTGAGACTAGCCGCCCTCTCCCAACCCTCCCAGAGCTTGCTCCGCCCCCACCTGCCCGGTGCTAGAAGCGATAAAGTAGCAGTGTCAGATCAAAGAACAGAGTGTTTGCTGTTCACTGTGGACCGCAGACACAGATTCGCAGCCCAACTAGTTCCGGCAAAGGAGAGGGAGCTGTGGAAGCAAGACCAGCTGTGGTGGTGGTCGCCGCCATTGCACTGGGCCACCTCTCACAACTCACCCCGCTCCTGGCCCCAACTATCTGGGCGGATCCCTGCAGGAGTAAACAGAACTGCTGAAACATACAGGCTCTGAATCGGGTGCAGAAAGAGCTTTGGAACTTCAAAAGCTCTCCGCACCCCCACAGGGACCTGGCGCCCTATGACCCAGGTGAACTGTTAACAGAGGAGAGGCCCGTCTCCCAGGGAATCCACCCATTGTGTGAGAAGCTGGAATAGTGCAAACAAAACATAGCATTACTATGTGAGAGAGAAAAACAAAGGCTGCAGTCGGAGAGAAAATAAAACATTCTACCAACAAGTATTGGAAAACAAAAGAAAGACCTCTTCCTATCAACCTGTTGCAGAAGCCACTCCTGTAGATGTCTAGGAAGAGAAATAATAAATCAGTAATTGCCATGAATAACCAAGGCAACAAGACAGCTCAGAAAGAAAGTGAAAAGTCTCCAGAAAAGGAGCTTAAACATATGGAAATATGTGACTTAAATGACAGAGAATTGAAGATTGCAGTTCTGAAAAAACTCAACGAGATGCAAGAAAACACAGAAAGGCAATTTAATGAACTCAGAAATGCAATCAAAGAACAACATGAGCATTTTACGAAAGAGATAGAAATTTTTAAAAAGAACCAAATGGAATTTCTGGAGATTAAGAACTCAATAGAAGAAATTAAGAATGAAATAACCAGCTTAGGTAGTAGAGTTGACCAGATGGAGGAAAGAATCAGTGACATCGAAGATAGAAACCTGGAAATTACACAGATGGAAGAAGAAAGAGACTTGAGACTTAAAAGAAATGAAAGAACTCTACAAGAACTTTCTGACTCTATCAGAAAGAGCAATATAAGAATAATGGGCATACCAGAAGGAGAAGAAAGAGAAAAGGTAACAGAGAATATATTCAAACAAATTGTTAATGAGAACGTCCCAAATTTGTGGACAGAACTGGATCCTCGAATCCAAGAAGCAAACAGAACACCTAATTACCTCAATCCCAACAGGCCTTCTCCATGGCACATTGTGTTGAAGCTGTCTAAAATTAACACCAAAGAAAGAATCCTCAAGGCAGCCAGGGAAAAGAAGACGGTAACCTACAAAGGAAAGCCCATTAGATTATCATCAGATTTTTCAGCAGAAACTCTACAAGCCAGGAGGGAGTGGAACCAAATATTCAAATTATTGAAAGAGAGAAATCATGAGCCAAGAATAATATATCCAGCAAAGATATCCTTTAGATATGAAGGAGGAATAAAGACCTTTCCAGACATACATAAGCTGAGGGAATTTTCTAATACACGACCTGCACTACAAGAAATACTAAAGGAGGCTATTCGACCACCATCAACAGGGACAATTTGTGGCAACCGAAACATAAAAAGGGGGAGAGTAAAGGCCTGAACCGGAATATGGGAATGGAGAAAGTAAGCGTGCTGAAGAAAATGGAATACTCTAAATATCAAACTCTCTATTACATAATCTTAATGGTAACCACTCAAAAAAAATCCAGAACTAAAATGTATACTGTAATAAAAGAAGAAACAGAGGGAAACATCATAGAATACCACCACAAAGAAATAATAGACAAACAGGCAAAGAAACAATGGAGACACAGCCTCACCAGAAAACTAAAGATAGAATGACAGGAAATCCTCATGTATCAATAATCACCCTAAATGTAAATGGACTGAACTCACCAATAAAAAGGCACAGAGTAGCAGATTGGATCAAAAAACTAAACCCAACCATATGCTGTCTCCAAGAGACACATCTCAGCTACAAGGACAAGCATGACTCAAAGTGAAAGGGTGGAAATTGACACTCCAAGTAAATGGTACCCAGAGAAAATCAGGTGTAGCCATAATGATATCAGATGAAACAGACTTCTGGGTGAAAAAGAGACAAAGATGGACATTTCATAATGGTAAAGGGGACTATACGACAAGAAGACATAACAGTCATCAATATTTATGCCCCCAATCAGGGATCACCAAAATATACCAAGCAACTACTAACAGAACTAAGGGGAGAAATTGACCAAAACACAATTATACTAGGGGACTTAAATACATCATTGACAGCTATGGTTAGATCATCCAAACAGAAAATAAATAACGAAATAGCAGCCCTAAATGACACATTAGATGAAATGGACATCATTGACATATATAGAGCACTTCATCCTAAAACATCAGACTATACATTCTTTTCGAGTGTACATGGAACATTCTCAAGGATAGACCATATATTGGGACACAAAATCAGCCTCAGCAAATTTAAGAAGATTGAAATCATACCAAGCATATTCTCTGATCACAAGGCTTTGAAATTGGATATCAACTGCAAAAAGAAAGCAGGAAATAACACAAATACATGGAGATTAAACAACATACTTTTAAAGAACGACTGGGTCAAAGAAGAAATTAGAGGAGAGATCAAAAGATACATAGAAACAAATGACAATTAAAATACATCTTACCAAAATTTTTGGGATGCGGCGAAAGCAGTTTTAAGAGGGAAATTTATATAATTACAGGCCTATCTCAAGAAACAAGAAAAATCCGAAATAAATAACCTCATGTTACACCTTAAATAACTAGAAAAAAAGAACAAGTGAAACCCAAGGTCAGCAGAAGAAAGGAAATAACAAAAATCAGAGCAGAACTCAATGAAATAGAGAACAAAAAGCCAATAGAAAAGATTAATGTGACAAAGAGCTGGTTCTTTGAAAAAATTAATAAAATCGACAAATCCTTGGCTAGACTCACTAAGATAAAAAGAGAGAAGACACTAATTAACATAATCAGAAACGAAAAAGGGGAAGTTATCACAGACACCACAGATATACAAAGGATCATGCAAGAATACTATGAAGGACTATATGCCACCAAATTCAATAATCTAGAAGAAATGGACAAGTTCTTAGAAACATATAGCCTTCCAAGGCTGACCCATGAAGAACTGGAAAATCTAAACAGACTGACCACCAGTAAGGAAATTGAATCAGTCATCCAAAACCTTCCCAGAGGCAAAAGTCTGGGACCAGGTGGCTTCACTAGTGAATCCTACCAAACCTTCAAACAGGATCTAATATTAATCCTGCTCAAACTCTTCCAAAAAATTGAAGAAGAGTCAGTACTCCCTAACTCATTTTATGAGGCCAACATTACCCTGACACCAAAACCTGGTAAGGACAACACAAAAAAAGAAAACTACAGACCTATATCTCTGATGAATACTGATGCAAAAACCCTAAACAAAATATTTGCAAATGAGTACAACAATGCATTAAAAAGATTGTTCATCATGACC
This sequence comes from Rhinolophus hipposideros, assembly GCF_964194185.1. NCBI lineage: Eukaryota > Metazoa > Chordata > Mammalia > Chiroptera > Rhinolophidae > Rhinolophus > Rhinolophus hipposideros. The sequence continues at coordinate 10,401,121 of NC_138049.1, read as the reverse complement.
AAGTGGGGTTCATCCCTGGGGCACAAGGATGGTTCAACATCCGCAAATCCATCAATGTGATACATCACATAAACAAAATAAAGGACAAAAATCATATAATTATATCAATTGATGCAGAAAAAGCATTCGACAAGATACAAAATCCATTTATGATAAAAACACTTAATAAAATAGGTATAGAAGGAAAACACCTTAACATAATAAAGGCCATCTATGGCAAGCCCTTAGCTAATCTCATAATTAATGGTGTAAAACTGAAGCCCTTTGCTCTACATTCAGGAACACGACAGGGCTGTTCCCTATCACCTCTGCTTTTCAACATAGTGTTGGAAGTCCTTGCCAGAGCCATCAGGCAAGAGAAAGAAATAAAAGGCATCCAAATTGGGATTGAAGAAGTTAAAATATCACTCTTTGCAGATGACATATGCTATATATAGAAAACCCTAAAGACTCCACCAAAAAGCTGTTAGAAACAATCAACGAATACAGTAAAGTTGCTGGCTACAAAATCAACGTACAAAAGTCCATTGCATTCCTATATACTAACAATCTAATCTCAGAAAAAGAAATAAAAAAAACAATTCCCTTTGCTATTGCAGCAAAAAGAATAAAATACCTAGGAATAAACTTAACCAGGGATGTGAAGGATTTATATGCTGAAAACTATAAAACATTTTTGAAAGAAATTGAAGATGACACAAAGAAATGGAAAGACATTCCATGCTCATGGATTAGAACAATCAACATAGTTAAAATGGCCATATTACCCAAAGCAATATACAGATTTAACGCAATCCCCATCAAAATCCCAATGGCAGTTTTTAAAGAAATAGAACAAAAGCATCATCAGATTTGTTTGGAACCACAAAAGACCCCGAATAGCCAAAGCAATCTTAAGAAAAAAGAACAATGCTGGAGGTATCACACTGCCTGACTTTAGCTTGTACTACAGGGCTACAATAATAAAAACAGCATGGTATTGGCAGAAAAACAAACACATAAACCAATGCAATAGAATTGAGAACCCAGAAATAAAACCACATAAATATGAACAGATAATTTTTCACAAAGAAGCTAAAAACATACAATGGAGGAAAGACAGCCTCTTAAATAAATGGTGCTGGGAGATTTGGATAGCCACGTGCCAAAGAATGAAACTGGACTGTTATCTGTCACCATGTACCAAAATTAATTCAAAATGGATCAAAGACTTAAGCATAAGACCTGACATGATAAACTGCATAGAAGAAAACATAGGTACTAAACTTATGGACCTTGGGTTCAAAGGGCATTTTATGAATTTGACTCCAAAGGCAATGGAAGTAAAAGCTAAAATAAACGAATGGTACTATATGAAACTTAAAAGTTTCTGCACAGCAAAAGAAACCATCGACAAAATAAAGAGGCAACCGACTGAATGGGAGAAGGTTTTTGCAAACAGTTCCTCCGATAAGGGTCTAATATCCAAAATATACAAGGAACTCATGAAACTCAACAACAAAAAAACAAACAACCCAATTAAGAAATGGACAGAGGACCTGAAGAGACATTTCTCCAAAGAGGACATACAAATGGCAAATAGACATATGAAAAAATGCTCAACATCACTAATCATCAGAGAAATACAAATAAAAACCACAATAAGATATCACCTCACCCCAGTCCGAATGGCTATCATCAACAAGACAAATAGTAACAAGTGTTGGAGAGGCTGTGGAGAAAAAGGAAGCCTCATACACTGTTGGTGGGAATGCAGACTGGTGCAGCTGTTATGGAAGGCAATGTGGAGGTTCCTCAAAAAATTACAAATAGAATTACCATATGACCCAGCAATCCCTCTCCTGGGTATCTACCCAAAAATTTGAAATCATTTATACATAAAGACACGTGTCTCCAATGTTCATTGCAGCTTTGTTTACGGTGGCCAAGACATGGAAACAACCAAAATGTCCTTTGATAGATGAATGGATAAAGAAGTTGTGGTATATATACACAATGGAATACTATTCGGTGTTAAGGAAAGATGATATAGGAACATTTGTGACAACATGGATGGATCTTGAGAGTATAATGCTAAGTGAAATAAGTCAGACAGACAAAGCAGAGAACCCTATGATTTCACTGATATGTGGTACATAAACCAAAAACGACAAAAGAACAAGACAAACAAATAAGAAACAAAAACTCATAGACACAGACAATAGTTTAGTGGTTACCAGAGGGTAAGGGGAGTGGGGTGTGTGAGATGAGGGTAAGGAGGATCAAATATATGGTGATGGAAGGAGAACTGACTCTGGGTGTTGAACACACAATGGGATTTATAGATGATGTAATACAGAATTGTACACCTGAAATTATGTAATTTCGTTAACAATTGTCACCCCAATAAAAATAAAAGGCCTTTTCTTTTCTGGATAAAATGTGTAAAGGTGTGTTAGAACCTCCTGCAGAGGTTTTTCAAAGTGCAAATGTGTGGCATTTTTGTCTCCCCCAAAAGTCCAAGTCAAAACTTCCTGGGGGTCCCAGCGTGCTTATGATTGCCAACCGAAGCCACCTCACAGACTCTGTCTAACTCCACTCGTGCTCCTGGCAACTGACTGGGGTTTTGTATAGATCTTCCCTAGGATTCTGAAATCCTGGTGTGAGATGAGAAAAACCAGATGGTTGCTGCCACCTTCCCAGCAGACAGTTGGTGGCCCTTCCCGTTTACTCTCACTTCACATCTCACTGGGTTTCTGGGGTTCCTGGAGCTTCTCTGCCTGCTGCTCTTGGACTTTTAACTGAACATCAAGAAGGCTGAGGGCCCCTGACATTTCACAAGTGCTGGGTCTAAGCAGAGGAATCATTAGCAGATAGGAATTCATCTTTGACCAATCTTCCCGGGACTCGAGGGCCATGTCTATTTGCACCCCAAAATACTTCATCAATTTCTTCAGTGGATTCTGTTGCAACCTGATGAATCATCAATTGAACTTTGTCCTCTCCGATGAGTGGAGTTTAAGAGAACTCTGAGTCATTTTTGTGGTAGTTTTATCTGCTAGCGGAGATAAAGCTGGTTCTTAACATTTTCATTGCAGACTTTCTGAGATCTTATTTCCAAAATTTTTATCAGACTTTTCAACCTGCCTATTGAAAAACATGCGATGTCTTTCCTGTAGTCAGAATTATAATAGCTATTGGCTAATTGGCCATTTGGCTATACAGATGAGACAGTTTCCTTTCTCATTAATAATACGACTGGTGTTTTACTAATTCCTATTTGAGGGTTCACAGAGATGAGGTGAATAAGGGCAAGCAGGTCTTTAGCATAGTTAAAGCCTTACAAACGCTCTGTTGATTGAGTCCTGATGTAATCAACAAGGGAAATACAATGCCTATGTTGGGTTTTCAATCTATCAACATGCTACAGATTTATTCGATAAAAGACTCTTCCATGCTGGGTTACCAATAAAACATGAATTATAGGTAATCATCTCATCAGAGTTAAGTTCTTTATGTTTGAAAAATGTGAATCCTACATCCAGGAAAGCTCCTGTTTTTCAAAGAGAAGTCTTTTCTGATTACTCTTGGAACTGCCACTATTCTCAAATGCCCTAGAGAACGCAAACAGCTGTTGAATCTTATACAGAACCATGGGTTCAAAAATCAGTATTTAGACTTTCCATTTTAGCCCAGCAGGGCCACCCAAGTGACATTTCTGGGGAATAGAATCAACTTCCAATAAATTAGCAAACTCATACCACAAATGGAAATATCCAATTGAATATTTATAAGAAATAAAAAATTGAAGGAATATTGAAAAGGGAATAGCCTTTTATTGTTAAAATGGGTAATGCTTCAAGCTAATAGTTTAAAACTCAGGATATTGTTGGGAGGGGAGAGTAATTAAGATTTTATGAGTAACCGTGCAATAGTGTTTGTTACTATGAAAGGAAAAAAAGAAAAGGAAACACTCCCCAAGTGCCCTTTGTTCATTTTCCTTTCCAAAGACAGAGATTTCCATGGTGTTGGTTGTGTAACGGAAAGAGCACTGAAGTAGGAGTCAAGAACTCTGAGTTTGGCAAATGGCCACGTGGCCTTGATTTCCTTCTCTGTAAAATGAGAGAAGGGCTGGGTTAGGTGTTTGTCACACATGTCTTGGTCACACACCAAGCCTCTTCCTCAAAGATTCTGATATAGCGGGTCTGGGAGATCCACTTGGAGCATTCTGAGATTAGATTCAGTGTTTAGCTGAGGTAAAGCTAAGGTATAGGTCACAATACGAAGGGACCCACAGTGCTTAGTACAAAAAAGAAAGAGGAAATTATGAATACTGAGGTGCCATATTCGAAGAGGCAATCGGGAGCATCACTGAGCCAAAGTCACATAAAATACAGGTGTCTATGTTATACATACCTGAGAAAGAGGATATCCCATAATTGGAATGTTTCTGACATGATTCAGGGACACCTACACACAGTTTGGGCTCTGCCTTACCTTTTCAACATGGACATCTCTGCTCAGTCAATCTCTGCTCAGTCACAGTTCACTGGCTAAATCATGTTTGAAAACATATTTTAATTACACACCTAACACTGTGTATTAGAACCTGGTGACTCTGCATTTGCTCCTAATTTCCACATCTGTTCGTGCCACTGCCATCTTCTTTGCCACCCAGTTTCAAAAGCCTATGTCCAGTCATGACCTAGCTTGTCAATTCCTTTATATTTCATCTCACATGTATCTCAATCATTCCTCTCCTCTTCCCAGTTCCTGATCACAGTCATCTAAATTCCTTTTCTCTAGTCTCCTAAACTCCAATTTCCCTTTCTTAAATTCACTGGTTTGCAGTTCTTTTTTTTTTTTTTTTTTGGTTTACAGTTCTCATCCTGTTATTTGCTCTCACAAATTTACACTTATGATTAATTATTTCTATGTAATGACGTCAAAATTCCTTAGCTGGAGTTGGAAGGCTTTCAATAATTTGAGCTCAGTACAGCATTACAAGATGGTCTCATTCGTCTGTTTTATCTTATGATTGAGTCGAACTAGAATTGTTCCTATCTCATGCATGTGAACCCATGCTTCCTTTATCTGATTTGGTATACTCTTTCACATATGTTATGGAATCTCGACCCATTTTCATTTATTGAAAAAAATAAGAGAAATAAAACTACAGAGTCCTCTTTTTCTAAGACAATTATTTCAATTTTACATACTCCTTTATCTTTTACTTTTACATATGCATAGTATTTTCATAGAGTAAATTTGACATATATTTTCGCATCCTAGTTATAATTCATTTCCATTTGGATCTTCACAGTTTTCATTTGAATAGTTGCATAGTTTTCCATCTAGCAGATATGCCTTAATTCAGTTAACCATTCTTCGATCTATAGTTAGACACTTGGTTGTTTCTAATTTTTAGCCCTTATAAATAATGTTGCAATCTTCAGCTATTATAAATAATGATGCAGTTAATAACTCCATATATAACATTCTCCTTTAGTTTTATTACTTTTGGATAACTTTCCAGGAGCAAATTAAACCAAAGATATAAAATTTTTATGTTTTTTTTGATGTACATTGAAAAATTCTTTTCCAAAAAGGTTATCCTAATTTATAGTGCCACCAATAATTGATCTGAGTACACTATTTTTACTACAAATTGTTGGCTCATAAAAACTGTACCTTATTAATATATGAATTTTCATATTTTTAGTACTAAAATATATCTTTTTCATATTTTGTGCAATTATTGAATTTTCTTCTAACGTAAAATGTTTACATAATTTGCTCGTCAAATTTGTAAATTTCAAAAGGTCCTGGACCATGTCAGTCTTGTTTTCCACTCTATAGTTGAGCTCAACACTGTTCCCAGTAGTTAGGTAATACTCAGTATATACCTGTACTGTAAATAAACAATTATGTTTTGAATTCTTGTATGTTTTTATCAATTCATATAAGCTCTTTCTATACTATGGGTACTAACCTTTTTCATAGTTAAAGTAAATATTTTTCTTTTAATTTTAGTTTAATATTGTGTTAGAAAACAAAAAGTTGTGGTAGAAACAAATGTTATTTTCTATGTGAATCTTTATATGGCCTTAAAAACCTAAATGTTGTTCCCTTAAAGATGAAAAACACGTCAACTAGAATTTTTCTTGATTTTTCTATTTGTTCTTAAAGTTTCCTTTTGGAGTTAAACTCTTGCTATTTTTCAAGGCCTATCCTAAATGCACCTGTCTTCGGGTTCTGCCTGGGTGTTAGGCTATGTACCCCCAACCGTAGCCACCAGTGACTTATAAACTGAAGCCTTTGGTTTGGAACCCAAGGGCGCCTCAGCTTGGCACTTGTATGTGGGACCATTTTATCTTCGGCAGAAAGGATTTAAATTAATCCAGCTAACACTTTGAAATTCCAGATTGTGTCAACATTGCTGCTTTTTTGCCATAAACTTTTATTCTAGCTATAACAGAGCTTCTGCTCTGGTCCCATGCTGGGGTACCTAATGTTTTAATATGATTATTCTTTGATAGAGAGACATTTTGATAGGAATAAGGCCTAGAAAAATGAATCGTTAAATTTTAGGTACCTTTCAACTACCAGTAAAGACCATGTACCACTTACTGTCAACCCATCCATAAACTCCAGTCTACCTGTTTTTCACCTCACTGATTTCTTATGCTTCCCATCCTTGGACATCACAGAAAAACCAAAATAATGATTAATCACAAATCGAGTTTTGTCATTATCTATTTTAGTTTTAGTAATTGATTTTACGTTGTGTGCTTCCATCTTTGAAGTCTTTTCAGTGCCATAACCCCCCTGGGTCTAGAAAAGTTCTTCTGATTCTGGTCAGCGGCCACTCCACCAGGCTTACCTGATTGCCTGCCTACACTTGAAACAGTGCTCTCTCCTGAGTTCCTGTCTCAGACATCTGACCCGTGCCGTACTCTATCACAGTGTTTTGGATATTTCCACCTGACATTTCCAGCCTCTCTGCTGGACCCTCCCCTGCTACTTCTTCCATTGTGTGTTTCCATCATTGTGTCTTATTTTTCTGATCCACCAGGATAGCTATATTTTAGCCAACTCCATCTTGAGATATGGCTGCCTCTTTCTTAAAGCATTCCTTGTATTAATAATTGCGCCACTACATTTTTTTACCCTTATCCTGCCCTCCAGCGAATCCCAAAGCATCATTTTATTCCCATTCTTCTTAACCTCTATTGCACTGGTCCAACTTATATTATATTAATGTTATTTTTATTATGACTTAGCTCATCTCCAATTGATTGCAAAATCCTAGAAAGCAAGAGCCATGCTATTGCATATTTACATTTTCCTATATCCCATTGACTCACATATGGTTTCACACAGAAAAATGTTGTGTTTTTTTTTTAAATAATATACTTAATTTTGTGCCACTGTCCTTCTCTGAGCTTTTTGTTTGTACCTCAAAACCCCTCAGCTTTGTGCAAATGTACTACTGGATCTTAGTTCATACTGCGTCTCTCCTACAGGGAAAGAAACACCACCACAACAAATCAAAATAGTCCTGTTTCTATTTCTGTGAATCTTACGGTTCTCCCCAGGCATCTTACATCTCACTTCTCCGTGAGGCATTTTCCCACTTAACCTGGGAGCTGCTTCCCCAGTTGACATTTCCTCTTCTACACACTGTTAGGCTTTATGTATCAGCCCAACATGTATGCTCCCTGAACAGAATAAGTGTAGGTAGATACAAGCAAAGAACTTCAAGCAGGTAGTGCTGATGAGCTAGGTTTCTGGTTATTTTTGCTTGTTTTGAAATTTTCTTTTGTTTTGTTAATTTTTAATGTTGGGGATAAATATGGATTGATCTGTTCGCACTGCCTCATACTATTACTCTAGTCAGTGAATTTGCAAAATAGCTGGGAAAAAGTTCTGTTACACAGTTTGCTCACAGGATAGAGAAAGTCAACTAACTCATGGGAAAACAAAAAATACATAATGCTGCTTCATAATCCCAAAGTTGGCAAAACTATCATCTCTACCAAGAAAAATTCTCATCCATTAACATAACATCTGTTTTATGTATTTCAAAGACGACTCAACTGCAAACAATGGACAACTCATTTAGTTTTATTTCTGTACATGTACTTATCAGGGATTCAGATATATAATCATCTTGTGCTCACATAATGTGCACATAAGCATTAGATATTATTACATATCTTTTGTAAATGTTAGTGCTGTTGATTTGGTTACTATCAGTGATATTAATAAGGCTGTAGAAATCAAAACAAACATTGCAATTGCTTGGTTTTTGCATGCTATGCACATAGCCCACACAAGCAAGAAAATGAAGAGACCTTACCAAATGTAGGCATATTGTTGTATATAACCTCCACCCACATTGGACCAATATTCATCAAAATATTTTAAAAGTGACAGAATTGTACTCCCAGTGTTATCAAAATTAGATAATGCCTTCATAGTGAAACAGAAATTTAGATAAACAAGAAAAACAAAAACTGAGCTGCAGAGTTGAAATAGAGATTGATTTTGACCAAAATATTCACCCTTGGTCTCAAGTGACATGTTTCAAGGGAAACAGCAATTCTGTACTGTCCTCCCACTCATAAAATGCCTGTGTGGTCTTGCACTGTTGATTGTGTCTTGCAGAGAAGGAAGGTTTAATGTCAATAGGAAGGCTAGCACTAACCCCAGGGAGTTCGTGGCAATCGCAAAGGCGAACTTTTAACAAAAAGCTCAGGGCCAATCCTTATGCACATCAAATTCTTCCTTAGAAGTAAAACCTTCCTCCACTTTGATAATGCGTTTTTAAATTCTCTTAAGTTGTTTGCTCTTCATTATCGCCTGATATATTTGTTGAACAGCTCGCAGTTTATTATAGAGACTTTAAAAGTATTTTCGGCTCATTTGATTGCCCCAATACCATATAAAATAAGCTGATGACAGTCTCAGGCTTACTTGAAGAGAAGGGCAGTTGAGAATATGAGTGTTGGAGGAACAAGCACAAGGACAGATCAGTGGAATCTGGCAGAGCTGGAATGCAAATCCACTTCTGACTCCCTGACCCCCACTCTTTCAGGTGATACTGCACTGCTTTTTGCTGGATAAATGCATAAAGAGTTTGACCCAGTCTGCTTCAAAAAACTGAACTCAACATGGAGATTTTGACATATTCCCCTTCTTAGAGCACTGGTGTCTTCGTTTGCTGAATAAGTTTCCTTAGGAATTAACATTTATATCCTCCTGATAAGACACTCGAGGGTGTGTATTACGAACGAGCAATGATATGCCTTTGCAGTTAATGGTACTCAGTCAAAACTACCAGAGCATGTCATTATTAGGTCATAATACCCACCCTGGAGTGTCTTACAGCTTAATTGTTCCCTCTTCCATTCCAGAAACCAGCAAAAGACATATTTTACTAATGTTTCTGCTTTGTTAATGAGTTCAGAATGGATGAACACATGTGTTCTGTCTGTTCTGTCGATCAAACATGTATCCAGAAATAAATTCAGGTCACATAATCCACAATTCCAGCTTGCATATTTTGCTACAAAAAGTTTGGCATGGATCTCATACTTCTGAAAGTGAAGATTTAGTATGCCATGTCTGTCTAACTATTCAGACAATGAAACTCATGAGACTTCCCCTTCTGCCAATGTCCTTATCATTTATATCCTGATCATCATCTGTTTTTCTGCTGAAAATTTTCATCAAGAGAGTTACAGTTTTAACTAGACTAGAATCCACAATAGACTATCCCCAGTCTTTAGAATATATAGTTATTTGTGTCTTTATTAGTATTTAAACTTTGCTTTTACTTCATACCCATCTTCACCAAAATGCTTCAAGCAAAATGGGAAATTCATTATGCACCTTTACATTTTGATACTTCTACCATAAAGTCATACTCTCCTTACAACAGCATTTTAAATAACAAGCAAAAGACTGAGAAGTTACCAGAAGAAATAGCTGACCCAGGTGTGTGTGGTTCTAAAATATGGCTGCCGAGCAATAAAGGACGTTGGCTATTTAATAGAAGTGCTTGGGGAAAGTAATAGAAATTTGAGGCTCGAGATCAATGAAACAAATGTAGCCGGGGAGCTATCTAAGGGAAACATCTCTTGAAATGTTTGTGGTGGAGAGAAATTGATTTTGGATGAAGTTGTATAATCTTGGTCCTTACATCCAGAATAATAAGTAACATATAAAAAGTAAAGAGATTGACTTAATAATTTTTAAACTTCTCACAAAGCCCAGTTCCCAGATGGCCTTACTGGGAAATTCTATGAAACATTTAAAAAAGAATTAATACCAGTTCTTCACAAGCTTCCAAAATATAGAAATGGAGGAGATACTTAACTTATTCTATGAGGCATGTATGATCCTGAAGCAAAAACCAGACAAAGACATCACAAGAAAACTATAGACCGATATCCCTTATGAATATAGATGCAAAAAATCCTCATGAAAGTACTACCAAACCACATCCAGTAACATATAAAAAGGATTATACACCATGACCAAGTGGGATTTATCCAAAACAAGTCGCAAAGTTGGATTATCATCTGAAAAGCATTTATGGAATATACCATATTGACCAAATAAAGGACAAAAACCACATGGTCCTCTTGAAAGACATAAAAAAAGCTATATAACAAAATTCAACATCCAAAAATGATGAAACCACTCAAGAAACTAGGAATTGAAAGAAATTTACTCAATCTGAAAAAAGGCAATATGCAAAAATCCCACAACTAATATCACACTTAATGGTAAATGACTGAATGATTTTCCCATAAGATCAAGAAAAAGACAAGGACATCTGCTCTTGCCATTTCTATTCAACACTGTACTAGAAGTTCTAGCCAGGGCAACTAGGCAAGAAAAAAGAAATGAAGACATTTAGAGTGGAAAGGAAGATGTAAAACTATCTCTATCCACAAGTGACATGATCATATACATATAAAATATCCTAAGGAATACACTAAAGAAACTACTAGACTACTTAAACAGGTATAGCAAGTTTTCAGGATGCAAGATTTATAGCAGCACAAAAGAAGCACAAAAATTAATTGTGCTTCTATATACTGGCAGTAGACAATTCAAAAATAAAATTAAAATATAATTTCATTTTCAACAGCACCAAAAAGAATAAAATACTGAGCCTATTTATGTGTGTGTGTGTGTGTGTGTATACATATATATACACACACATAATAAATTTAACAAAAATATGCAGTATTTGTATTTTTGAAAACTATAGAACATTGATGAAAGAAATTGAAGAAAATCTAAATTTAGAAAAATCTCATGGGTTGTAAGACTTAATATCAAATTAATGTACACTTTTAATACCAAAATATCAGCTGTTTTTTTTTTGTTTTGTTTTTTTTGGAGAAATTGACAAATTAATACTAAAATTTATATGGGAATGCAAGGGGCACAGAATATCCAAAACAACCTTGAAAAAAAGAACAAAGTTGAAGGACTCATATTTTCCAATCTCAAAACTTACTAGAAAGCTGCAGGAATGAAGACACTGTAGCACTGACTTAAGGATACACATATAAATCAATGAAATAGAATTGAGTCTAGAAATAAACATTTATGGTTAACTGATTTTCAATAAGTGTGCCAAGATAACACAATAGGGGAAAAATTACCTTTCCAACAACTTATACTGGTACAACTGCATATCCACACGCAAAAGAATGAAGCTCAACCTCTACCTCACCCCATACATAAACATTACCTCAAAATGGATTATAGACCTAAATGTAAAAGCTAAAACTATAAAACTTTTAGAAAAAAAACAAATGACTCAATGTTTGTAATCTTAGGTTAGGCAATAGGTTCTTAGATAGAACACTAAAAGTGCAAGCCGAGGAAGAAAAAAAATAGATACATTTGATTTCATCAAAATGTAAAACTTTTGTACTTCAAAGGACTCTCTGGAGAAATTGAAAAGACAACCCAAAGAGTGAGGGGAAACGCTTGGAAATGAAATAGCTGACAACAGACTTGTATCTAGAATATTACTCAACAATAAAAAAAAAAAAAACCACACAACTTAAAACATGGGCAAAGGATCTGAACAGACATCGTTTTCAAAGAAAACATACAAATGATCAATAAGCACATGGAAACATTACCGACATCACCAGTCATTAGGGAAGTGCAAATCAAAACCACAAAAGATATCTTTTCACATTTACTGCGATGACTGAGATCAGAACGGTGGACAATACCAAGTGCGCGTGAGGATGCGGTGGAATTGGAACACTACCGTCATGAGGGGGATGTAAAATGGAGCAGCCACTTGGGAAAACAGTTTGGCAGTTCCTCAAAATGTTAAACACAGAGTTACCATTGGACCCAGGGACATAGCACCCCAAAAGTGAAAAAGATATGTCCATACAAAAACTTGCATATGAATATTCAAAACAACATTATTCATAACAGCCAAAATGTGGAAAAAGCTCCAAATGTCTGTCAACTGATGAATGGCACTGAACAATAAGTGAATATCCCCAAAATGGAATGTTATATAACAATAAAATAAACAAAGTACTGATACTGACTACAACATGGGTGAATCTAAAAACATATCCTAAGGGAAAGAAACCAGTCACAAAAGACTAAATATGATATGATTCCATTTATATGAAATGTCCAGATTTGGCAAACTTATAGAGATAGAAAATGAATTAGAGACGGCCCAGGACTAGAGAGGGTAATATCTGAGAGTGTTTGCTAATGGTGCAGAGCTTCTTTTGGGGGTGATGAAAATATTCCAACATTAGATTTTGGCAATGGTGGGATGATGGTATGTATCTCCAAATATACTAAAAGCTACTAAATTGTGCACATTAAATGGGTGAATATAATGGCATGTGCATTATATCTCAGTAAAACTGTATTTTAAACAAAACAAAACAGTAAAACTGAGGAGTACAACAAAATGAAATCATAGACTCTCAGCAGTATAGGGGCCTAGAAATAATCAGGTCAATTGAAAACTGATAGTAAGAATTTATATAAGAAGAATGGGAAGAATTGCTTTCAACAAAATCAAATCTGAAATACCATTTTGTAATGTAGGCAGAATAAAAGACAATTAAAAACCCTAGGGAAACAAATAGTTATAGATAAAAGACAATGGCTGAAATATTTAGGAAACTAAGAAATGCCATAATTTCAAGTAAGTAACAAGTAAAGAGAAAGATAACCCATTTAGCCTCGACCCTTGGAATATTTTCATCCAAAAGTCTAAGCCTAGTGATCTAGGATTTTAGTTGTTTTCTGTAAGTGACTGGACATAGATTTACAATAAATTTTATTTGTATAATATGTTTTATAACTTGGTAAGTCATATTGATTTGCAGTTATGGAATTCATTCATATACAAGGCACAGAAGACTTATTTACACGTATAGACTAAATGCGAATGTATAAAATTTGACACGATGGGCATTATTTCCCTCTGTCTTACAGAGTAAAGAATCAAGAGACTCTGGATTAAGTTTACAGATAAGGAAACAGGAGAAAAATATATTACTTCAAAAGTTAAAAGTAAGCAAAAGAAGAACCGAAACTATTTCTTTTTAATTTATGAAAGTTAAGCAGGTTTGAAAGGGAGATCCTTATTTGCCATGTATAGTTTATAAAACAAGAAATATAGATTAAAACATAATTTAGGATTATTAAGTTTAAAGAATAAAACAAAAACTTTAAAATGGTTGTCCTTGAAAAGTGTGACGGGGTGAGTAATTATACTTTTCATTCATTGAGTTGATGTAACATTAGAGGTTTCAAGGATCATGAACTTTTTTTACTTTCAGGGAAGTAAAAGTATTAGCAACAATATTAAATTGAAGTCTTCCAAATAAACACATGCAAAAAAAAAACCAAAAGAAGAAAACCATGAGGAATTATTAAAAACAAAAGCAAAATAGACTTCATTAGAAAACTATGGGTGACCTAGTGCCCAGACAGTCTTCCACACTTTGCTTTTACAATTTGAGTCCTAAAGATCTCAATCTGTCAGTAGGAACGCGAGGAAAAAACGTGCAATCTCCATGGTCTAAGGTCTCATTAGAGCATTTTCTCAGGACCTCACACGGCAATGAGGTCTTAATGTTCCAGGCTTTGGGGAATCTGGGCCCCAAGCTCAGGAACAAGCAATATGGAGAAGCTGGGCTTGGAGGGCCCCCGCCTCTCTTAGAATTCAGCCCACAGAGATTTTCCCTTTCATTGAGATTCTCCTCTCATCAAGGTTATCAGTCCAGCCGTCAATATCACTGAACCCTTTTATCAGCCCCACTTGGTAATTATAAAATATTTGCAGTTATACAATATGCTAATTCTTAGACATCTACAAACAGCTTAATCAATTGACTGCATTTTATTATTTTTAGTCTAAACATTATGGACTCACATGAACTCTCTGAGATCTGTAAATTATTCTAGATTGTAAAACTGCTGCCAAACCAGTCAGAAGTTTTATTAGAATTTATTAGGCTTGCTACGTTATTTAGCCAGCAAGATTGAGAAAAACAACAGACGCGAAGAGGCATGCTGGAGTCAGACTGTGAAGCCTGATCGGTTCCCATGAATTACAGAGTGGGGAAGGCATCTACATGCAGGAGAAAGCTGATCACCTGACACATTCACTGTCAAGTTGATATTAAAGTGAAGCCAGATTCTTGAGGCACTTGGACATCGTAGAAGCATTATTTCCCCTCAAAATGTGTTTGGTTTTGTGTGGGGGGGTGGGGTGGGGGTGGGGGTGGGGTAGGTGACCAGTCACCTGTGTTGTATAGGTAAGTACATGCATATGTGGTATACATGTCTCCAGCTACTCTACTGACAAAGAAAGGAATATTTTTTTCATGCCTGACCATGTTTGAATATCCCAAAATAGAATGAGAGAAGAAGCACTCTGCCAGTATTTATATTTAGATGTGTTCAGCAAGAGCCATACATTCCCAAACACAAGGCAAGGCTTTTACACACCCCCAAGTTAACCCTCCTGTATCCAAATTTTTACAAAGTCTTTTATACCACCAGGTGTTACCCTTTACCCCCTGACTTGAATTTTGTAACAAATGAGTAGTGTTTGGAGAAAAAAATATCCCCGCCATCCCCGCCAAAGCTCCTCAAACAATGCTAGTTTGGAAGGCTTATAAAGATTATCTGACTAAATAGGTTTAAAACATTAAAAAGAGATAAATTTAATACAGATTTAGCCATTATTCTTGGAGGTATGCTCTCCTAGGGCTAGATGTTGTTTTAAGAAGTCTATTAAACTGCATTTTATAAAGTAATACACTCAGTAATTACGTTGTGCAGATCATGAAAATGTTCATATAGTATAATGTGGAAAATCTTTCCTAATGTTTAAGTGAAGGTGTTTGTAATCTGAGGTAAAACTTCTGTCAGCACATACCCAGATGAAGGGAATGTTCTATTTTAAAAATGGTACTTAGAAGTGAAACTGATGGGCCCTACAGCAAGGCTTATCATCTGGGGATCCTGATAAAGATGGGGATCCCGATTAGGGCCTGGGGTGTTTCATGCCAATTCAGGGCCTGCAATGGGGTCTCAGGGCCCACTGGGAATAGCAAGACCCCAGAACACTTTGTTAGGTGACTCAAAAAAGAACGCTAATGAAAACGAAGACACCAATCACGGATGTCAACATGCTGGTGGAGAGAGCTGGGTCAGTTGTTCTCATGTAACACACACATGCGCGCATACACATACACACATGTGCGCACACACACACCCCTAACGTTAGTCTGAATTTAAAATATGTAAATATGATTAACTATAAATTAAAGTACTTAGGAAGGCATTTGACTACTTAATCCACATTTCCAAATCTTTATATATATTTCGGTTGTCTGGAATATTTTTGTGCGGGGCGCCGGCAGACTGTTTGCGATTCATGGTCATATGTATGGCATTTCTCCCTCAAATTTTCTGCTCAGCTTAACAGATCGGAGAGACAGAACCAAAATTAGAATTTTTTTGAACTGGAATAAAATGGGGATGTTTAGATTTCTTCTGGTCTGAATTGATTCCTCCCTACCACATAATAAAAGTAGTATAAATTTAAGAAAATAAGATACTTAAGTAATATGTGGTAGACCAGACTTTCAAATGTACATGTAGAAGGAGAAAAAGGCATGACTCCTACTTTTAAGTTGTGTAAACCTTAGGACGAGAAATCAAATAGGCGATGGTCTGTGCCTCAGAAGAAAAGTCCATCATAACAAAAGCATTTTAAAAAGGGAGCAAATAAATATGAGAATAACAGACCGGTTAAAGCTAAATAAAAAGAAGTCCTTTCAAGAATATTTTTAATTAACTTCAAAATGTTTTTAGAAAAAAAAATTCAACTCTATACTTCTACACTTACAGACACCAAGTTAGGCTCCCTTCAGAAGTTTCTCTATTTTGTTGGAGGGAGGTGTTTCCAAGAGAAAATTCTTGCCATATTTTCTCAAATTTTCCACCTAAATGGTATAGAATACTTATGGCTATAATAATTATCCTAAAATATAACTCTACCTTTACATGCATAAAGTAAAAAAGATATATGAATGTTATTTGTTAAAATCCTTTTTGCCTCAGTTATAAACTCGGTTAATAGGCCTGGTCATAGAAATGAAAGCATGAATGCAGTTTTAAAATATTATATTTTGCTTTGGCAATGAAATCAATCCTTTGCTGTAGGAAGGATCAAAGGCCCCATAATTTTGGGTTTTGTATTTTTATTAACACTGAAAATACATTTTTATAAAAATTTTAAGTGTGTCTGGTATGCCTAAATTGGAGAAGAAAAGTTGCCTCAAAACAAATGTAATTGTACTATTTGAAAAAAAAAGCACAATGACAACAAACCAATTCGATGTGGGTAAGGGGTGGGGAAATGAATGTTAATGTTATAAAACTGTCTTTAAAAAAGAGTCATATCACAGTTGGTTTTGCAAGAGACCTTAGTTATAATCACTCCATTTTTATCTTAATATGATTCTAAAAAATGTGTAATCAGTTGAACTTAAAAAACTAAGTTAATGAGCCTGAAAGGTTAAACAACAAAACACTAGAAAGCATTGTTCAGATTTTAAGTCAACCCTGAAATACTCATATTATTTGTGCTTAATTGCCTATATAATCATATTTAAGTATATAGTTTTCATTCTTTAGTGTAGAATGAAATCTTGATCTTTCTATCATTGTTATAAAATCCTAAATTTAAATGTTTATTAATGCACATGGACTTAATTGATTCCAAGAGACAACTACTATTAACATGCTAGTGTCCAGAAAGATAGTAACCGATCATTACTAGGAAACACAAAGTACTAATAAATTTGAAAATATTCATTTTCACTATTAATGAAGAGTAACAGTAAAACAAAAATGAAATAGTTTGCCAGTTGGTCCTTTTTATACACAATTGGTAGGAGTATAAATTGGTTTAAGATTTTTAGAACCATTTGATAATACGTAGGAAGAGTCTTAAGGGTGGATATACCCTTTGGCTTAGTAGTGATGCTTCCAGGAATCTATTTTAATAAAATAATCAGAGGTGTAAATAACATTTATGAACGAATATATTTAACCCAGGATTATTTTCAATAGCAAAAATTTGGAAATAAATCAAATGTCCAACAATAAGTTATGGGTTAAATAAGTTATGGTTTAATCTATGAAGTAGGTTATTTTATATTGATTATGCTTTTGAAAAATTTTAATGACTTAATAAGGTGACAAAAACTACATTTAAACTAAATATGGCATCTGTGAATATGTATTAATAATTATATTTACATAGAAAAGAAAGTATATATATATATATAAAAAAGCTGAATGGAAGCACATCAATTTTTTTTCTTCTTAAATCTATTTTGTAATTTGCCATTTCCCCCTCCATCACCACTTAAACGGTGTAGTACTTTTAAAGTCAAAAACCAACAACAAAATTTAAGTGTATACTATAGTTTCCAGAGAAGGCAAAAGAATTAAGATACATCCATTTATAGGATGGGTCTTCAATTATACCAGTTTGGTAGCTGCACACAGTTACTGTATCAACATTTTTCAATAAGGCTTTTTACTGGGCCTTCTTTTTCAGTAAATTTCAGAACCTAGTTCTCAAAATTCTTTCAGCTATTTAGTAGCAGATACGGAATTCTTAGATGAAACATTTATAATTTTTGCCCACAATATTAAAATCACTGATCAGTCATGGGGGAAGGCCCTATGAGAACAAATTTGGTTTGCGTGTTTCTCCTTACATTTTTACATCCTGGCTTCACAGAGTTTCTATAATGCTGCTCATGAATCACCATTACCTTCAGGTCTGGCTCTATTGCTGATTGCTTGCAAAAGTCCTGCAGCTAAGAAGAGACCCTAGAGAAACATTCTAGTCATGCAGGCACCATAACTTAAAACCACTGTTAAGGACTTGGCTTGAAATCAAACTTCCTGGTTTGGCTTATACCAAGATGCTTGCAATGCAATGCCATTGCTTTCATGAAAGATGGCAAAATAACTATTAATGACACTAATTAAGATGTGTGAATATCATTTAGATACTCCTTGTTGCTTTCCAAGTACGAGCTATGTTACCTAACACATTAATTGGTAATGATACCAGTGCATATCTTGCAACTACAAGGTCAGTTTTTAAAGCAGGGCTTTTATTATTAATGAGTTTTAAGTTCCTACTCAATCCACTCAAAGATTCCATTAACAAACCTTTCTGTGCTCCCCTTCAACCCCATTACAACCATATCCCCTCTGACCTACCTCAAATATTATGGTATTGTGGGCTGAAGCAATTTAAACCTTTTTCCAGCCTTAAATATAATTTCCAACGCATTGTATGTACACCCAGAACCTATTAATTTAATTGTTTGCGTTTTTAAGTAAATCCATTCCTCGATCCAAATGCTATTTACTTGAAACCCACTATTCACCTATCCAGTATATCTGCCTAAGTAAGTTTTGTATCTTTCAAGTGAAAACTAGAATAGAAAACAAAGAATATTAAAGTATATCCCCTACTAATACTATAATGCTCTGCTTATTTCCTTAGAATTCTAAATGTCATAGACTAGTAGAGAGAGAAAAAAAATTTAGCCCCAATAACTCATGTTACAGAAGAGGAAAAGGAAGTTCAGAAAGTTGGTTTTTGTCACCAGCAAACAAATTTCACCTGATCAGAGTGAGCTGACTCTGGTTGTAGCCAGGGGTCCCTCTCTCAGATTCAATAAAGCCTAAGGAGAGCCTGTCATGTGTCAGATCCCTCCTATATCTGCTTTCTGCTTAATCTTAGCAAATGTCTACGATTGTCAATCAGGCAATAGGAATCGACATTTATGCAACACTCGTTAGTGGTCACGTGTTGTCTCATTTATGACTACATAATTCTCACAACAGTTATGTATTATTACTCCTGTTCTCTAATTGCACATCTAAGAAGTTCCTTTGGTTGTGGTCACATATGAGAGACTGTTTGCTTAGGTACACACCTCTTGGTGTTTTTTTTTTCCTCCCCTCCCAAATCAGTATAGTGATTCCTTCATTGTTCTCTAGCATTGAAATTGCAGAAGAGAAATCTGAGGCCTGCCTCAGATGTATTCCTTTAGAGGTGATCTTCCTTTTGCCCCATGTGAGATGCTTTTAGGACCTTTTATCTTCACATTTAAATATGGTCCTCATAGGCCTAAAGGCGAATCTATTCTTATTCATTGTTACTTGAGTTCATTGTATCTGAAGATATAGGTCTTCAATTCAAAAAATTATCATTGCTAAAAGTTTATTACTGCTTTAGTTAAATTTTGTCTTGTCCTTTCTTCAAGCACATTCGTTATACTTTGGTGAACTCTTTTCTTTGTTTGTTTTCTATATTCCATATCTCCCACATTCTCTAATTATTTTGTTTCTACTTGTATTTTTTCTTCAGCATTCTGGGAAAGCTTCTCAAAAGCATGGTTCAAGTTAGTGTTTCCACTTTCCACGACATCAGTTCTGTTTCTTACTGCTGCCAACACGGCTTCCAGTTTTATGATTGCTACTATTGCTTAACTCATCCTGCTCCTCCACCATCAACATCATCTCTTCTTATCCTTGCAGTTCCAACGCATGGAGCTCATAATTTTTCTAGCATCTGGAAGATACAAAGCAATTTACTACATTTTAAAAATTTTTGTGAAATCATTTCCAGATATATTTTTAAGGATGATGTACCCTTTACTACAAGTTGTAGATTTCTCATTCCTTTTTCTAAAACAAAGGGATGTGTCTACAGGCCCTGTGTTCACTGGGCAGAGCATCTAATTGACCTTTGCTCTTCCTATTTATTGTCCAGGAAAAGTTAATGGAGGATAATAGTATAATCCAAGGACTCAATGAACCCATCTTGTCTCAGATCTAAAACTGGAAAACAGTTTGATAAGGTCAGTGCTTAGCCCTGTTTTCTATGTCTAATCTGTGTTTCACATTTGCACAGTGAGGATGGGGGTCAAGAGCAGATGGTGTTCGGAGGGAATGTGTTGCTTGAAAAAAGCATGTGATTATGGTTTTTTATACTCAAAACTAAATTCTGTAAATCTTGACAAAATCATGGTTAGGAGGAGATACGCAGAAATTGTGTCAGAATATGTTTAAGGTAGACTCACTCATGATGGAAAACACTGGGATGTGCTGTTGAGCTAAAGAACATGGAGAAATGGAATGACTTTTCAGGTTTCTGTCCATCTGCTCTCGTATTAATTGTAACTAAGCTTCTCGGGATCCTGATACTACTGCCCATTTATTTCTTCTCCTTCCAGAGGGGATCTGCCCTATGGAAGTCTAATAAATGGCTTGAAAGGAAATTTCTAATGGAACATGGTTGCAGATAGTATTCAGGTCATTGCAAAAAAATGGCACCTGTGAAGCTCATAGAGACAGCGAATGGTCAGGTTGAAATTTCAGATTCTGAGAGCAGAGTCAAGAAGCAGGCAGTGGGGGAGGAATGAAGCTCCAGGCTGTCTTCTCATGGGGACAGATTCGCTCCTCTAAGCAGCAAAATCTGGGAGTGCTTCTGATTATATTTGTCTATTCCTCTCCAGAGGTTTTGTGGTTGGTGGAATTTTCTCCACAATTCTGGCAGTTAGCGGAATGTCAGTCTTCGTGTTCCCTTTTCTTGGAGAATTTTCATCCTTTCTGATTCTTCAAAAGTATTTTGGAAGGAGTGAGAAGAAGCTGCCTCAGGAACTGTGAGCCACATGCCATGTTGGTTCTAATTTTAGTCCCGAATCACTCAATTCAGTTGTGCAGAAAAATGAATTGTCACAAACTATTTACAGAACCAAATTGAGAACAATGTGTTCTTATCCTCACCTTACTATTCTGAATCAGATCTGCTCAGGAACAAATCTGGTATTAGTTGTTTCTTCTTTAGTATGAAATCATGGCAATATGCTAACTTTCCACAAACATTAATCTAAAACTTACTTCTAATGAAGCAATAACTGCAAATTAAAGGAATTCAAAGCATCACTGCACAGGCAGGGTTTTCTCCTAAGCTAGAGACCCTGTGGGAAGGCTAACCCAGACTGCACGGTGGGCACCCCAGCTTTCCTGGAAAAAACCTGGATCTGCCCTTTGAATGGATTTGATCATTGTAACCACATGTGTGCGTTTTAAAGTCTCTTTTACTCTGACCACAGCTAAAAAAAATAAATGTGAAAAAAAACCATATTGGTAAAAATGACATGTGTTTCTTGATCTGAACAAGCACTTGGCCAGGTCTTAGCAAGTTATTCCAGGCACATTTAGGTACATTTTGCTGAGAACTCAGTCATAGGCAAGTTTGAAGACTGGCTGGCTGAGGACACCAGCAGCAACCGGGCAATACCTGGGATGATGGCATAGGAGGCATGATTTTCCAAATTGACAGATGTGATGCCATTGGGAGCAATGGGAATCATTGGATGACAGTGTGACAATCTTCACAACTTCACAGATGAAATCCAAGCAGATAAATGCGAACTACCTGCACAGGTGTGGTATGGAAGGAACACGACCACACATCATCATGTGATCAAGTAGTTGGCGGTTGACTGGTTGCCATCTCACCGGCTGTTGATACCGTCCTGTGATCATGACACAAATGGGACAGTTGGTTTCTATGGTGTCTAGGATAAAGAAGGTGATAGATTTGTTTTACTCTTCACAGCTCAGAGCTCAGTAGGAACACTGAGTGTCACCCTGGGAGCTGCTCAGAACAGCAAGGAATTAGAATGCATCCAAATGAGGGTCATCAGAAAGGAATTCCCTAGAAACTGGTGTGGTTAGGAAGAAGTGAAGGTTCAGACAAAGTTGGATCCATCCTTCATAGAGGGTTGAGCTAAATGACCTATATCAGGCCTTTGAACTCTAAAATTCTAAGACTTTAGAATTATCTATTGATTCAATAGTTTTTCTTCACTCTGCTTTCTACCAAGTAGTTTTTTCTGAAGAGAAAACAGAGCAGTAAAAACGTCCAAACAATATTTCTCAAAGTCTAATAATTCCCACAAAGTTGTCAAACTAGAGAGTAGGATAAGAAAAACATAACAAATGTTTCAGAATTTGCTGGTTACAAAATTGCTAACTGTGGAGGACTATATTTATTTGTTTGTTTGTTTTCTAGGAAGGAAGCTTTTATGTGTTCAAGCCATTTCATAAATAGAAAGAACAATAAATCATTCAACTTCTTTCCTCCTTTCTTCCTGTCACAATGATAAAGAACTAAATCCAAATCCAAAGAGTGTTTCTCAGGCAATGCACATTTTTAACATCCCACCACCAAAGAGCTGTTGCTATCAACATTTTAAATGCAAAAAAGCTGAGAACTGCCCAAGAAAAAAACCCTCAAAACAAACGAAAAACCTCATTCCTCCATGAGCTCTTTCTCTTAACTTGGAAAATATTTTGTGTGTTTATTACAGAACTGCTTCAGATAATACGGTACCTGGAACTCTGATGTGTTTACTTTTTTTTTTTCAAAGAGGTAATAATCATGTAAGATTTCTGGGTCTATAACGATCTCAAAAGGTCATCTATGCTATCTTTATCTTTAGTCTTACACATCTCAGACCAGTGACTAGCTGTTGTTATAGACCTTCAGTGGTTCCCTACGAAATTCAAATACTGAGAAAATTCTTATTAATGAATAAACCAAACCATCATGATCTGGCTTTGAATCCATTTTCCTTTGAACACATTTTCACTTTTTAATTCTCACTGAAGATGGTGAACTACAAACAATGAAGCCTCATGCAACCAAATCCTTACATACTCACTTGACTGGAAAACAGTGCCCCACCTGGGGAAATCAGGGGACAGCAGCCATTCTCTGCCCCAGGTGCTTGCTTAGGTCTGAAGTTATGTTCAAGATTAGCTAAGACAATTTCATTTTCCTCATGTGGTAGGCAGAATAATGCCCCCCTAAAGATGTCCCAATCCCCAGAACCTGTCTGAATGTGTTACCTTACACAGCAAAAAGAGACTTTGTAGATGTGATTCAGGATAAGGCCTTGAGATAAAGAAATTATCCTGCATTATTCAGATGGGCCCCATGTAATCACATAATCTTTAAAATTAGAGAACTTTTCCTGGCTGTGGTCACTAAAAGAGATGTGACAATAGAAACAGGGTTAGAGAAGTGCTATGTTTCTGGCTTTGAAGATGGAGGAAGGGGGACAGAAGAAGGAATGGGAGCAGCATCTAGAAGCTGGACAGGCCTCCAGAAGGAAGCAGTGTTGTTGCCATCTGGATTTTGGCCCAGTGACATTCATGTCAGACTTCAACACTGAACAACTATAAAATAATGGATTAACGTTTTTTAAATCATTGTGTTTAGGGGGATGGGTTGGTTTGTTTTTTCGTGTTTTGTTTTGTTTTGTTTTGTTTGTGGCAGCAGTAGAATCCATCCATTAAAAATAGTAGAACCCACACATTAAAAATATGAAGCCTAAGTGATTTCTCCCTATAGTGCCAACCTGGAGCTTCAACTCAGTCTTTCTGACTCTCATTTCAGTTATACTTACCACTTAGAGATTCTGCTCCTAATTTTTTTTAGTTTTTGGGGAGAAAAGAATAATTAGCTTCAACATCTCCTCATTTAATTATTCTAAATGAATTTGATTTTTAAGGCATAATTTTGTACAAGATTTCTTGCTGCTGACAAAAAATTAAATGTGTGATTTGCAGAATAGACTATTACTCACAGTTAGTTATTGTTTTCTTCACTCTGACAAAACAGAACTTAGAACTGGTAACTCTTCGCGTGGCCTTACTCTACTCCTTAGCACCTTCCTCACCTGTTCCATTCTAGCCACTTGTTTTTAAGCCTCCCATCTCCGCTCTGCCAGACTCCTAAGAGGAAGCATCAACACTAAGTTATCCTTCTGTTCCCAAATTCTAGAACACTTTTTGACATATCAAACTACTTACTAAATGTTTGTTAAATAAAGCATCAAATAGAGCATTTACTGATTTAGCAAACACTTATGTAGTGATTCCCATATGCTGGGCAAGGAGAATATAAAAATAAATACGAAAGGATTTGCAAGCCACATGAAGAATTCTCGTATTGAACAACTAAGATGGTGTGGTAGGTAAACGCTATGTTTACCTTCTTTCACAACAACATCAAAATTACAACTAATCTGCAAAACAACCATTATTGTGAATCACTTAAAATCAAGCTGAACTGGAGCCTTTCAATGAAGGGTGTGCAGAAGAAGCCAGCTCCAGACTGGTAGAAAGGGCAGAGACGGAATGGGCTGGTCCCACACCCGCATGTGACCATTAAAGACAGGGAGGGATATTTTGGCTCTGGGCTCCCCCACCCCCAGAGGAGCAAGAGGTCCCGGCCCCACCCCAACCCAGGGTTCCAGTGCCGAGGAGAGAAGTCCCCATAATTTCTGGTTGTTAAAACCAGCGAAGATTGTGACTGAGTTAGACAGTGCAGCAGCACTCAGACATGCTCCTCTGAAAGGGACTGCACTGTGGACTTACCCACCAATGGAATCACTGTCTCTGAGTTCCAGCGCTGGGGCAGCAGCTGGAAAGGCAGCAGGGACAAATGGTGGGGAATTGAATTGTCTGGCTTGGGATGGGGGCTGGAGAGGCGGCTTTCTCCTGGACAAGGGAGCTAGTAGAGGCCATTGTTTCTTTGTTGAGACCTCTCCCTTCTTGGTGCACAAACACAAGCGGTCATCATTTCTGAGTCTCTGCTGTCCATTCGCCACACACTGGTGATTTGAGACCTGGCCCTGCCCAAGTTTTGGGTACACCAGGCTGCTTCCAGTGGCTTTTTTGTGTGTGTGCAGATTGCCTGCCTTGGTTCAAGCTTCAGACTTTCCTAGGATCTCGCAAAGGTTTGCAGAACCCAGGCAAGCAGCATCTGGCTTGAACATGTCCTGTACATCTAGCTGAGCAGCCCTAAGCCTGGCACTAGCAGCAACCAGCCTTGGTTCGTGGCTTGGCCTCTCAAGGTGCTTCAAAGCACAGCATGGGGTGGGGGATAGACATCAGAGGATTTCTTTGTGGCTCCTGCAGGGTGGCCCTGAGTGGGGCACGCACTATGGCTGAACTTGACCTGATGTAGATCCCCTCCAAGGTGGTCCTGAGGCTGGCACCCCCAGTGGCCAGTTTCAAAAGAAGCTAGAGAATTATCCAGCCTCCTCCAAGTATGACACACCAGATTGGGCAGGCACCAGAGACCGGCTGAGGCAGATCCTGCTCTGTAGGCTCAGCCTCTGCACAACAACCCTTCCACTGCAATCAAGGCCAGTCCTCACAATGAGTGAACCCAAGGGTCAGTCCCTCCCACTGATGTGCAAACAGCAACCAAGACTCAACTACAAGAGGAGGGCACACACAACCACACAAGGGACATACCTGGAGCATGTGGCTCAGGTGACCAGAAAGACTGGGCCACTGAACCCCACAGCACATTTACTACATAAGGCCACTCTACTAGGACTGGAAGACATAGCAGCCCTACCTAATACATAGAAACAAACACAGGGAGGCAGTCAAAATGGGGAGACAAAGAAACATGTCCCAAATGAAAGAACAGAAGAAAGTTCCAGAAGAACTAAGAGAAATGGAGATAAACAAGCTATCAGACGCAGAGTTCCAAACACTGGTTAAAAAAACGCTCAATGATATTAGGGAAAAATGTCAATAGAGAGATAAAAAGCCTAAAAATGGAGGTGGAAACAATGAAAAAGAACCAGTCAGAAATAAAGGATACAATAACAGATATGAAGACTATATTACAGGGAATCATCAGTAGATTAAATAAAGCAGAGGATCCAATCAGTGATGTAGAAAATAAGGTATGAGAAAACACCCAACAAGAACAGCAAAAAAAAAAAGAAAAAAGAAAAAAAAAAATCCAAAAAATTGAGGAGAGCTTAAGGTGCCTCTGGGACAATATCAAACATACCAACATTTGCATTACAGGAGTACCAGAAGAAGAAGAGAGGGAGTAAGGAATTGAAAACGCATTTGAAGAATTAAGGACTGAAAAGTTCCTTAACCTGGTGAAGGAAATAGACATACAAGCCCTGAAAGCACAAAGAGTCCCAAACAAGATGAACCCAAAGAGGCCCACACCAAGACACATCATAATTAAAATGCCAAAGGTTAAAGACAAAGAGAGAATCCTGAAAGAAGCAAGAGAAAGGCAACTAGAACCTTATAAGGGAGTTCCCATAAGCTTGTCAGCTGATTTCTCAACAGAAACTTTGTAGGCAAGAAAGGAGTGGCAGGAAATATTCCAAGTGATGAAAAGCGATGACATACATCCAAGATTACTCTATCCAGTGAAGCTATCATTTAGAATTGAAGGACAGATAAGGAGCTTCTCAGACAAGAAAAAGCTGAAGGAGTTCATCACCAGCAAAACAGTATTACAAGGACTCTTAGAGGAACTTCTTTAAGATGGTAGGGGGTTAAGGAGGGGTAAAAGGAAAAAGGATTAAGAAGTACAAATGGGTTGTTATACAGTAGTCATGGGGATGTAGGGTATAGCATAAGGAATATAGCCAACAATATTGTAATAGCTAGGTATGATGTCAGATAGTGGTACCTTGGTTTTTGAACGTAATCCGTTCCGGAAGACCGTTTGAATTCTGAAACGTTCGAAAACCGAGGTGCGGTTTCCCCATAGAAAGTCATGCAAAATGGATTAATCTGTTCCAGAACTTTAAAATAAACCACTAAAACTGCAAATTTAGCATGAATTTTACTATTTAATGGTACTGTAGATCTATGAAATTTACAGTGTTCGTAAACCAAAATGTTCATCAACAGAGACATTCGAACACTGAGGTACCACTATACTAGATCTATTAGGGTGATAGATAGAAATGGAGTTTGGGGCAGGGTGAAAAAGGTGAAGGTATTAAGAAATACAAATTCATAGTTAACACAGTATGGAGAATATAATAAAAATATTGTAAAGATCACGTAAAGTGCCAGATGGGCACTGGACTTATCAGCGGGATCACTTCATCGACTGTGTCCAATGCACTGTACACCTGAAGCTGAACTAGAATAACATTGAATGTCAACTATAACTAAATATATATGTATATATAGTCATGGATGTAGAGTATAACATAGGGAAGATAGTCAATGGTATTGTAACAGCGATATAAGATGTCAGAGGGGTAGTAGCTTAGCGAAGGGGGGTTGTCACACTGTGAGGGGTGTAAATATCTAACTCTTATGTTACTTTGTACACCTGAAACTAATAAAAAAAATAAGTATGAAATACCTACTATATTCAACAAGAGCACATAGCCCAAGGGGTGAGGCAGATAGTTTACCAAATAATCAAAGTGTAACTTGATTAAGCTATTGTGGGGCACAGAAAATTGCCATAAAACACAGAGGTGGGAAATATTCTCTCTATCTGGGAATGAAGGGTCTCTTTTAATCAGGGACAATTCAGAAATAAGTAGCTAACTTCTAAATGCCATACTACCAGCACCATCCAAGAATTCTTTGCTATTTAAATCATGTATTTGATTGCTGTTAATTTGGTCAATCAGAGTCCCAATTAGCATTGATCATGAAAATTGTTCCAGCTGTCTCCTAGGTACTTCATAGAGTCATGGATGGGAGGCATGTGAGGGGCCATGACGATGCTGCTTCTTACTATGGAGATAGCTCTTCTGGTGACTTCAAATCGCTGCTGGGAAACTTAGTGGGACAAAATGTATCTCACCATTTTTCCAACTGGGGATTTACCATTGTTATGAGCTATTACCACCTTGCAATGAATCCACTTACCTTCGAAGAGTGTGGTTCTCAACAAGAGGGGATTGGGTGCGGGCTGGGAAAGGGGCATGTGTGTGTGGAGATTTTGCACCCCCCGACACACCCCCATGGGACATTCGGCAATGTCTAGTAACATTTTTTGACTGTTGTAACTCAGACACTGTTACTGGCCTCTAGTGGCGTCTAGTGGATAGAGGCTAGAGGTGCTGCCAAACATCCTACAGTCCATGGGACCGCCCCACACAACAAAGAATTATTCACCACAAATGTTGTTAATGTTGAGGCTAAGAAACCCTTTCCTAAGGTTTATGCACTACTGTAGAAACAGAATAATATTAGCATCTTTGTTAATATGCATATTTGTTTAATAATATTTATAAAACAAGCATTCTAATTTAAAGAAAATGGACTTTCAGTTTACTCCATGGGTTTTTCAACTAATCACCAAGGTTTTGGAATGACCTATGTTTTATGTTGTTCTAGTGTTACCTAGTGTGGGAGACATCTAAGAGCCTAAACTCTCAAGGTGCTAAAGACCAACTCCAGGACAGGTTACTGAATGGTCTCTCCAACGGGGTGACAGGTGCCTGCAGACAAGAGGCTTATTGACTTTTAAACTTAACTCCTCTTTACAATATTCAACTTGTGACATTTCGCCACATTCTGGATAAATATTCTTCTAAAACAAAATCTGTATTACTGACTAGCTCTGAATGAAGCACTCAGCTAATGAGAGACGAGAGCGACATACTAAGGGTCTGTCTTTTATGACACACTTAGCAACAAGAAAGCTTCTTTCCAGAAGAAAATGTCAAACCTAAAGTGAAATATTATCTATAATAAATGAGGCTCCTTGAGATTATTATGTAGCACATTTTCGCAGGTAATAAAGTCATTGTGTTTTGCACGGCTTTATTCTTTTAGGCAGAGGATAAGGGGGGGGTTTGTTGGTATTTCGTGGGGTTTTTTTGATGGTTTTTTTTCTATTCTTCTTGTGCCAATTGTAATGTTTTATGATTATTCATGACTTAGACAATGGTGCTTTAGGCAGTCAATAGCAATTATGCTTGTTGAGAAGAACATATAATTCAAATTAGACCAATATAGATTTTTCCCTTTTACTTTAATGTTTAGTTACCCAGTTAGATTTAAACAGAGACTACAACATTTAATAAATGATTTTCACTAAAGTCTAACTGACATTTAAAAGTAATTTTTGTTTGTTTGTTTGTTAATACAGAGGAGTAAGACAAAACATTACTTCACTTAGAAAGTATCCCATATCCGTTAAAACTAAATATTTCAAGGTTATTCATTATGTGATTCATTTACACCTGCTGCCTGAAAATGGTAACTGTGTATACTAGCCAGCCAGCGATAGCCGTCTAAATAATTCATCTTAATGAACATTAAGTTCATGCATGTTTAGGTTTGTAGATCTTAAGTGTAACAAAAGTCAAATTAAAGACTGTGGTAGATGTTATGGACTGAATTGTATGCCCACCCCACCAAAATTCCTATATTGAAGCCCTAACCCCCAA
This sequence comes from Rhinolophus hipposideros, assembly GCF_964194185.1. Classification (NCBI taxonomy): domain Eukaryota; kingdom Metazoa; phylum Chordata; class Mammalia; order Chiroptera; family Rhinolophidae; genus Rhinolophus; species Rhinolophus hipposideros. The sequence goes on along the minus strand of NC_138049.1, from coordinate 10,371,230 downwards.
TGTGACTGCACTGAAGATGAGGACTTTACTGAGGTAGTTAAGGTTAAATGAGGTCATACAAGTTAGACCCAAATCCAACAGGCTTGGTGTCCTTATAAAGAAGAGACACCAGAGAGCTCTCTCAGCATGTGCTGACAGAGGAAAGGCCAGGTGAAGACACAGTGAGAGGACAGCTATCTGCAAGCCAGGAAGAGAGGTCTCAGCATAAAAAAACCCTTGATCTTGGACTTCGAGCCTGTAAAACAACGAGAAGGTAGAGCCACCCAGTTGTTGAAGCCACTGAGTCTGTGGGATTGTGTTCTGCCAGCTTGAACGGACAAATCAGCGGGCCACCACTGGGATCCACCAAGTTGATCTTTTCTTCAAGTTTCAGAATTTCTTAAATATGGACGAGTGACCGGGAAACCATCAGGTACATTTCTCCTGAAACAAGGACCTCAGTGGCCTGCAGAAGGCCCAAGGTGCTGCCCAGCCAGGCTCATTATGAAAAATTGTTGCTATTTTCACCAAATGCACGTGAAGCATTTCACTAGGAAGCACCAGGCAGTATGTAAATTCATATAGATTTAAATGAACAGGGATCTAAAACTGTCCACTTCAACATCCTCCTCAACGCTGGAAGGTCTGGGGGTGGCCACTCAGCTCCTTCAGTCTCAGTGTCTTCATCCATAAAGGGAATAATAAGAATGTTGACCATTACAATAGTAATCTCTCCATCATTGGGATTTTGTGAGAACTAGAGGTAATGACTATAATGCCCAACACAATGACTAGCATCACAGGTATTCAGGGGAAGTTGAGGCTGTCGCTATGGTGACAGTATTGAAAATGACGCACAGACATCCCTATACCTAAGAAGGTCAGAGGCTAGAAAACTGCACGGTCTATTCAGACGTGTCCCCCAAAAGATATTTGGACTAAATTTAGGGGATGATGATTTTTTTAAAATCCTGGATAATTTAGACACGTGGAAAACTGAGAGCTGGTTATACCACAACACGTGCCCTTCAAGGCTTATATTTCACTGCTCTGAAAGGACCAGGTGCAGCCCTCTGCTCTGGGGTTGGGGGACGGGGGCCATTTGTTTCTTTGTTTTCAGCCTCACAATATATTTTTCTCTCAAACATATGGCTCAGACCAGTATGGTCAATGAGATAACAAAAGGCTGGATCCTAGATTTATTGGGAAACAAATTCAATTGGATTTGTAGACAGACTGGAGAGAGGATAAAGAAGGAAAAAAAATGGTCAAGGATGACTCCACACTTTTTGGCCAGAGCAACTGAAACGACAGTTATCATAAACTGAGATGGAGAGAGTAGATCTTAAGTGTTCTCATCTCACACACACACACACACACACACACACACTCACACATTAACTTGATGGTAGGTATATGCATATTAAATTATATTACACACCTTAGAAAAGCACATTGTACAACCTCAATATGCCAAGTACATATCTCAATAAAAACGGAAAAAAATAAACTCCGATGGGGAAAGTTTGGAGAGGACGATCAGGGTTTCAGTTTTGGATGTGGTAAGTTAAAATTATGTTGTTTAAAAATTAGAAATAGTTTGGAACTACTGTTACAGGGTGAAAGCAGAGGGAGGAAGACACGCTGAGAAGGTAAGCAGGATGGAAATCTGCTGACCCTACAGGTCACAATGAGGAATTCAGACATGACACTGTAAGCACCAGGAAGGAAAAGGAGGCTTGGAAAATGGAAGAACAATGTGCTTAGGGGATTAATTCACACTAGCATTTTCTTTGAAACCAGACCATTAGCTCTCTGATGGCTTATATGTTTTTTAACTGCTGTTGGTGGTGTTTTATTTTGTTTGATAATCCCTAGGAAAGAGCTTTACCCACTGTTTTTACTTCACAATTTCTATGAAAAATTTCGTGATTTAGATTAAATTTAAATTTAGAAATTTAGATTTAGCAACATACATTTGTCTCTCTTTTTTTTCGGCCTTGTCAAACTGCATGACTCTTCATATTTCCTCTCTCAAAGAACATCACAAATTAACTCAAAGGGATATGGCAAGAATTGCATTTCTCAATTTTATCACTTAATCTAATACTGTGAATGCATTCCTAAATACTAAATGACAATAATTCCACCAACATATCTGACCTAGTTATAGATTGGGATCACGTGAAACTGTGCAAGAAATTGAAGAGTTATAGAGGTAAGCAATGGGGTAGGGATGAAGAAAATTAAATCGATCAGGACAGATTCAGGGTGCACACACCACCTCTCTTAATCCTACAGTGCACATACATTTGATGCGTTTGCACTCCTCGTGAAAGAATGGTGGGAATCCCTAAGAAATTGTGAGGATATTTTCCCTCCCTTGGAGCAACTCTAATGCATGTTGATGAAATGAAATAATAGTTTATTAGATCAATAAAAGTCATGCCCTTCCAGGTGACATGCTTGGATCTTGGTCCTAGAGGACACCTCTCTTTCCCACCTGCTGAGAAAATCCAAATTTAGAGCCACTAGTGAGAACTGGGCAGAAGTACATTTATGAAGAGAAATAACCTACATTTACAACTTATAATGTATTGTCACGTATTCACATTGTAATGGATAATAAACAAATTGGGATCATTAGCAGTACATTATCACATCACAAGTATAAGGACAAGGCATTGAGGAAGTTTGAAGAAATAATAAAATTAGTAGTAATATTTAACTCACAAAATAAAAGATGCCGACAGTTCATCTTTAAACTCTTTCCTCTCATTCTGACCTCTGAGCAGTCAGCAAAACTTTTTTCCATTCTAATTTGCAATATCTCTTCTGTCTACAAAAAAAAATGAATCTTATAAGAGTAAGTGTTCAACAGACAAGCAGAACTAATAAGTTACACATCTATCTATCTATCATCTGTCTATCATCTATCGATCTAAAGAGATTTATTTTAAGAAATGGACTCATGCAGTTGTGGGGACTAGCAAGTCAAAACTCACAGGGAAGACCAGCAGGCTGGAACTGAGACAGGATTTCTATGCTGCACTCTTGAGATAGAATTTCTTCTTCTTCAGAAAACCCCAGTTTTTGTTTTTAAAGTCTTCAACTGATTTGATGAAGCCCACCACTATCATCAAGGGTGATCTCCTTTACTTACAGCCAACTGATTGTAGATGTTAACAATACCTACAAAACATCATCACAGCATGACCTGGATTACTGCTTAATTCAATAACTAGGGACTAGTTATAGCTTGGCCAATTTGACATACAACTAACCCTCAAAATTCTATTCAGACAGCTTAGTTACTTCCCACTGATTCTAAAAGTACATCCAATCTTTAAAATATATTGTTCAAGGTCTTTCCTGATTTAACTAGGCATTGTCTTTCCAGTTTCATCTTCCTTTTCCTTTACATTCGTTCATATATTATTTGCTTATAATTTTAGCTGCACACCTCTACCAAGCCCATCTTGGACATCATATTTGACCACACAACTTGCTTTGGCCAATGGGATGTTAGAAAAAGTGATGTGGGCCAGACCTATAGATACATTGCATGGTTCCTAGGTCTGTAATTATTCTTTCCCCAGTGCTATGAGATTAAGAAGTCCAAGAGAGAGGCTGCCCTATCAGCTTGGGTTCTGGAGTGAAGAACAAGGCTGGAGCAAAGTTAGAAAAACAAAGAGAGATTGAGAGAGACGTGTATTATGAGTAAGAAATACATCTATTTTCTTATAAGCCACGAAGATTGTTCCATTGTGTGTCACCTCAAAATAATTTAATGAAAGCTGATTGATACAAGCAGGCACTCACATATTTGATGAATGAAAAAACAAGTGAATGGATGAAGTTGAAGTTCCCTTCTCCTGAAATGCCTTTTCTTGCCATTTTCTGCCTATTGAAATTCCATTCATCCTTCAAAGAATAGCTCAATAGCCATCTCCTGTTATTTCCAGCTGCAAAGAATGTCTCTCTGTTCAAAAATCTTTTCAGCATTTAAGATTCTTTCATTCCAATAGGTATTCAGGAGCCAATTTGCTGATCAAATAGAGGCATTACTATTTGTGTAAATACTTATTTAGTTTATTTTGATTTCCAGTGACTTGTTTGTTTTCAAGTGAATTGTTAGCTCCTCAGCCATGCCTTTAATGTATTTCCCACACAATAGCAGATACTTGGTAAATGTATGTTGTTGGTGAAGTCAGAATATTATCAGGAAATAATATAAACATATAGATGATGGTATCCAGCTATCCTTCAGCAAGCAACCCAAGAGGCTTGGATTAAATGCAAAAGAAATATATGCTAATGATACTGCAGCAGACTGCAGAAAAATTCTGAAGGCAAACACACAGGTCAAAAATCTGGGCATACTTTCCTGATCAGAAGGAGAGGCATGGCTATCAGTAAAGTTTCCATTGAATATAAAAGAAGTGTCAGGCACTTTATGGACATTACCTCAGGCCATATTCCAACAACCCTATTTTTAAATATTAGCAAACTGATGTTTAGAGAGGTTAAAGTATTTTTCTATGGTCACTCTTCTAGAAAGTGGTAGAGCCAGAAATTTAACTCGGGGGTGCCTCAGTCCAGAGTTCAAACATTAACCATACTGCTTTCCTAAAGAGAAGGTTCGGAGAGATCTATTTGAGCTCTAAGCTTTCCATGTAGTCATCCCGTATAACAGAAAGACTGCCCTAAGCAAGGTATTCACTAAAGTACCAAAAGGGGTTACCCTTGTCCCAATTATTTTACTGGAATGTAGGACGTGGAAGAAACAGTTTCCAGCATAATGTCTATAAAAGTGACTATATTAGATAGAAACTAGATTAGTGGTTGACTGGGGTTGGGCGTGGGAATGGAGAGTAACAGAAAACAGGCATGAAGAATCTTCTGGGGGTAATAAAAATGTTATAAAATTGGATTGCAGTGATGATACAAAACTCTAAAAGTTTATCTAAAAAATCATTGAATTATACTTTAAAAGGGTAAATTCTATGATATGTAAGTTATCTCACCACAGAGGTTGTAGAATAAATTACATTGTCTGATGGATCAAAGATATATATAAAATTATGTACATATAAATAAATATATATAATAAAATAATATATATAATAAACACATCACTAAGCAAAGATTACATGTTTTTTTCCCCCAAATACCATCTGAGCAGTAGCCTTTTTATTTTAATAATAAATATGATAATCACAAATTATTTGTATTCAGTTCAAGTCATACAACCAAATGTCTCCCTTGTCCTACTGTGTAGTTAATAAAGCTAACACTTTTCTGAATGTTCTCTCTCAGACTTTCTGCTAGGTCAAACTGAGTTTTTCTAATTTAAGGCAATGAATGAGTCTATTTTTCTGCATTATGGAATCATGAGTGCTGTTTCAATTATCTACGCTTATGGAAGGTGCAAACAAACTGAGCATTTTATACCCATGCCTAATTTCCAACTCCCATTTTCGACAGTAAAAGTGCTGCCCTACAGAGAGTGTTCATATAGAAAATCCATTCTACTTTTGCCTTGTACTCAATTGTCTGCTACATATAATATTGTTCAAATGTCATAGCCAGAAAAGTGCTATGTGCTTCACTAGTTGACAGTCCACCTATATTTCAGTTACATTTTTTTAAACACTTCTCATAGCAATGTAAAAAAAAACACCAAAAAAAAAAAACACACACCCAACAACCCATATCTCCTAGCCAGGGCTACTATGAGCCATCTGAGAGTTACAGGCAAGAAATTGAGTGCTTCTTAAGTCCTATTCTTTAAATATTTTTTAACAGTTATTTAGAAGAAAGGCTGAGAGCTAGGGAAAGTAAAAAGAATAATGAACTTCTTCACTTCACCACTAGTCTCTTGGATCTCACATCAGTCTTACATATCCCCCTCATTGTAAAAATATATTTAATATTTAAAAGTCTGCAGCTGATCTAATTGATCTTATTTCTTTAAAAGCAATTAGATAATTAGCATGGGGAAATCACATTCAGCAGCCAGTGGCTCAAAAACGTTCTCTTTCCAACTCCTACTCCCTGGGGTGATTTCAGCTAAATAAGTATCCTCACCATGTTATATTTGCGAGTGCACTGCCCTTTGTAGGCAGGCAGCCCCATTAGTTGTCTGAGGGGTCCATCTGGCCTTTATCTCAACTCTAAATATATATTTTTTACTTTTTCAATTTTCCAGTTTTATTGAACTACTATAATTAACATATACCATTATATTAGGTTCAGGTATACAATATATTGATATATGGATATATTACTAAGCGATTACCACAATGAGTTTAGTTAACATTCATTATCTCAAAAATTTTTTCTGTGATGAGAACTTTTAAGATCTACTCTCCCAGCAACATTCAAATATACAAAATAGTATTGTTAGCTATCATTACCACGCTGTCCATTACATCCCCAGAACTTATAACTGGAAGTTTGCACCTTTTGATCAATTTCACTCATTTTCCTCACTCCACCTCTGGCAAACACTAACCTGTTTTGTTTCTATAATTTTTTTGTTTTGTTTTGTTTTTTAGATTCCAGATAGAAGTCAGATCTTACAGTATTTGTCTTTTTCCTCTGACTTATTTCACTTAGCGTAATGCCTTTGAGATTCACTCATGTTGTTGCAAATGACCGAATTTCCTTCTTTTTATGGCTGAATAGTATTCGATTGTGTATGTTAACCATGTTTTCTTTATCCAACCATCCGTCCATGGACATTTAAGTTATTTCCATGTCTTGGCTATTGTGAATAATACTGCAATAAATGTAAGAGTGCAGCTATCTCTTCAAGATAGTGATTTTATTTCCCTAAGCTATATACCCAGAAGTGGGATTGCTGGATTACATAGTAGTTCTATTTTTAATTTTTTGAGGACTATTCGTACCGTTTTCCATAATGGCTGCACCCATTTACATTCCCACCTATGGTTCCCCAAGGTTCTCTTTTCTCCAGCTGTCCCACAGACCTGGCCCTTATCTCAATGCTCATTCGATTTAGACTTGAGATTCCTTACAAACAAAATTTCATGTTAATCAAGTAGAAAGTTGAAGTGAAGTATAATAACCAATTGCCAAATTCCAATAAATCCTTGATTTCTTATTTCCATGACTTTCCTGAATAGTGAAATTTCCAACAGGCAAATAAAAAGGAAGGGAAAGTAAAGCTAAGGATCTGGGAAAATAGTTCTCCAGTGATAAAATATTCTTTTAGCGGTAATATAGTATTTTCCTGCTGCATGTATTTTGTGTTTAACATCTATTGGTATTGCACCATTTCCTACAGAAAGCAGTCCAAGTGTCTCTGTTGAAAACAAGACTACTACATACCTAACAATTATGAATGGAAATGAGTTTTGAAGAAAACTGCCAAATTAAACTGTTAATTCCAGTGTCACATTCTAATATATTTATTATCTTTAAACACGAATATGAGATTAGCTGCCTTTTAAAATATTATCCAGTGTGACAAAATCCAAAAGGTTTGCATTTTGCAGCATTTTTCTGTCCTTGTATATCAAGAGCCAGGTGAAGTCTCATGTTTAATAATATGTTATAACAGATGTCAATAGGATCCAGAACTGAAATGATACTTGGTTCCAAATCATTTAGTCCTTTTCTAATGGTTTCAGGTTGACATAATCGAACAGATTCTGTAGATCAACTTGACTGACTCATAGCTTCTGATAAGATGACCCACTTATTTCTGCAAAAGGGAAAGTTTAAAACCTGAGAACATGTAGTATTCTGCTGAGTGAAATTAGAAAGAGCTGGTTTCTAGAATGGGAGAGGCATTATGTTCTTTCCACTGATTTAACATTTTAGGTTGTAATTCTGAGCTTTTATGTGTTACTATTGAATCAATTTCTGTCAGCTGTCTATTCACCATGTAGCTATGTGGAAAAGTTATATAAAGCATAAACTTTGAGTCATTGAAGCTGTTTTACCCCCCTTTTTATTTTAAGGGAGAATGTGAGAAAACAAAACATTCGGGAAAGAATTTATATTTGTTTTACTGCTGTTTGCTCTTTAACGTAATGCTCCTGATTCTCTACTTCAAAAAGATGACAAAAGGGTGAGAATCGATTTGCAAAATCTATTCTATGTGTCAATCAGAACTCTAAAGAATATGGTTTTGTAATAAAATTTTCATTAGCATCAATATAATTTAGAAATGTCATTTTATAAGAAAAAATTATGATTTTAAAAATCTAGTAATCCGTACATTTAGAAAAGGCAATTAATAGCATGAAGGAAGAAAGAGTGCCAGGACTGTAAGTTTATTCACTCAAACATTTCAGTAAACATGTCTTTTCATGTACTCCTCAACTTATAAAATTCTGATCTTTTTAAGCAATGTGATGGGAGAGAGGCAGGAAGTATGTATTAGGATTCCCAGGTCTTTTAAACATGCAATTTAAAGCATTTCTTTCTAGCAATCATTTTCTTTAATTGACTGCTGAGCGATCTGGGATAAGCCTCACTTTGCTTAGATACTGTTTTTATGTCTTTAGACAACAAAGATCTCTTTTTTCAGCATGTTTTAGAATTCCCTAAGTAGGGTTATATAATTTTAAGTACTTCATATGTATCCGGCTCATAGGCAGTGATTGGATGCTGATATTTTTTAAATGCAGGTTAATTCAGTATTGAAAAATAAACATTTTCCAAAAGGAAAAAGAGAAATATCTGTAACATTGACAAATAATGTGGTAAGATTGGAGAATTCAGGAGAGCAAGCGACTTAGTGTTAATATAAAATGAGAAATAGATTTTCTTTAAAAAATTGAATGTCACATCTTAATACTAAAAATGCTGATGATACATCAGAAACTCCAAAAACAGCACAAGGAAAATAAAATTCACCAAATACCAAATAGGGCTCTCATCATACACACAAAAATACATTTTAAAAGAAATCCATCAGTAAACTCAAATGAGGGGGAGGGGACACTGCAAAATATACTATTACTCACTAATCAAGTATTCCTTTCACTTTCGTATTTGTTTGAAATTTTCTATATTAAAAAAACATTAAAAATGACAAGAGTAAAATCAATAATATAAAAATATGTCAAACAAACTGATATTAAAGGCAATAAAAGGCATGAAAAGAAAATTCTAGAAAATAAGAAATTGAAACAGTCAATATTTATATGAAAACGTTAAGTCTCAATGATAATCAAAATAACACAAATTAAATGACTTATTTTGTCTTGATTGGGAAACAAAAAGAAGTAAATTTTACATAATATATGTTGTTATACATGTGGGAAAATACAAATTTGGGGAATTTAACTTACATATAAAATAAACCCTAAAATTTGTTTCAAGGAAATTTTGCAATATTTATTGAACTGATTTGTGTTAATTTCTTTTATCCTAACAAGTTGGCTTCTAGGTATTTATTCCAATGATATAGTTGTTCAAATGTGCAAGTATATATGAAGAAGTGTGTTCATCACAACATTGTTTATATTAAAGTCAAGATAATCTAAATGTCTTGCAATAACTTATATAAAGTTATGAAAAAAATTTTGTTTCCTGATTTGGAAGACTATTGTATATTAAGTGAGAATAACAGATTATAGCACTGTATACAGAGTATTATTATATTCCTTTTAAATACATGTGTAAATATACATAATATACACATACGAATGTGTATTTATGTGTCTCTGTATGCAGACAGAGAGATAGAGAGAGACAGTGACAGAGAGAGAAAATATGCCTAAATAGTAGTGTAAATAGTAAAATGGTAATAGTGAGTTGGGTGGATATCTTTGGCTAGTTGGTTTGTGGTCTTATTTATATTTTCAAATAATCTTAATAATAGCCCAGATGACATGTATAACAACGTCCAATGATAAATAAAATTGAAAGGTTCACACGTAGCAAATTTGATTATCTACTCTAAGAATACTGATATCATATTGTGACATCTAATCATACCCTGAAGTATTTTGCAATATGTTAGACACAGACAACCCGGTACCAATTGCCTATTGCACGAGAAGGTAATATAATAACACTCATACTTCTTCTCTGATTTTGGAATATACATACCCTTTTAGTTCTATTTTTACCCTAGTGGGGCTGAGAGCTTTCTTTATAACATCTGAACATTACAGTATTTCTAAACGTACTTGTGACGAGCTATGTGGTCAGTATAGATTAAGAGGTTAGACTACATTTTTTCCATTTAATTTAGGTAAGTAAGAATAAACAAATAGTGTTGGAGGTTCCATTTATATACACTGAGATAAATGATACAAACTCATAGGAAATAAGTGTCTTGAACTAGTGAGATACAAACTGTTCACTGGCATTAATAATTCTATTAGGAGGCTGATAGGGAATAAATGTCTGTGTCTGCCTCACATGCGTATGTTGAAGCCCTAACCCTAGTGTGATGGTATTTGGAGTTAGGACCTGTGGTGTCATGTTGATCAGTCCCTGTTCTTATGGGATTAGTGTTCTTTATAAAAAGAGTGGTCATTTGAGCACACAACATGGCAGCTGCCTGCAAGCCAAGAGAAAGGGTCTCAGAATGAAACCGACCTTGCCATCACCTTGAGTTTGGACTTCCTATCCTCCCAAACTGTGAGAAATAAATTGCTGTGGTCAAAGTCACCAGCCTATGGTATTTCGTTATGGCAGCCCTAGCTGACCAGGACAGAGGCACATCCACCTTCAGAAAGTGGGGTAAGAGCAGAAATCAAGAACGTCGTTGGGGAAAAGAGAGGAGAGAGAGCCTGCGAGGCGGTCGTCCAACCTTGTTTTTTATCCCACAGGAGACAACTGTCCATGATGTGGTTCGTTTCTTGACCAGAAATAGCAATAGAAAAGAAAGATTGCTTATCATTTCACCAAAGCTGATTGCAAATTTGACTGCCTCCTAAATGTCATAGGAGTCATGGCTCAGCAATAAAGAAAATACTAATTAGAACAAAATATTAAGAATTAAGCCAATATGTTTTCAACATTAAGACAGACTTGGCCTGGTCATCTGATTGAGACACTGTCACATGACATCAGATCTACATTTCTGATATACTTAACTTGTAGAAAAAGATCCAATAACAGTTTCTTGTGGTTTAGAGAGTAGGACGATACTTATAAATAATATTGACACTCATTTACAACGTTTCTTCAGGACATAATCTAATACCATGAGATACTTTGAAAACATGATTTTTTTAAAAAAAATGAACAAAAATAGCAATGAAAATATTATGTGAGTACTGTTAGCAAAGAAATAACCAACTGATAAATCCACATTGGTGTTTGAAGGGAAGATTTGAGAGCTATCCTGAAGAGCTAATGTTATATCCACAGTCATGCTTCTTGCTCCAAAGAAAGTTTCTGCCTGGGCAAGTGTCTTAGGACCACGCTTTTTACTCCTGAGCCTTGTTTGGCTCTCTTCACAGCATTTCTACAGCATCCTGTGTCTGACTGCTACAAACGACAGGAGCTTAACGCCTAGCCTGTCATCTACCCGTCAGCAGCCAAAAAAACAGCCGACAGGGTGAGAACATGTGAAAAGAGTTAGAGGGCAGATTATGCTGCAGTATTTAGAATCACCTGTTGAAAGTTTGGAGCAGAGGGGTGAAGTAGTATGAATGTCCCCATGGCACAGCCCTCTGAGAACTTCTCTCTCTGCTTCTAGACTTCCTTTCTATCAAGACTCCAATCAAAAAGTCTCTTTTTTTTACAGTCTGTCCTGTGGAAATTTGTTTATACCTCTTTGTTTCTTTCCTCCATTTCTGGTCAAACTGCCACAGGGAACCCAAGTGATCCACCTCCGTTTGCCGTCTACATCAATTGAAGGGCTGCAACTTGCTCCTCTTGGATGCAGGAACTAGCTTTAGTTCACTCATAAGCTGATTTCTTTTTGCCATCTACATAGGGAATTAAATGCCAAAAACATGCACATTTACTGGGCATTAAATAATATTTAACCAAATGATTAATATTGACGATACATTTCCATTCGAATTGAGCAATTTTTGAATAATACAATTTTTTTATGAAATAAGTGACCCCTTTTTGTTGCCATGAATTGATGGACAAATGTTAGTTAAGACTGAATGAGTCTATCCCTTTTCAGAAATAGCAGTGAGAGAGGGTCGCAAAGAACTGATTTTTCTCATGGCTCTGACATCTAGATAGTGTATCTATTTTAAATGTGTTTTGCTTTAAAAATATTGTCATGGTGCTTAAAAGACACAGCTGAGTCCATGTATCTTCTTTCTTGTATACTTACTGAAAATATACAGAATTTGAGTTGATCGGGAATTAAGTGATTTATAAACTGACATGAATATCACAACACTTTTAATCATTTATCTCATAAACTTTTAAGTATCAAATGTCCCAAAAGGCTTTTAGATTATACTCTAGCAATTCAAAGAGTGACTGCAAACGTTTAAGTCTTGCATAATTATTTTACTTACATATACATTCTGCTTTATCTTCCTCTTTCTGAGCAGGAATATTCATATAGTGTATCAAATTACTTTTCTCCTTTTTTTTTTTTTGCACTCTTCCTCAAAATCAGTCTGATAAATTTTTTTAAATCTTTCATTTTTTAGCCAAGTTTCTGTACTAGCTTACGAAAAATAAAATGGAAAGTATATGTTCATGGTAGTGATAAAAAACTGAGGACATAAATGCCTACTTTCTTCTCTGTAGTAATAGGGTTTATTTTATATGAGTCAATTTCAATTATTTCCTTTCCTAACTTTTTCTAACTCAGTCTTCTTTGTTCTTGATCTTTTTAAGATCAGCTGAATGTGTATCCATAAGCTTTGTCTTCCTGAGCTTTTCTCAGAGCTGCCCCACATGCCTTCCATCCAGCAAAGAAGTCCTTTCTGCTTAGGGAGGTGCACGAGCCCACCTGGGACTTGGCTCAGCCCACCCATCAGCTGAATTGCCCACTATAGAAAAATCTGTGCAACTCCTCCAATTTGGATAAGCCTCAAATGACCCATGAAGAGGTAGGTGGGGACAAGGGAAGTTTTCTCCAAAGGAATTAGGGCATAGACAATGTAATGATAATGATGACTTCCCCTGCTTTTTTGCACAAATTACCCTAAAGGGAGAAATGTAGAAGTAGATGCAAAAAAGTATGGCTTTCAAGTCTAATGCCCATTGTCTACATGGAGTGGAATCATAACTGCTGTTTTTTCCCCAAAGTAACTAGGTTAATTTCAAAGCCTTCTACGCTTACCAAATAAATAACCCATACATTGGAAGGTCTGAACAATTTAAAAATATTAGTGTAGTAATTTAAAAATATATGTATTTCTGCTTAAGAAAAGGGAGGGGAGAGAGAGCAACATACATAATTATAAATATGAATTTAAAGCAAAGCAGAGATTTAAAGCAGGGGACTGGAAAAATGTTGAGATACTACTTTAGCTGACTTATAATGCTACTTTCAGCAAATCCCCTAAATGCTCTGCCCCAGTTTTATCATTTAAAACATGAGGTTAATGATCTTTTTCAGAAGGTAATACACGATTTATTCAGTCTTCACTAATATTAGTCAACCACTTCGTGGCAAGAAAGTCATTACTATTTAACAGCAAAGGGTGTTCAAAATTGCTGTAATCTATTGGAAATATTCTGCCTGAATCTATAGGCGTTCAGCTAAATTTAATGCCCACAGAGCAAATGCACAATTTTAGCTCTTAATCCCCACTAGAGATGGCAAAAATAATTACCTTAAGACTAAACTAAAACCTAACGCTCACTGGAAACTTGAGATCAAATTGGGGGCCAGGAAAAGGTACATTGATTTCCATAACTAAGTTTTGTGTGTAAATTTAAAATGACTTGAAAATATTAGGAAGGAGGAATATTTTAGTCCTTGGACCATTCACTGGTTTTATTTGGATGTATTTTACTTTGCTACCCTTCAAAAAGAGAGATCAAAGGGCCAGCCCAGTGGCTCAGGCAGTTAGAGCTCCATGCTCTAGGCTGCCGGTTCGATTCCCACATGGGCCAGTGGGCTCTCAACCACAAGGTTGCCTGTTCAATTCCTTGAGTCCCACAGGGGATGGTGGGCAGCGCCCCCTGCAACTAAGATTGAACACTGCACCTTGAGCTGAGCTGCCGCTGAGCTCCCAGATGGCTCAGTTGGTTGGAGTGCGTCCTCTCAACCACAAGGTTGCCGGTTTCGACTCCCGCAAGGGATAGTGGGCTGTGCCCCCTGCAACTAGCAACGGCAACTGGACCTGGAGCTGAGCTGCGCCCTCCACAACTAAGACTGAAAGGACAACAACTTGAAGCTGAATAGCACTCTCCACAACTAAGATTGAAAGGACAACAACTTGACTTGGAAAAAAGTCCTGGAAGTACACACTATTCCCCAATAAAGTCCTGTTCCTCTTCTCCAATAAAATGTTTAAAAAAAAAAAAAAGAGAGAGAGAGAGAGAAAAAAAAAATAAAGAAAAGAGTCTATGAAATGTATGCAATTATATGAAATTCCAGACTAGGGACATCTATAAACAGAAAGTAGATTAGTAGTTGCTCTGACTAGTGGGGGGATTGAATGGGTAATAAGGGGTTGATAGCTAAAGGGTATGAGGCTTCCTTTTAAGTCATGAAAAATATTCTAAAAATGACTGTAGTAATGGGTACACATATCTGTAAATATACTAAAATCCATTGAATTGTATACTTTAAATGGGTGAATTCTATGGTATGTAAATTATAGTGCAATAAAGCTCTTTAAAAAATACTAAATAAACAAGCCTCATAGAATGTTAGAGAGTGTTCTGCTTTCTCTATTTTCTGAAAGAGTTTTCTAATCCTTCTCTCCTTCCTCCCATCCATTCTGATATTCTGTGCTTTTCAATAAAAATAAATATGATTTATTTGTATTTATTTCTACCATCTCACTTGTCCTACTTCTTTATGTTTTGCTGGGTTTTTTTTTATTGTTTTTCTTTGCTTTTTTCCCCCTCATGTCTCTTTTTTTCCTCTCTCCAATAAAATGATGTACATTTCATTTAAATTGCACATATATAGTTAATTTTAAAAATGCTAAAGTAAAACTGCACAATAGCCTTCTTCTTTAGAAATGAACAGTTCTTAGGATGTTTATCACTAGTTCTATCCTCGAGATGTATATGAAATTGTTTTACATTGTAATCCCGTCTTTTATCTGATTTTTAACCCTACACATTCAATGTTATTGTTTTTTTGTCATGGAATTAATATTTAGATGTACAGACATGTTTTCATTTATTTTACTCATAATGCCATCTTGGATCTCAGGTCTAGACGCTCTCTGCTTTCATTCTGCCTCTTCTTGAAGTATGTCCTTTGAAAGTTTCTTTGGTAAAGATATCTTTGTTATCAAGAAGTATTTCATCCTTGTTCTTAAAAGTTTTTCTGAATATGAAATATTAAATCGATAGTTGCTGTCTGTCTGCACTTTGAAGATATTGATCTACTCTATTGGCTTCCAGTGTTGCTGTTGAGAAGTCACCTGTTTCTCAGTTTCCTTGTTAAACTTTTAAATGTAATTTTAAAAGAAAAATCTAGCTGCTTTCAATATTATCTCTTTGTCTTTGGTAGTCTACATTTTTACTGGAATGTATAGATTGAGGTCAATCTTTTTATTTTTCCTGCTTGAAATTCATTGAGTCTCCTGAAATTAAGGACTTATCTTTAAGCAATTCTTAAAACTTGTCAGCCATTATATATTTTAATATTGTCTCTCCATTTCCATCCATTCTCATTCTTTTAAATTTGCTTTTTTTTTTTTTTTTTTTTTTGATATGCCTGTTAGGTGACTGCTGGTCATTTCTGTCTTCCAGGTCTCTCAAATGCTTTTTCAATCTCTTTGACTCTTCATTGCATTCTAGATAATTTCTTCATAATTCATTCATTCTTTCTTTAGCTGTATGTGATCTGCTATAAAATCTCTCCTTTGGATTTTAGTTTTTAATTTTTAAATATATTTTTTAGTTTCAGTTGTATAAAGCAATGTAATAGTTAGACATTTACACCCCTCACAAAGTTACTGTTATTGTTATTGTTAAACAGTCAATTAGAAAGAGACCCCAGAGAGCTCCTTTGGCCCTTCTGACAAGTGAGGATATAGTGAGACGTTGGCTGTCTGCAACCCAGAAGACAACCCTCGTCTGACCAAGCTGGCTCCCTGATCTCAGACTTCCTGCCTCCAGAACTGTGAGAAATAAATTTCTGCTGTTTATATGCTATTCAGTCTGTGACATTTATTTACAGCAACTCGAATGGACTAAGCTACGTATTTATATGAAATAGGACATTTCATAGCAAATCAATTGCTGATAATCTCTCCTGGTCTCCTAGATTAGCAATTTTGACAATATCTATAACCACAGAGCATGACTAAATAACTAGGGAACAATCTTTATTCTTAAGTTACTCTGGCCTGGAATTCTTTCTTACAAAAAGCTGCTTTGTGGTTTTAGGCAGCCATGATGGCAGTTTCCTTATAATCATAAGAGTGCAGTTTTTTCATTGATATAATTTGTGGAGCATGAAGCAGTTATCACACAGCTCAGAAACATACCAGCAACAAATATTGAAGCATCTACCAGCCCATGCTGTGTCATCTTTAAAAAAAAAGTCTGAAATCATAAAAAACAATCATATTTAACAATTCCCTTGAGAATTTGTTGAAGAGGTGGCGGGTAACTAGAAAGTACATCTTATGTGGGATTCCAACTATGCCTGCAGCTGCATACCTACAGGGATTTTTCTATAGTCCTCTCTTTGAACTTTCAATGGAGAAAGCTAATTCCTGTCATCAATTATAATAAAAAAGCCCATGGCATTTTAAAAACTTTAAAAAATTTTTTGTACCTTTGGTAATACATAAGTTGAATCAAATCATTATTTTTAGAGCTCTGTTCTCCAAAATATGGGATGCAAAGTCATAGATTGGCATATAGGAGGAAAAATAAGCATTTCTGTATGTATTTGTGTTTATATCATTTTTTAAACATTTTTATATGTTTATAATGTCTAGAATGTAATAATATAAAGTCCTTCAATGTATAGAATACACTGAGAATTACAGGTATATGATGAAATAATAAACATTTGGATGCCATAGATTTTTTCAAAATGGAACTGTTTCTGTCTCAGTTTTAGCTGACATTTCAAAAGATTGAAAAGGAAGGAAGGAAGGAAGGAAGGAAGGAAGGAAGGAAGGAAGGAAGGAAGGAAAGGAGGGAGGGAATAAGGGAGGGAGGGAGGGAGGGAGGGAGGTAGGAAAGGAGAAAGAAAGAAAGAAGGAAGGAAGGAAGGAAGGAAGGAAGGAAGGAAGGAAGGAAGGAAGGAAGGAAGGAAGGAAGGAAGGAAGGAAGGAAAGAAGAGAAGAAAAGGAGAAAGAAAAAAGAGAAACCCAAACGATAAGATGTAGAGGGCAAGTACTGTCTCAATCACATACGCAGAACTGCCAACCAGTTATGCAATCCTTAGGCTCAAGGTTATTAAAGGATTGAAGATAAGATGAGAGAAACACGTTGTTGGAACCCTACGGTATTTTTCCTCCCTATCTCCATGAGAAAGAAGTAGAAGTTGCTTCCTTCTCACTTGAAGCTGAATGAGAGGAATTTCAAGGAAATCACTTTGCACGCTGGATTTGTATCCCCTGTGTTTTGGAAGATACAGTGGATTGGTGTCTGAATCATGCCCACAAAAAACTGTTTAAGACTTTGATATTTGGCAAATATGATGCACCGAGTATCCTAAAACTCTATCATAACTACTCAGTAATACATTATGGAAATAATACAATACTATCATAAACACTCAGTAATGTATGCTATAAATGCATAAAATATGATTTATTCGGAGGTACCTTCTGAGTTCCATTTCTTAGGCACCTCCACATACCAGGCCACACAGGGTTTGGTGTGATGGATCTTGTTAGACTGCCCTGCTATGCTTGTACTTTTCTAGCTTCCCACAAGGGTAATAGATGGATCTTTGGGCCCAATACAGGATTTATCTCTCTATCGGATTGAAACAAACAGTTCCTCCTTGTGTCTGTTCATGGATTTGCCAAAGTCACAGACTATCCCAGATGATTCTAGAAGTCTTGCAGCTCAGTCTCTAAATGAGATTCTCCTTGTCTTATGGCCCCTTTGTTCAAATTCAGATATTTCCAGAGACAAGCTTCTCTAGACAGCCCAACCAGGAAGCCACAAAGGCCAGAGTGGGTTTGTCAGTTTCTGTTGGAATGTGTGCTTCATTGTTTCGAGAGTTATGCTGGTGCCGCTAGACTGTTGCTAAATGACTATTAACAGAAACAACAATAGTAAAACTGATAAGGACATGAAGAAAATAAACTATTAGAATTTAAAAAATGTATAAAAATAAAAAATAAAATCCAAAGGAGATGCTTAAGAGCAGATTACATGCAGCTGAAGAAAGAATGATTGAATTATATGTATAATGAAATTATCCAGAATGTAACCGAGAGACAAAGAGATGGAAAGTATGAAAAAGAGTTTAAGACACATGAAAGACAAAAATGTCCCACAGTCACTTAACAGGCATTGCAAAAAACAAAACAAAACAGTGAATTTGAAAGAATGGGAGACAATATTAAAATATATAACAACTGACAATTTTCAAGAAGTGTTTAAAGATAAATCCTCAATTTCAGAAAACTCTATGAATTCCAAGCAGGAATCATAAAAAGAAATCTCTCTCTCTCTCTCTCTCTCTCTCTCTCTCTCTCTCTCTCTCTCTCTCTCTCTCTCTTCATATATATGTATATATGTATATATATATATGTATATATATGTATATGTATGTATATAATATATATACATAAACTGAGAAACAGGTGATTTCTCAACAGCAACACTGGAAGCCAAAGAGTAGATCGATATCTTCAAAGCGCAGACAAATAATATCAATTTAGTATTTCATATACAGAAAAACTTTTAAGAACAATGATGAAATACTTTTTCAGATCTACAAGAACAGAGTTCACCACCACAACATCAAAAATTTAAAAATTATTTTGCCTGTATTTTGTTAAATTTAAACAAGGAGGTCACTAGACTGAGGTGGTTCTAATACCCTAGCAGCCTCCACCTAAGTAAGTGCCTCAAAGTTAAGAAATCAAAACCTAAGAACAACCAATCACAAACATCCAACTAGGGTTTCCCAAACAATAAACTTCCTAAGCTTTAGCCAATCAAACAATTTCCTTGCTTTGATTCTGCCTCTTCTCTATAAAAGTCTTTCCCCAGTGCCTGCTGGTAGCGTGTGTCTAACCATTTCTGGTTTGGCATTGCCTGATTAGAATTGATTTTTGCTTAAATAAACTCTTGAAATGTTTAATATGCCTAGGTTTAGCTTTCAATAGTTTAATATGTAGTCTTTAATAGCTTCCATAATATTTTGTATTTTATCTTTATCATGTTTATAAGATAAAATGAAAATATAATGGCATTTGTTTCACTAAACTCCATAGACAAAGGATGACCATACAATTTTTGTGCAAAGTAGAATATTTGGAAAGCATAAGGGGCAATGGCACAGCATGAAGCAGGAGAGTTCTGGACAAACCAGGGTGTAATGCCATCGTACACATTAAGGACCCTAAATCCCCTCCAGGTTATACCAACATGCCATACAAGTGTTATTTTTTTATGTGTGCCATCTGTGGAAAATGTTAGGAAATATTGCAATATATGAACATACTATAATTTGTTTATTTTTCTGTTGGTGGGTATTTAAGTTGTTCTCAAATTTTTGCCTTACAAATAATCCTGCTAAGAGTATTTTCGTATGTGCCTCCTTGCGTGCACATTGTAGAGCTTCCCTAGGGGTGTCATTATTTGATGAAAATTATGACCATGTTCAATTTCTCATGAAGTCTCCAGTTTGTTTTCCAAAGTGGTCGCACTCTTTTATACCCACACATGAATGTTAGAGATGCTCCATTTTTCCACATCTGTGCCAAAACCTAACACTATTAGATATGTTCATCTTTGTTGCTTTGATCAGTGTGAAATTGTATCTCACGGTTTGTATCTGCTTTCCCTAACCATGGTGAGCTTAAATATTTTTCAAGTATGCATTGCCTATTCCCATTGCTTATGTGAAATACCTATTTGTTTGGCTTATTTTTTTCTTGCTTATTTTGATTATCTTTTTGTTGTTGTTTCTTTGTAGAATTTGTTCAAATATTCTCAATGGTAGCACCTTTTTTTGTCAATGGTAACACTTTGTTTAGTCATTGTTGCAAATATCTTATCCCAGCTTATAGCTTACCATTTCCCTTTATTTATGGATCTTTGACTATAAAGAAGTTTTTAGGTTTGATGCTGCCAAATTTATTAATTTCTTTCTTTATGGTTTGTGCTTTTTGTTTTTTGTTAAGAAGTGCTCTCACACCCTACAGTAATAAAGATATTGTTCCATGTTTTCTTTGAAAACTTTAAGAATGTGCTTTTTATGTTCAGGTCTTAAAGCAACCTGGAATTGATTTCTTTTTTGAAGGAACATGTAATATTAATTTTAGTTAGGTTTTTTTCCACATTAATAACAAGTTATCCCAGTTCCACTTATTTAATTTATTTTATTGTTTATCCTTTCCCCCATGATCTTGAAGGTCAGCTCTCCAAGAACAAATTTCTAGGTATATGTATTTATATCTGTGTTCTCTGTTTCTTATGGTAATAACACACAGTCTTACAATAGTTTTATAATGTAATAGTTTATATTTTGATGTCTGGTTCTTCAACATTCTTTGAGTATTCTGAAACCTTTGATTATCTATATAAATTTTCAGATAACTTTGTGAAATTTCCTGCAAAATAGTTCTGAGACTTTGCATGAAATTCCATCAAATTAATAGCTAAACATAGGATACATTGACATATTTAGGAAGTTAATACTGTTCAATGAACATGGCATATTGCTCCATTTATTTTGGTATTTTTAAAAATTATATTTCAATAAACTCTATCCTCCAAAAAGGTTATATATACATTTTCTAGGGTAAATTCCCAGTTACTTATATTTTTATGCCATTGTATGTGCTATTACTTCTGTAAATTACATTTTCTCATTCTCACTGCTCTTGTTAGAATCACAATTGACCTTTGTATGTTGATCATTTGCCTAGTAATCTTGCTGAACCCTCATTAATTAAGTCCAAAGACTAGAAAGATAGAAACTATATTTTCTCCCGGACAGCTAGGATCCTGGATGTGATTTGCACACATTAGATTTAAAATGTGAAATGAGCATGCCATAAGGAGAAGGTCTAGTGTTATTGCCGTTTCTGCAGGTGAACAATTACAAAGGCATTAGGGTTTTCTGCAGCAGTTATAACAGAGGTCCCAGGGTCTGAAGCCTAGTTTCATGGGTATCAAAAAGGATTTTGCTGGTGTAGCTCATGGTACAGTGGTATGATTCTGGAACCAGCAACAGCTGCCATAGCTTTTTGATTCAGCAAGTGGTTTCCTGATTGCTCAAAAACATTCCTATTAAAGATGTCTCGAGAAAAACGTAGTCAATTTTAACAGTTCTATAGTATTAAATAGAATAAATGAATTAAAATGTACCTCCCAAACAAGAAATAACATAGGACTCAGTGGCTTTAAATGTTAATCTGTCAAGCATGTGAGAAAGAAAAAAGTAATTCTAATATGTATAAATGCTCCGGTAAAAAAGAAAAGTATACACTTTCCAACTGATTTTGTGATATCTGTACAGGTTAACACTGAAACCAGCAAGGATAGTGTGAAAAAGAAAAAATAGACGTTATTTTTAGTTTTAAACATAACCTTTGACATTTAGACACTCACACAGAGGAAATTGGACTAATGTTGAACAAGTTCACGTAGTCAAGCTTCCTTTCCCAGTGGTAGATTTGTCTGTCTCATCATGTCATGGAAAATGTGGCCTTTCAAGAATTCCAGCTTATTGTGAAACTCTCAATTCTATCTCCCATCTTCTATGGGCCCAAGCATTGCCTCCAATGCTTTCTTCTGGTGTTAAAATAAAAAAAACAAAAAGAAAAAATTGGCAAGGCACTCGGGTAGCTGCAGTTTTCAAATTCACTTAAAAGGTTGTTTATGACCATTCAGGATTTCACTTTAAAAAAATAAACAAACAAATAATCTAAGTACCACTAAAAACCAATGATATATCTTGGGTGAGCTCAAGCACACATACGTTTTAAAACCTCACCAGGGTATTTTAATGTACAGACAGGGTTGAGAGTAGACTGTAGACTTAGAGGTAGCAATGGCAAGGAGGAACATGGCTTCTCTGGGATGTTTTTTTATGCTGTCAAAAGCAGAAGCCATAAAAGGTGATTAGAAATGGGGAGGAATCAGAAAGTAAGGATCAACTGACCACATCACCATAGGAGGTATGGTAGTCAAGATAAAGAAAACTAGGACCTCGTTCCAAACCACCTAAATCAGGATTTTGAGGGCTAGGGTGATATTTACCAAAATCTACTCAGTTGACTCTAATGTGCAGCACAGATTTAACAAAAGCAACACTAGGATATTGTTGACTGGGATGCTGGAAATGTATATGGGATAAGCCAATGGGATTATAATCTTGGGTCCAGGGTGTCTAGAAGGTGTGGCTTTCTCTTGAAGGGAAGACATGTATCTACATTCAATCAACATTAGAATAGGTTGATCTTGGGATAGGAAATGAGGATTTAAGGAGGTAAACCTTGGCCTAAAGCAAGATTTTCCTCTTCTCCTTGAGGTCGAGGATAGTTAGCCTCAATTCCAAGGCGTAAAGATGCGTAAGTATCACAGGCATGGTTAGCAAACTGGCAGAAGAACAATATCAAGAAACTCTGCAGTTAGATTTGGTCTGTGGACTCTGAAAGAATTCATCTTGAGTCGCATGAAAAGTACTCTATATGTTCCATGTCTTATCCAAAGAAGGAGATTTTCGTTAGAACTCTTTACCTGCTTTTCCATAACAGACAATTATGGATAATCCCAGTATGCCTTAGTCTACGGTTTAACTCCTTACCCCAAGGTAAGAGTCACCAAAGTATTAATACGAGTCAGCAGCAAGGAATGAGCACAGTCCCATCCCCTGAGATGTAACTGACTTCAACATTAATCTGCAAGGGTTTACAGAGCCTTCAAACATTATGGCCTCAATTTTTCCATATTCCCTTCTCTAAACACATTTTCCCTTTTCAGAGTTCAAAAAATTTTTTTTCATCTTTGAATGGGCCAAAGAAAATGGGTTTAGTGGTGAGTTCAACAGGAGTAAGACTGCTGAAGGTATGACTGAATGTAAGAGTTCATTCAAGTGAAGTTGGAAATTTACTTTGGCTTTTGTGCCTACTCAAAAATAAATAAATTTGATTCAAGAAATTTGGAAACATAAATTTTCCACAGCACTCTAATGGATACAGGTCAGGTCCGGTCAGGTCTATTTGTAGGTCAGTAATTGGGGCTAATTTTGGCTTGGCTCAGCACAACCACAACCCTAGCGTGTTCAGAAATGCTCTGCATTTCTATTTAGGGGTCAGAGTTAAAAGAAAACATGTGCCCAGCTTGAACTCTACATTTCAGAATTATAACGTCATAACCACCAGGCTAAGAACTATAAACCTCTATGGAAAAGGAGAAGGTTGGTGGAGAGAAAGAGAGAGATTGAGTTTGGAAGGCAGTTTAAAGGAGGTTGATTCTAAGATTAGCTTTGCATTAAAAAAGGGTTGAGTTGGTTAAGATTAACACTCAAAATTTGATATTTTTGCATCTTTATTTTTCATAGAATTAATCACTTTCAGCATACCACCAAAGTCCAGTTGGTTTATTGATTTTGTTTCTTAATTTATTCTTTCCCTTTGTACTTGTGGAGTACCTACTATGAAGCAGATACTGTGATAGATAGGCATTCCAAAAGCTAATATGCCCGTCTTGCATTTTAGTGGCCAACTATTTGCTACGAGAGCCTATTATGCCCAGGATGGTCTGCTTAAAAACCAGTCTCCTTCCTCTCACTTTTTGACTACCTTTGAATTTAACTTGAGGCAGTTCTCAAATAC
Source organism: Rhinolophus hipposideros (assembly GCF_964194185.1). Lineage (NCBI taxonomy): Eukaryota > Metazoa > Chordata > Mammalia > Chiroptera > Rhinolophidae > Rhinolophus > Rhinolophus hipposideros. Next base: position 10,347,156 of record NC_138049.1, on the reverse strand, counting down.
CAGTCCTGATTTAGACACTGACCCCAGCTGGGGCTAGATGCTTTCCTATCTGGCCTTCTCACTCTCCTTAAGTAATTAAGTTTCCTAATGATAACGAAGCATCATTATAATAATATTGATACCTGCTGTAATCACTGGCATTCCGGCTTTTCAGTTTCCAATATTTGCCTTGGATGGAGTAGCTCTGTGCTAATGCGAGGAAGGTCACCGATGAAGGAGCTGATAGTAAAGAGAACAGCTCTACTTAGCATGCAGGAAGGATTATGCTTTTCTGGCCTTGTAGAGCTAATCTTTCAAGTTGTCCTTTTTTGACTTTCTCAGTTTAATCAGTTTAATCTCATCTTCCCTCTTTTCTGATTACAAGGATTTTCTGTAGAAACCTTGCCTCCACAATAAAGACCATGTGGCAATTTATTCTCATATTGATTTCAACATTTCTGTTTCTCTACCAATGAGCCAATAATGGGGGGTGGGTGTGGAGGAATAGGGTGAGGAGGTTGGAGAAAGAAGAGCCAGAAGAAGGAAGATGAGAGGGGAACAGAAAGTGAAAGCCCTTCAATACTTTCATTAGTAGGGAAGCCACATACTCTGCTTCTCTGGAAAGCCTAACTACGTCTTAAACTCACTGAAAGCAGAAATGACAGCCAAATGGGAAAGTCTCTATAATGATTAAAGTTAGTTAAAGACAGCTATAATAGCAAGGGCTTACTGCCCATCTCCACACTAAAGAGATAGAGACAGAAAGACACACCACACCACACACACACACACACACACACACACACACACACACACACGCCCTTCTGAAATCAGAGACATTGCATGCATCTAAAAAGATTACATGCACAGCAACAACCATTCTCACGAATTTCGTGGATGCTGCTTCCATTCCTCCTCCCACTTTGCTCAGGGAGGTGGGCAGTATCTTCTAGTATCACCCAAAAGGAGCAAAGAACCATTTGTTTAAAAAAGGGAAGCGGCAAAAAAGTGGGGTTGGGAGGAAGGCAGTAGGTCCACTTTTTAATATATTTATGAAGTGTTACTAGACAGCTTCATGGAGATGTCCAGTTGGGGACATGTGTGTGATTCTGGATTGCAGTAGATCAGTCTGAATGTGTGAGGTGGAAAACTCTAAAATAAACAAGAGTTTGGTGAGTAGACACAATTTAAAAGGCAGCTGTACTCTTTAGATCAAATTTAAATATTACATATCGAATTGATATAATTAACTAATTTTTAAAGATTTTGGAACCTGGGGAATTAATCAACTTTAGGCTTTGGTCAGCCATTTTTTAAGAACATCATGCCCACTGGAATATGACACATAAGCAAAATATAGAATGTATTTTTGTTCCTTAATAAGAAAGAGCTAAATATCTTTTTAGGTATCAAATTTCTTTGTGGTCAGATAAAATGGGCAAAAAACAAAAGAAAACAAAACAAAAAACAGAAAAGAAAGAATAAAGAAAGAAGAGAAATTTCCAGTGGAATGCACACATGCTAGAGGACTCGAATGAATTACTTCTTTATAAATTCTAAACTTCCTTCCATTTGTTCTGATACAAACTACAACAATCATTAAATGTTTAGTGAGTGCCAAAAACAGTTTTATTTTGCAACGGTTACAGTCAGTTCTAAAAAATCATAAGCCTGTAAATTTAAAGTGGACCAAATCACTGCCCAAAATATTTGTCTCCTTAAATGGGCAATGGTGGGTGGGGTGGGGGTGGAGGGTGCACAGCCAAGTATTTTGCACAGTAAATATGCTGCATTTCCACTATCCCTAGAGAATCTTTGTACTTTCTCTTCAGGGTTCCTGGAGATAATGATATACTATTGCCAGCTGAAAAGAACATCTGTTTTAAGAACTGTGAACTTACAGGAGCCATTTGTCTGTCTGATCTGTTCCCATTATTTTCCTCCCCATTTTGCACTGTTATATTTCTCCATTGATCAAATCTATGCAAAATAAAAGGATTGAGGAAAAACACTAAACAGCCATAATTTCTTCTCCCTTCAAACAGTTACCCTCTACCTTTCCTGTTAAATAATTCTGCTTGATATAAAACAGCCAACTTTTTTTTTTTTTTTTTTTTTTGTAAGCTTGTCTCCCTTTCCCTTTAAATGGAAGTCTTTGGTTCACTAGGGCTTACTGCTTAATGACAATGTGGTGGAGTTAGCCCAGGAGAACAATGCATCCATTAATCTGCCTCATGCTTAATTGGTAACTACTGTATGGGCTGGCATTTCAAACACAGATTGCAAATGTACTTGAATTAGTTACTGTTTAATTGATACAACTGGCACTCAGCCTAGAACCAACATGCAGGTACTGTAAAAAGAGAGAGGCTTGAAAGGAGAGAGAGAAAAAAATACAAGGTGTGATTGTGATTCATCCTTTATATGTTTATATCAATTATTCCTAGAATGTAATTACATAGTTCTTCGTATTGCTGTAACAAGCAGTAGACCAAAACAGCCTGCTGAAAATACCTGTAATGCTTCAGACATAAAGAACAGCAGCAATGATTTCTAGTTCCCTCTCTTTCTTGATCCTCCCCTTAGTCTTGCAAAGATTGTTATGTATGTACGACTGAGGTTGGGGAATGCGATATTTATAATGGGATGAAATGCCTAAGAGGATAATTTTGACAATGTCTTTGGAATAGCAGGATGTCAAGGAAACAGAACACTATCGTGGCAATAATTCAACTTTATTACCATTCACACCAGTGTTACTATGAACATATTTTCAATAGAAAAAAATTAATTTCTTGAGATTAATGCCCAAGTAATTCCACTTGGGCACATCATGTAGAAACCATTAGGTTCTACAACAGTCTTTGAATAGAGAATAAATTAATTCCAGAAATGTTGTAATGATGCTGATGGCTATCATTTATGGAGCACCTTCTACACACCCAGAATCACACTCAGTGATTAATATACAATTTTGCATGTAATCCTTCAAAGAGTCACGCTTTTCTCCCTAGTTTGAAACTTTAGTTCTTTGATTAAATCTGTGTAAAATAATTGCACTGAGAAAAACAGGAAACTGAACTTTTTTACCCTTTTTAAGTTAACCCACTTTTAGGCTTAATTGATTTATTTTGCTAAACATAAAAAACTCGACTGCTATCTTGATTTTATAGGTGTATGCTAATCATGTAAGCAGTAATGGCTTTTTGAGAATTCATAGAAAACAACCAAAATTATTTTTAGTAACCTGCAGTGAAAATCCTCTCGATTCAGTAAGCAGTTATTGAGAATCTACCGTGTACACAGTGTGGTCTTCACATTGTGGGAGATATGGATAACTGGTCTCAATAATATTATCGATGAGTTTCTAATTGCCAAAATCCAAAGGACAGTTTCTACTCCGTTTTTTAAAAAAGTGTTTGGCGTTTACCTTTGTTTTGTATTCCATGACTTTTCTTTGTTAAATTTTTATATTATATGGCAATACTGTTCTTGGTTTCCCAGACATGAAGCTCTTCTGGTTTTATTCCTGACTCTCTGCCTCTCAGATCTCTTTCAAGCAACACACTTTCTCTGTGCAATTTCATTTTATGCTACTGACTCTACCTATACACCAGAGGAACCTAAACTATATGTCGCAATTCTGGAAAAGTTTTATTCCTACAAAATTATATAAACTTTTTAAGGATCACTCAGAGTAATCTTATTCATATAAAAATGCCCAATTCTTCTTTTACCACTCAGATCACTCTATCGCAATCCAGAACCAGATACTCAAAGCTAATTAGACATCTCTACTAGGTTAGCGAGATATACACACATATATATATATATATATATATATATATATATATGTATATATATATATAGCGACATATATATATATGTAAATATGTGCAATAATGGACTCACTGTCTTGCTTGCAAACTCATGTTTTTTTGCCATTTCTTCTCTCTTGTCAAGTGATGGCTCCATTTTCCCAGTCAACCAAGCTATCAGCCTGAGAGTCATCTTTCCCTGTCCTTCATTTCCCCTCCCCCCCCACAACATGATTTGGTCATAAGTCCTGCAGCTTTTAATGCCTATTTACTTATTTTTCAAAAAATATTTCTTCTTTTCTGTCATCAATACCACTGTGTTGCTCAGCTCCTCCATCCATCTCACACGAACTATGGCAATAGCCAGCTAACTGGTTTTCCTGCCTGTATTCTCACATCTCATCCAATCCATTCTATCTATAGAGATGATTTCAAAGCATGAAAACGTGCCGTTTCTTGCTTAAATCCTCCAGAGTCCCTGTAGGCTTCAGGAAAATGTACTGTTGTGTTCCAATCCCTGCCTATTTCTCCTGTTTTCTTCTCTGCATTCTCCCAAATGTCCCCAGCCTTCTTCATCTGGTTAATTTCCACTTTTTCTTCAAGGCTCAATTCAATTGTCAGTACTCTGTGAAGCTGTATTACTTCAACCTTTCTCGGCTAAACTAGGTGTCCACCCTCTCTCCTCCCTTAGTTCCTCATGCATACTTCTATTACAGACTCAATTATATTGCACTACAACTCCAAGGTACTCTTGTGGCTTTCTTACTAGACTATAATCACGTTTTGCTTTTTTTTGGATAAAAAATGAAAATCACATTTTTACGTTCTATAACTGTTGGTTTGCTTTACATATTAAAAATAGTCCTTTACCTTAGAAGAGATGTAAACATAATATTGGACTAAGTTTTATGTGCTGAGTGTATAAATACAAGCTTTTGTTCTCCAGTATATTTTCTTTTCTCTGCCCCTAACTAGCTGAGTGACACTGGGTAAACCATTTATCCTCTGGAAGCATCAGCTTCTTCATGCATATAATCATCTCTAAGATCTTTGTGACACTAATCTTTATACTTATGTGGTTCTTTCCAGGTTATGTTGTGTACTTAGTCATTTAACAAAAGTTTTAGTGGTTTACTATTGTTGAGTGGAAATGATCCCAATGGTTCTCGTTCAGAGTATTCTTAACATTGATTTTTGTCATTTCACTCAATGTAGAATTGTGGGATTTAGTTTATTTATATCTATCATGATTTTACAAAGTATTTAAGGTGATTTACAACAAGAATGTATCCCCCAAATGGTGAAGAAGGAGAAGAAGAAGGAGGAGAATGATGATGGAAAATTGTGTCCAAGAGAAGAGTAAACAAAGGGAAGAGCCAAAGGTATTAGGCTGGTGCAAAAGCAATTGCAGTTTAAAAGGTTAAAAATAATTGCAAAAACCACAATTACTTTACACCAACCTAATAGAAGTAAATTGGAATACATGCCTGTACCATAATGGTTATACATAATTATAATAGATCATTTTCAAATTTAATTCTAAGCTCCCTGATACCAAAATGAAAAGAGCAACAGTCTCAGAAATAAAAGTTATGGTAGGAAAAGCAAAGTTTTTCCAGAACATATTTCTAAAGTAAGTTTTTTGTGTGTTTGTTTGTTTTTTGCTTTTTTTAAATGCTGAGATCCATCTACCAGGCACGAAATAATATACCAGACAATGCCTCAACAAAATTATATAAAACAGAATAATGGACTGACCCTACTACACCCTTCAAGAAAGACAAAGCCATCATTTTAAAAGTCTATAAAGACAATTCCGTGAGTGTCCAAGATACAGTCCAGTTATGTAGCCCTGTGCTGATCAAGTGTGATTAAAAATAAAACCCAGAATACCTAACTGAATAACAACACAGCCCATCCTTCAGAGAATCCCTTCAAAACATCACATTTGCCCAGATTCTCATGAGGTCAGAGTGGTATATTTTGAATAAGATTCTGCTCCAGGAAATGGTAGTTGGTCCCCCCTTAAGATTTTACTAACATTTTCTGTCAACACTATTCATTTGACTTATCCTGTCTCCACCATCAACACACTGTGTGACGCTGAGCAAGAGACTTAACCTCTGTCTTTCAGTTTCCTTATCTGTTAAATGGGAATGACAACACTTATTGGGTTGTTATGAGGATAAACTGTAATAAAACATGCAAAATGCTTCCTATGGGCCCGGCAATTAGAAAGTGCTATTATATTATATTACATTGCCTCCTATATTTAAATTATATGTCTCTATTGATTAGTATTGACACATAAAAAAACTTTTCTTTCTAAGGCCACTATGGATCACCTATTTGCAAATTGTTTAAGCTATCACTAAATTGTGATCTTGGCTACTTTGGTGATGCAATTCTTCATTTATTCAGAGACAACAAACCTGCTTTTAAAATTCGTAGGCATCTAGTTTTATTCATGGCCAAACGTTATCATTTTTAAACAAACTTGTTCTCTTTCAAGACATAATATCTATTGGAGTAGTGAAAAAGGCTCTTCTATAAACCTGGAAACTTGGACTTAGTCTAGCTTAGTGACACACATGTTTCAGTCTCTTTGTCGATAAGGTGAGAGCGTCAGAATAGATACTAAATGTTCATTCTATTTCCAAATTTCTAATTCCAAAGGTTCCAGTTTAGTTTGTTAAATATACTTTTAGATCAAGGAAAACAAATGAATAATAATCTGTATGTAAAACACTATTTCTCTCCAATGTATAGTTCTTATTTCCCTAAATTTCTTAACTCTAAGGAGAATTGATGTTCCCCAGTTTCCTTGCAGTTTCCTTTGATGTTTCTGAAAATTTCAAGCTAATCAATTCCCAGATGGCTCTATTTCAAGTGTTACCATTTGCAGCAAAGCGTGTCTCTCTGAACTTTAGACCTAATTTTGTCTGGAAGTATTCTCACTTCATTTAAGACGAGAGCAAAGCTACCCATTTATGGCTCTGTATATCCTAATGCCATTCTTACCGCTCATCAAAATGGCAAGCATTGACCTTCAAAGGAAGCTCATTGAATACCTCTGTTCCTTTTTCCATATTCCTACTCACTCCTCCCCAAGGATGATTCAGGAGCAAGACATTCTACCCCCAAGGAGAAAGAGTTATTTTTCTGAATGGTTCAAACCCTAGAACTTTGTATTGGCGCAACTTTCAAAGAAATGAAGTCCTTGAATGTTGATTTTTCCTCTCTAGTGTCTGTTTCTTCCATGGAAAATAGAATGGTAATGAGGGCCAGAGCCATTTTCCCCTTGAGAAATCCCAACCTGCTTTCTATCTTTAGCTCTCCCTGTCTCCCACTTGGGACCCTCTCCCACCTCATGGAGAAACTTTAGATCAGGAGTTCAAGAGCTCAGCTTTGATAAAGACTGCAGCAGGAGACTTAGCCTTGGAGCAGATGCCTTCCTCCTTCCCCTCCTTTTCTCTCTACCTCTCTTCACATTTATATCCTCCCATCTTGGAAGATCTACTTTGGTTCTGTCAATCTGATTGGTAACATTAGAGACTCAGGATTGAATTTGGGAATCACTATGTGGCTAAAGAAGGAAGAATGTTCCAAGAACCGCTGACTCGCTGGAAGTCTGTTAGAGATGCAGGCTAAAGCCCAAGTAAAAAAATGATGGTCAGATTTGTTAGTCTGTCTTAGACTGTCTCTTGTGACCCTATTTCCCTCGGATGCTCACCCCAAGAGTTCTCTATGGCAGGGCAGGACTCAGTTATTTCTGAGTTCCTTTGCCAAATAACACTACATGACATCACTTTAATTGCAATTCAATTAACATAGCTACCATTTGGCTGAGTTGATTTTAACTCATTTCATTATTGTCAATAGGAATTAACCAGGTTGCAGCTAGCTGCTTTCTGTACTATTCCTCCTTTTTTTTTAATCATCATTGGCAGTGGAAGGACTCCTCTTTTGAAATCTCTTCCTCTTTCCCATCTACTATGCAGATGTAGCTGAATCAGCTAAGAAGCAATGGATGTACTTTTCAAACCTGGAACTAAACCTTACTGGTTTAGGATGTATGCATATGCTTTCCAATCTTATTCTTTTTTGAACATTTTTTTCTTATATTTTCCAATGAAATCATTTTCTAAACTTTCCTGATACTTATTATTCCCTATAGAACATACACTTTCACTGACTCAATAAAAGTCTGGGTGTAGAGACCATAGCACCTAAGGGTGGTCTTTACCCTTTGTTTTGCAACGTGTATAATAGGTGTACAGTAAACATTGATTAAAAAAATTAGTAAAAAGATAATCACAGAAGAAATACAGGAAGCCAATATATGTAAAACAATAACCCTCATATTTCCCAGTAATTATGGAAATGTACATTGGAACCGCCTATCAAATTAGTAACAATGTATTTTCATATTTGATTGATGTTATAAAAGAGTTATCATAGCCTGTTACTGAAAGATAAAGATCTTTTTAAGAAGTAAATTGGCAATATGTGTTAAAAATATTTAAAATCTGTATTGTCAAAGAATAATGACGTGGAAGAATTCTCAGTATAGAATGCTAATTCTATGAGTATTCAATAGATATTTAGTAAATGCTCTCCACGTCCCAGGCACAGCTCTAAGTGAACAAAGCCAAGCCCTTGTCTTCAAGGAACTTAAATGAAAGACAAAGTCAGCTAGTGATACGTGATGTGACTAGTATGAACATACATATGCCCATTTACCTGGGATAGTCTTAGTATAAAGCTCTTGTCCCAACTTAATTACTAGTAACAGAGTGCTGCAATAGAGTGATCGGGAGGATGTTATTTTAGGGTAGTCAGCAGAGCTCTCTCAGAGAAGGAGACTTTGGGGCAGAGGCCTGAATGTAAGAAAGAGGGAGTCCCATGACTCTCTGGGCAAAATCATTCAGGCAAAGAGGAAAGAGTGTGTTTGAGGAGTTGTATGAGGTGCGCCTGGGTGGAGAGGAGAGAGAAAGAGGGAGAGTGGAAGGATATGGACTCGGGTAAGATTGAGTCATGTGAAAACTTTACTCAGACACGTATCCTAATTTTCTGGAAATGTTGAAACAAGTTTAATGGGAGCTCAAACTTTCTTTCTGACAAAGCTGTTAATAATACTCCCTGGTCAGCAGAATTTGTTACCATCACTTCAATAGAGAATGTCATGATAAGAGCACTTTCTGCCCAAAATGAGATGATGTGTTCTTTTCTACACAGAGTAATGTCAGCTCTTGACTTTGTAGAAGGGTGTGGGGCTGTGAGTTGCAAGTGAGCAAGAATTTGCTGGCCAACCTCCAATGTCAAAGCTTTCTCTGTGGTACAATCCTCATGTACTTGTGTTCTGGTTAATACATTCGAAATAACATTTTAAAGTCTATGTAAGCTTCCAGTGTAGATATTAATGCCCAAAGTTGTTATTTAGAGTCAGAGAATAATACATTTGAAAGAAATTATTTTTTATGTATTTTAAAATTAATCCTAGGGAAGCATTCGAGCTGTGTAGGAGGTGAAAACTGGGCCGTCATTTTTGTTCTCTTCACCATGACCAGTGGACCAGGTTCTTTATCAGGAGGAAACTAGCCAAGAATTGCACTCCATCTGTACAGGATTGTGAAAAGACAGCATCAGTGCTTTACACCTTCTGTTGACTATTGCATTAGATTTAATCCATTTCAAACCTTTATTGAGTACCAATGGAGTACAAGGCCCTTGGTCTTAGAGGGCAGTTACTTTCAGCTATCTCTGTTCATGGCCTCACAAAGAATTTTTGAAAACCTCACACATTTTTTAGGTTGATACCTAAATTTTGCATCAGAAGTTCAAATTGTTAAAAGTGTTTAATGTTTGGTAATTGTAACTATTGACATTTTAAAATAAAATGATTACATCACTCTGAAATGTATCAACTTGAATATGCATATCAGATAAATTTTCTACCCACCATTATCAATTAAAAGATATTAAAAAGCTCTTCAAGAGTTTGAAATTTTACATTGTTCCTTTTCCTTCTTGAACAATTTCCATTATATTTACTCATTCATCTCTGCTACTAAAATAGGTTTATACATTAAAATATTTTTATTTATTTGTTATTTCAGGATCTATGTATTAAAATATTCCTCTGCATTGACCTATCATTAACATTATTATATCATAAATCTTGGTAAGTAATTATTTAAAATAAAGATAATTTTATAAATGTTTTGATTATAGCTAAAATTAGATAGTACTGTGGTCGGTAGTCGCATAGCCAGAATATGGTTCGTAGTCACATAGCTGAAACCTGCTGCTAGTGAAGCAACCTTGAGTTGTACTTTCCCACCAATAAGAAACAAGAATGGTTGGAGCAGCAACTGCAGAGGATATATAATCAGATTTAGGAAAGTTCCCAAAAACTATGCCTGCATACCACTTAGAGAAGTTGTCCTCTGAGTGACCTGCTTTCATTTCCATACTAAACCCACCCACCATCGCCTTGACAGATATGGAGTAGCAGATAGGAAACAAAAAGAGGGTGGCAACCTAATTCTCAGAACTCCTGCCCCATTCCAGGGAAACTGACCCAGCCCCCTAACCTCAAGGCTCCATGAAGACGCTCTGCCCATTGGCCTTGGGGAGCCACATCTATTCTCTTTCAGAGTGTGCTCCCTTGGTATCAACTTTCGCCTTAACAAACCTTTTTCTCTGCAAACTGTTTCACACACACTCTTGATGCCTATCCTGAAAGGGATAAGGACCCTTGCGCTGGTAACAATATTAGTATTAAATCTATTTTTAATTTTAATTTTTATAGATGTAAGTGCTGAGAAAATTTGTTGACAGGAAAAACAGATGAGAATGGAAGTTTTGTTACAGCACCGTCAGTCAATTCCATGAACTTTCTCAAGTTACATGCCAAATATCACAAAGCGATCTGTGATCAAACATTTTTATGATGAGCAGAAAATGTGTGTAGGATCTCCTTTCCTACAGGGATTAGGAAAGGAGAGGTGGGACAGGGACCCCAGAAGGACACATCAGTCCCAAACCTGCATTCTCAGTTTGGAGACTGAGTATACCTGGGAGCTGGGGCTCTGCCCTTTGTTCCCTGTAAGCTTTCCATGCCTGTTTTCACGCTGCAGAGACTGGCGCCCCTGTGGGAATACTAATGTAGAACAAAGAAGAATAAGATCTGCCTTCAAGGAATTTATAATCCAGAGAGGGAGGCATGCATTTGTCCATTCACCTGTGGGTACTTATTTGGGACCTTATCTATTCAAGAGGCTATGGAAGGCACTGTTATGTGGGAGGAATATAAAAATGACACCAATATGGACTTGCCCTCAATGATCATGCAGTCTGATCATGTTAGGAAGAAAGGCAGAGATACCTGGAGAGAGAAAAGTATGGAGGAATGTATGAGTGCAGAGGTGGGGAAGATATTTTCCCACTAGGCCTCCACAAAGAAATTTATGTAGGATTCGGCCATGAGAAGATAGAGCAAGATCATTCCATCTGATGGATATAATACTAATAAATTCATGGGGCTGATAAAACAGACAAAAATATATGGTAGATGTCAAGTGGACACGCTAATGGCAAATAAGGCTGGGAAAGGAATTAAGACTCGGATATTGAAGGATCTGATGTTTATTCTAAAGACATTGGTATTTTTAAATTGGAAAGTTATTGCAGCAGTAATTCATATCCATTGCAGAGACCTGAAAAATATTTACCACCTAGATATCTTCACTACTATTAATATTCTGTGTATATTCTTCCAAACTTTCTATCCATACTCATATTCCCTAGAATAATACCCTGATATTTCATAGACACTCAGTACACAGTTCCTGAGTAAATATTTTTGAAACTAAGAATGTTTTACATGCCATTTAGCAAATTTTTTTCACTTAAATATATAAAATATTTTCATGTAAATAAATGTATTTGTACATCATCCTTTTAGTAGCTGCATGGTATATTCATTATATGAATGTGTGCTAATTTTCTATTGTTACATAATTGTGACCAAATTTTAGCTTTTATAAACAATGATGCAATAAAAAACTATGACAGATTATTAAAATTTAACTAGTTGAAATGATGCTTGTGTGATTTAAGAGTATTTTTGAAGATTGTGCCAATTTACACTTAAACCACTGCTTATAAAATGTGTTTGCTTAGCTCTAAATTCAATTATATTGAGAATTAAAAAAAAAATCTTTATCAACAAAAAGATGGGGAAAAAAATGGATCTCACTGTAAGTTATTTTTCTTTGCTTTCCAGTAGGGTTGAGTATTTTTCATATCTTTATTGTCCATTTGTTGAATTTCACTTTTTGAGAATTCCTATTCTTTGTAGACAAAAGTTTTCTGCAAGGGAGAGAAGTAATGTAGTAAAAACTACACTTGAAAAAGAAGTACTTCGCAGAGGGATTAGGAATGAATTAAAGAGAGAATAATCATGCAAAGGTCATAGAGGGCTTAGCTTCAGAAATGGCAAAGGATCATTTCCATTGAGCATTGTGGGCCCTGGGTGGTAATTAAACATTGGAGAAGTGAGAAGGTGAGGCATTAAGGAGCATCATGCTGCATTTCATCCTAACATTAACCAGAAAAGGAAGGCTACCTGAACTTGTATTGAGGTTGGGGACACCTGGGCGGGCTCATGGGCTAAAGATATGAACTGTATTGAGAGGGAAATACAGTTGTCTCCCAGTATCTTCTGAAGATTGGTTCCAGGACCCTGCAGATAACAACATCTGTGGATGCTCAAGTCCATCAGAGAAAACAGTGTAGTATTTGACTGTAACCTGCACACATACTCCCATATACTCCAATGTAAATACTATGAAAATAGTTGTTATCCTGTATTATTTGGGGAAAAATGACCAAAAAGATGTCTGTACATGTTCGGTACAGACACAACCATTATAGGCCTAACTACACAGTACACGTCAGTAACAACGTAATGTTTTCTGCCCGAATATTTTTGATCTGCCGTTGGTTGCATCCAAGGAGCCTGTGTTGGGAATAAGATCTCAGAGGAGGTGAGAAAGAGCAGTACTGGAAGCACAAGTGTTGGGTGTAGTTCCCTGAACGAGGAAGGAAAGAGACAAAGGGTGAAAATCCAGAGAACGATACTGATGCTTCATGTTATGTGAGGACGTATCAAAAGCATAGCCTATTTCTAGCCATTCACCTTTATTGGCTAACACAGACAAAATTATAGTTTGGTTACCCACAGAACGCATCGATCCATGTTGCCTGTGATGATATAAAACAAAGCAGCATGTGGTAAGTCCACTAAACAGAATGTACAGCGCTATGGAAGCCAGACTGGGCAGAGGCTCCTCGTTGCAGGAACATGGGCGATGAAGTATGGAAGTTGCAGGAGGACAGCCAGGACTTGACAGATGAGTCCTGGTGGGGGATGGGGTGTCCTTGTGCTGGAACAATGCCAATAAAGGCCCTGAGACAGCAAACAGGGCAGGGAGGGTCTGAAAACTGGAAAATAGGGAACTCCGAACGTGGAATGGGCATAAGAGGGTAGAGGGAGAGAACAAAGGGTAGGCATGTCAGGGCTGGATGCTCCAAGGCTTTCTGTCACCAGGCCTAACAACCGGACCCACACTTAGACTTCTCAAATGTATTTTCACAGACATGATGGCATTTGAACCTCTCTCTGACTCTGTGATTGTTATATTTACTTCACAGATGGGGAAACTGAGGCCTGGAAGGCTACACAGCTTCCCCGAGATCACTGAGGGTAAAGGGAAGAACCAAAACCAGAGCATGGGTCTTCTGACTCCTGGCACAATGTTTTTTTTTTTTAGCTCACCCTAACGTCTTTTATTTGACTCTGAGGCAGTGAGAATCCTCTGAAGATTTCAGAGTGGCATGATCAGAGCTTGCAGATGATATTATAAAACCTAATACATTAGTCACTTTTAATCCTTTGAAAGTTTTCAAAGAATAGAGTAGAACTTTGCCATGACTGGCATATTTTTATCTAGTTCAAAGGTTCATCAAAGTCTTTTACAGATTAATGAGTTAAAGTTTGCTTGCAACTGTGTAGGTAAACGGAGCAACCTAATTATGTCCTTGGCATATCAAATACTGCAGCTCACTTTGCCTAAATCTAATTTAGATATTTATATACTTTCTAAAAATAGAAAATTGAGAATTATCCATTATCCAGAACTAGTCATTCAATTAACGAGGAGATAAATACTAAAGACCCTGATCCCAATCATCAGAAAATGAGGGCACTGTGAGATCAAGGACATAAAAGCCATCTACTGTCATAACACACCTGGGCAGGAGAGGACTCTGCTGTCCTAACTAGGATTTTCTCAACTGTAATCTCTGCACTGGGCTCATTACATGATTAGTCTTTTCTTATTCTATGAAGTTACTATTATCGTCCCTTAACAAATAGGAAACTGAGACTATCAACGGACCCATAATTTGCCCAAAGAGGACAGGGTATGGTTCCAACCCAGACCTGTCACAGTGCTACATGCATAGCCATCCCAGTCCCCTTTACAAAAGTAAAAGGGTTCCATTTAGTGTGTCATTTAGTGCATGTTATGTGAGGACGCATGAAAAGCATAGCCTATTTCTAGTCGTTCAACTTGATTAACTAATAGAGACAAAATTATAGTTTTGTTACCCACAGAATACATACGTGTGTGTGTGTGTGTGTGTGTGTGTGTGTGTGTGTGTGTATTACCCAAAGATCCAAAGAAAGAAACAGACAGGATGGAGGATTCTTATCCTGCTTTTTCTTTCTTTTTTTTCTTTTCTTTTCCTTTTTTTTTTTTTTTTTTTGCAAATTACAAAAGAGGAATTAGTTATACTAAATGACACAAAATGGGTGGAATCTTTTATACATTCTTCTCTTCTTAGGTGTTTTCTATACTTGCCACCTGATTGGATAGAGGCTGGAATTGACAGGTGAGGAAATGTAAATGCAATCAGTAGCTATGTAAATGTGGTACTTATATTACGTGCATGCTGACACCCTCTGATTTCTCCCTGGGGCTCCCTGTGTCCTTGGAACCAGAGGAGTCCTAACACCATGTGTTTCAATGCTGTTAGACTGAGGGAGGAGGATGTTCAATGGGCACATGATAAGTAAAGACAGTACTTAACTGACTTCCTGGAACTAATGGGTTTCATAAAGTTAACGTTGGGGAAATTTAGAAGCAATGTGACTTAAAGAAAAGAAATGAAGGTAAAGTTTGGAGTCAGTCAAAACTGGATTCAAATCCCAGCTCTGCCATTTACTAGTTGCATGATTTGAAGTCCCTTATAGAGCTGGTCTGAGGCTCAGTCTTTACATCTGCAAAATGGGAAGTATAGTATTTGCTTTACAGAGAAGTGATGGAATTTATATGGAGTAATTTATAAAAAGCACTTAGCTAATTGCCTGAAATGTAGTAAAGGCATAATAAAGCTTGACATCTCTTAATGTCAAGGGAAAAATTCCAAAAAGAATTTAGCAGATTTACAGTACCTGAAAGTATTCTTACATGTTTCAGTGGTGGGGAGTGGGGAGGGGAAGAATATAAAGTAGTTACCGGCTGATGTTTAATAACACATAATGTAAAGAAAATATATAAATAAGGTCCAATCATAGTTTATGTAGGTAATGGTAAAAGATGCATACTGGTTTATTTGAAAAACCATTTTGTATTCCAAATTGATTTCAAAGTATCATATTTTATAATAGTTCAGTTCCTTTAAAATGTAACTATTGTCAGCAACAACCATTTCCTAACCTAACAATATCTTCAGTTTCTGTAGACACTTCCCATTACACTTTAAATGTTAACCTCCTACTGAAAAAGCCATGATACTAGGTGACTTTCATCACCTGTAATATCAGAATCAAAAAACATTCTGGAAAGGCAAGGAGACCTAAATTTCCACTTCCTGTTCCTCACAATTGAGTCACAATGATAAGATCAATGAAATAGATCTGAAAATCAATTAATATATAAAAACTGAACTTAGGCTATAACCCCAAATTAAGGTGGATTACTAGTTATAAAACATAGAAGATGATAACAGATTTCTCAAAATTACCTCTGTCATATTTTTAAATTTCTTGTCTTGAATTGGAATACTGTTACCCATATTCTTTCCATAGAGGACAAGTTATTGTTTCCCTTTTGATTCTAATTCTTTAATAAAGGACAGTTAAGAGAGTACACATTTATGAAGTTTATATTTCTTATCCTTTAGAGAGACTTAGATCAAGATTCTTAAGCGTAGAAAGAAAAGAATAACAATATTGTCACTGTATGTGCAGAGCTCTAAAGGCCTTTGATAAATCACATCAGGGTTAACCTGGGTTAGTCAACCCATTTTAGTGACAGCATAAAATACAATATATACAAACTATTTTATATATAATATATGTATATTCTACACACAGAATGAAAGGAAGAAAATTGTGACAGAACCAGATATTTTAAAATCATTTTTTAAACCCTTTGGTATCATATCAAATTTTGAGGTAAATATACTCTTGTGGGTCCCATTGCATAAATTTAGAAAACAATTCATCTCATTTATATAGGAAACAAATAAAAACATTGTATTAATGTGCTGGTCTTTCTGCAAGGAGAGTGAATTAATATGTAGGTTGTGTTTAATGCAATTCAAAAGTAACATTAGTGACAAACGAATATAATTTCATTCTGTGGACAAAATTATGTCAACTTTATTTTTTTTAAGAAGATTTGGAACGTGTAGTGAATGGATGAAGTGTGTTATCTTTTAAAGATCATGACTCCTCCAACATATACAAAATAACTCATGACCTGGACCCCAAATTGGAACCCACTAACATTCTTGTTCTTTCAGGCAAGTCCGGTGCTTGCCCATGAAGCATCGAGGTTTGGAAAAGACTCAGGCATGAAATGGGGGTTCTCCCACTTACTACTGTGTTTCTCCAAAAATAAGACCTAGCCAGACAATCAGCTCTAATGCATCTTTTGGAGCAAAAATTAATATAGTAAAATAAGACCAGGGAGAGAGGGGAAAAAATGGCGGCGTGAGGTGAGCCTCTGTAGCGCTCCCCTGGAATTTACAACGAATCGGACAACAATAACTCCACAAAGGACTCCTTGCACAGCAGACAGGCAAGACGAAGAGGCCCACTACTGAATTCACCTCCAGGTGGGTGAATCGCGCGAGCGGGGGAGGAGGGAGAGGAGAAGTGCGGAGACGGAGCCGCGCGGGCACAGGACGCAGGTCTAGCTCTGCGCTCACTGCATCCCGGAACTATCGCAGCTGCAGCTGCGGGAGAGGGAAGGACTCGGACTGCTAGGGCTCCGCTTACGGCCCACAGGGCTGAGGGGGCAGCTTATAGCACGGCTGAACCCAACGCTCGCTCACGGCAGACCTCGGAGCAAAGACTGAGGGAAGAGGGCAGAAATCGGTGGTTTAAGCCCTCACTGTCAAGCGGAGAACGGAAGCCCTAGGCACGGAGACTAGCCGCCCCCTCCCTACCCTCCCAGAGCTCGCCCCGCCCCCACCTGCCCGGTGCTAGAAGCGATAAAGTAGCAGTGTCGGATCAAAGGACAGAATATTTGCTGCTCTGAGAACTGTGAACCGCAGACGCAGATTCGCAGCTCAACTAGTTCCAGCAAAAGGGAGGGAGTTGTGGAAGCAGGACCAGCTGTGGTGGTGGTTGCCGCCATTGCTCTGGGCCACCTCTCACAACTCACCCCGCCCCTGGCCCCACCTATCTGGGCGGATCCCTGCAGGAGTAAACAGAACTGCTGAAACAAACGGGCTCTGAATCTGGTGCAGAAAGAGCTTTGGAACTTCAAAAGCTCTTCGCATACCTATCAACCTGTTGCAGAAGCCACTCCTGTAGATGTCTAGGAAGAGAAATAGTAAATCAGTGATTGCCATGAATAACCAAGGCAACAAGATAGCTCAGAAAGAAAGTGAAAAGTCTCCAGAAAAGGAACTTAGAGATATGGACATTTGTGATTTAAATGACAGATAATTCAAGATTGCAATTCTGAAAAAACTGAACGAGATGCAAGAAAACACAGAAAGGCAGTTCAATGAACTCAGAAACACAATCAAAGAACACCATGAGCATTTTACAAAAGAGATTGAAATCTTGAAAAAGAACCAAATAGAATTTCTGGAGATTAAGAACTCAATAGAAGAGATTAACAATAAAATTTCCAGCTTAGGTAGTAGAGTTGACCAGATGGAGGAAAGAATCAGTGACATCGAAGATAGGAACCTGGAATTTACACAGAGGGAAGAAGAAAGAGACTTGAGACTTAAAAGAAATGAAAGAACTCTACAAGAACTTTCTGACTCCATCAGAAAGAGCAATATAAGAATAATGGGCATACCAGAAGGAGAAGAAAGAAGGAAGGGAACAGAGAATATATTCAAACAAATCGTTGATGAGAACTTCCCAAACTTGTGGAAAGAACTGGATCCTCGAATCCAAGAAGCAAATAGAACACCTAATTACCTCAATCCCAACAGGCCTTCACCAAGGCACATTGTATTGAAGCTGTCTAAAATCAATGACAAAGAAAGAATCCTCAAGGCAGCCAGGGAAAAGAAGATGGTAACTTACAAAGGAAAGCCCATTAGATTATCATCAGATTTTTCAGCAGAAACTCTACAAGCTAGGAGGGAATGGAACCAAATATTCAAACTATTGAAAGAGAGAAATTATGAGCCAAGAATAATATATCCAGCAAAGATCTCCTTTAGATATGAAGGAGGAATAAAGACCTTTCCAGACATCCAGAAGCTGAGGGAATTTTCTAATACACGACCTGCACTACAAGAAATACTAAAGGAGGCTATTAGACCACCATCAACAGGGACAACTTGTGGCAACCGAAACATAAAAAGGGGGAGCGTAAAGGCCTGAACTGGAATATGGGAATAGAGAAAGTAAGTGAACTGAAGAAACTGGAATACTCTAAATATCAAACTTTCTTTTACATAAACTCAAGGGTAACCACTCAAAAAACATCCAAATCTGAAATATATGCTGTAATAAAAGAAGAAACAGAGGAAAACATCATAGAATACCACCACACAGAAATAATAGACAACAACAAAAAGACAAAGAAACAATGGAGACACAGCCTTACCAGAAAACTAAAGACAGAATGACAGGAAATCCTCACATATCAATAATCACCCTAAATGTAAATGGACTGAACTCACCAATAAAGAGACACAGAGTAGCAGATTGGATCAAAAAACTAAACCCAACCATATGCTGTCTACAAGAGACACATCTCAGCTACAAGGACAAGCATGACTCAAAGTGAAAGGGTGGAAATTGACACTCCAAGCAAATGGTACCCAGAGAAAAATCAGGTGTAGTCATAATGATGTCCGATGAAACAGACTTCAGGGTGAAAAAGATAACAAGAGTCAAAGATGGACATTTCATAATGGTAAAGGGGACTATACAACAAGAAGACATAACAGTCATCAATATTTATGCCCCCAATCAGGGAGCACCGAAATATACCAAGCGACTACTAACAGAACCAGAGGGAGAAATTGACCAAAACACAATTATACTAGGGGACTTAAATACATCATTGACAGCTATGGATAGATCATCCAAACAGAAGATAAATAACGAAATAGCAGCCCTAAATGACACATTAGATGAAATGGACATAATTGACATATATAGAGCACTTCATCCTAAAACATCAGACTATACATTTTTTCTAGTGTACATTGAACATTCTCAAGGGCCATATAAATATATATATAATACATATATATATATATTGGGCCATAAAATCAGCCTCAGCAAGTTTAAGAAGATTGAAATCATACCAAGTGTGTTCTCTGATCACAAGGGTTGAAATTGGATATCAACTGCAAAAAGAAAGCAGGAAAAAACACAAATACATGGAGATTAAACAACATACTTTTAAAGAACGACTGGGTCAAAGAAGAAATTAGAGGAGAGCTCAAAAGATACATAGAAACAAATGACAATGAAAATACATCCTACCAAAATTTTGGGGATGCCGCGAAAGCAGTTTTAAGAGGGAAATTTATATCATTACAGGCCTATCTCAAGAAACAAGAAAAATCCCAAATAAATAACCTCATGTTACACCTTAAAGAGCTAGAAAAAGAAGAACAAGTGAAAACCAAGGTCAGCAGAAGAAAGGAAATAAGAAAAATCAGAGCAGAGCTCAATGAAATAGAGAACAAAAAGACAATAGAAAAAATTAATGTGACAAAAAGCTGGTTCTTTGAAAAATTAATAAAATCAACAAACCCTTGGCTAGACTCACTAAGATAAAAAGAGAGAAGACACTAATTAACAAAATCAGAAATGAAAAAGGGGAAGTTATCACGGACACCACAGAAATACAAAGGATCATGCAAGAATACTATGAAGGACTATATGCCACCAAATTCAATAACCTAGAAGAAATGGACAAGTTCTTAGAAACATATAGCCTTCCAAGGCTGACCCATGAAGAACTGGAAAATCTAAACAGACCAATCACCAGTAACGAAATTGAATCAGTCGTTGGAAACCCTCCCAAAAGCAAAAGTCCTGGACCAGATGGCTTCACTAGTGAATTCTACCAAACCTTCAAACAGGATCTAATACCAATCCTGCTCAAACTCTTCCAAAAAATTGAAGAAGAGTCAGTACTCCCTAACTCATTTTATGAGGCCAACATTACCCTGACACCAAAACCTGGTAAGGACAACACAAAAAAAGAAAACTACAGACCTACATCTGTGATGAGTACTGATGCAAATATCCTAAACAAAATTTTAGCAAATCGAATACAACAATTCATTAAAAAGATTATTCATCATGTCCAAGTAGGGTTCATCCCTGGGGCACAAAGAAGGTTCAACATCCACAAATCCATTAATGTGATTCATCACATAAACAAAATAAAGGACAAAAATCATATGATTATATCAATTGATGCAGAAAAAGCATTTGACAAGATACAAAATCCATTTATGATAAAAACACTTAATAAAATAGGTATAGAAGGAAAACACCTTAACATAATAAAGGCCATCTATGACAAGCCCTCAGCTAATCTCATAATTAATGGTGAAAAACTGAAGCCCTTTGCTCTACATTCAGGAACACGACAGGGCTGTCCCCTATCACCTCTGCTTTTCAACATAATGTTGGAAGTCCTTGCCAGAGCCATCAGGCAAGAGATAGAAATAAACGGCATCCAAATTGGGAATGAAGAAGTTAAAATATTACTCTTTGCAGATGACATGATGCTATATATAGAAAACCCGAAAGACTTTACCAAAAAGCTGTTAGAAACAATCAACGAATACAGTAAAGTTGCTGGCTACAAAATCAACGTACAAAAGTTCATTGCATTCTTATATACTAACAATGAAATCTCAGAAAAAGAAATGCAAAATACAATTCCCTTTGCAATTGCAGCAAAAAGAATAAAATACCTAGGAATAAACTTAACCAAGGATGTGAAGGATTTATATGCTGAAAACTATAAGACATTTTTGAAAGAAATTGAAGAAGACACAAAGAAATGGAAAGACATTCCGTGCTCATGGATTGGAAGAATCAACATAGTTAAAATGGCCATATTACCCAAAGCCATATACAGATTTAATGCAATCCCCATTAAAATCCCAATGGCATTTTTTAAAGAAATAGAACCAAAAATCATCAGATTTGTTTGGAACCACAAAAGACCCCTAATAGCCAAAGCAATCTTAAGAAAAAAGAACAATGCTGGAGGTATCACACTACCTGATTTTTGCTTGTACTACAGGGCTACAATAATCAAAACAGCTTGGTATTGGCGGAAAAACAGACACATAGACCAATGGAATAGAATTGAGAACCCAGAAATAAAACCACATAAATATGGACAGATAATTTTTGACAAAGAAGCTAAAAACATACAATGGAGGAAAGACAGCCTCTTCAATAAATGGTGCTGGCAGAATTGGATAGCTATGTGCAAAAGAATGAAACTGGATTGCTATCTGTCACCATGTACCAAAATTAATTCAAAATGGATCAAAGACTTAAGTATAAGTCCTGACACAATAAACTGCATTGAAGAAAACATAGGTACTAAACTTATGGACCTTGGGTTCAAAGAGCATTTTATGAATTTGACTCCAAAGGCAATGGAAGTAAAAACTAAAATAAACAAATGGGATTATATAAAACTGAAAAGCTTCTGCACAGCAAAAGAAACTATTGACAAAATAATGAGGCAACCAACTGAATGGGAGAAGATTTTCGCAAACAGTGCCTCTGATAATGGGCTAATATCCAAAATATACAAGGAACTCATGAAACTCAACAACAAAAAAACAAACAACCCAATTGAAAAATGGACAGAGGACCTGAAGAGACATTTCTCCAAAGAGGATATACAAATGGCAAATAGACATGAAAAAATGCTCAACATCGCTAATCATCAGAGAAATGCAAATGAAAACCACAATGAGATATCACCTCACCCCAGTCAGAATGGCTTTCATCAATAAGACAAATAGTAACAAGTGTTGGAGAGGCTGTGGAGAAAAAGGAACTCTCATACACTGTTGGTGGGAATGCAGACTGGTGCAGCAGTTATGGAAGGCAGTGTGGAGGTTTCTCAAGAAATTACGAATAGAATTACCATATGACCCAGCAATCGCTCTCCTGGGTATCTACCCAAAAAATCTGAAAGCATTCCTCTATAGAGACACGTGTACTCCAATGTTCATTGCAGCTTTGTTTATGGTGGCCAAGACATGGAAACAACCAAAATGTCCTTCGATAGATGAATGGATAAAGAAGTTGTGGTATATGTACACAATGGAATACT
This sequence comes from Rhinolophus hipposideros, assembly GCF_964194185.1. Lineage (NCBI taxonomy): Eukaryota > Metazoa > Chordata > Mammalia > Chiroptera > Rhinolophidae > Rhinolophus > Rhinolophus hipposideros. The sequence goes on along the minus strand of NC_138049.1, from coordinate 10,324,472 downwards.
ATTCTGCGTTAAGGAAAGATGATATAGGAGCATTTGTGACAACATGGATGGATCTTGAGAGTATAATGCTAAGTGAAATAAGTCAGACAGATAAAGCAGAGAACCCTATGATTTCACTGATATGTGGTATATAAACCAAAAAGAACAAGACAAACAAATGAGAAAGAAAAACTCATAGACACAGACAATAATTTAGTGGTTACCAGAGGTTAAGGGGGTGGGGGGTGGGTGATGAGGGTAAAGGGGATCAAATATATGGTGATGGAAAGAGAACTGACTCTCGGTGGTGAACACACAATGGGATTTATAGACGATGTAATACAGAATTGTACACCTGAAATCTATGTAAATTTACTAACAATTGTCACCCCAATAAATTTAATAAAAAAAAATAAGACCAGGTCTATAACATAAAATAATATAATGTAATATCAGGTCTTATATTAATTTTTGCTCCAAAAGATGCATTAGAGCTGATTGTCCAACTAGGTCTTATTTTCGGGGAAACACAGTAGCTGGTGGCCCTTGGAAAGTAATTTAGCTATTCTGGGTCTCAGTGTCCTCATACGTGAAAATGAACACAAGTATTCCTAACTTTTAAAGGTTAATATGGAGATTCAATGTAATGCATTAAGTGAATATACATTGCAAACTCTAACAATTTAGTTTTTAATAACAATTATGTCTATGCCCCCCTAGGCAACATCTAGTCAGTAAGTATTGGTGATGCTGAGTGAGGAGAATTAACATGATGAAAATACAGAGGGCGCCAAAAAATGTATATATATTTTAAGAAAGGAAAAAAGTGTATTAAAATTGTAATACTCAATATATACCAATAACAAAAGATGAATACAAGTCACGTTTGAGTTCTGTGATTACAGGAGTTCTCACAGTGGTTACCATCAGCGTCCAGACACTTCTGATTATGGCGACCTACTGCTTGAGCAACTTTGACCAAAGTGCCCACTTGTATACATTTTGTTGGCATCCACAGTATACATCTCAAATTAGAAAATTTTGAACACCACTGTATGTAGCAGAGACACACAGGGCTTCAAAGTTATCAGTTCTGCCTCCACTTTCCCATCAGACCTTTTTTGTATTGTTTTGTTTTATCAATTCAATAATCTCTTCTTGTGGATTCTATACCTATCACAGTGGTGGTTCTTTTGTTTCTGCTTCCTTTTTTAGAAAAAACAGTTTAATTTCATTTTATGTCATGTAAATATCAAAATAATAAATCTTAAAAAGAAGATATAGTATAAAAAGCTATCAGTGAATAACTCTAATATTTCAGATTATGTCAGAAAGATGAGGGGAGAGTGAGAAATAGGAAGAACTAAAAGGTTCCTGAATTTATCATCCTACACAGGAAATCATGAAAGATTCTCTTTCATTATTAACATTAATGATTAAAGAGTCAGTTCCATTTTGGTTAAACTTAAGATTAGAGAGAGAGAGCATCATATATAACTCATAAATAGCCAGAGATAAATATGTAAAGAAAAAAATTTGGAAGGAAATGGGCCATGAAGTTGTAAGAGGGATTGTGTCTGAGCAGTTGAATTGTTTTGTCATTTGGCTTTTCCGTACTTCCTAAGTTTTCTATAACGGGTACATTTCACTTTCAAGAAAAGAAAACAAAAACCTACAAACAATTTGTAACTTACGAGGGGCTACCCAAGTACACGTTCTCTTCTGCAGCCTTCATATTGCTCAACACCAGGAGGCACCCTTCACATCAGAGTCTCCGTGAAGGGTCTCCTCTAGTTGTCAAGAACACACATGTAGCAGCCCAGCTTAGTGAGGGTGTGGGAAGGTGGCCCAGGACATGCGTAAGCACGTTAGATAATAAAAGGTTCTCTGATCCCTTCAAGAAGTGGTCTCCAGACATCCAAAGACACGCCTCGAAAAATTCTCCGATTTGCTAGTTCCTACCTGGTTTAATGGCAGGTGTGGGTAAGGTATCTGCTGTTCAACAAGCTTCTGCTATGGAGAGAAGGGTTGTCCTGGGAAATTCACTGATGCTATTTTATTTCATGGTCATGACAACCCTGTGATGTAGATATCATTCGTTTTCTTCTACGTGAGGATCTGAGGTGACTTGGTCAGGTGACCGGTCTGAGGGAGAAGACGCTACAAGGAGCCCCATCACTTACGGAGCAGACCTCGACACAGGCCCTCCTTTTCTCACGGAACCCTTTCTTCTCTGGCTCCGCCAAGGAATTGAGTTTTTCTATTTGCCCAACCTCTAGATTTTTATCCCCTTGATCTCTTCAGATCCTTTATCTTACATGTATAATTTCCCCCAAATTACCCTGCAGGAAAGAGTCGCTTTTTATGTGAGTAGTTGTAAAATCAGTCATGTCAGAGAGTTCTCTCTCAGTGATTTCATAGTGAGCAAAAAGTAATTGAAACAACTGCACTAATGTAGCCAGAATATGTATTTCTTCCTTCTCTTCCATATACCATTCATCTGACTTTGGGTTAAAAATTTGACCATCTAATGCAGTTTGTGTTTCTCTGTCTGACTTATTTCACTCGGCATAATACCTTCTAGGTCCAATTACAGTGTTCCCCCTGAACATAAGACCTAACCAGAAAATAAGCCCTAGCAGATTTTTCAGGATGACATCCCCTGAACATAAGCCCTAATGCGTCTTTTGGAGCACAACTTAACATAAGACCTGGTCTTATTTTCGGGAAACACAGTATGTAGTCGTAAATAGTAAGATTTCATTCTTTTTTTATGGCTGAGTAATATTCCAGTGTATATATATACCACCTCTTTTTTATCCAATCGCCTACTGACGGGCATCTACATGATCTCACTTATATGTGGAATAAATTTTTCTGTTTAAACAAACAAAAATAAACAAAACAGAAAAAGATTCATAAATACAAAGAACAAGCTCATGGTTGCCAGATGGGAGGTTTGGGGGGCTGTGAAAAAGGTGAAGGGATAAAGAAGTACAAATTGGCAGTTACAAAATAGTCAAGGGGATATAAAGTACAGCATAGGGAATGTGGTCAATAATATTGTAATAACTATTGTAATAACTAGTGCCAGGTGAGTATTAGGCTAATTGGGGGGGGGATCATTTCATAAATTATATGAATGCCTAACCACTATGCTATACATCTGAAACTAATATAAAATAATATTCAATGTCAAACTGTCATTGAAAAAAAAAAGGTCATCAATCTATAGTGATTCATCTAATGGAGGCAGCTTGATGTATAGACTATACTTTTAACCAGCAAACAGTGCAGGTGAAAACAAGGTAGACTACAAGAACTTCTGGAATGTATCCAGCTTTGCTAGGACTCAAGGTGTACAACATTTTTTGTGCCCAACCCCATGGAAACTGCCTGTTTCTGGACTGTATCTGCTTTTTAAAATGCTGTTTGGATACTTAATTAGGTCTACCCTCCCCTTCCGGTTAACTTGACAGCCTGCTGCCAGAGTTAATAATTAACAAGGTGTCACAATACCTCTAACAGCCACTCAATTCTTTGCTCACCTGCCTCCCTGTCTCTTCCTGCTGCTTCTGAATTGCTTAAACTCCCCTGGGATACACGCTCCCTATAATAAATCATGGCACAAAGGCACAGACTTTGTGGCTCTAACTGAAATTCACAATCGGGCAAGCCCAGGAGGCAGTCACCTGGCCGTTGCCCTAACCTATATGCGTCCTCATGGCAGCTTGAGCACAGGTGAGCATGAAGTTTTAATGAGGCCTTAGCTGCAAATGCATGGTGCAATTACTGTTAAGATGGGCAAACGTCTGGCCCCGGAAAGAATTGCATTTTAAGCAATAGGGTTTCCCTATTAGCTGTTCCCAACTATTAATTCAACCAGATTGTTTATACATTTTGACAATTGTTCATGTGAAAGAGTCCTGGGGATTTTATTTGACCACAATTTCATTATAAACTAACAGTATGATATGGCTGCTAATAAAAGTTAATGCAAATTTAGGCTATATTAAGTGAATAGCTCAAATAAAGAAAGGTAATACCCCCACTATACTTTACTCTTACAGGTACTTGGATCTTATTTTTCCAAACCAAAATTTGGCGAGTACAATTGTTCATGTAGAGACTCTGGCATGGAATGTTTGAAAGCATAACTATCCTTAAAAATCCAGGATGTGTGCCCGGTACATATGAAGAACAGTCATTTATTCATTCAATCATGCATTTAGTTCTTACTTGGAGCAAATACTTATTCAATACAAGTACACATGGCACTGGGCTTTATTCTAGGTATAAGGGTAAGAAAGAATCATTCTCTGAGTCTAAGACTTTTTGTTCTCCTGTGAGATAGACAAAGAGGCACTTAGGAGAAGATGAGACAAGGGCTGGCCTTTGGGGTAAGTAGAGTTGCTCTAAATTAAGTTAATAAAAGTTGCACCTACTGCAGTCTTGCAGAGTTAGGAAAGGGTGTCCCAAGGAAGTAATGTTGAAGGGGGAAACTGACAGTTGAGTAGAGGTGTGCAAAGCTCAAGTGTGGACAATAGGGGGGTGAAAGGATGAAGATGGAAGAGTGACCCAGGCAGAGGAAACAGGATTCAATACGGCTACAGCATGCATAATGGGACAACAAAACTAGTACCAGAGAGGTAAATGGGGACCAGATCACTTAACCTCTATATTCAGTTGGAGAAACAAATCAATAAAGGAATATGTAACAAAAGCTAATATAAACAAGCATGTCAAGTGCAATAAAGAAGATACATGTACCCAGTGCTACAGGAACATAGAAGATTCAGTGGGTAACTGCCTGGAAAAAGTCACAAAGAAGGATGCCACTTGGAATAATCTAAGCAGCTGTAGTTTAATGAGAGAGAGAGAGAGGACAGGGAGAGACAGAGAAGTTTTTCAAAGAGAAAAGCAAGGAGGATCTCAAAGACAGAGGGAATATTTAATTTAGTGGTGGGTTGATATGCTTGTCATTTACAGCTGAAGTCTAAGTTGCCCATCACAATACAACAATCCATTTAGAAACCTCTTAAATGTCAGGTTGGGGATATAAGGAAACCATATATTTTCGTACCAGGATCTTTTATAAAGCAAAATTCAATTACTAAAAAGTCATTCCAACTATGACCAAAAGTCATGAGTGAAGTGCTTTGTTTTATTTTATACAGAAGTCATAAAACCATACAAACTTAAACCTGAGTCCATGGAATAAAGATTCCTTCTTTATCCTGTCTCATGTTAAATGTTGCAAAAACCCAGGAGAGGGATTGCTGGATCATATGATCAAATATATGGTGATGGAAGGAGAACTGATTCTGGGTGGTGAATACACAATGGGATTTGTAGATGATGTAATACAGAATTGTACACCTGAAATCTATGTAATTTTACTAACAAATGTCACCCCAATAAATTTTAAAAAAATGTTGCAAAAACCCAAACAAAATATGTTTATAAATGTAATTCAAATATCACATGGGCCTCAGGGACCCTTAAGTTCTAGGTGTTATCAGTTCACGGCTCCCCACCCTTGCCAAATACTTAGTTTTCTGACCTAAGGCCTTCCCTCATATTTCTGTGAATCCCCAAGACAAAGAGAGAGAGAAAGGTAAACTCTGTTCATGGATTCCTCTGCCTTCTGGGCCTCTGCTTCTTCATGTTTGTTCTCAGTTCTGCTGTGATGATACCAGTGTTTCATTCAGCCACTTTGAGTTTTTCAAGTATATCAAACCACACAAAACATGTGTAAGAATAGACTTTATTAAGATTCCTAGAACAATGCAAGATGGAGGATGGATTTTTACCCAGTAGCATTCTCAGAATTTCTTCACCTTCTTGGCTTCTCTCTCTTATTCCCTCATTCTCAGGACTAGTCATCGTCTTTTCCTCTCCATTTGAGATGCAAAACTAACTTACATCTTCTCTGGTCTCATGCTGGGAGCCTGCCTCTGATGTCTCAATGGTTCTCACTTGCCCAAGCAGGATTTATCTAAGTAGTTTCCCAAAAAAGATGCTTTCTAAGAGGAAGACTGATGCCAGCTATAAATATTTCCCCCAACCCCATTACATAATGAATAATATCTGTTCAAAGTCTGGTGATTATACACTTAAGATTTTTCTAGTACAATATTAAATTTCATGGAGTATTATTTTGAATAAATGATTCATTCTATGCATGCAAAATAATTTTTATACCTTTATATAATATTCTATGATTATAAACACATACACAAATTTAAAAAACTCAAAAAAAATAATTTCCCAGATCAATCATATATTTAGTTGTTATTATTTGAAAAACATGCTCATTGAATTGGTGGTAACCATGGCTTGAAAAGGTGGGAAAAACAGATTGGAAGCCTAAGTATCATTACTAATACACATTTTAATTTTTTCAGAAAGAAACTAGAAAAAATGGATATGGTGTTTCTACAGCCAGTAACCATAGCCTGCCTGCCTTGTCTACGGGTCCACAAAGAGCTAATACTGCTTCAAAAATGCTATGGAAACCTTGTCATGCAATCATCACAATTCTGAAGATGACATTATTGTACTTGTTGCACACATGAAGATACTAAATCTGAGAAAAATTTTCAAAGACTATTCTCATTCTTGACAATTTCTAGAATGATAGTGCAGTACATGGAATATGGAGTGAAAAGGTAAAGGCTTAAATTTTGACCTTGGCATTTATACTAGGTGTCTAAGTTTGGACCAATTACATAACTTCCCCTTGTCCCAGTGTTTGTATATGGAGAAAAATACTAGCACCTACCTCCCACACTCCTTGTGAGAGTTATGTGAGTTAATATACGTCAAGCTCCTGGAAGAATACCTGACATAATAAGCACTTGCTAAAATCCAGTCATATTCAGACTAAGATTAAGGGGACATTTTGAAAGGTAACATCTGAAAGTAATTTTCGGTAGGTAAGATTCTGTGAAGTAACAAATATTTGATTAACATTTTATCATTTCTTTGCTATTGCAATTATTATTTCCTACCAGCAGCACAAGGAGTTGTAGGGTCCCCAAGTACCTCGTCCCCACATGGTTCCTGAGGTCTCTGCCCTGACCCCAAGGAAGACAGAGCACCTGCAGCTGTAGCACAACCTAGGTCCTGGGTACAGTGAACAGCTGTCACGTGATCATCAAAGGGTAACTCAGGTTGGAGGGGTTTGGCTGAAATTTCTGCTTGGAACCTCAGAATTCAGATTCATTGGAAAAATATTACCTCAGAGCAATTCTTCACCAGCTTTTTTTCCCCCCCAAACCAACAAAATATTATATTCAGAATAAACCAATCCTCCCTCTATTGACTTTTAGAACAGATAATTGATACAGTCCAATAAAATGAATTCTTCTTAAACTCTAGTACTAATAATGTACCATGTGGTCAGGGTTATGTTTTCTCTGTGGTCTTGTTTTTAATTCATTCTACACAGTACTTGATATTCATTATAACTTCTGATGTTCAGCAGAAGACAAAAAGATGAAAATGACCAAACCACTGGAAGATGATCAGGTAAAGTTTGGTGTAGATTTCTAGACTTATTTCTTGTACCATACACAGTTGGAAATGTATACTTGCGGGAGTATATGGGGTCTGACAGTTAAGTTCAAGAACTCATCTTAGAAAAAGTGCTACACACCTCATTGCTGAATATCACTATGGTCACCTTCGAAGTACTCTCCTTGGGAAGCTATGCTCTGATGCCAGCATCTAGTCTACCCTTCAAAGCAATTTTGGAACTCTTACTGGAATGACCATAAGAGCTATTGTCATATTACACTTGATGTCCTGCTTGTCATCAAAATGTCTTCCTTTCAATATTTCCTTTACTTCAGGTAAAAAAAGAAGTCATTGGGGGCCAGATCATGTGATTAGGTAGGGCGTTCCAATACATTTATTTGTTTACTGGCTAAAAACTCCCTCACAGACAGTGCCGTGTAAACTAGTGCATTGTCGTGATGCAAGAGCCACAAATTGTTAGTGAACAGTTCAGGTCATTTTCATCTAACTTTTTCACGTAGCCTTTTCAGCACTTCCAAATAGTAAATTTGGTTAACTGTTTGTCTGCTTGGTACAAATTTATAATGAATAATCCCTCTGATATTAAAAACGTTTAGCTACACTGTTGCAAATGTTCGCAAACTTAATTGTCAGACCTTTTCTTTTTTTATTGGGGAAGGGGAACAGGACTTTATTGGGGAACAGTGTGTACTTCCAGGCCTTTTTGTCCAAGTCAAGTTGTTGTCCTTTCAGTCTTAGTTGTGGAGGGTGCAACTCCGCTCCAGGTCCAGTTGCCATTTTTCTAGTTGCAGGGGGCACAGCCCACCATCTCTTGTGGGAGTCCAACTGGCAACCTTGTGGTTGAGAGGACGCATTCCAACCAACTGAGCCATCTGGGAGCTCAGCGGCAGCTCAGCTCAAGGTGCCATGTTTAATCTTAGTTGCCGGAGGCACTGCCCACAAGGGAACTCAAGAAATTGAACTGGCAACCTTGTGGTTGAGAGCCCACTGGCCCATGTGGGAATCGAACCGGAAGCCTTCGGAGTTAGGAGCATGGAGCTCTAACCGCCTGAGCCACCGGGCCGGCCATTGTCAGACCTTTTCTTATAACTATATAAAAATGTAATTTTGTAGCTAGATTTCTTTCCATCATTCCTTGATCCCAAATAGGTCTCTACATTATCGTTCTTTGCTATATAGTCTGATTTATAAAATAAATTCCTTTATTGATATATATTTAGATTTTTTTTCTATTATATAGGATTATAAAAACTGATAAACTGCTCTTTTTTAATTTAGTTACCATAATAAATATAAGAAAAGAAATGGAGACATTAAGGAAGAGGATGACAAACACATTCGTGTTTAGGTTTGCCCCTGAAATTCTGTATGTGGATGCGTCTATTACTATACGTACGAAGTTACACTGGAGTTAAAAGTGGGCTCCTCCCTCAGCCATGCATTTTATTTAAGCCCTCAGCACTCACCAACCTCTTATGTTCTATAAACACTTTCTAGTTAGTTATTCCTTTTGGAGGTTAATAATTTAACATTTGAGAAGTTTCACTGTTGTCTATAGTTCCTGTCTTTATGACTCCCTCACCAAAATTTTAGAGCATCTTCAGTCATAATTTTTTGCTCTAAATCAAAACCATCTGAAAGGTGCCCAGCTCAGGTCGCACCCCTAATATCCACATTTCACTGACCATGTTAGCATGACAGACTGTTAATCAATAACAAACAACCGTAATCCAATAGGTCCCCTGGGACTTATGGGATAAAAAGTATTACATGCGTAAAAAGCTTATTTTCAGCTCTTCCAAAATTTACACACACACACACACACACACACACACATCTTAACCTTCTAGCAATCTTCTCCATTCTTTTGGTAATTGTTTGTTGGGAGATTTAACTAAAATTTATCAAAGGAATATAGCCTGGCATAACAATTTCTCTTTTTGAGACTCAACTAATAATAGTGCATGCTTACTGCAGCAGCTTCCCATAGAAACATCCTCAAGCACTCAGCAGAATACATACATAGAATCAGTATCACTCACGCAGTGGAGGGAGGCATGCTGAATCCAATAGCCATTCTTCACCTGCCATGTTACAAAGCCCAGCGCAGTAGGATTTAAGAGCGTGATCAAAGACTAACTTTTCTAACCGAATCTCCAGGGGAATATAGGGTGACAGTATAATTACCCCAGTTAGAATTTAGCCAGGCACAGAATGAATACTACCACTACTCTTATTGAAAACAAAGAGACAGGAGAGGACCCAAAGGTCTTTAATGGCCAGAAGAGGTCAAGCCCTCAGTTTTATATCTCACCCCAGGGACACATGAGCTATTTCCCCCCTGACCAGGATGCCATCCAAGGCTGTCCCTTCTATTTTTTAAACTAGACTGAAGAAAATTGTCATTATTGTAATAGTGCATTGCACTTACATTGCCAAGTCTACCTAGAGCCACCAAGGCCTACAGCCCACACAGGTAATCACAGTGAAAAGGACAGTTTGGTCTCTCTTGCCGTGGTCATAGATAGAGAAATGACTTTGTCTGCAGGAGGGCTTTCATGTTTGAAGGAAGAAGACACAGAGAAAAAAGAGAGTCCTTTAAAAGTGAAGACTTCAGTTATCTGGCTGCACTGACATGAATTCCAACCCTTTGGCATTTGAAGCCTGGCACAGTATGAACTGGAATGGTCCCTGAGGCTGGTTTTTTTTTTTTTTTTTTTTTTTTTTTTTTTTAATCATTCCCAATAGCAGCAGCAACTAAAGGCCAGGCCAGGAACTTCTCTCTCCTTCTTACATACTTGTCTTTTATGCGAGCCTCCACCCCAGGGTCCTTCGAGGTTACTAGGAAGGTCTCAAGGCCAGAGAAGCTGTGGAAACAACTGCATGTTTTCCTTAAAATGGCAGTTCCACGCACACAGAAAGAACTTGGTCGTAGGCTGTTGCATGGAAGTTGATCAAACGTTTTCAAGTGTTCACACACCCTTAATTAGCAGCATCTTGGGTACTTCCACCGAGATGCAGGAGGCACTCATGCCCTCCAGAAAAGCAGGCGAGATCTGGGCATTTTCTTCCTTTAGACTAAGAAGGTTTGAAGAATAATTTTACAATTAGATAACATTAAGAATGATGAAAGCTAGAGAGCGGAAAGCAGCCAGAATTAATTACTTACTTGAGGGTCTGCTCAGGCCTCTTTGGCAGTGTTCATGCTGATTTTATTATGGCAGATTAACCCTTGGTATTCAGCTGGAGAGAGCTCAATACAAGTGCAGACTTCAGGGCCCTCTGCTTCTCCCACCACTGTCTATTCCTCCTCTATAGCTCTGGCCCTATGAGCAACTTCATCTCCTCATCATGTTCTTTCTCTTACTAATTTCATTTGTTTGATCACTAAGTGGACATGATATTTCTAGAAATAAAACCACATTTGGAGAACATCATGGTTGTACCTTCCAGCTCTCTATCTCTCTTTAGCTCCCTGAAGGCAGTTCACATGTGCTTACCCTAGAATAGATGGATTAGTATCTGAATAATGAGTGACTGGTGTACACAACTCAGTAATTACTGCTGCTCCTTTAACATTCATTTAACAAACATGTATTAAATACTATGCGGGGAGTTCGTTTAGGGTTATGAGCAATATAAAGACGTTTATGACATGTCTCCTGACATCAAAACCTTATCTGTAAAGAGAGAGACGAATTCAAAACGAATAAATACTCTGTTTTAGAAAGCAATGTCATACTTTCATAAAATAGCAGCAAACTATATATCCTATTGAGAGATGCTTCTCTATCTATATATAAAAAATTGTATATATTCAAGGTAAAAAGTAATTATTTAGAGAAACAGGAAAACAATTTGTGCCCATGTTTTTGTATAAAGGCCATTTTGGACTATATCAATCCAAGAAGAAGAACAGCACAAAATTCAGGATACTAATTAAATTTCTAGCATTCCTTGTGTTGGGTCAGGAGCATTCAAATATGAAGAAACTGAGATATATGCCATTAACTTTCCAAAGAAATTTGAAGCTGCTAAATTAAAAGCTGGTACACAATAAATCCATAAACACTTAATAGAAAATAGAATAGCATGTAGGAGAGTGAATATATATATATATATATATATATATATATATATATATGTATATATGTATATATATATATATATATATATATATATATAGCCTAGAGTAATATAGTTTTTATGATTAAGCATTAAATTCAGCACTGAAATTCTTCTGTCCAAAGCAAAATTTGAAATGCATGAGAATACAATTCCCATTTCATGACAGTTATTCCCATTTCAGTTATAAAGAGGTAAATTTTTCTTTTACAAGAAACTATGTTTGAAGAACATAAGGAGCGTATCTTCAATAACAATTTTATGAAGTGTGCAGGGATTTTTTCATGTACTTCTTCTTACACTGAGTCTTCATAAACATGGAGAATAAAAAGACAAACAACTCAATAAAAGTAGGCAAAGCCTATGAGCACACATTTTATCAAAGAAGATATACAAATAACCAATAAGCACATGAAGTGATGCTTGCTATCATTACTCATTAAGAAAATGCAAATCAGAACCACAATGAAATACTGCTACACACCTATTACAATGGTTAAAATTAAGAAGACTGAAATTCTGAGCACTGGCAAGAATGTAGAGCAATTTGAACTCTCATATATTGCTAGTGAGAATGCAAAATGGTAGAATAATTTTGGAAAATAGTTTGGCGGTTTCTATAAATTTAAATACCCTTACTATAGGACAGGTCAATTCTATGCTTGGGTATTTACCCAAGAGAGATAAAAACATGTATCTACACAAGGACTTCTATGTAAGTGTTCTGAGCAGTGTTGTAAGAGCACCCCCAAATGGATAAACCCAAATGTCTGGCCACTATTGAATGGATAAATGAATGGTTATATATCTATATGATGGAATATTACATAAACAGTTAACAAAAAGGTGTCTCTACCATCATGGAGTTTATGTTCTCATGAGGGAGATAGTTAAGTCATCAAACAAATATATATGAAGAGTAACAGATAATAAACAGGATTATAAAGAAAAATGAAGATGATCATAGATGGAAATTAAAAGGGTGTGAGCAGGTTAAGAGTTGTTATTTTGGATCATTTTAGGGCAGATGGTCAAGGAAACTCTCCTGAGTAAAAGTACTATTTTGAGCAGATATGTGAAGGAAGGGAAGGAGGAAGCTATGAAACTATTTGGTGTAACTGGATGGAGGAAAGAGAAAGCTTAAAGACCCCAGAGAAGCAAGCAATATGGTGTGTTAGGAGAACAGAAATACACCCGCTGTGTGGGAACCACAGAAAGCTAGTGCAAGAGAGCACCACATTAATAGACACAAAGTCGTTTTGTTGTTGTTGTTTTGTTTTGTTTTTTATCCTGTCTTCCCCACCTTAGATCAATGGCACTAGAACTTATAACAGCAATTTACATTTGCAACCCTGTTTTATACAAATGGCAAAATGCTCTTTAGGTTTTCCCCAAAGGGACAAAGTTCAAAAGCAGTTTTAGTACTGTGTGTGTAGTTTGTTAGTAACCATAATCAACTGATTGAGCAAAATTAGAAGGCAACATATATTTTTGAATACCCCAGAAAACTTTTAAACGAGCTACCACATCTGTAGCAAGTTGGAGATTTTACATAAGATGTACCCTTGTTGCTGTAGCAACATTAACACCACTCCCTCCAGCAACTGCAAGAGCAAGGTGTTGACATAACATGCTTTAGTGATTTTACCATCTTCTGATGTAAGGAGGAATCTGGGGAGATGTTATCTCAAGTAATTGTCACTTATTTGGGGGAAAACATCCTCAGAGGAATTGCAGCTCCTAAATCAGTCCTTCATTTCCTCTTGCTTCAGAAGCACTAGGACTATTTCAAGTTCCTATCCAAGATCGGAGACCTTCTTTCCTCTTTGTTCTCTTCCTTCCTTCGAATTGTTTATTCTATAATTATTTCTTGACCACCTGCTATGTGTTGGGCACAATTCTAAATGATGGAGACATATTATGGTGGATAAAGAAGACAACAGCCCTGATTTGTGAAGCTTACATTCTAACAAGGAAGGCAGAGAATAAGTATAAGTGAAAAATACAATTTAATATAAATAGTAGTGATAAATGCAATAAAAATAATATTCTATAAGCAGAGAGGGTGTAGGTCAGTGTGGTATTTTAGAAGGGGCAATCAAGGGACTGATATTTAAGTAGAGACCTGAAGGCCTCAAGAGGGTGAAAATTCCAAAATTTGGAAAGAAGGAGCAAGTACAAGGAGGCTGGTGTTACAATCCGCTTGGGTTAGTCAGAGAAGTGCAAGAATGCTGAAGGATGTGGGAGTGGGGAGAGTACGAGGGGACGACATAAGCAAGACTCAGTTTAGAGAGGGCATTATCATACGTAGAAAAGATGTGGGGTTTTATTTTAAGCATGATTATAGGTAGTAATTGAGGGATTGGATTGCTGACTGGAAAATGTCAAGAGCTTGTATATATTGTTAAAGTGTCACTCTGACTGTAGAGTAGATAATATATAGTAGAAATGTCGGTGAGAAGAGTTGAAGCAGGAGAGATTAAGAGGTTACTTCTGGATTCTATGCTAGTGATGACCATGATTTAGACTAGGGTGGTTGCCGTCATAAATTATGTAGCATTTGCATTTAGTTTAGAAGGATGGTGTGTCAGGGTTATATTTATCTGAATGTAGAAACCCGATTGCAATGATTTAACCACAGAAGGAATTCAATTATTTTTCTATGAAATAAAAAGTCCAGAACAAGTGCAGCTGCTCAAGGAAGTCACCAAAAAACACAAGCTCTTTTTCAGTTTCTTATTCCACTATCCCTAACATATGCCTCTTATCTTCCTGGTTGTGAGATGGCAGCTTCCCCTCCAGCATGGCAGCCACATTTCAGGCTGAAAGAAGGGAACAACCAGGTGGAGGGAGCAGTGCCTTTTATATCAGGAAAGCAAAATGTTCATAGACACCCCTCACAAGCTTTCGCTCCTGTTGTATTGGCCTGAACTGGATCACGTGACCAACTCAGGAGGCCAGGACTCTGAAGATGGCAATATTTTTGACGAGGCTCGTTACTACCACAAAGTTAGGGCTCCATTGGTAAGGAAGAAGGGAAAAATCAATATATGTTGAGCAACGAGCGGTATCTACCAGTAGATGGGTAGGGTTTACATAGGTGAGGATTAAATAGAAGGTGAAAAGAGAAAAGAGTGGCAGAAGACAAGGGTGAAAGATAAAAATGGAAAAAGAATCATAGATACTCAAAAGGAAAGATTGGGTCATCAAAGGAGTCTGCATCCTTCAGGTGGCTACGTCCTAGGGGTGGTAACTGGTAGAAGGCTGGTTGATGTCAAACTATGGGGGTGTTAATGGTGTTTGGACTTGATGCCATAGGCAAACTAACAGCTCTTCGAATTCAAGAACATTAAAGAAAAATCAATCGTTTGCTACACAATAACAATTCTTAACCCTTGGGGCACAAGTAAAGACACACTGAAGTCGTTGGTTTGCACCTAGTGTTTAGCCCAGTTCCTGGCACACAGGAGCTAAGACCTTTATTCTATGAGACGCTAAAATGGAGAAGGACCACAGGTACAATGCCCAATTAGGAGGCTTTTCCTAGAGCACAAAGAAACGAAAAGAAAGCTGGACGCAGGTGGGATGAAGAGAGGGTTCCATCATCTTACACCAAACATATAAGAGTCCCTGGAAAAGTTAAAGAAAGAATATGGCTTTTTGTCATATTCAGTCATGTCCTGCATAGCAATAAGATACATTCTGAGAAATGAGTCAGGTGATTTCATCCTTGTTGCAAACATCGCAAAGTATACTCACACAAACCTAGATGGTATAACGTACTACTGTAATTGTATGTGCTATACTTCTATGCCACGGGCAGTGCACTTGACCTGTTTACACCAGTGTCACCACAAACACGTGAGTAATGTTTTGTGTTATGACATTACGAAGGCTGCATCACAAGGAGACAGGCATTTCTCAGCCTATAATTTCCATTATAATCTTATGGGACCACCATGGGATATACGATCGGTCATTGACCTAACCGTCATTATGCCATACATGACTGTATTGGTAGGGAGGGGGAAGAAAGAATCAAAGATGTTTGTTTTGAGCCATGCAATAGAGAAATGCTGATGTAAGCATGGCAGAAATTTTTCTTAATATATTACTTTGTGCAGAAACAATTGAGAGGTGTTTCCTCCACTCCCGTACTAAGAATTTTTTATGTTCTGAGCCTGGGTTCTCTGAACCTAAGGAAGTAATGAACACCTTTTTTATCGTAGAGCTGAAAACAGGCATTGAAAATACTGTAAGACAATCTCCCACTCAGGCTGTGATTTGAGGAGTTTAGATCTACTAAGAAAAGCTTGGGCTGGAGTAGAAGAGGATAAAAGGCCAAAAAGAGGAGCGAGAGAAAGGATTCCTTCAAGACTGTCAAAGTGCTAGTGGTTCCAAGAGGGATGGGTACCTGTGTCCTCCTCCTCAATCCCCAAAGCTGAAGGATTTTCTTTTGGAGTTGACACAAAAACTGGGGAGACGGGGGTTTTGCCAAAACTAGTAGGTGAGTTGTTGCATACAGAGAGGCAGGTCTTTCTCCTCCACACAGCTGCAGTGTCCCTGGTACCATTGCACCTGCCCAGCCAGATGCTGGAAGTGTTCATGTCACTGAAAGACACGCCCAGTCAACTCACTCAATTTAAAGATGGATCAACCACCTTCAGCAATATGTTTCGGGCCCTTAGCGAAAACCATTTTGCCTCCTACCCATTGTCTGAAGAGTCCAGGAGTCTAATAAAATGAAATGCCTCATTTTACAGGTTCAGTGATTTCTTACCTCCCACAAAAAAGAGAAATTAGCCATTCTAGCACCTCACCTGTGACCTCCCCAAACTTTGAAGAGGACACATGTGAATGGCCACAAGACTTTAGAGGCCTGCAGGTCAGGTCCCCTTCAATCAACTGAAACACACCTCATGTTAGGGAGTCCAGATTTAAAATGTCATTTTAAGGTTTTATGATCAGATCATAAAACAAAACAGATTTATGATGTAAATATAATATAGCTCCTTTCCTAAAGCTTAGTCACAAAAGCCCTCCTTTTAAAAAAAAAAAAATCCTGGGTACTGTACTCTTCTGGGCCATGCCCTTTGTCTAAAAGGAAAATGTATTAACCTCCTACCCCATGGGAGACAAGCAATAGCCTGCCTGCCGGTTCCTCTTTCTTCTATCGGGGTCATCTTAATTGGTCCCAAGCTGATTTGGAGAGAAAAAGCCTGGGATTCTCACCTGGAGGACTGACTTCCATTATGATTGAAGAGCTGGGAAATGCTTTGGGGAGGGGCAGTGCCTCCCCCTCACTGCGGGGAATAACTCTCCTTTAACACACTTACCCCGTGCAAGGAACACGTGCTGGAGCAAGACATTTCTCGTGCAAATCAAAGGAGAGAAGCTGCTACCAGCTGCCCCTTCACTTTGCTAACTCCATTTTTGGTTAACTAATTGAATTTCCCTTTTATATTCTCCATTCTCATTTCAGGCTGGCAGACAGCGGTGCCATTGGCAGCACAGTTCCACGTATGAATTGGCTGCCAGACCTGCCGCAGTCAACTCCTTCTTGAACTCTCTGTGTGCTAGTTCAGAGAGCACTGTTCTACCATCATCCCACCATGGCACTTCCAAATGGCTGGGTATAATTGGGTTCAGAGGAGTTCAAAGCCATGCTCCAGCATCCTTGTATCAAAGCTCATTGAACAACAGGGGAACCGTGCACTGAAATGCAAGCATGGGGTGAGGAGAGTTATTAGTGGAATACATTCAAATCTGTCACGCTAGATTCCTGGGTACACAACTGGGTTTTGGTTCAGCTTTTAAGAGTTCAGGTGTGGTCCCCAGGAGATGGCTCCTATAATCGCTGGAAAAATATCTCATTTGTACTAATGTACTTTCCCTATTTCATAGCACATCCTCGTGAGACTAATTTCCATTTTTTTTTTTTAAATGTCAAGTCTTTCTCCAGAGATTGTTCATTCGTTATATTTATTTTCTTGGACATCATTTTAACAAACCTTCCCCTGAAGAGCCTGTGGCTATTAACTTTACTCAACAGTTGCTCAAGAAGAGAGTTAAAAGCAAATGGTCTCAGGGAAAGGATTGGGTCACAGTGCCTCAAGGGTATTCATCTGCTGCGAAGCTCATTTCCTTGATTCTTCATTCACAGGCCATGAGCAAGAAGAGTGAGAGGAACAGCCTGCTATCATTCCATGGACAGCAGATTCCAACCACTGCTAAACACTGAATTCTGCCACTTCCTGATTTTAGTGGGCCATCCTTTGGGACTCCGAGAACAGAAGTCATGTTAACAGAGTGATATCAAGTGATTCAATAAAGGATTGAGGACAGCATGAGTTATGTGGGTGTCAGATGGCTGTATGATATCCCTGACTTAGAGAATTTTCTCAATTCTGCCATTGTACTATCCCCAGCATTGCCTTGGAGAACTTCACACTTCCCAGAGTGCCTACTGCCCATCTCCCACCTTTAGGATCAGAGACTGTTCCAGTAGTTAAAATGATCCTAAGTATCTCCTGAAAACCCTCCTGTTCAGTGGGGGAATGTCCTCCATCACACAGCTGACAGATCATCCATCCTCCGTTTGAAACGTTCAGCGCCTGGAAATTTGCCTTTTCTTACGGCAACTGTGTCCTCTGGTTAGCAGTCTGAATTATTACAAAATTCTCCCTTCGTGGAATTGCATCTTATCCCAGGATTATCATTGTTCTGGTGTATCTTTTAGAGTAACAGACAATTATGTACTCCTATTCTCACAAAGATAGCTCTTTTACTTAGAAATATACATTTCATCGCTTATTCACCATTCATGCATTCCACAAATATTTACTGGGCACCTCAATATGCCAGGTTGGGGTGGGGTGCTGGGGACGTGATGGTGTCTGTATTCTCACAGGACTCAGAATCCAGTGAAGAGAATCACAATTATGCTAAGTGCCATCTTTCCCTTCATTTGCTTCTCTCTACATAAAAACATTTCACATCATTTATTCCTTTCTAAATAAAGACAGCATTTGCCCAGTCACCCTCTGGGCACTTCTCATCATGATGCCATTGGCATATGTTACCTAGAAATGAATGCAGCTCTTCATGATCAGTCTTACTGTTGTTTCTCTGTGTTTCAGCCTCTTCCAGCATTCATAGGACACACTGTTGGCTAAGAATTGGTTTATGCCGATGCAAACCTACTTTATCTTGTTCTGAAACATTAGGAAAGGAGGGGGTAGAAGCAGAAGTGGGGGGGGATGGCTACACATAACTGATACGATCAAACAGTCCCTTTTTATGATAGTGTTAGTGTAGAGAGTCTAAACTCAGGCCCCAAACCATTTTGGTGGGAGGCCTTTCAGAATGTCACTCCCAGCATGCCTCAGATACAGCCCACTTTGATCGCCCACTGAATGCTGGGGATGCTTGAAAATCATGACAGTTGTGGTTTTTTCCATGCACCTTTTGAAAAACACAGTTTCATTAATAATTAATAGTTCTGGAAGCATTAACCTAAGCAATTTCAAAGCAGGCCTAGCAAGAAATAAAGTATTACAAGTCACAAAATTGTCTGGCGTTTCCTTCCTGCTCATCCTTCTCCTGGGATGTCTACTCATTGAGCCACTCAGCGAAGGTCATATCACTAACTTCTCCATCTTTCCTGAGGATTTTCAGAATTTGTTTTGTTGTCACTTCGCAGTGACCTTCCCTGACAACCTCATTTAAAATAATGTGTAACAGCAGGATCTATTATCTGAACTTGCTTTATTTTTTTTCCTAGCACTAATAACTGACTAACCTTATATTATTTTGTATTTGTCTAGTTGTCTATTTTCTATCTCCTCCCATGGAGCATAAGCTCCTGAAGGCCAACAACTTGGTTTTGTTCACCATGAATTCCCAATACCTAAATCAATGCCTGGTATTTTATCTTAGCATGTACAGAGATGTTTCTGGAATGTCTGAATGAATGGATGGGTGAATGGATGAACTTGTTAATTGCAGGAAGAAATCCCTGCACTGTCTCATCCCAGAACACAGGGGTCGTGACTGGATGACTTGAAGCTGTTCTGCCCAGCTCTGTGTTTTGTATGGATCTGGAATACTATTTCATGAATGCTGTGCCTCATAAGATCAGGGAAGATTGCAACAAACCATCACTCTACACTTTTGCAGAGAGCAATGTGCATTGTAAGACTCCACCGCGTCCCAGGGCCACCTCTAGCTCTGAGCTCCTTCTTCCTCTGAAACAGTGCTGTGCGTGGATAATCTCATGGTGTTCTCTTCAGCACGGCATCTACTCCCAATTTTTTACAGAAAGCTACTCACATGTAACACTGTGGGATGTCTGAGAAGACAAACATACCTCCCCAAAAAACTCAAATGTAGTATGATACACCCTGATTCTTAAAACTCCTCAGTTTCCCTGCCATGTGGCTTGGCTTCTCTATATTTTCTCTCTCCTCTCCATCCAGTTCTCAGTTTACAATTCATTCCTGCTCTCTCAAGAGCAAAGAAATGAATTCTGCTTTCTGATGCAGAACAATTAAGCAATTTCTACCGTCTGCTCACTTAGCTTTAGCCTTCTTTTTGTATGTGCAAAGACTAATCATGAGGTTGAGTCATCAATTGACATCACCCTCATCATCACCAGGGCAGGCAGTATTCTAAAGATTTCCTCCCCAAGATTCCTGTCCTCCAGTCCTCCAGTTTTTCGATCAAGCATAGATCCAGGTACTGCTGGGAAGAGATCGTGCAGATAGTTGAGGCCCCAGTGAATTGATCTGAAAATCAGAGTCTATCTGGATGGGCCCAACCCAATCAGGTGAGCCCTTTAAAAGCAGCAAGTTTCCTCTGGCTAGTAGCAGGAGAGGAAATCAGGGAGACTCATAGCACATAGAGATTTGACACACTGTTGCTGGCTTGAAGATGGAGTCATCCACATGAGAAGGAATGCAACTGGTTTTGAACTGAGAGAGGCCGCCAGCTGAGAACAGGCAAGTAAACAGGGAGCCTCCATTCTTCAACCACAGGAAACTAAATTTGTCCAATGACCGGAATGAGCCTGAAAGCAGATTCTTTCTTAGAAAATACAGAAGATCCCAGCCCAGCCAACACCTTGATTTCAATCTGGTGAAACTCTAAAATGGGAGAGAACTCATCTGAGCCATGCCGGATTTATGACCAACAGGATGTGAGTGATTAATTTGTATTGCTTTAAACTGTTATGTTTGTGCTAATTTATTACACAACAATACAAAACTAATGTAATCCCCATAACTTTTATCACTTATGTCTCAGTCCCTTTGCTAAGTACTTTATATAACTATCTCATCTAATCCTGGTACCACTTGGATAATACAAATATCCTTATTTTACTGGCCGCAAAGGCCTTTAGAGTGATGGGGCGTAGATGAATACACAACATATTTTAGAATCATAATTCAAATCCAGGCAGACAGTGCTCTTAACCAGTTTGGCTTTCTGCCTCCTTAAATCTCCACGTGTCAGGGTCCACCCAGTGATTTCTACACCAAGCTCTTCCTCCTTCTAGATTGGAACTGAAGGTATTCTGTTTTTCTTCCAATTATATACCAGGATCATGACCTTTTTCAGATGAACTCTTGCCTATTTCCTCAACCCCCAAGAACTTTGCCCACAAGGAACTAGAAAAGAAATAAGAGTGTCTTGGTGAGAGGGCATCATTTGAGAAGTGATAGATATTTCCACGCATTGCTCAAAGGCCAGCTTTCACCTTCTGCTGTCTTGCAGGGAGAATCGCATCAGAAGGATTTGGGCATTCTGGCACATTTCAGTGATCTTCAGATCATGGGCTCACGTCCCTGATATACAACATATTTGGCCTTCAAAATGCAGATTGGACCTCAGGACGAGTTGGCCACATGATTACCCATAACACTAGCTCTTGAGAATGTGTGTTTGTATGTGTGTGTGTGTGTACATGTGTGTTCGGTAGGAAGACATCATTGTTTGGTAAGTTTTCTGCATCCTAGGTTCCACAAGTCACACATATCCTTCGCGTTGAGCTTCCATGTCTCAGTTTGAAACTAACCAGAAAGGCCAAGTTCAAAGGGGAATTTAAAAAGTACACACTGAATATCCTTGAGAACAATAAGTTCCTCAGCTTTTGGAGTGTGAGCAGCCCAGAGGGGAAGACTCTCTATGGAAACTACACAAGATTTTAAGACTATAGCAGCTTTTACCTGATAATTTTTTAATAGTAAAGATAAAATATGCCTGTGACTTTAGATGTTCTTCATCCTTCCTTGATTTGAACAAACTCAACAAGTCACACTCCTTCTTGGAGGCAGGATGACCCTCTGAGCAGAGAGAGGACAATTGCAAACAGATTTGGGTTTGGGTGATAATTCGGTTAAGTAGATCTCTAGCCCATCCTGGACACTATCATGCTCTCTAGCAGGGTAGATCTGGGGTCATTTTCTTTCAGAAGTAGTACTTATGAAAGAGAGAAAAGTAGTATTACAACAGAATCCTATTTACTTAGGAACATTGCAGACGTAAATGAATTTTCTCAGTAGACTCGCTACTCTAAATTTAGATTTGATCCTCAAGAACCTTATAAATCCTGTAGCTGGATAAAAAAAAATCTTTTTGGGGGGAAGAGGGAGAGATTCATTTCAGTTATGCACGATAAAAACTACCCCCCAATGATGTGGATAACAGTGGCTGCTCTCAAAGTTGTACATATGAGTAAGGGCTTCTGGGAAAGGTGGTAGATCAAGGCCATAGGGTTTAAAAAATAAAAGTGTGCAGGGAAAGGTTTGTAGCAGAAAATGAGGCACAGAAGACCTCACAGAAGACTAGGTCTCTCAAGCCTGGATTTCCAACCCCAGATTAGAGGTGATTGTTTTATAACACTGACTTCTAAGGGGAATTGTAAATAGCTTAAATAGCTGGTAATTCTTAGTCCTCTTAGAACCTGGTATAAATCACATGGAGGGAAGTACAGCATGATGTTTAAAGTAGGGCTGTGATATCAGTTAGAGCTGGATTCAAATTCTGGCTTCACCGAGTTATGAAAATTAGCACAAGTAACTAAACTTTTCTGCATCTGCTTTTCTGTTTTCTATATCATGGGGATAAGAGTGATATGAGATTATGTATATAAAATAATGCTTGGCATAGTGGTTACACTTAGATGATATTGAATAAATATTGGCAATGATGATGATGAAGAAAAAAAACAGAATAGTCTCTGACAGTAAGACCACGCATAGAGAATCAGCAAGTCTTGTATAAATCACATGCATGTGCCATTAAAAGTGAATAAAAAAGGTGAAATGATAATTAGGCCATAATGAGATGAAAGAAATATAATAGACAGGATGGGTCAGGAGAATAAGAAAAAAAAGAAGGGTCACCTTCAAAATCTTGAAAATGATCTTCCTTTGATGTCGATTCTCCTTTCCTGATTTTCAAGACAGAAAAGACAAAACCGAAGGTGGGCATCCTTGCTTCCATTTAGAACCACTGCTGGCCAGGAGCAGCAGCGTTGTGAGGTTGTGGTATTCGATACCTCAGTGTATTCAATACTACTCTATTGAACACAATCATACCCAATGCTATGTCACTGTAGCTTGGTCCCCTTCTGCAGCTTGACTGCTTTTCCTAGCCTCCTCCTATTTTTTTTTTCCCAAACTACGAGTTGGGTTGGAGTCACAGGGAGAAAATTTACACCAGTGCAGCTCAGAGACTTTGTTAAAAGTGGACACAGGGATTTGAATAGTTTCCACTCCAGGCAATGCTGGTTAGGGAGAAATGATGGATTAAAACCAAAATGGGCTACAAGAACCAAGAAGATGCAAATTGAAGGACTAGGAACATGGAAAGATGAAAACTTTTAGTAGATGCAGATATGAAAAGGCAAGGCAAAATAAGTCATCCAAAAGCTAGGCTAACTTTGACAATGAAGAATCAGAGATTAACAAGGACCAAGGTGCAAAGCAAGGTCATCTAGAGAAAGGGTTGCCAGATTTACCAAACAAAATTACAGGATGCCCAGTTAAATTTGAATTCCTGATAAACCAAAAATAGTTTTTTTACTATAAATATGTCCTGTGCAACGTTTGAGACATAGTTATACTAAAAAGATATGTGTGGTTTATCTGCAATTCAAATCTAACTGGGTGTCCTATATTTTCCTGGCAACCCTACGGAGAGAACTCATGAATTCATTAGCCGTCAGGTAGCTTGTGACAAAACCAGATCAGTATCAATGAAATGTTAGGAAAGGCAGTGGATTGGGAGGAAATTGCCGAGACAAAGGAGGAAAGTAAGATCAGTTATGGTTAGAGATGCCAAGAGCAAGATGAAGCAGATAACCAGAGACACAGTTGTGAATTAAATCAAAATCTAGAGCTGGGAAAGAAACAGGGAGCAGAGAATGCTTATCCAAAAGTGAGAAGAGGTAGTTCAGAGGGGTCTTATTGTTCAGGGTTTCCTTTTAAAGTTCCAGGGCTTCCTACCCTGACTCTTAGTAGTTCTCACCTTCCTTCTCTTCCTGATAGGAAACTGACACCTTAATATTTACATAGAGAGTTATCGGTACCAGTAAGATTTTATACTTCCCAGTGGGCAGGCAGTCTTTCTTGATATGTACAGACAAGGCTGCTATTTACACCTGAATTTAATAAATATATATTGAATGACTACTGTGCACCATGCAGTGTTCTAGATGCCACATCTGTTTATCAAGTGTATTTCAGAGGCAGCCCAATCGCATCAAATTCACAAGGAGTTTCTTCCTTAAATGCAGATTCCTGGGCCCCACACCAGCTAAAAGCACCTCTAAGGAAACCTAGGAATCTGCATTTTCATAAATGCTTCAGATGATTCCTAGATTACCGAACCATTTAATACAAATAGGTATGTCCGTGCCTTTGACCTGTGAGAAATGTATAGGAAAAACAACAAAAGGTGGGTAATGATACCTGGAAAAGTAAACGGGGTTAGGTTGGTACCCAGTGAAGTGAAAGGACTTGCCCATGTCTGGAGCGGGCCTCCCACTGAAGTTTCGTATTGCAAAGGGCAGTCCTTGCTCCACCAGAACCTGCTCCATTCCCGACGCTGTGACTCAAACCCCGAGTTCCTCTGCTCCGCCTTTGACCACTGTGGTGAGGCAGCAGGTACAGTGGGCGTCAACCTTGACAGGAGCAGGGGGCATTCACCCTTAAGGCTTTTTAAGGCCCATAAGCGCTTATTCTTTATTCTTGGTCTTCTCTAATTTTGTTTCCATGCTGAAATGTACCTTTATTTTTAAGGCTCATGAGACTTAGTCGCCAACAGAAGGTGCTCTTGATTCACAGAGAGAAGCACTGCTCTGAAGAGTGACTGTCACAGAGCCACTCTGACACACCTCACAGGGGACACAGAAAGAAACTCAGGCTGTATTCAATAGCACCTGCATTTTGAGACCCTTCAGCTCCTGACTGGCAAGACTTGTCTATTCCCGCAGCATCTCAGGGTACAGGGATGGTTCTATTCCCATTTTACAGGTAGAAAAACTGAAGTCGAGAAACCAATGGTAATTTTCTTTCTGAGGCACTAGAGGTAGAAAGTAGACACAAACTAAGGACAAACACACACCTTCTTGCGTACTCTAATAGATTACGTAAAATTCTTTCCTCATTTCCATCTATCTCCGTCTGACAGGGAATACATTGCACCCGCTTTCCTGTGTTTCCCACCAGAGCTCCCAAATCAAGGATGGCCAAAGAATAGAAACCTACTATTTAAGGAGTCAGAATGAAAAATGTTCTAATATCTGCTCAGTACTCTGCAGCTTTCAAGGACCAAGTAGAAACACAATCTATGATTCAACTAATCTCTGCAATAACCTCACAGAAGAAATACCTCAAGTATCACTAGTCCCACTTTATAAAAGAAGAAATGGAGACTCAGGCTGGTAGGTGATGGCTTGAGATCCAGCAGAGACAAGGGAACCAACCCCCTCCTTCATCCCAGGCCCAGAGTTCCGGCTGCTGACATGGACTTTACAGGTGGGTCTGAGGAGAGTTTTCAAGCTTGAAGATCTTTTGCTATTTCATCTCTCTGTTATATGCATCTGATGCTTCATTTATATAAAAATCATTTGCCCCCAATGCCCCTAACAGCTTTGCAGGGACCAAATTTTTTGGTTGAAAATCCAAAATTCCCCAAGTCTGACAGCTACGAAGCAAAAAAAAGTACAAGGGTCATCGTTGAAATAGAAAATAACATACCAGATAAGCTTAGAGTATTATAAATTTAGATTATTATAGCTTCCTCATGTTTTTTTTTTATAAGTAGAGTTTTGTTTTTTGTTTTTTAACTCATAAGAAACATTCATATATATAGACACTCCCTTATAATAAACACAGAAGCACACTGTTCCCAGAATCTTTGGCTTGGCTAAAATATGATGATATTCTTAGTTCTTAGTATGGGGGAAAAAGCCTCCGAACACTCCAGGCTTTTTATAGCTCTGGCTCAGGGGCAGTATTTGCTGCAGTAGCAGCCCTGGATAGCAAAGGAGTCAAATAATGCTAATGGGGCAAACAGAATGTAATTGCTTATGTGTGCTGGTTATATCCTGAAACAAATTGTTTCTTAATGCTGAGGTCAGACAGGGTTTAATTAGGAGAAATACAATTGGTGTAAAATTTTGCAGCAGGCTGCTTGTTTGGTGTCATGCCAAGTCAACATTGAGTCTCTCCAAATGGAAATTTTCATTAGAGGCCATTGGCAGCCCTAGTTAGGCTGAGTTTCAACTTTTCCAAGTCTCCTGGTAATGTAAACCTGAAACTCAGCATATCTATTGCCTAATAAAGGGCTGTCCCCCTTGCATTTACAAGCAGTTGAACATGTGCACACTGTCTCTCTCTCTTTCACATACCCAGCTGCCCCACTTTTCCCACTAGCAAAACACACGTGTCCCATGGGAGCTGGATGGACGAAAGCAATCTTTCTCTTTGCCTGACCATTTTTTCTCCTTCCATATTCCCACATTAATAATACTTAATCTTCCATCAGCATATTACTTGAAAAATATTTTCGTCTGCATCAACTCTTCCAATCTCACCAGTAAACCTGAGAGGTGAGTGGTTTTATATTTATAGGTAGGACACACGTTGAAGGTCACATCCAGGATTGGCTAAAAATAGATCTCAGACCTCCTGCTTTTGGGTCCAGGATTTAGATGAAACCACAGAATTCTGCGCATGCACACACACACACACACACACACACACACACACACACAAGATATGCTGAAAACAAATCTACATTCGTTCATGTACATGAAGCACATGCAAAAAAACATGCTTTTATTTTCTTGTTGTTTCATTTTATGTAACATCTACGAAGAAGGAAGAGTGAAAGGTGTTATTATTCAAAGCTGCACAAATTTCTGCACGATTTTGCAAACACTCTTTATTGAATGTGACCCTTTCTTTGTCGTCCCTCTTTTTATACATGTCTTTTCACACACTCAAAGATCTCCACTGATGCCCGTGGCAGTAATACTGCTATTTACAGTAATTTTAAGAGCCAAGATCTTCACACCTTCAAGGAAAAGATGGTATCAGTGTTTCTAATATAAATCTGTGTCTCAAAAGTGTTTAATTTATTTGGAAAATTCTGCTTCTAGGCTGCTATTGTTCCTCTCCCTTCCTCTCTTTTTTTCCTTCCAGCTGAAGGCAGTTTTCATTACAGTGACAAAGACCCCACTATGTTAAAGAAAATTGCACAGAGAGATCCCCCCAAATCCATCTACCCAACAAAAATCTAAGTCATTTTCCCTGTAGTATCATAGCAGCAGTAACCGTCATGGGTTTAAAGACATATGGGACCAAGTTTTCATTTTTATATGTGGCTCTTATTGGCTGAGTCTCGGCTCCTTGTGAGTCTGGCTACATTTCATTTAGGTGCTGGGCCTCTGGGCCTGTGCTAATGTGCCCAGTTAGGGTCAGGGGAAAGCTCTGCACAGGCCAAGCAATTATGAAACAATCCTCACTCCTCAGCCCGGCTGAGGCGGGAAGGCCATGGAGATCCCCCTGGAAGGGAAGGTTTGTCAGCTGCCTGGGACTCAGTCCCAGAGCAGGTTAGCGAGTGGGAGCTGTTGAAACTCTTCCACCATGCGAGGTCTGGCACGGCCTCCTAGCTAGCCTTCCTTTCTAGAAACAGAAGTCCCATTTAAGCTACATTTGGCCCTAGATTTCGATGCCCCTCTTCTACATCAAGCTTACACCAGAGATTAAAAGCAGTCTTAAATTTGCTTTCTACACAAGTTACATGTCTAGTATTTAGAAATTTCCCATACAATGATTAGTACAGTTAGTTTTTCCATACACTTGTTCCAAAATGGTATATTTGTTCCAGTGCAATTGATATACTAGGGAACAGCTTAGGCGTAACATGAATTTTGTACTTTCCTGATACTCTGTTCTGTCCCCGACAAACAGAAACCTCAGTTCCACAGCTGAACTGAGCTGTGGAAGAATACACACACACACACACACACACACACACACACACACACACACATACACACACACACACCTCGAACGCCTACCAGCAACTCTGGTTCTGCATGTGTGTCATCCCGCAGGGCTATGGTGTTATTCTTTCCCACTTGTGAGCTTTTATTATAACACAAAGCAAAACAAAAAGATAAAGCAAACAAACAAAAAACACAGATTCATTCAACATCCCACGCCTGTCCACGAGTCCTAGTTCAAAATGTCCAGCAGGGCAAGCAGGAAGGCCAGCAATGCCTTAGTGAAACTTGCAATGGAAATTGCTAAATCCTGCAGAAGTGGCTGTTTTTGACGCTAGCAGTGGCTGGGTTAGTGCTACAATGTCAAATCCATAAAGAGTTTCCAGGAGATACAGAAGTTAAGTAAATAAGAAGGACATATACTGCGTCACATATTTAGTTTTGAGGGAACAGGTACCTGTGCAAAATATTTGCCTGAAAGGAGCTTCATCTGAGAGACAGAAAAATATGCCCCAGGATTTAAGGCTGGAAAAGATCGCTTAAGTGTGACGTTCAATGCCAACACTGAGCCAGGAAGAATAAAACACCCCATCTCCAGGCTGGTGTTACCACTTTCCATGCGATTTCAGCTAATCCACCTTTCCCCACTTAATAATTCAAAAGAGGCAACACTTCTAATGCTCACTTTCACAAGCAAACTCCTAGTTCTTTCAGGGTAATGTGCCATTTTTATTGTGGTATTGATGTATGCCATTAGTATTTAACACATGTGAAACAGTCCTCTTTTATTTTATTTTTTACTTCTTTCTGTTTCTGTTTTTATTTTTATTTATTTATTTTATCTTTTATTAGCTTCAGGTATCCAAAAAAACATAGTGATTAGACATTTATATACCTCACAAAGTGATAACCCCAATAAATCTATTACCCATCTGACACCATACTTAATTATTACAATATTAGTGACTATATTCCCTATTCTGTACTTTATATCCCAGTGACTAATTTTTTTTTAAATTGTAGTTGACATTCAATATTATTTTATATAAGCTTCAGGGGTACAGCTTAGTGGTTAGACATTTATGTAATTTATGAAGTGATTCCCCCTGATAAGTCTCCTACCCATCTGACACTATACATAGTTTTTACAATATTATTGACTATATTCCCCATATTGTACTTTACATCCCTGTGACTATTTCGTGCTCTTTTATTTTTTATGTGTTACCAAAAAATTTTTTTGAATATTATACCCCAACCTTATTTTTTTCCTGAAGCCCTATAGAGTCTATTGTGCAATTTTGCATGGCACAGTAATTTCTTAGGGACACATATGGCCATTATAGCTAACTGACTATACGTGTTTATTATCTGGACAAGGCAATTGTCTCCAAATATTTGCTATATCGTGGGTTAGGAATTCAAAATCTAACATGCCCATGCCAATGACTTTATTTTCAGAAGGTTCACTTGTCAACATGCCCTCAGCTGCCAAATCACTGGACTACTCTAACACGCTCTAAATGTGTGTCTTTCTTCCACTTGTGCCTGACCCATGTCCATCACCCAAGTCTATTCTAACCCAAGAGCCAAAGTGTCCCTCACATAAGTCAGATGGTCCACTTCTCCATCCTCCTCCAGGGGCTTCCCACCTCACTCTGAGTAGGAGCCAGAGGCGCGCAGAG
Organism: Rhinolophus hipposideros; assembly: GCF_964194185.1. Lineage (NCBI taxonomy): Eukaryota > Metazoa > Chordata > Mammalia > Chiroptera > Rhinolophidae > Rhinolophus > Rhinolophus hipposideros. Next base: position 10,294,622 of record NC_138049.1, on the reverse strand, counting down.
CCGGTACAGCCTACCTGTCTCACCGGTTGAGTTTCCTCCCCAGCATCATCTCCTACCACAGTTCCTTCAGCTCATGCTGCCCCACTGTACTGCCAGGTCACTTGCCCTTCCTCCACATGCCAGGTCCACTCTTTCCTCAAAGATTTTTCTCTGGCTGTGCCCTGGCCTGAAATGAGATTCACTCAGGTACCTACGTGATTGGCTCACTCGCTCACTTAATTTAATGTCGTTGCTCAAATGTCACCTTCGCAGCACATTATTTAAACCTGAACCTCCTCCTCCCGTACTGCCCTTCTCCCTTCCCTGTCTTATTTATCTCAGTAACACTACCATGTCAATCTTCCTACATAAGACATTTTTTGTTTTGTTTACCATCTTCTGCCTCTGGAATATAAGTTCCCTGAAGACAGGGATTTTGTCTGTTCTATTTACTGCTGTATCCCTAGCTTCTAGAACAATGTCTGGCACATAGTATATGCTTAATAATGATATGTTGAATATATGAAATAAGGGATCAGTCTCACTGTGCATGGTAACAGAGGAACAATGAGAGCCTAGGGGCAGAAGTTACAAGGAGGCTCAATCTAAGGAATCACATTTCAACTATCCAGCGTGTTTCTCACATCCTGTGTCATTAGAGGTATCTGTGGAGGGTCTGGTGTCCTGTGAATGGGCAGTGTAGTGAGGGGATTGGTGCATTATGGGACACACAACAATAAATGATACCTGAGGTCCTTTCCTGCAATGAATGCCTATGATTCCTGCTCTTTTTGTGGAATTCCCCACTATCTGCATTCATTTTTCAGAAAAGACTGGAACAATCTCCTTTTATTCTTAACTATTTAGTAGCAGAGGAAGTTATGTTACAGTGAAAAATATACTCCACCACATAGGAATACAAATAATCTGCTTATTACTCTCCTGTCCCACCTGCCTCAAAGGGCTAGGGTGGTCATCAAATAAGATATTTATGAAGGTGTTTTAGAAAAAGAACCCACTCAATAGAAATGTAACATAGACATGGCAACAAAAAGGCACCTGTGCAATGTGCTTAGAGACTAACATCTCTTGAAATGTACAACTGCTGCATAACAATACCACAGAATGGGTCTCCATCTATATGATTTGAAGGAGTAATTATGAATTTTTCCCATACCAAAGCTATGCTAGAAAAGAAATTCATTATTTGTTGAAAGACAAAGCTCATGTGCTCCCTGGGATGAGGGAAGTTCACAATGGTAATTTGTTGCTGTTATCATAAATAATATCTCAGTATATCATGCCTAACAATGCCCCTCAATATATAATGACATCAACTAATATAACATCAATATCAACCTTGATAAAATTTATCAAGATTTGCAATCTTTTCTTCACTCCAAGGAAAAAAATATATATCATAGAAATAAACTCTGGGGAGGCACAATAGATAAAATTCTGAGAGGTACATGTTACCAGATCAGGAAAACTCAACACCTTGAGAAGAAAGCCTGGGATTGTTAACTCTCCTTTCTCTCAGCCTGCAGGGTATTTAAGGAGAAAGCTATCTGCAAGTTTCTATTGTTTGGGGTTTTTTACTACTTTTATTGTCTTTTCTGTCTACTGTCAGCTCTCTCATGTAGAAGTGACCCAGCCAGAGGCATAGAAAAATTGCCAGTCTTCAGGTACTTCCAAATGACCTTCTTGGGGTGGATTTCCCCTGTTTCCTCAAAACTGAAGTCATCAGGGAAAAAGAATGAAGAAAGGAACTAAATGAAAACAGGTACTTGGGTGTAGGGAGGATGTTCAATCTCATTTTCTTAATTTTCTAAAATATAAACAAGTCCCCATAAGGCAGTCTACAGGTTGTTCAATATCTGGGGGCTGGCTGCAACAGTCTTTCCTGGAAGAGGAAATATGCTTCCTTCTTAAAGACGAAACTGAGCTAATGAGCTGGGTTGTTCTCATGGCACTATCAGTGAAGAGCCAGCTCCCTTCAGGTGTAGCTGAACATGGAGAAAGTAGGAAGGGCCCATCCTCCTACAAGAACAGAAGATGGAGGCTTGCAAACCCATGGGAGCGGGGCTTCGGCGACAGCCTGGCGGTCACCAGCAGGCCAGTGTCTGAGGAATGAGTGTCCTTCAAAAGCCTTCCACAAAGTGATGATTTCCCAGGGCTGGGTTGCTCAAAAGGCACCTGGGTGAGCCACGGAGCTCTGAGAGTATTCCTATTTGCATGCAGTTCAGGGACATGAGAAGCTGTTTAAAGGCAAAGATTTTAGCTGCACTGGGAGCTTTGGCCTTTTCAGTGGAGAGACCCAAGAGACTACCTGTCAAAAGAGAAGACTTTTGCTGAAACTACCTAGCTTAGAAAGCCTGGGTAGTCAGGAGGGGTTGGAGGTGGAGGAGGGGGAGACAGTGGGAGAGCCAGCTCTCCAGAAACAATCTGGGTACCGTGCAGAAAGAAGTATGGGGCTTAGGGCACATGGGAAAAGAATAAGAGAATAGATGAGTGGCTGTGTGTTTCTCAGAATGCATCTCCCCCTGGACAGCATGCTGTAGCAACAAATGTTTTTAAAAATTCATTAATTCAGTTTTACAAATAAAGTAGGTTTCGTTGCCTTTCTCCTGATTATATCTTCTGTGTTTCCTGTTCTACCTAATTCTCTCCGTAGTGATTCCCACTGAGAGACTGACTTGTAGGAGCAGAGCTGAGAAACTGGATGATATTCTGCTATTTCTTTGCTCTCCTTCCTTTTTAAAAATCGTGTCAAAGCCCCTTTCCTTCAGTAATCCTTGATATTCCCTCAGGAGCTGAGTTAAGATTTAATTGTGAAATTTGCATAGTAACTCAGCAAATAAATTCTCCCGTCTCCCATAGACCTTTCACTGCAGAGGGCCGTTTTAGTTATAAATCACTTCTTTCAAGATCTCAACTGCATCAGCATTTTGTACCCCTGAGGAAAGTGATAAGGAGAAAATTCCAGTGGCGTGCAGAGTTAGTGCCTGGCTTTTATGTCTGTGTATGGCAGGGTAGGGGCAGAGGCTGGATGGGGCTGACTAACAAGGGCTATCTTTTCAGTTGCTGCTTCTCGCAGGCAAACTGGCATCATCCTAACCTGGCATTCTGACCACTCCCAGGACACTCCACAAACCTCTTCTCCTCTCAGCATATCTCATGCTAGGACATCCAAAGAGGTTAGCAGAACCTGAACACAATGTGACAGTTCACACAGAAATCCCTGAAAACGAGATGCTCATAGTAAAGCAGGTGGGGAAGGAATCCAGCAAGCAATAGCCAAGGAGACTTGTATTGCTGTGGAAACATCAGCGTCCCAGAAGAGGACGTAGCCCCAGGCAAGTCCAAGTCCAGCTAGAGGTCTTGGGGTCCATGTGAGACTCAACCTAGAAAGGTTTGTTTGGTTTTGTTGTCTCCCCTCTTTCCCCAGGCTGAAAAGACTCTCAATTTTGGACCATGCCAGATTGTTGTAAATATGGTTGTTTGATTAAACCGAATAAAGCCAATTTTGCCAGAGCCCAGAAAACTAAATTTTTTAAATATTTTTTCATGTTTTACTTCAGCATCACAACTAGCTTCTCCTTTTTAGGCTAGGTCCAACGAGAGTATGATTTAGATTATAAAGGGCAGTCACAGCATGTTGCATGGCTATGACGAGGGAAGAAATGAGGAAGTATCATAACAGGAAACCAAGGAAGAATATAAGAAAGTCTAAGAAAGGGGAAAGAAGTATATCTGATTGTTCACCCTGAGTATCTAATATCCCTGCCTGGAAATACCAAAATGTACATGGCACTGTTTGACTGCATAGCGTCTCTTGGTTCCTTAAAACTTTCAGGTTTCCAGGAAGGAAACTCTAGCAACCCCTTGAAACAACCTACTTACCTGGATAATCGGGGGTTAAATTGCTAATGAACCAAGCTCATTCTGTTTTAAAGAATATTGTCACTCTTTAAAAAAAAATTTACAAAGAACAAATGAGGAATTTTATGCAGATAACTTGCATTCACCTAAAATTTGAAGATTGCTGATCAAATGCAAGCCCTGTAGTCATATTTCTTTCAAGCAACTGATTTCAGTTCCTTATTTATTCTGTAGCTGATCAAAACCTGGTGCCCTAATTTTCAAGTTATGCTTGTCAGCCCCAGGAGATCAATGAAAATTTGAATTCCATAGATGAATCAACAAGTCAGCATCTCTCTACCAGATATATATCTCTCCACTGATACATGCCAAGTGGTCCTTCATATGAGAATTTTCTTCTCCTTTCCTACACCTCCCATTTAGTCAACCTAAGTTTCTAGAACTCCATTGAAGTTGCTCTTTTCTACTGACTCTAACTAAATCCATGATATTTTTCCGAAGAAAATGTTATCACAAGAAATCATAATGAATACAATATAAATATTAGCTAGATAAACAATACTTATTTAAAAGCAGCGTCATTCTTGTGAGTGTGACACTAGGAATGTTACATTTCAATCAGGAATAAGAAAAGGCATTCACTCTACCTTATTATTCATTGTTACTCTAGAAATACTGGCTAATGAAATGAAACTGAACAAATAAGAAACCTACCAAATATGTATAAACATCAATAATAGGATGTTTTATAAGTTATGTTATAAGTTATATGACTGTATGCCTAGAAATCCAAGAGAATTCATCAAAGATCAATCTGAATCAGCATTAAGATAATGAGAAAGTATGGTTTTAAAGCAAGCATTCCAGGTACTTTTGCAATAAAAGTAAAAGTACCAGAAAAAGAAAATGAAATAGAACTAGGCTAGAACAGCAGAGAGAGCTTCCTAGCAAAACCTTGGAGAGTCTCAATATTCCAAACCACAGGATCAGGAGTTGGGAATAGAACATGAAACAAAGACAAGAAGCTGAACTGTAAGTCAGAATACACAACAATGAATTTTCTTACCCCTCACTAAAATGTCTGACAGTCAGGCATTAAAAGCCTCCATCCCTTTCTAAGATGACGAGTCTTAATTAAATTTAAAAAAAGGAAATGCATGGCTGTTGATTTTCAAGTAAAATCTACCCTCATTTCCATGGTTGCAAAGCTTAATTGCCACCTCCCTGCTTCGGGTAAAGCTGCCAGTCTATGTACAGGACGAAGACTGCAGTTGATCAATCTAATACACAAGCAGGTAACTTGAGGAAAGAATGGATGGTGAAAGAGAAGATAAGCAACATAAAAGATAAGATGAAGGAACTTTAAAGGAACAATAATATCCTCAAAGAAATTAGAATATTAATTTGCAAAACAAGAACAGGATGGCATTAAAAAGCAACAGGAAAATAATATATAGTAGGAAAGCAAACTCTTGGCAGGAAAAATAGTTTGATGAAACAAAGAATCTCATAGAATGATTAAAAGATAAAACCATTCTCACACCAAAGAAAATTAAATGAGAAATGAAGAAATATTACATAAAAGGTAAACAGAGTTAATGACTTTAGGAGGTAACATAAGTGAGTAAGAAGAATTTCAGAAAGAGAACAGAGAAAGCAAAAGGGAGGATATTAAAAAATGATACAATGAAGATTTTTCAGAGCCGTAGAAACACATGAGTCACAGGGATGAGAAGACCCACTGAGAAACTCCAACATAATGAATGTCAAAATATTCACACATGGTTTCATCAGAATACCAGAAAAGCAGGTACCTTTCCAAGAGCTTCCAGGAGGAAAAGCAAGTCACAGAAATGGAAAGTAGATGACATCTGTTTTCTCACCAGGAACACCGTATACATGAATTATAATGGAGTTCAGCCTATAATGTACTGAAAGGAATTATATATATAACAGAATTCTATGCCAAGGCAATCACCCCTTACTGTGTCAGAGGACTGAAGAGACACATCTAGAAAAGGTTGAAACAGGGTGTCTGTTTTCTGGGCTCAGGGACACCAGGCACCTGTTGAGCCAGGGTTAGGAGCCATCTCAGAATGAGTGGAATTGAGTGGAAACACGTACACATCCAATAATGAGTGTTCTGGCCCCTTGCCCAGGTGGCTCCCAGAATACAGGTGGAGAAACTTATATTCTGCAGGAAGAAAATTGGAGGATTCCTCTCTGAGGGCCCTAATGAGGCCAGAAAAAAAGACAGAAACTAACATTTAGGGTACAGATAGCGAAAAGGCTGGGTTTCCACCCCATCTCCCCAGAGTGAGGGCTTCTCCTCAGAAATTCCCCATTTTCTACTCCTTTGTCCTTATATATGAATGGATGCACAACGGTCACCAAACATTTGAGGGGAGCTGCAACATGGAAGACAAAGTCAGACGACAACAAATAAGTTGAAAGGGACTTGGCATCAATGGACACAAGGAATGCCGACTGCAGCAGGAAAAACTATTTCCAAAAATATACTCAAAGACATAAAAGGAGATATTATCTATGAAATAAGAACAGTAAGCTATAAAAATAAAACACCTCGTGAATAAAGAGGAGGCCTTTAAAAGTAAATTACAATGACAGAAATTTAGAAAGCATATTAATAGAAGGTATGAAAAATAATTTTAGAAAGCTTTTCAGGAAATGGAAAACAAAAGTCAGAAATGGAAGCATGAAAGTTCAATCCAGATTGTCTAATACCCAAGTATTAGAAGTTTCAGAAAGAAAGGACAGAGAAAAAAGATGGAAAATATAATAAAGTTTCTTGAATATTAATTTCCACCTAGATAAATACTATCAAGTGTCCAGCCTATTAAATAAAAATAGTCTCATCAACTCATATAATTTTGAAATTATTTGGAAATATACACTAGGAGGAAAAAAGATAGTAGAACTTTCCGGGGGAAAGAAAGGCCACATATAAAGGGATAAGGAATATAAATAGTAACTGACAACTCAAAAGGAACAGTGGAAGCTGGAAGACAATGAAGAAATTCCCTTAAAATCCTATGGAAAACTATTTATAACCTAGAGTTCTAATTCAGCCAAATTATTGTTCGAATGTGAGTATAGCATAAAGATATTTTCTGTTGGTACAAATACATTCACAGAATTTTAGGAAGCACCTAGAAGCTGTGTTTCACAAATACAAGAAATAAACCAAAAAAGAGGAAAACACAGGGTTCAGTGAACAGTGGCAGAGGCACAGGGAATTTCTGGATGAAGGTCCAAGGAAGACTCAAGAGGACAGTTGCCCATCAGGCCTTGATCCATCAGTCCACCTGGAACAGGAAGACTTCCTAAGATGAAAGAATTAAACAGACAGATTCCCTGATGCATTGAGAACGGCTTATAGTTCTGTGTAATCACAACTATGAGAAGTTTACAGAAAAATAAATGCAATGAATGTAAAATAACTAACTCCAAGGCAAGCAGAAATTTAGCAGAGATTTTTGACTCTCTGTGATTGAATGGTTTATGTGAACTCTGATCTCTTCTAGGGCCAAAGTCCTGAGTTATGAATCCATCAGAATCCTGTGAAAGATGCAGATTCGGATAGAAAGATACTAGATTCCCAGAAATTGCCTAGATTTCAAGTATGATGACTTCATTCAGGAGGCAGGAAAGCGCAGAGGTAAAGGGACCTGGTCGGTCCTTTGATTAAAAATGGAAAGGAGGACCACTTATGCTGGTAGAAGGCTAGGAGCTGTTAAACATATATGCTTCTGATTTGTGAACAGAGTGACTATAAACTAAGAACCGTCTATATCTGTTTAACAAATGTCTTCTCAAGTCTCCCTGATCAACCTTATAAAATAACCAACCCCATCATTCCCCGTGCCTCTTATTCTGCTTTATCTCGACTGATATGCTTCCCTCCACCTGATACAGGATACGCTTCCTTTATATTTGTCTATGTTCCTCCACACCGATTAGTATGTGGCACCTAGAGTAGCTGGCACCTAGAGTAGCACTTAGCACAAGAGATGTGCTTAATAAACAGTTGTTAAATAAAGAATATAAAATTTCACTCCACATTAGACTTGAATGTATACTTAATAAATTATTACCTAAAAATTACATATTTGATTTTCATTTCTATAGCACTATTTTTTTTTGCCTCTAAACCAGAAGTAGAAATGTCAAATTGCAAATTGACATAATTTGAGCAGCCCTGTGACATGAAAGAAAGCCATTCCCTTCAATATCTCACTGGGTTCTACTATCATGAAATGTTTTCCCTTCTAATTAAGACAGTTTTGTGTTTACACATGAAAATGCTAAGGCTTTACTCAAAACTACGAAATTCTATTACAAATGAAAGTCATTTTATAAATGACATCAAAGGGCAAAAAAAATTTTAAGAACAATAATTATCCTATCTTCTTCTTACATCAGATTTGTATATTAAATATTATTATTATATTTATGAAGTCCTAGCTTTTGCCTTAAAGACCAAACTAAGAAAACAGACAAATAAATTTCATCAAAAAGCATTTTGAATTGATGTTGGGGAAAAGATAATGCTCACGATAGCACAAATCTGATGATTTAACTAATGTGGCATCAGGCCAACTTGCATGTTTTTTGAGGAGGGCGTTTCTTTTTGAAGTAATTTTTACCCCCAGACCCTGGATTATATCAAGAGTAGAAAGGCCAGGTCAGAATGCATGCAAACTTGGGGTGCACATTTGATTATGAACGTGAGATTGGTTGACTTAAGCAATTCTGCTTTAATATTTCACTAATTAGGTAGGGGACAGCTCTGATTGTGATGAGATTGTCCCACTCTAGTTCAGATTTCCTAGGAGACATGTTAATTAAAGCAATTCTCCTTCCTCATGAACTGAAACTTTACAGAGACGAAGCATACCTCCCCCACCCTCATCCTGTCACACACACAACTCTGTACCTCCCCCCTTGAGAAAAGAGTGACAGCGAAAAATAAGTGGCAGAAATAACAGTGCAAGCCTGGTAAGGTTGTCTGAACATTTTTAGAAAATTCCAAACAGTACAGACACAATAAATCACCAATGGCTCAGAAAGACATGACAGATCTTGCTATAACCACAGGGAGAGAAATACCATCAAACAAAAACTTTCTCAATGTAAATATATAAAACCATGCACAAATGTATGAGCTGAAATACCATATGGCAGCAAGTAGAAGAATTAAAACTAGATACATATCATCCCTTACATGTCTACTCAGACCATTGTTCAAGATAAGAAGCTGTAGTGAACGTTCATGAAGCACAGTAACAAACATTAAAGAAAAACATATGACAATGGGTAGGGAGTGTAATATAGATAAGGGCTCCTTGTTATCCACTCCTCTATGTCAGGGGCCATGTCATGGGAAAACCATAGAATCAGAGTAGACAGGAAGATCTATTCTCTCTCTCTTTCACTCTCCCCTTTTCCACCGTTATCGTCAACACACTCACAGAAATACACTTACACACCTGAGGTGTTAGGATTTCACAAATGGAGAGTGAACAGCAAAGCAAGAAGAACTCAGACTCTGTCATGAGACTGACTAGGCTTGAATCTCATTTCTGTGACTTCTTATCTGTAATGTCTTAAACAGTTTCTAACCACGCTCCCTTCTATTTAAAATGTAAATAGTAATATGAACTTTGCAATTTTTGAGGAAATGAAATCATTTAAAGTTCTCTACATTAATTTTATTGTCCTTAAAACAATGCTTACTAAATAGTAGCCCTTTCTACTATCAGCATAAATCAAAAAAGCACACCTCCCTCTGTCCACTCAGTGTATTTTGGGAATGAGGAGATACACAGAATAAGCAAAAAAGAGGAGATCAGAAAATTCCATATATACTTATTAAACAATCTAAAGGAAATGTCTTTTTTATTGAGCTAAAAATACTTATTGTCAAATGCATGCCAGAAATTATCTCTATTTGTCAAATCCCTAAACTTACGTAACAAAATTATCATAACAGAAGAGATGCTTACAGGATTAGTCATAACTTGAATTAGTTTATTGTATTTATCAACTATATGTACTGGATGGATGTCCATTTAGTTGCATAATTAGGGAGAGAAAGGAGGGGGAGAGAATTTTCTATTTAGGGATCTTAAAGCCAAGGCAGCAACAATTATTAATCTTTGATATGTATCCCTGAGTCCCTAAGAACATATCCGATTATTAAAAATGAACATGTACAGCCTATGGTATAGTCATAAGGGAGGCTGAATGGTTAAGGCTCAGAAAAGGACCTCTAAAAAATCGTTTTGTTGGAGGTTGTACACAAAAGAAAAGGAATACAGAAGGGACCAGGGCCTCACTACCAATTTTTCCAGGAATGAGATTTGTATAGATTTTCCTGAAGATCTCTGTCTTAGTCATCTCAGGCTGCTATAACAAAAATACCATAGATGGTATGGCTTAAACAACAAACATTTAATTCTCAGGGAAGTCCAAGATCAAAGCACTGGCAGATGCAGGGTCCTGGTCTGCAGACACTGTCCTCTTGTGTTTTCATGTGGCAGAGAGAAAGCACTCTGGTATCTTAACCCCTCCTGAGGGCACTATGAGGGTTCTACCTTCAAGACTTAATGACTTCTCAAACACCATCATACTGGGGATTTAGACTTCAACATAGAATTTTGGGGGGACATCAGTATTCAGTCTGTAGCAATCTCTATTAGTCTTCTAGTCATTTACTGAAATCTCAATACCCTGTAATGGATTTTGAACTGTTCCAGTTCTAGAACTGTCATGGGATAGAGGCACACTCACAACAAACAACTTTTGAAGAAAATCCAAGAAGACTTATGTGATAGATCATTGGAATTCAACTTAGAAAACATAGTTCTACTCTTCACTAGATTTCTGCTGCGAATTGTAGAATAAATACCTCAATCTTCCTAAACCCGCTTTATTTGCTTAATAAATAAAAATTAATGGTCCTCATATTCTTGCTGCAAAGTCATGAGCATGAATAGAACAGTTTTATAAGGAGGCTTTAATAAATCAGTGGGAATGAAGATGGATGGAAGAACGAGAACACAGCCCTGGTTGTTACTGCTGTCCCACCTACAAGGGACTGGATGTGTGATACTCAGGTCACAGACCACTCCTAAACTGCAGGCTCTGAGAAGAGGGGTACATACCAGCTCTTTAATGCTCTGCATGAAAACCAGGGTAAGAGTTCAAGGCCATTATACAAATTGACACATGAGAGAAGAGCTGGTTTTACACGGAATGTTGTGGGGCATCATGGGTTACTTAAAATGGGAATCCGAATGGGTAGATTTTCTTGGCATGCCCCTAAATAAGAGGTGTGGGAGGCTCCTATTGTCCAATTCTTCCAGAAACTAGGATGAACCAGGATTCAAAGGAATGCCTTGATAGAAAGACTGAGAGGTTTCTTATTTCATGTAAACCAATGTTACCATCCCTGCTGTTTGCTAGGATCAGCGAGCCACACAAGTGTATCTGTTCCTGTGTTAACCTCTCACTGGAAAAGTCTCATGACTCCAATTCAAATTCACTTAGGTGCCTAGAAAGAGATATTACTTGTTATAAAGCCACACCAAGTTTATTTCCAGCCTGAACATGTCGTTTCCTAAAACCAGGGCCCCATGTTTGGGATATTTTTCGATTAAAAAATGGCAAAGATTAAAGAAATACAGACTTGATGCTGCAATATTTGAAATTATACAGACATGATTTTTACAGAAGCTTGTTGTCAATGTATAGTAAATTCAACTTTCTAAATGCCCTAGGCTGACCTCATTTCCAAGTATCTTTGGGGAAAGTGTATCTACTCCTGTACTCTTCTGCTCCCCTGGTTCAGGGTTGAGGAATACATGCACTGTCTCCTTGGAAGCCCATTAGAAGACAGGCCTCCCCTGTGTCTGGCCTTCCTCAGCGATTAGGGATGGGCTAGGTAAGTGGGGATAATAACTATGATGTTGAAACACCCTGCAAGTATGAGTTTTCTATAATAGAGACATATTTGCTTCTGGATTAGGGAGATTGTGACTGTTCAGCTTAGAGAATTTTCCAAAAGGGCTTTTATAATAAGGTAAAGAAAAAAATGAGTGGACAACATAAAGTTGGGCTTCCAAAAGTGTCTAGTGATGTTTTGGGGACACATAGTGAATAAAATGTGAAATCCCATTATGGAGTTTTAGAACTGGTTAAGAGATGGAAAATAAAAAACAGAAATCAATGGTCATTCCTTAGGCTCAGACAAAGTTAATAGTTAGTGCCCTAAGACTCTAATTTTAGTTAATCCTCTGGTGCTGATTTTCTTCAATATAGTTATTAACAACATGGAACTGCCAAATGTGCTGATAGAAAATAATTACACAGTCTGTCAAGGCTGGGAGAAATTGTGAGGAAGGCAGAAATAAGTCACAAAGATGGCCAAGGAAAGAAATTCAGCTTAGATAAGGAAAAATGATGCTGCCCTGAAAATCATTTCCAATAATCTTCCCCAAATCCGTTAAAGTGACTATGAGATGTTAGAGAGATGTCACTGCAGGTAGCAAAAGCACAATCCACCTTGATTCTAAGGACCAAGTTCAGTTTTAGACAGGTCAGTTTAAACAAGACACAGCAAAATTCAGAATTAGCCTGAAAAGTACCATGTTTCCCCGAAAATAAGACTTAGCTGGACAATCAGCTCTAATGCATCTTTTGGAGCAAAATTAATATAAGATCTAGTCTTATTTTACTGTAATATAAGACCGGGTCTTATATAACATAACATAACATAACATAACATAACATAACATAACATAACATAACATAACAATAAACACAATGTAATGTAATATAATACCTGAATTTTATATTAATTTTTGATCCACAAGACGCATTAGAGTTGATGGTCCATCTAGGTCTTATTTTCGGGGAAACACGGTAATAAGAGAAAAAGGCCTGGACGTGCTATTCTGGAGAGAGATATGAACACACAGTAAGAACAACATGCTTTACCTTCACTCCAAGAACTGGAGTGAGTAATTGGAAAGGATTGCTATATCTTAGCTGTGCCTTGGACAATTCATGAGTCATCATTATAAGTATAGCTATTCTGAAATATTATCTGCCTAAACGGTACCCTCAAAATCAGTTGATTAATTCAAAGCTCCTCGATTAGTAATCAGTATAAGACTCTTATTTATTAGGTTGGTGCAAAAGTAATTGCAGTTCAAAAGGTTAAAAAAATGCAAAAAACCACAATTACTTTTGCACCAACCTAATATTAATAACCAGTCACCGACAGAAAAGGAAAGGATTAAAAGCTAACCAATGCAGACTTTGTCCTGTGTTCTCATCTCATCATTCCTGAACTTACACACTTCCAGTGACTCACAGGATCTGTCACAAAGGACCAAATTCAAGCACTCTGTTTCCTACTGGCCAAATACTGTCTAATTCCTTTAAAATTGAGCTTTGACCCTCTGACTTGCAAGTTAAGAGGACTGGGCCATGTTTTTGTTTTCAGAAAAGAGAGAGAAAACAAAGACTACAGATACATAGTAGATATTTGGCTGGGGCCTTTGCAGTACATTTGTAGGGCCCCTGGAGTCACTAGTATTTTTGTGGGCTTGAGATGATCCCACCACAGGAACTGCAGGATGGCCTCCCCCAGCAGAGGTGCATTTGTGAATTGTCTTTTCATTCCCAACCAGCCAGATGATGTGTATTCTGAGAACACAACCTTGGCTATTTTTGAGTAAATCCAATTCAGGTATTACAAAGAGAATAAGGTGCCACAAAAGCAATTGTCATCCTAAGATGCCTATCTTCTTGAAACATTTTCAAAAAGCAACTTTACACTAAAACATCTGTCATGGGGAGGCATTTATAAGATGCCAAATTAAGATAATGCTGCCTCTTTCTTTTCCCTTATATAAATCAAAAACAAGGAGCTGAGAGGGACCAAAAATGTATATATTTTTTTAAATATTTGCCAAATGCAATGAAAATTGCACTGGATAGAGGGAGGGAGGGAGGACATCAGAAAGGCTGTGCCCTCCTATAGAGCTAAAAAGACTTTTCCAAAATAGTCTGCAAAAGCAGTTGTCCAGGGTTGGCCAAGGGTGGGATCCCTGATAAATTACCACACACTTAAGATTGCAGCCGGAAGGGCTATAGCTGGAAAGTGGAGGAACCATAAGGAAGCCCGCCTTTGCATGGATTTGAAATCACTGCCTGGCCCGGGAGATCCCCATGTCTGAAACTGGAGTAATGTGACTGCATTAGTCTGCTCAGCTATCCTAACAAAAGACCACAGAATGGGTGGCTTAAACAACAGAAATATATTGTCTCACAGTTCCGGAAACTCTAAGTCCAAGATAAAGCTATCAGCAGAATCAGTCCCTTCTGAAAGTGCTAGTGAAGGATCTGTCCTATGCTTGTCTCCTACTTTCTGGTGTTCGTTGGTAATCCTTGGAGTTCCTTGGCTTGTGGAGTCATCACTCCAATCTCTACCTCTATATTCATATAGTGTTCTCCTCTATCTGTGTTTGTCTCTGTGTCTCTTCCCTTCTTCTTATAAGGACACTTCTTATAAAGACCCATCCTGTTCTTCTGTGACCTCATCTTAACTAATTACATCCCAATGACCCTATTTCCAAAGAGGTCGTGTGCTGAGGTTCCAGGAAGGACATGAATTTGGGGGGAACACTATTCAACCCAATACCATGCAGGTACCCTTAGGCTTCTGAAAAAAACAATAAAAAATGGAGGAAAATATTATCATCCTATATCTCATACTGAAAAAAAAGCGATGGTCCAGTAATAATTGATACAGATCAAAATTATTGAAGCAGGTATTTATGTCTTATTAATCTCTTTATTTCCCTTGCTTTTTCAAATAAATAGATGTTTGATTAACATTTATTGAATTAAATCTTATCAGATTAAATTAAATTAAAAATAAAACTATTGTGTTCCTAGGCTTCAAATAAAAGAAAATAAATACAAACCTTTTTTAATGTACCCAAGCTAAATAAATAAATAAAATAATCAGGCATCCATGAGTAACAAAAATTAGCCTCAGGTTCCTCTATAGAAGCATTCAGAAAAAGGCATATAAGTTTACAGGGAAAGAAAGTATGACTCAAGAATGTATGCCTCATTACATTATTACTTAAAAAGAAAGTCAAGGGGAAGGTCGGATAGCTCAGTTGGTTAGAGAAAGAGCTCTCAACAACAAGGTTGCTGGTTCAATTCTCACATGGGATGGTGGGCTGTGCCCCCTCCAACTAAAGACTGAAAATGGCGACTGGACTTGGAGCTGAGCTGCGCCCTCCACAACTAGATTGAAGGACAACGACTTGGAGCTGATGGGCCCTGGAGAAACATACTGTTCCCCAATATTTCCCAATAAAATATATTTTTTAAAAAAGTCAAATAACAGAAAATATAAAACCCATAATGCTTAAAAAGAAAAACCTAACTGAGAAGTGGAATACGGTTGAGCAAAATTAAGTAGAGTTAAATATTTCTACTTGTTAATCCCTCTGAATTCACTCCTAAGCATGTACTGTAAGGAAACCCTTACACATGTAGACAGAGAGCAGCTTACAAATGTTCAAGGAAGCTTTGTTTATACAGGCCCCATATTGAAAACAACCTAAATATTTATCTATAGGAGATCGTGTTAAATTCCAGGAACTGACTAACTGTTTTCTTTTAAAGAGCCAGACAGTAAATGTTTTCAACTTTACAGGTCATATTGGCCTATGCCTCAACTACTCAACTCTGTTGTTATAAAAAGCAGGCATAAACCATTCATAAATGAACGGGCATGGCCATTTTCCAATAAAACTTTATTGACAATATCAGGTGGTAGGCTAGATTTTACGAACCCCTTGTGTATAATGATATAACCAAAAAGAAAAGTGCACAAAAAATAAATTGGAAGAATGCAAACTAAAAAACAATTAAGCCAGTGAATTTCTTTAAAATTGAGATGAAGATATTAGTTCCAAACAATTGGCTACTGTGAAAAGACGTATAGCCATGAATTTTCCTGTAGGCTGAACCCAAAGACAATACGCACACTACTGAAGGAAATACCAAAATAACACTTAAAGCAATACACCCACCAGAAATATAACTTTTGATTTCCCAAATATTGTACATCCTCCATAAAAATATATTTCTTTGTTTTTTCTAAGGAAATAACTTTCCACTTGGGAACATAATTTTAAACTAAAATAATTTATTTTCTAAAAACATTTGAATACATCTTAAAACAAATACTTAAAGGGAATAGAATTTTAATTGAAAAAAATGTCAGCAATTTCCCTATGGTATTAGAAAATAAGCTCCTCAGTATTTTCTCTCAGTGGCCTTACCACACAAAGTCCATCTCTTGCTAATTCTCTAATGGACCTTCCACTTGTTCAATTCCCAGCCACTGAAACCACCGGGAAGTATGGGAAGAGTTGGGGGAGGAATCTCACATTTATTAACTCCTGGAAAATTAGATTCAAAATTTTATGCAAGAGTAAGTATTTACTTCGTACCCGTCTGCTGTTCCGTCAGTCAGTGGCTGAGAATGAGTAATACATAACTTTACAAATGGTGAAGGAAGTATGTGGAGAAGTGTTTGGTGACCAGCAATGAAGGAGGAGGTGAAGAAATTACTTTGTGGCAGATCCAGGATTCACATCCAAGTTGGTCAATCCCAAAAATGAGTGTTTAATACATAAGTAATTAAAGTTTACCATATTTTAGAAGGCTGGAGGAAGTTCTTTATAAGAACTTGGCTTCAGGACATGAAAATATAACAGCTATATATTTCCTGGGCTGCAAAGGAAGGGACTGGATGATTCGAGAACAATCAACCATCACTTAATGACTATTTACTGTGAGTGAAGCACCATATTAAATTCTGGGCAGAAACAGAGCAAATCCAAGAGAAAAGGATTGATAATCAAGCACATTGCACACTTATCAGTTGTGATCACTAAATATTTGTTGAATTCATGGATAAATAAGTGAATGCCCAGGTCAATATTGTGACCCTGAGCCTTAAGTTTATTAGACTATTAACTGGTCTATACGGTGGAATCACGACAGCCATTGTGGAAGAAGCAAGCTGCACAGCACTTACTGAAGGAGCTCTCCTCCCCTGCCCCCACACACCAGTAAACTGCTCATTGACTTCCCTAGACATGAGTCCTGCCCTAGACTTGGCAAACTGCCTTTTCTGCCCAACCCACAGAATTGAGCATCTAAAGTGAAGTGGAAAATAAGGGCTGAAATAAAGCCACATTTGGGCACAAAACTTAAGAGACCGAAAAGAAGAGAGAAGTGCAAGCACAATGAGAGAGTATGAAATACAAAGCGTCAGCAGACAGAGGGAAAACAGTGGGCGACAACCTATCCCCTGAACAAACTCCAGGGGTGCCACACTTCTCACTCGCCTGCTCCTTCTCTCCCTCTCTGCTAGACTAATAAGAAAAAGGAGACACACCTCAAATCTTTGAAATGTGTTTGGGTGGGATTAGTTTCCATCGCTGAAAGACACACTTTGTACTAATGCTCTAGCACTATCAGGGGAAAGATAGGACATACGTTTATTCCTCACCACTTTGATGGCCTTAGTGGCAATCTTTTTTTTTTTTTTTTCCTACAAAATAGAACCTCAACCGAGAGAGCAAGCAAATGATGCTTCCTCATTCAGAGCAAGAAAGATGCTCTGAGGGTAAGTTGGAAGTGTTCAAGGTTGTCGGGGAAATGTATTCATCCTGGAAGGGCATTCCATTGTCAAGTGTTGGCCAGGAAGGAGAGAAATAAAATGAGATGGAAAAGGAGAAAAGAGAAGGTAGAGTTCCACTGTGGGGTAGGTTCTGTGAGATGGAAGTGAGTGTTCATTTCCCTCTCCAGAAGATTCAGCAGCAAAGCCTTCTGATAATTCTGTGGCCCAGTGCTGACAGCCCTTGGCATATTTTCAGCATGAGGTACATTAACAAATAAGGAAAAGCATCCCCCTGGGCCCCTAATAACATTTATTTCATGCATCATTTCCTCAGAGGAATAGTAGGCAGTGTATTTTTTATTCCTGGTGTGTCCTGTCTAAGAAATAATGGCCAAGCTCACCTGTTTACTCCTGTGTATTTTATAACCTTTCTTAAGCTTTGTTTGTCTTTCTGCAGCCCTTCTTCGTCTTTCTATGCACTCCACATGAAGGGGGTCTAAATAAAAGGGATAGGAATGCTAATATGCAAGCTAAATTTACTGAATCTGTGGTGTCTTAGATAAGACATCTCAAATCTTTTATGGAAGGAGGCAGCAGAGTAAGAATCCAGAATAACTAAATCAAATGTTTGATGCAATGTAAACTAAACTAAGCATAAATTAGAGTGATTCCCAAGCTTTTATTAGTTCTATCAGTACTAAGCACCCACCAGGCCCACCTGGTTTCTCTGTTGGACAGAGTGAGCCTGCGTCTAAAAGTGCTCCTTGGCTGGCTGGGTGCACGACTGTTACACTGATAACAGACACTGATAATAGACTTTTTAGTGTAATAGATATTACACTGATAATAGACTGATAACAGACTGTTATCCCTACAAGCCCCTATTCTGGATTTACTCTGGAAATAAAACGAAAAAGTTGATCTTTCCACATAATCTCAAGGACCCCATTCTCCAACCCTCAGCCCTCTTGAAAAAAGAAGCCTCCACCAAGTACCCAGCCAGAGAGGGCAGTGGATGGGCCCTGCCCAGACCCAGAATAGACCTCACTCTGCTCTGTCTGATCCTTGTGCACAGAAATGACCAAGCTGAGTGCGGCATAATGCTCCAGGCTGCATAGCCTTGAGCTACAATAATGGCAAAAAAACCACAGTTGTGATAAAATGTTAAATGTAAAACAGAATATGGAACTGTGTCTACATTACAGTTATAACCACATAAAAATGTATTCATTTGGTAAGAGAACAGAGAACATGAAGAAATGAAAATGGCCATTTATTGCAATGGTGAATCACAGGCCAAGCTTTTCTTTCATTTCAATTTTCATTAACATATTAGGCTCTTTGTGTGACATGGAAAATAAATGAAATGTGTGATCATGTCAAGTTGCATACTAAAGTTAGCACTGTCGTAAGCTGAACGTGCAGGTCAATTGCCTCAAATCTACAAAAATGCTGAAAATACAAGCAGCTCATCACCATGACACCAGTCCTGCAACGCTGGCTACAGAGATAACTGACTTTAAACCCTCTCACTTCTGTTATTCACTCATACTGTCCCATCTGGCAACTTGAAGGGTTTGTATACACTTCTTAACCGTCTGAGGAATAAGACGGCCAAATGACTTTATCCTCAAATTGATAACAGAACAAAGACATTTGGCTTCTGCTGCCTTTTGAACCCACCCAGACAAATGTCAAGCCTTTTGCCAGTGAGTGTGTGGGTATCAGGCCATATCTTCATCACTGATTAACTGCCCAGGTTTATTCAATTTAAAGTTCTAGACACACGACTTGAAGTTAGTTCAAAATATGCTTGACTAGTTTACAATGTGTTCAGAATGTCACCAGGAACTTCAGGGGATCCAAAAGAAAGCAAAGGAAAAAGGTCCCTGCCCTTAGCAATACCAACTAGAGAGGCCTGTAGTTGGGTGTGAGGGATGGAACTCATAGAAGATTCGAAGGGAGTGAGCTATGTTATACAAGTGCCTTGTTCCCCACATTACATCTGTGTAAACTGTGTCACTTTTGTAACTTAACAACCATTCTCTTTATTCATCATTTTTAAGGACTGCAGACCAATGCTGTAAATCATTAGCTGGGCATATATTGTATGGTAAGGGGTGGCGGGAGGGGAAGGGATAGAGATGGGGAGGAAAACAGATGGCAGAATCATCTTTATAAAAAAGGGAAAATAAGTAAAGCAGAAGGTGAGTAATTAGGCTGAGAAAGAATTTGTGTAAAGACAGTTCCAGAAAGATTTACAGCAGTAATCCCCAATTCCTTTCACCACCGAGGGCCACCTTTATTACTTTTCTCAGTGGGATGCACATTTTCACAAATTTTTATCTACTAACCACACAACATTTATTGCTTGCTGATTAATTTGCTTCATCATTTGTGTTCATTGACAACATGCAGAATTGCCAATTGGAGCTTTTAATCATCACAAACTAACATATTAGTAAAACTGATTTAAAATGATTCCCTCCCACCAAAATGGTGGCTTCATGGTTAGTCATGACAGCCTTCCTGCAGAGAACCATTATTATTTTTTTTAAGTATTTATTTCCTTCTTTCAGTTACAGATGACATTCAATATTCTTTTATATTACTTTTAGGTGTACAGAATAGTGGCTAGACATTTATATAATTTATGCTGTGATCCCCCCGATTAGGCTAGTACCCACCTGGCACTATACATAGTTGTTTCAACATTATCGACTGTATTCTCTATGCTGTCTCCTTCACATCCCTGTGACTGTTTTGTAACTGCCAATTTGTACCTCTTAATCTCTTTGCCTTTGTCACCCAGCTCTTCAACACCCCTCCCCTCTGCAACCATCTGTTTATTCCCTGTATTTATGAGTCTGTTTCTCTTTGGTTTATTCATTTATTTTGAGAACCATTACTTTTCGAAACATTGAAAATAGCTCAAAAGTCCAGTTATTATCTCACAATGCCAAGGGACCACAGGTTAAGAAACTATTCTGGTAAGATCTGGAACAGCCAAGAATACCAGAGAGCATGGAGAACAGACCCAGCCCGAAGGCAGCTGGGCTTGAACATGGTAAACTTGCTCAGAGTAAGATGCTTTTGAGTCCCCTGGACAACCTCACAGTCACCGGGGGCCATCGACTGATGGCCAGGAGACTGAGGGAATCTGGGGAGAGGCAGATGGCCTCCCCATGTGTACGTGAATTCCATTTCCCAATTGCTGTCCAAATTTATCTTTCATAACCTTTCCGGGTGTTACTTGGCTAAGCGTATGTTTTTTTAAGAATTGTGTTGTTTGTTTTGGTTTTAAAGAAACAGTGATTTGTTAGTATTTTTCTGGAGACCTAAGATGTGTATTAATAAGACTGCCATTATTAACTTCAAGTCTAGACTCTCTGTGCTTCTACTCTGGGCTCAATTATACCCTGTGTATTACAAAGGGATAAAAAGTAAGAAGAAAAAGTTTATGTCTTTCCACCTCACAATAGTTTCACAAGTTAAAATCTAATTTAAGTGCAGAATTTGACATGAACAAGAATGAAGAGAAAACTGTGCCCTTCAGGGGACTGTCATGGGCCAGCAGTGTGTGTGTGTGGGCAACACGGTTAGAGGGGAGAAGCCAGACCTCTAGGCAAAGCCTGTGGGTATGGAAGGTTCCAGGACAAGAACTGGGGTTTAATCTATAATGAAATCACCACCGTAGCAGCCATTTCCCAAGGAGTAGTAACCCAGAAAAAGCTAAAGGAGAAGCCCTCTGGTAAAAGACTAGCATTCTTTTACTTTGTTGAACCCAGCACCTCCCAAGGTAATTTAACCACAGAAATCTTCTTCTGTGAAATATGTATTAAAACCCCTCACATCCTCTTTACTCAGTGGAAACAGTGAGCACAGGGTGTAGAATGTGGAAAATCCTCCTGCTCTCACTAAGTGGCAATTCAAATCGGAAACCAGAAGTACTGATGTGGAAACTCACAGAAATCACAGAAGGATATATGAACTCTCAAGAAAAGAATTAGAAGAGAAGTCAGGTGAGATCAGGAGCTTCCTTTCTCATGTTATTTGGATATCCTAAAGAGAGAGAGAAAGGAGGGAGAGGGAAGGAAAACAAGGCAGACAAGGAACTGTCAGAGAGAATATATCACACTCCTGGGACTGCTGTAACAAATGATCACAAACTGGCTTAAACCCACAGAAGTGTGTTCTCCCACAGTTCTGAAGGCCAAAAGCCCCAAACCAGTATTACTGGACTGAAACCAAGGTGTCAGCAGGGCCACATTTCTCTCTGGAAGCTGTAAGAATCCATTCCTTGCCTCTCTCAGGTTGTGATGGCTGCTGGCATTCCTTCATCTGTGGGAGCATCACTCCACTCTCAAGACCAGTATCTTCAATTCTCTCTCTGCTCTGTCTTCTCCTCTTTTCTCTGGGTCAAATCTCCCTCCACCTCTCTTATAAGGACACTTATGATTGTATTTTAGGGCTCATCTGGATAATCCAGGAAAATCTCTCCATCTCAAGATCCTTAACTTAATCTCATCAGCAAAAATCCTTTTTTTTGTTTTTTTATTTTTTACTTTATATTATTATTATTTGCCATATAAGATAACAGTCACAGGTTCCAGAAATTAGGAAACTGCTAACTTTTAAGGGCCATTTTTCAGCCTACCATGATGGTAAAGAAATGTTTGGAAATCAAGGGAGACTAAACTTTTAAGGAGTGAGTATGATCAAGCTTGTCAAATATAGCAGAGATAACAAGAAAGAGGAGAATTTAAAGAAAAGCTTAGATTGGGAGCCACTGCATGTGTCTCCTGCTGTCTTTTCAACCTACCCAGACAGATGTCAAGCTTTTCACAAGTGAGCGAATGGATATCAAACTGTATTTTCATCACTGATTAATTGTGAGGTTTATTTAACAGTATGTTTATTTGTACATGGACAACTGTGGCCAGAACCATTCTGTCAATATGACAGATTGGGGAGAATTGGGAGACAAGAAAGTATAAACATGGAGACCCTCTTTCATTTTGTCTTTCCAACCTAAGGATCATAATCCATAATCAAATTATATTTTATGAATATACCTATGCTTGTACAATAGATTTTCATGTAGCTTTTTTTTTTAACAGTGAAAGAAAATGACATTGGAGCTAGTTTTCTACTTTTTTTTTTTACTTGTGCATAGTCTTTGAATAATATTTTCCCAATACCTACCACCCTCAATAGATAAGAAACCTTTTCGTGTCCTCTAATTTTTGTTCCTTTTTTCTGTCTGCAGTTCTCCTACCTTTCTCCTTTTTTTCTTCTTCCTTTCTGTTTTCCACTCTCCCACTAGGCCTGGCCTTCTTCACCCACCTCCCAACTAGGAACCCTGAATGTCCAGCCCTGTCTAATCAAAGTTGAGAAAGAAGAGTTGTGAAAGTAGCAGAAAAGAGGGAACATGCAAGAAAATAAAAAAACATTTTGTTATATTTTTGTTGGAAGGACTAAAATCAGTGAGAAATAGGAAGAAAATTGCTTTAAAAACATTTGGCACCAATCACAGATAAACATTCATAGGCAAGTATGTAGAAACATGGCAGAATTAGCTAAAAATAATAATGAGGAGAGGGTTCCCAGCCTAGGGTTCAGTGCTGAGGAGAGAAGTCCCCATAATTTCTGGTTGTGAAAACCAGCAGAGATTGTGGCTGAGTGAGATGGAGGAAGGCTGTACAACTAGGTGCTCCTGTTAAAGGGTCCATGCATGGACTTACTCATTGATGGATTCACTGGCTCCATGCACCAACGCTGGGGCAGCAGCTCAAAAGGCACCAGGGACATACAGAGAGGAACTAAACTGTGGAGCTTCAAGGTGAAGGTTGCAGAGGCAGCTTTCTTCTGAACAGAATAGCTGGCAGAAATCATTTCTTTATTGAGTCCTCCCCCTCTTTGGGTGCAGATGCAGGCAGACACCATATTTGAGTCTCCATCCAATCAGCTCTCTCCCTTTGTCTGCGGCACCTACTGGTTCCCTGAGACCCCGCCCTCTCCTCCACTCCCCAACTTTCAAGCACATCCAAGCAGCTTCCAGTGATTAGTCTATGTGAACATCCTGCCTTGGCTCATGCTGTAGATATTCCTAAAATTTCTCAAAGTTTCACAAAATCCTAACAAGGACCATTTGGCTTCCACATGTCCCGTAACTCTAGCTGGGCAGCCCTAAGTCCTGTACTAATGACAGCTGGGCTTGGTTTGCATCTTGGCCTCTGAAGATAGCTCTAAGCACAGCACAGGTGATGGTTATCTCTAGATTGCTCTGTGGCTCATGCCAGGTGGTCCTAGGGAGGGCACAGGCTGCATCTGAACTTGGCCTGCAATGGTTCCTCTCCCAGGAGACCCCAGGGCTGGCATTCCAGTGGCCAACTTTGTATTGTCCTGGAGCATCACTCAGCTACCTCCGAGAATGACATACCCAAAGGGCAGATGGGCAGGCACCAGAGCCCTGCTAGAGTGAAACCTGCACTGTAGGATCAGCCACTTCACCAGACCTCTTTCACTGTAGTCACAGCTAGTCCTCACAACCAGCCTGAAAGTGAATCCCTCCCCCTGAGGTGCAAACAGCAATCAAGTCTCAACTACAATAGGAGGACACATACAACCCACACAAGGGACACACCTGGAGCACCCAGCTCTGGTGACCAGGGAGACTACACCACTGGGTCCCACAGGACACCTACTGCATAAGGCCTCTCTACTAAGACCATAGGCATAGCAGCCATACATAGAAACATACACAAAGAGGCAGCCAAAATGGGGAGACAAAGAAAAATTTTCCAAATAAAAGAACAGAAAAAGAAATAAACAAAATGGACAATCTACCAGAAGCAGAGTTCCAGACAATGATTATAAGAATGCTCAAGGATCTCAGGAAGAACTTCAACAAAGAGATAAGAAACATAAAAATGGAGATAGAAAGCATTAAAAAAGAACCAGTCAGAAATAAAGACTACAACAAATGAAATGAAGAATATATTACAGGGAATCAACAGTCGATTAGATGAAGCAGAGGAACAAATCAACCATTTGGAAGATAAGGTAGCAGAAAACACCAAATCAGAACAGCAAAGAGAAAATTGAGAAGAGTTTTAAGGGGTCTCTGAGACAACATCAAGTGTACCAATATTCACATCAGAGAGGTACCACAAGGAGAAGAGAGAGAGCAAGGAATTGAAAACCTATTTGAAGAAATAATGACTAAACACTTCCCTAACCTGGTGAAGGAAATAGACATACAAGCCCAGGAAGTGCAGAGTCCTGAACAAGATAACCTAAAGAGGTCCACACCAAAACACAGCATAATTAAAATGCCTAAGGTTAAAGACAAAAAGAAAAGCTTAAAAACAGCAAGAGAAAAGCAGTTAGTTACCTACAAGGGAGCTCCCAAAAGACAATCAGCTGATTTCTCAACAGAAACTTTGCTGTCCAGAAAGATTGGCAGGAAATACTCAGTAAGGACCTACAACCAAGATTAATATACCCAGCAAAGTGATCATTTAGAATCAAAGGACAAATAAATAGCTTCCCAGACAAGAAAAAGCTAGAGTTCCTCACCACCAAACCAGTATTACAAGGAATGTCAGGGGGACTTCTTTTAAGACCAACAAGAAAAAAAAAATCAAAAATAAGGATAACAAAATGGCAATAACTACATATCTATCAACAATTTAAATGTAAATGAATTAAATGCTTCAATCAAAAGATAGGGTGTGGAATGGATAAGAAAATGAGACCCTTACAAGAATCTCATTTCAGATCAAAAGATGCACAGAGACTGAAAGTAAGGGGATGGGGAAAAGAAATTTCATGAAAATGAAAACAAACAATAAAAGCTGTGGTACCAATAGTTACACCAGACAAAATAGACTTTAAAACAAAGGCTGTAACAAGTAACATAGAAGGACCCAGTAATCCCATTTCTGGGTAATTATCCGAAAAAAACCCAAAACACTACTTCAAGGGGACAAATGCATCCATATGTTCATTGCAGAATTGTTTACAGTGATCAGAATGTGAAGGCAGCCTGGGTGTCCCACGATGAAAGAATGGATGAAGAGGAGGTGGTACATATATACAATGGAATATTGCTTGGCCATGGAAGTGAATGGGTTCTCGCCATCTGTGGTGGCATGGATGGACCTGAAGGGTATTGTGCTGAGTGGAGTATGTCAGACAGCGAAAAAGAGGTGCAATGTGATGTTACGTATACGTGGAATCTAAAGAACAAAATAAACAAACAGAAAAGAAACAAACTCATAGATACAGAGATCATTTTGATGGTTGCCAGTCGGGGCGGGGGGGCTGGGTTGGAAATGGGAAAAAAACAGGGAGTAAGAAGTACAAATTTGTTGTTACAAAGTAGTCACAGGGATGTAGGGTATAGGATGAGAAATATAGTCAATAACATTGTAATAACTGTATGGTATCAGATGGGTACTAGACTTATTGGGGTGATAGATGGGAGGGGGTTTGGGGCACAGAATGATAAAGGTGAAGGCATTAAGAAGTACAAATAGTTACAAAATAGTCACAGGGATATAAAGTAAAGCACAGGGAATATAGTTAATAATATGGTAGTAAATATGTATAGTGCCAGGTGGGTACTAGACTAGGCAGGGGGATCACTTCTTAAATTATATAAATGTCTAACCACTATGCTGTACACCTGAAATTAATATAAAATAATACTGAATGTCAACTGTAATTGAAAAATTAAAAAGTGGGGGGAAGGTGAAGAGGAATAAGAGGTTCAATTTTCCAGGTATAAAACAAGTAAGTCATGGGACGGTAATGTACTCATACAGCATGGGGAATATAGTGTCGTACAGGGCAGCATGCGGGGTCTCAGCTCCTGCTCCCCATATAAGAATGCAAGACATGGTGAGGCTAAAAAGGAACACCCAAGGAGCCATAGGTAGGGGAGTCACACCACTATACTCTCGCTGGCGGCTGGGTTGGAGACACAGGAAGCAGGAGCTACTCGGTTAGCAACCCTCACTCCGCCTCTTGCTAGCTCAGCCACCATCTTCTTGCTAGCCCCCATTTTTTTCTGCTAGCGTAGCCACGGCAGTTATATTAGTGGCCAGTGGCTCACGGGTTACAACTGATGGCCAACTAGCCACAGCTGATGGCCATCCAATCACAGTTGATGGCCATTTACTATCCGAGCCAGCACCTTTCTATGTGAGGCCGAGAGCCTGGAAACTGCTCTCTGGGGCTCTGTCCCCACATATAGTCGGTGATATTGTGACAGCATGGTATGGTGTCAAATGGTTATTGGACTTATGGTGATCATTTCTTTAGCTATATAAATGTTGAATAACTATTGTGTATACCTGAAACTAATATAATATTGCATGTTAGTTATACTTTAATAACACTCCTAATAAATAAAGTTGTGTATCTTTAAATGTTTATAGCAGTTGTACTCATAACCAAGTGTTCACAATAAGACAAATGAATTGTGATAAATTTATCTATTGGAATTATTGTATAATCACCAAAAATCAATGAACTAGAACAACATATATCAATGCAGGTAAATCTCATAAACTAAATTTTGTGGAAGAAAAATATAAAACCGTGTGAAATTACATAAGCTATGACACTTTTACTATTAAGTTTAAAAACAAGCGACAAAGATTTCTTCAGCTTGCTCCATTTGCAGTGACATGTGGCTGCCCTGCAGCTCCATCATGCCCATGGAAACTGCAGAACTGATTCATTCCTTGAGCCTGATCCCTACTAGGATTGGGGGCAGAAGTCTTTGCACAGCCCGACACTGGGCCAACTGGACTAAGCAGAAAGTGAGGAACTCTGAACCCAGGCAGAGTGGTGATGGCTGGAGGATCAATGAACTGAAGAAAACTGCCTACGATTTCAGTGGACAGTGTAGCTTGGAAATAAGGATTCCCTAGGAGCCATTTCAGCAAGCATTTGTGCCTGAAGAGAAGCAATCAGGGAAAAATAATAATTCTTTTGGGGAAAAGACAGTGTGTAAGAAGCAAGATCACAAGCGGCAAGCTCAGCAAATGATACAAAACACATGTTCGAGTTTTTCAGTGAACTGTTTCATCCGCATGGGACCATCCGTATATATCTCCACAGATAAAATCACTAGAGTGTCTGAAGTAATCTGTGAACAAAAAAATATATACATCTTATATAAAATGTAGACTTAAAGTTTTTGTTTTATTTTTTTAAATGGGGGAAGGATAATGAAATCCTGGCTGAGATGGGCAGTGTCCTAAGTTACTTCTAAGTGCTAAAGCATCTTCTGTAGAACCCACTGGTCTTGTGCAGCGTGGCATCTCCCCAGCTTCGCTGAATCCACACCTTTGTGTCCAGAACGATCTTTCACGTTTCAGTGAAAAACCCTAGAAACAGTGGTTACACAGAGATACGGCCAGTTTAAGGCAAATGTGAAAGCAAGACTATAAATCCTTTCATTGTTACAAAAGGAAACAGAATCTTCGTTCCCAGGACCTGGAGAAATAACTCTTTTCTATTCAATACTCGTGCATGGCAGCCAGGAGTTCCTCATTCAGTCCCAAGTGCCATGAGCCCTTCTTGCCATCAGAGGTGATCTCACCCTCGCCTGAGAGGCTGACGGCTGTGTTTGATCAAATGCAAAGGGGATGTCGGATCTTCCAAGATGATTCATATGCCAGGGGCTCATCTATTTGCCAGGGGTAATTCCAGCCTGTTTCACATTTTAATATGACAACTCCATTCCATAATTAGAAGGAGAGGTTAGAGTGAATCAAGTAGTTATGATGAATAACTTCATTGGTGCCATTAGGTCTCTATTTTCTTTCACTGTTACTAAAATACGCTGAAGTGGGAAAGGCTCTGTGTGTGGATTTGGACCGGCCCCCCGCCCCCAACCCTTTCCCCTTGTATCTACACATTCTCTAGCCTGCTTTAAAGATCACTATGGAAATAAAATCCTACACAGCAGTCTTTTTTGGAAAGTAGGCTCTACAAGGAATCTCGCCAAATTCCTGTCCTTTAGGTACTATTAAGTAATTGCTTTATTTAACCAATAGCCTGCTAGACACAGGAATCTCAAATTTAACAAGCACAAGACATCTTCATTTATCTCCACCCTCCTTCTGCACTCCTGCTTTCCGTTAATGCCTCCCCCACTCACTCAGTCTCTCAAATCAGGAGCCTGGCTGTCACCTAGACCCTTCCCTCTCCCTCCCACCCTGTCTCCAATCAAGCTCTAAGTGCCAAACAGCTTTTACACTTGCCTCTTCTGCCCCAGCCCTACTTCATGTCCTCATCTCATTTCACAGCTATTACAAGAGCCTCTTCAGTGTTTTCTCCCTTCTAGTGCCCTCATAAATCCTCATTCTGTATAAGAGTAAACTATCTCCAGTGAAAGTCTGCCCGTGCTACTTTCTTTGTAAAACCCCTCAGTGGCTTCTACCGCCCACAGGATGAAGTATAATAAACTCCTTAGATGAACAGGCACGCGCCTTTATAATCTGACCCTGCCAATGTCAACAGCCCCATCTGATCTTTCGATTTCTGCTTTCTCAAAACCAAATCGCTCATACTTTGACCAACATAACTGGGACTTCGTTCACGCCGGATGGCTCCTTTCCGTGGAATGCCTATCTCACATTGGTCGTTCTCCTGACCCTCTCTCGTCCTTGAAGACAATACTCAGGCCTCCTGGCCTCCAGAAATGCTTTGCTGACCCTCTGGGCTGATTAGAGGATGGGCCTCCCCTCCCCCACATCACATAGGGGGCTGCAGATATAGCGGGAACGCAATTCTCCCTCAGCAATGCCATAACACATGGAAACGATCTGTCTGTTGAAATGATTTTCCGTAGTCTTAAGTTCTTCATCTTGTTCTACCCAGGGACTAGCATGATTAGAAAAAAGAACAGGCTTTAAATAAACACATGCTAGCACTCTTTTAGGCCTTCGCGTGCATGTTTTCTTATTTGCTTAAAAAGCTAGTTACCTGCTGATCAGGTTCTTCCATTCTGTGTGTGGGAAGAGCTAACACGAATTGGGAATTTCCCACTAAGGGCGAAAAGGGTCGTCAGCCCCCTCCTCCTTAATGCCTCTCACATTTCAGTATCTCAGAGCTTGTGGAGGTAGAGACGGGAAGAAAACAGTCAAAACGAAAATGGTTAAGTTAATTAATTGCGAGGTTGCTTGTAGGACCAGCACGTTTATTTAATCAGTTGCCTAGTAACCCAGCCTGCGTATGATGCGAATCTGATCAGCCTGCCATGTGGCAAGTGATGGACCATTCTTTCTACCAGGCACCGGCGCCCCTGTCCTGCTTTCGTGTGCTTTGGGGTTTGAAACCCCAGGTCTCCCTCCTGCCCTAGAAGAGTAGGGAGGTTACGAGGTGGAAACAAATTTTTATCCTCTTTTCCTCTGGCCTCTCAGTCTCTCTCCACAGACTTCACATCCAGGGGAGGAAGGTCTTTGCATGAACGTGACCTTTCAGTTGGTGAATCATAGACGAAAAAAAATGACTCCCATCCGCTTTCCTTCTGGAGTGACCTACTACATACCGGGCGCCGTGAAGAGCCACACAACCCTCCAAAATTATCATTTATGTGCCCACATCGATACACAACTAATGTTTCCACACACCTCTGCAGGTTAGGGCCCCTGCTGGTGGCAGAATAGAGAGGGCCAAACAAAGGGGGGAGGGGCGGGCTTGGTTTTGTGTCCTGTGAGCTTTTCTGAGTGACCTTAAATGGGGAGAGAGAATAGATGCTGAGTTTAGTCTTGCAAGACGAGCTCAAGACAAACTGTGCAGTTTTGTTTTCTGTCTGAAGAAAAAAAAATAACTCATGTACTGACAGGCAGCTGAGCGCAGACCACTCTTTGGCGCTGGATTTATTGAAGGATTTGACGACAAGAATTTGCTTGTAGTTTTTCACCTCCCTTCTGCTATTCTCTTAGCTACTCATTTTGAACAGCCCCCCCCCTCTTTATCCCCAACCATCCCTGTTCTTAAGCCAAATAAAAAGGAAACATCAATGAAATAAAGATCCATGTTCCTGCTTTGACATACCATGACCACATTTTTATACTATTATGAGATGGATTTTTTTTCCCTTCTATTTGTCAGTCTCTGTGGATAAAAGACTCCATCTTCCATAAAGAATTCCCACCAGAAATCTTTATAAACCCTCCATCAGAGAGACACTGCCTTCGTGCTGTGCAAAAGCTAATCTAATTAAGACAGGATCTGCTAAATTTAATAGCCTGCTATGAATTTTACAGACATCTGGTAGCTGGAAGTAGGAGCAGCTCTAACATATAAAATTCGCATTGTCCAGATGACCAATATCAGGGTCAAACATTTTCCTTCTTTGGGGAACTCATGTTATTTTGCTATGGAAGCTATTTTCAAACCATGATATCCTACAAGTAAATGTACCGGAAGGGACACTGAGGATTGAAACTTGTAAATCTCAGCTTTCCATCTGCAATCTGGAGCAATGATATTTCCATTCTGGTGTTGTTTTATGGATAAATTTGAACATATATACAGAGGTTGGGCTCCATGGGTGTGCGAGCGATACAATCACACAGAACCTTGTGTTAGCAAACCCCTTGCTTGGCGGAATGCTCTGCTATCTTGTCTTGAAATCCTTAATTTTTGAACTAGGGAGCAGCATATTTTATTTTAGGCTGCCCCACCAATTTTGTAGTTGGTCCTGTGTATATAAAATTCTTTGTGTGATGCCTGTTGCACAGTAGCCACAAAATAATTATCACAAGCCTCTCCTCCCCATCCTACCCTCCTGCATAAAATCATGAAATTCAAACTAGTAGATTTTCCCCTGCTTCTAAGTAGGACAACTCCTTGACCAGTAGTCCTATCTAAGAACCACCTATCTCTACCTCCCCCAATGCAATCTACATCTATTTTTAGGAAATGGAAAACATGATAATATAAAAAAAGTTAAATTTTATGTATGTCTGTATGCTTGTATGTGCAAAAATTACCAATATACAAAACTTATAACTGATAACGGTTTTCTCTGAGGTAGGAAACTGATATCAGGGGTTGGTTTCTGGAGGGGGACCTAATTTCCACCTCATTGTGTTCTTGTTTTTGTTTGGTTTGGTTTTACCATAGGTATATTTTGTTCTAAAAAAGAACAAAACTTAATTTCGTTTTACTTAGATCCTAATAACCCTATCTATACACATGTATGAAAGTACACTCACTCCTAACTTTTCACTTGTTGTCTGAAAAGATAGAGCTGGGTAAGGCATGGCCCCAAATCCAACCGGTTTTCCAGAGTCCCCAAAGCATAAAGTTTATTCCAGACCCAAGCCAGTAGTTAATACTTAATGAAGTTGATGGACATTTCCTCTACTTCCCTTGCATTCCAAAGCCCATGACCCAGGTTAGAAGAGTGAAGGGGTGCCAGTGTTCTTTCACCTACCGAGTCTCCTGGACCCCAGAAAGCATATGCACTCACAGGCACCTGTTTGTGCTGCAGGAGAACAAGGAGAAGTACAGCAACACATTAGTAACCTGTGTTCTGACAATGTTTTGCTCTAGGGCTGCTGAGAAACAGCATCTAATAGGCTTTGAAGTGAGGGGTGGAATCCCTGTGAAATGAGATTTTTTCCAAAGTATCCAAATGCAGTGTTTTTTTTTTTTTTTTCTCCCCACCAGAGCACAGGATGAATGACCTTGGGCAATGACAAACAATATATTGCACACACCCAATCAGCCTGGATAATTACCCTGTTAATAATTAAGCATGTGGTCTGGATTTGCGTTCAGCATTTCTGTTGAATTCTGTGGGGCACCCAGGGGTGACTTGTGGGCAGAGGTCAAGCTGACTAGCCAATTCTCTAAATACTAATGAAATTCCCCACCTCTTTTCCTTCAGAGGTCCAATCTCCTACAATAAAACCCAAGATATCATCCTACATGGAGGAACAGAATTCCTCCAGAATCACTGTGCTCCTTTCCTCTGGGACAGCTAACTATATAAAGAAAACAAACAACAGGAAAACAAACAAACGAAAGAGAATAAGAGAATGTCTGCACCCCTTTGTGTAAGTGTCATAATCATATTACCTGCTTTTTCTGCCTGACAAAAAAATGCTACATAAGATATTTGCTTCTCTGGCTTGCTCTCTTGCTGTTTCTCTGCTATTATCTGTGGGGGACCAGAACACAGTTTGCGTGCCCTAGAAAACAGCTGTATGAAGGTGGGAAAGCACCTAAAATAGTGGTGCACCAATGGCAATCAACAGATATTAGAAAAAGACGGTACATATTACCTCCTATTTTTCCCAGTCCCTCCAAGCTGTAGTCCCAGCACTTTGCAATTCCAGTTTCCAAAAAAATCCTGTCCAGGGCATAAAATATATCTGTTGTCCTAGCTGGCAGGCTCTGGGATGAAGTTGAGCTCTCATAAACTTTGAGTTTGTGTGTCTGAGGAGACACCGCATAGTCTGTAACTGTTTTGTGTTTCACTTGGCTGAACATTTGCTTCCCATTCCCAGCAGTGCCTGGAATGGAGAAAGGTTCTAATAGGTATTTGTTAAATGAATAAATCAAGAGGAACATTTGTATTATTTCCTTGTGTTCTTGGAGGCCCAAGGTACTTCTAACTCCATGCTCCATCTGTTTCAGCCTGTCCCATTCTGCTTCTTGTCAGAAAAGAGATGTTAACTACTTTCTTAGCTTCTTCCTAAACAGAACACTTTGTTGCGTTTGGGCCAAGGAGGGAGTGGTGTAGTGTAGCGGTAAAGGGCATGGATATTAAGCCAGATTCCCTGGAGCAGTATCCCCACACACCCCTTATTAGCTGTGTGACTTTGCATAAGTTACTTAACCTTTCTGTGCCTCAGTTTCCTCATCTGTAAAATAGAGATAATACAAGTTCCAACATCATACAAGTGTAATAAGGATAAAGTAGTTAATATTCTAATGTATTTAGAATGATGGCAGCACATTAAGTACCATATAAATGTTTACTAAAAAATAAAATAAAATGCTATTTCTAAGAAAGGGTAATGCTAATTCATGGATGACAAATAAGTTTCAGCATAAGCATGAACTTAGGTTTATTGGAAGGAGATATCTACAATCAGATTAGGAAGAAGTTCAAAGCCACATTTGGGCTCAGGTGAAAAGTAGAACCCTCGTGATTGATGATGCCAGACGTGGACTCCAATAGGAGAAGCAGCAAGACATGTGTCCCATTTCTGCCATTCCCGACATGCATGTGATGTTTTCCTACCTAACATGTTCAAAGTACCCAAGGAAATGGGTGACAAGACTAGAAAGCTTGAGTAAATATTTTTTGAAAATCATTTCTGTGAATATATTATGCTACGTGTTAAAACATAAAGATGAGTGATACAGTCACTGCTTTCAAGGTATTTAGAGACAAGAAGGAGAGATGGGCCTGTGAATTGTAAGTTAGAATGCAGTGTGCAATGGTCAAGTGTAAACACAGAGCTTTGAGAGAACAAAGTGACAACTCACCTACCCTAGCATGGAGGGAGACACAAGAATTTCTGGGGGAGACCACTTGCTATAAAAGATGATATGCTACTTGAGTTGTCCTCCTGTCATAATATACTAATTGATGAAATATATTAAACAAATATACTAATGGACGAAATATATTCAACAATGGTTTTTCAGACACTAGATAACAATCAGCACTGAACTACAATCCCAGAGAGAAGGAAAACAAGGTGAGCCTCATGACTTTCTTACCCTAAGGACTGGAGGCAGATTCAGGAAAAGCACTGGAAAGAGCAACCCAACAGAGCTGGTGGCGTGTCTAAGTTGAGGAGATAAAGACGAAGTCAAGGAAGGCAAAGGAGCCAGAATTGTGGAACTGAGTACCAGAAAACACACAACTTCACAAAGGGAAGGCTGTGGAGACCTGCCATGGGCAACCTTCAGTCTTTGTCTCAGTACCACTCTGCTCACAAACTGTAAAATGTTTCAAGGACAGAAAAGAAAACAAATATGAGGAGGAGAAAAATGGAAGATATATTTAAAAATAGGAAAAAAATGAAATTCTAGAAATAAAGTAAAATATCTGAACTAAAAATTATTCAAGATCAATTTCCAATACGTATCTTTAATTTACCAGAGGTGACCTTTAAATTACATTACATCTATGCACATATAGTGTAACAATCTTATAACAAATACTTATATACCCTCATCTTTGTGCATTGTTATTATACACTTTACATCGATTGTTAATTCCATAATAACTACAGGTTATTATCTTGTCTTTAAATAATCAATTGACTTTTAAAGACATTTAAAAATAAGGAAAGAAATGACTTTTTTATATCGACACACAGGTTTACCATTTGGAGCATTAATTATTTTTCTTTCTCAGTCTATATATCCATATGACATAATTTCCCTTATGCTTGGATAAGTTTTCTTAACACTTCTTATAGTGTATGTCTTCAATAATAAATTCTCTTGGCTTTTGTTGGTCCTAAAGTCTTTATTTTACTTTTATTTTCTAAAATGTAGTTTTGTTGGACATAAAATTCTGGGTTGGCAGATTTTATTCCAAACTCTTCAAAGATGTCATCTGTTGTCTAATGGCCTTCATGGTTTCTGATGAGAAATATGCTGCCATTCTTTTCTTTGTTTCTCTGTATAGTAAGTGTGTTTTATCTCTGGGTCCTTTTCTAAATTATCTGTTTATCACATGTTTGCAGAATTATGAAGTGTCTTTTTGTGCTTTTCCTTGTGTTTCTTCTGCTCAGGAGTCACTGAAATTCTCAGATATGTGTGGTTTCAGTTTTCATCAATTATAAAATTTTTCAGGCATTATTCTTTAAAATGCTTTTCTTTTACCTCTTGTATTTCCCCCCACACATGTTTTTGGTCTTTTTCTCTGTGTGTTCATTTTTAATAGTTGATGCTATGCCTTCAAAGTCTCTGATATTGTTTCCCATAGTATCTAATTTGTTTAGTAATTGAAAGAATAATTACACAAGCAAAAAGAATACTAATAAGGTCATAAAGTACTGGATCAAGACTTCAAAAAAAATCTAATTGACATTTGTAGAACACTCCACCCAACAACAGCAGAAAACACATTCATTTCAACTGCACATGAAACACCCACCAAGATAGACCAAAATCTGGACCATTAAACAAAACTCAATAAAGTTTAAGATTCAAATTTAAAACATGTCATCTGACCATACTTAATATAAACTAGAAACCAATAAAAACAGATTTCTGAAAAATTTCCAAATATGGAAATATTTTTAAATCCAAAAAAAGTTAGAAAATTTTTTAAACTAAATGAAAATGAAAGGATGATATATCAAAAACTGTGGGAAGTGGCTAAAAAAGCATTTAGAGGGAAAATTTATTGCATTAAAATCTTTTATTAGAAAAGTATAAATATATGAAATCAATTATTTAATCTTATAATATACATAAAGAAATTAAAACAAGAATGCCAAATAAAACCCAAAGTGCATAGAAGGTAAATAATAAAGATAAGAAAAGAAGGTGAAAAAAAAATAACTGTAGAGGAAAAAATAATAAAACAAGATGATGGATTTTTAAAAGATCAATAAAGTTTATAAATCTCCAACAAGGGATTATTTAAAAGATAACAATTATCAATATCAAATAAAAGAAAGAATACAGTTTTTACATGTCCTGAAAGCACAGTAAGAGAATATCATGAACAATTCAATGTCAATAAATTTGACAACTTGGATGAAACACACAAATTCCTGAAAGACACAGACTACCAAAGCTCATCGAAAAAGAAATAGATAAATGGTATAGCCCTATATGTATTGAAGAAATTAAATTTGTGATTAAAATTCTTCTCACAAGATTAACTCCAGGTTCAGTTGACTTCACTGGTGAATTCTATCAAACATTTAAAGAAGCAAAATAGCAACTCTACACAAAAACTCCTGGAAATTAGAAGAGTCAGGAACACTTTCCAGCCCATTTTATGAAGCCAGCACAGCCTTGGTGTCAGAATCAGATGAAGATATTATAAGAAAAGAAAACTATAGATTCATATTTTAGCAATTATCATGGCAAAAGTATTTAACAAATTTCTAGAAAATTGGACTCAGAAATAAATAATAAATTAAAATGTCATGACCATTTGGGGTTCATCTGAGGAATCAAAATTTGGATTAGCATTAGAAAAAATAAATTTTGCTCACTATATTAACAGACTAAAAAGAAAAAAAATACATGTTCACTTCAATAGATGCAAAAAAAGAATTTGATAAAATTCAATATTCATTTCTAATGAAAACTCTCAGCAAACTAGAAACAGAAGGGAACTTCCTCAACCTGAAAAGGGGCATTCATGACATTTTTTTACTTAGTCTCACATTTAATGGTGAAAGACAGAATGAGTTCCCCTTAAGTTTGGGAACAAGATAAGGGTGCTCTTATCACTTGTATTCAACATTGCATTGGGGAACCTAATCGGTGCAATAAGGCAAGAAAAAGAAATAAAAGACATACAAATTGGAAAGGAAGAAGTAAAATAGACACTATGTATTTGTACAAAATCATAATGAATCTAAGTAAAAAAAAAAACACAAGAAACTACAAAGAAGGAGAATAAGTGAGTTTACTAAAGTAATAAGATAAGATGTCAATATAAAAATACAATCATATTTCCCTATACTGGTAACACAGAATTGGAAATTGAAAAGAAGAAAAATCTATAATAGTGTCAAAACTATTTAAGGGATAAACTTAAGGTATGAGTAAAGACCTTGACTTGTCAATTACAAAGCACTGCTGTGAGATATTAAAAAATATCTAAACAAATTTAGAACTATATCATGTTTATGGGTCTAAAGGCTTAATAATGTTAAGATGTGGATTATCTCCAATCTATAGGTTCAACAAAATCTTAATAATCTCAATAGGCCTTTTTTGTTGTTGAAATTGGCAAGCTGATTCTAAAATATACATTGAAATGCAAAGGACATAAAGCAACCCACAAATTTTGAAAAATGAGAACAAAGTTGTAGGCCTTATGCTACCTTGTTTCATAATTTTCTTTAAGGTAGTTTGGTGTTGGCATAATTTAGACATAAAAATCCATATTACAGAACAGAAAGTCCAATAATAGACCTATACATCTATGGCTAATTAATTTTGACAAGGGTGGCAATGTAATTCAATGGGAAAATATCTTCTTCAACAAATGGTGTTGGAATGACTAGATATCCACGTGATAGCCAGCCTCCAAGATGACCCCAAATATCTTTGCCTCTTAGCATTCATGTTTTATAGTAGTTTCCCACTGAATCACAGTAGTTTATGTGACCAGTGGAATATAGTGGAATTGAGGGAACAAGTGTGACTTCTAAGAAGGAGTGATCTTCACTGTATGGGAATCAGACTATGTTGCTCCCCTGCTCAAAATACTCAAATAGTGTCCTGTCTCACTCCGAGTGAAATCCATAGTCCTTCCCTTGGCTTACTAATACGTCTCTGACACCATCTTCTACTCCTCTTTCCCTTACTCCTCTCTCCCGCATATTGACTACACTGTTTCTTGACTCTGTCTTGAGCTTGAAATCAGCATGGCTTACTCCCACACTTCACTCCAGACTCAGATTAAATGTCACCATAACAAAGAATCTGTCCTAACTACTTGTCTAAAAAAACCCACCACCACAACCCAACCCTGAGCACTCTATACTGTACTCTGCTTCTCTTTGCAGTATAAACTGCGAGGTGACATGTGGGGTATTTGCATGTTTGCTATTGCCTGCTGCCTCTCTCCTGAAATTTAAGTTCCATGAAAGTAGGGATTTGTTCTATTCGATGCCAAATCCCCAAAGCCTAGACAAACACCTGCCATGTGGTAAGTAGGTGTTCGTTAAATACATTCAATGAACAGATAAACCTCTGTACTTTATCAGCTGGGAAAACAGTGGAGCAAGAGAGGTAAAATGATGCAGAGATTCAAAAGAGAAGAAGTGAAAATCAATGGGGGCAAAAAAATGGGTTTATCACAACATCATACCAGCCCCAAACAGCATTCAAAAGCTCACAGTTTGGTCAGCTTACAGGTGAGAAGTGAAGAATTATTCCAGGAATTAAGCCAAGTTGGAAAGTCTGGAGCCATTCAGGCAGCCCAGCTTGCAAGGGTATAACGATGCTGAGAAGATCCTAAAACAGAGAACAAATAAAACAGGCTAGGAGCAGATTTGGTACTACCTCCTGAAGGAATAAGTACTCTGAAATGGGTCAACTTCTGGGTTATTGTGAAGAGCAGGTGAGTAGTAGAAAAGAGAAAGTTATCTTAGCAAAAAGGGGAATTGGAGTTTTATATATTTGCTTTATAGTGGGAAATAGACCTGGAGAAATTCATTTTACTTCTCTTAGCCTTGATTGTTTTCCACAACAAAATAGGCATGACAATAATACTCACTTCATAAGGTTATTAGGAGGGTGATGTGAAATATGTATGTGATTATTGAGGGATTTTTCAGATACCACAAAGCGCTTTAAATAAAATGATTATTTAAGAAAGAAAACAAAGGGAATTGCAGGCAGATGATGTTCAAATTCTGACAAATAATGAAAACAGGATTCCAGGATTTTAGGAAACACTCTCAGCTCTGTTTTCTTCTCCATCTTTCCTCCTGAAACGCATTATTTCTGTCCTGATTTTCCATGAGTGCCTAGGACAGAGGCACCGCGGAGATTTCTTGTCTCCCTTTCATTGGAGAAGGCCCTGCATTTCACCTTGGCACCTGGCCACCCAGTCACAGACCGCAATGTCTAGCTCCCTTAGTCAGCTAGTGGGATTCCAGTGGAACCGATCTGTGCCAATCCTCTGCCACCTTCTGGGGCTTGCTTGCTGTGAACTTGCTTCTTCCCGCAGGCTGGAGCACTGCAAAGCTACCTGGCCAGCCTGCGTCCCTAGGTAACTTGTGGAGGAAAACCCTCCGACCCACTCTAGGCTGTTTCATAAGAAAGAAATGAACTTCAATCGTATGTCCCTTTGTGATAGCTACATAGCCAGTATCCTAAATACTAGGATAGTGCAGTTGACGAGGTTTAGAGTTAGAAAACCCAAGTTCAGAGCCTGTATCAACCACTCACCAGGCATGTGACCCTGAGTCTTCATTCCTCAAAGTAAATCTGCTAATAAAACCTGCCTTGCAAAGCAGGTTTAAAGTTGTAATGTTTACAACTTTAAAATTTGTATAGTGTCTGATCCTTGGTATTTATTTGGGAAAGTGGTATCGTTATTCACCTTATTGACAATACACAAATGCATACCAGAAGCTATACCACTTGAGCATGTCATGAAAGAAAGGGAGAAAGGAGAAGAGAGGCCCCAAGTTCCTGCGACCTTCACCCTCTTTTTTCAGTTCTCCGGGAGTAGCAATCACCTCCCAGAATTTCATGCCGAACACTAAAGACGGCCCTCACAAGTCAATGTGGGAAGTCTTTATGGATCCAGGTTTCTTAATCTTACTTAAGTAAAGGTATTTCCATCCCCTCAATCCATTACTTCACAGAAGGCTTGGTGACAATAAACTGTGTCCTGCTCTCAAATCATGTACTTTCCCTCAGCTCAGAAAGCTAAACACTGAAGACAAAGCAATACCTCCATGATCCTCCAAATAGGATTGTTGTTGTTTTAAAACCCTCAATGAGGAAATGCTTGAAAATAACTTTTCAGCCAGAACAAGACCAATGCGGGCAAGTCCTCCCAAACTCCCTGGGGGTGGTTCCTCTCTGCTCCCTGGAACTCTCCCCTTCAAAGAAATCTGTGCCTCAGGTTTGCAACTTTCACATCAAAGGCGGAAATCTCAGGCAAACACACAGCAAAAAACATCTTTCCAGATATGATGAACTGTGATGTTTACCATTTTAAAGGAGTCACTTCTTAGTCTGCTACACAGTAAATAACCCATTTGTTTTACTAAAATCATTTCACATAATAAAGAACTGTGTAAATTCAGCAGGAGCTCTGTCATCCCGGGGTGACGAGTTGGCATTGGAGAATTTATCTCTACCATCCACCAGTATGAAGAGCTGGTGCTGCGCTTTTTAATACGGCAAAAACAGTAAGAAAGTTGCAGTTCTGGCTTGTGAATTCATCAAGAGCTGACTTCATGAAATCTTAATGAACAGATTCAAGCAAGGGCTGGGGAAAACTCATTCAGGCAAACAAAAATGCGCAAATGAAACATTAAACCCAAGAAAATACAAACCCATGGAGCCTGAAAATTTAGTCATTCCTGGTATAATAAATAGTGTATGTATATTCATATATATGTGTGTATATATATTTGTGTATGTATATTTTGTGTATGTATATTCATACATACATATATATATTTAAGTATATATATGTACATACAAATGTGTACATATGTATGTACACATATACTCATATATATATAGAGAAAAGAGAGACAGAGACAACATATGTATCAAATAACCATTACTCAGACTATTATGATCTAATATTGTACAATGAAACTTTCAATAATGATAAGTTAATAACCTGGATTAAAAGTTGCCCTTGGTCTTGCCCTGCAAATTGCTGTCAGCAAGGGAAAATTTGATTGCCCATTTTAGAGAGAATCCCTGAAAGTAGAATTTACTACAACATATGAAGGTATAGATGCATAAAAAACTGGATGTGCCCAGTTCATGTCTTTTTCCAGGGACAAAAATGCTTTTTCTATGTGAAAAAAATCCAACTCCACCGCCTAGCAGCGTCTTTGAATCTGACTCTGTAGACATAAATGTCGTCTGAGTCCTCCAGATGCCCCCCCCCACCCCCTAGCACACACCCACCCACCCACACACACACACACACCTACAAACATGCACACACACACACACACACACACACACTCATCTGAACACACAGCCAGGAGAGGCAGAAATCTGGGTGATGTTTCCAGCAAAAGTGGGGAGGAAAACGAAGGTTCATAAAGGGGCTATTCATCCCAAATGCCAATAACAGAGTGAAATTATGGTAGGGTATGAGGCTCAAACATTATTCATGGGACACTGGCTCAGAAGCCACATCCTCATGACAACACTGTGGAGGGGAGTTTCACTCTCCTTAGAGGTGAGGTGTTTGCCCCCATCTTCCCCCATAGCTGGTTAAGTGACGTGGCAGAACACAAACATCCCTACGACTGGATCTCCTGCTTTACTGCTAGTCCATGATGCACATGTGATTCTGGTCCAATTCTGTTGTCCACGTGAGAGTTCCACTCTTGACAAGGACGTGTGGCCCCTTTCTTCCGTGTCACCTGCCAAGTAGCAAAGGCCTAGAGCTGAGAGGGAAATGCAAAGGCTCTGTCCCCAAGGAATTCATCTGAATTGCAAGAGAGATTGGACGAGGGTGGTTTTGTTCCTGCATCCACATGTATCTGGCTGGCACCATTCCTTTCTTCGTGCTCCTCACATACCCAATTGAAACCAGTCTAAGCGTCTGGCCGGTACAACCTTCATTTTAAGTAAAAATGCATCCCACCCAGAACATCTCAGAACGATAGATAATAGACACACAGCCATAGAGATATCAACTGAATGATATGAGCTAATGGTAGTTTTATCTCCCTATAAAGATTTTATTATTAATTCTTTAAGCAGTTAACATGAAATTTGTGCAATACTTTCATTTGGGGGGACTTGGTAAAATCATCCACTTGTCAGGTATACAACTGGAAGAATTGTAACACAAATATAAGTGATCATATTTTGGTCACATGTGGTTAATTTTCCTTAGATAAAACAGAGGAACCCAATAGGAAATGTCAAAATTGCCTCAGAGGGAAAAACTCAATTTGAATATTTATGTACATGCTCCAAGTTGAGGCAATCCAGCAAACAGTTTAATAAAGACAAAAGGATTGAGCTGTTTGTGCATTTTAATTTGCAAAACAAAGAACATCCCATAAATGTGATTTAGTTATATTATTACACTCTTTAATTTATTATTCATGCATCTTATTTTCTATAACCAAAACAACAAGACATGTGTTGCAAAATATCAGCATTGCCACAATTCATACCACTTACAGTAAAACTTGGGTTAACTGGTGCACAGTCAAGCTGGGAGGCCTATTATAAGAAGGGTGTGTGTACATACATATAAATGTGTGTGAAAGAGAGAGAAGATCGTTTTATCGATAAAACATACATGAAAGAAGTCACAATGGAGAAAATATTTAACTTCCTCAGCACAGTGCCATAACCAACTGTTTTCATGTTTCATGGAATTGTTTGTCTTTTCTACCCCTAACTAGAATGTACACTATGAAAAACAAAGCCTTGTCTCTCTTGCCGTCTGCTCTTTTCCATTCCCTCAACCAGTGTCTGCCTCTTCACAGGTGTTCAACCATCCAGAAGCTTGAAAGAATG
Organism: Rhinolophus hipposideros; assembly: GCF_964194185.1. NCBI lineage: Eukaryota > Metazoa > Chordata > Mammalia > Chiroptera > Rhinolophidae > Rhinolophus > Rhinolophus hipposideros. Next base: position 10,251,571 of record NC_138049.1, on the reverse strand, counting down.
AGGGAGCAGGAACTCTTGCTCAGTGTACATCATGCACTTGGGATCTGTATGACTAGTAAGAAATCACACCACAAGACGGCAGGACCCCAGTGGCCCCTACACATTTGTGGGTGTTTTAGTTACTTAAGTAATTAATCAATTCATCTTAATTGTGACAAAATATACATAAGATTTACCACTGTAGCCATTTTTCAGTGTATAATTCAGTGACGTTAAAGGACATTTTGTATTGTTGTGTAACCATCACCACTACCCATCTCCAGAACTTTTTCATCTTGCAAAACTGAAACTGTACCCATTAAACAATAACTCCCCATTATTCCCTTCCCCCAGCCTCTGGCAACCTGCATTTTACATTCTGCTTCTATGAATATGACTGTGCTAGGTATCTCACAGAAGAGGGATCAAACAGTATTTGCCTTTTTGTAACTGGCTCATTTCATTTAGCCCAATGTCCTCAAGGTTCATCTTTGTTGTACCATGTGTCAGGATTTCCTCCCTTTCTGAGGCTGAAAAATATTTCATTGTGTGAATGTATTACGTTTTGTTTACCTATTCATCTGTCGATGGACATGTGGGTCACATTTGGTTTTGATGGAATGTCCTGTCTGGGGTTTGTTTGTTTATGTATTTGTTTTATTTTGTTTAATTCATTTTGAATGTCTTTAGATAGGGCATGTCTTCTCCAATTCCTCAACCCTCACTACTCTCTCCTTTCTTCATTCCTTCTCCCAACTTTACCATTAACTCCATTTGTCCATGCTTTTCAATGAAAATTAAATGATAATGATTATATGTCACTTGCTAAGATTAGAATAGGAATAATCCACATTACGAATTAAGAATTATACCAGAGGAGTTTCTACCTAACGTCTAGTTAATTTTGGTAAAAACTTAAGAAAACATTCATTCCTTGAGCCATCTAGGCTTAATAGGTAGAAATTTGATGGGCATTCTCCTCTGACTGTTTAATTCTGAATTATTCTATACAATACTGATATGGTCACTGGCCTATCTGTGCACAGAGCATACTCTGGCAGAAATAAGGTGGGTGGCCAGAATTCCTTTTATTCATTCATTCATTCATTCATTCAGTCAGTCAGTCAGTCAGTCAGTCAGTCAATGCATTTTTATTGAGTGCCTATAATTTGTAAGGCTTCGTATTAGCTTTTCAGACATAAGCATTAACACAACAAAGATCTTTCACCCTTGCTCATTATTTCTAGGGGAGCAAAAAGTAAAGAAACAGTAACCCCAAGTGATGTAGAACTTAAATATGAAAACGTGCCAGGTGAAATCAAAACAGTGAAAGGAGTGTGAAGCTACAACAGCAAAGAGAAGGGGAAATAGTCCTAGATATGGGCGTGTGTTGGAGAGATGGGCAGGGGCATGAGTGCACATCTCAAATGGAGACAATTACTATGAGATGTCTGACAATGAATACAAAGTACACAGGGGCAGTGATGATATAGGTTTGCTCATTTCCCTTCCTTTCCAGTCCTTTATTCA